>NC_092092.1:22792968-23405968 GCF_045679555.1 Salvelinus alpinus | reverse complement strand
TGACCTTTCGGTTACTGGTACAACTCTATTAAATGAAACCTGCCGCCCCTCTAGGCTTATGGTTTTTTAGCAGTCTTATGGCTTGGGGGTGGAAGCTGTCTCGGAGCATGTTGGTCCAAGAGCCGATGCTCCAGTACTGTTTACCGGACAGTAGCAGAGTGAACAGTCTATGGCTTGGGTGGCAGTAGTCTTGGGCAATTTTTCGGGCCTTCCTCTGACACCACCTGATATAGAGGTCCTGGATGGTGGGGAGTTCGGCCTCAGTGATGTACTGGGCTGTCCGCACCACCCTCTGTAGCGCTTTGCCATCGAGGGCGGTGCATTTGCCATACCAAGCAGCGATGCAGCCAGTCAAGATGCTCTCGGTGGTGCAGCTGTAGAACTTTTTGAGGATGCTAAATCTTTTCAGTATCCTGAGGGGGAAGAGGCGATGTCGTGCCCTATTCACGACTGTGCAGGTGAGTGTGGACCATATTAAGTCCTTAATGATGTGGACGCCAAAGAACTTGAAGCTCTCGACCTGCTCCACTACAGCTTTGTCATTGTGGATGGGGGCGTGCTCTCCCCTCTTTCTCCTGTAGTCCACGATCAGCTCCTTGATCTTACTGACGTTGAGGTAGAGGTTGTTGTCCTGGCTAATTCTCTGACCTCCTTGAAGGCTGTCTCGTCACCATCTGTGATCAGGCCTACCACCGTTGTGTCGTCGTCAGCAAACTTGATAGTGTTGTAGTCGTGCGTAGCCACGCAGTCGTGGGTGAGCAGGGAGTACAGGAGGGGGCTAAGCACACACCCGTGGGGCTCCGAGTTGAGGGTCAGCGTGGCGTAGGTGTTGTTGCCTATCCTCACCACCTGGGGCCGGCCGGCCCGTCAGGAAGACCAGGATCCAGTTGCATTGGGGACTATGGTGTTTTTAACGCAGAGCAGTGTGAAGTGCAATTTAGATTGTGTCATCTGTGGATCTGTTGGGGCGGAATACGAATTCGAGTGGGTCCAGGGTGTCTGGGATGATTGTGTGTCATGACCATTCTTTCAAAGCACTTCATAAATACAGATGTGTGTTCTACAGGGCGATTGTTATTTATTTAGGTTACCTTGGGAGTTCTAGTGAAGAGGAACAATGGTGGTCAGCAAGAAACATGTTGGGATTGCAGACTGGGACAAGAAGAGATTGAAAATGTCAGTGAAAACACTTGTCAGCTGGTCTATGCATGCTTTGAGATTGGAACAAATGGGCTTTCACGCAAGACTCAATGTTGTATTCCTTGAAGTGAGCATAAAATGCATTTGGCTCGTTTGGGAGTTCTGCATCACTGGGCATCTCACGGCTTGGTTTCCCTTTGTAATCAGTTAATAGGATTCCACCTTCCTCCTATAGTCCTTTTGCATGTTTGTCTCAGAGGCCGTAGCGCGCTTTCATGTATGCATCTGGCCATCCCGGGATCACCCGGACCACGGCACTACTGACATGCAAGTTCTGGTGGTCATCCCTAACAGCATTCGTCCGAGATTACGTTCTTTCCTGTCCCGTCTGTGCATGGGCAAAGAGCCCTCGCCAACTACCTACCGGTAAGTTCGAGCCTTTACCTACACCACACAGACCATGGTCCCACATTGCCATGGATTTCCTCAGTGATCTGCCAGACTCTTCGGGCTTCACTATTTTAGTTGTAGTGGACCGGTTCTCCAAGATGTGCCAACTCATCCCCCTTCCACATCTACCTAATGCCATAGAAATGGCCGAGTGCATGTTCCAACAGGTGTTTCGTCTGTATGGGATCCCGGAAGACATCGTTTCGTAGACCCCAGTTCGTCTCCAGGGTGTGGCGAGCCTTCTGCGACCGACTGGGGGTCTCCATCAGCCTATCCTCCGGATACCATCCCCAAACAAACGGGCAGACGGAACGCCTGAATCAGGAAATGGGGAAGTACCTTCGCCAACACTGCACCCACCAACCACACGAGTGGAGTTGCTATCTAGCCTGGGCCGAATACACACAGAACTCCCTGGTGCATTCCTCACTCCATAGAACTCCTTTTCAGTGTGTCCTCCGATACCAACCCCCTGTGTTCCCATGGGAGACAGAGCACAGAACTGTGCCTGCCATCGATGAGTGGTTTCGATGGAGCGAACAGGTTTGGGAGACCGCAAATCGGGCACCTACTTCGAGCTTCCCTCTCCCAGAAACAGTTCGCTGACCGGCGTCACCGATCTACTCCACTCTTCCACCCTGGGCAACGTGTGTGGCTCTCTACACGGGACATCCTGCTTCATGACCCCTGCTCATTGGTCCCTTCAAAATAACACACAGTATCAATCCTGTCACCTACCGTCTCCATTTGCACCGCCATTACCGGATCTCATCCTTCCGTGTGTCCCTTCTCAAGCCTGTGAGGTAGAGCCCTCTCCATCTTCCAGTGGCGCAGCCCCTCCGTTTGACGTCAGCGGTGCACCTGCTTATTCCGTCCTAGCCCGCCTTGACTCCAAGCGCCTGGGTGGTCGCATCCACTACCTGATGGATTGGGAGGGGTACGGACTGTCCTGGATCCCCACCCATGACATCCTCGACCCAGCCACGATAGAGATATATATATCTATTCAGCTCTACATACTCTGAATCGAAAATGCTAATTAGCATCTAAGTAGACATCATGCAAAATACAAATCCCTGCAAGCTCCAAAAGGTAATCTCTAGCTGACACCTTTGCTAACAGGTATTGTCCATTTAAAACTTGCACAAGACAGTTTCACAGAATTGTCCATTGTTGTTGCAAATGTTGCAAATTTATTCATTGCTACATTTAGCTAACATTTGCCTTGTCTATATGCTCATGGCATTTGTAGTTATTTATAATTAGTCACCTTGTCCTAGAGAGATTTACATGGTTATCAAAACGTTACGCCAGGATAAGCCTACACAAAACACAGCCCTTATTTTAAGTGCTACTAAAATCCAGTGGAGGCTGCTGAGGGGAGAACAGCTCATTATGGGAGAGCAAATGTTGCAATTGTATAACAAAGTTTGCCATGACTTATGACATGTTCATGATATGAGTGAGAATGCTCAACAAAATTAATGGGGGCCCCCTGGAGTTCAGGGCTCCTGGGCACATGCCCTGCATGGCCAGTCAGTATTCGGCCATGATTACTCAAGTTTAGATAGCTGGCTAGACTAACTTACCAATCTAAAATGTGTTAGCTGACATGGCTAATTGAGTGACTGTCAGTGACTGATATAACAAGAGAAAGACTGCTGATGCACAACATTTCAAAATTACACTTAACTCACCAGTAATTGGCATGAGTTCACATCTAGGACAATAATTCCCCTTTTTTTCATCCTAGCATTTGCTTTTCAACAGCAGAGATTTGTATACACCTTGTCGTCTGCTTCTGACCTTTGCAGGGAATTAATGGCGCCGGAGAAGGCTGCCATTTTACAGTCCCCGAAACAATTGTGCTCTTGTATTTTTTCATGTTATTTGAAAATTATTTTGGACATAATGCTTCTGCCACCATCTGTTATGAACAAAAACAGTTTCTAGATATCAGGACAGCGATTATTCACCCCGTACTGGAAGATTTTATCTTTAACGAGTTGGACAGGAAAGGATTTACTTCAGACACCCGACAAGGCGCTCATCCCCGTCATTCGTAGAAGAAAGAGATATCGGGGACATAGGACTTGGTGTCCTGTAAGGAGCCGACGGCGAGTGGGTAATCTGCCTTTATCATTGGTCCTATTAGCCAACGTACAATCATTGGATACGAGCACGTACAGTTGAAGTCGGAAGTTTACATACACCTAAGCCAAATACATTTAAACTCAGTTTCACTATTCCTGACATTTAATCCTCGTAAAAATTCCCTGTCTTAGGTCAGTTAGGATCACCACTTTATTTTAAGAATGTGAAATGTCAGAATAATAGTAGAGAGAATGATTTATTTCATCACATTCCCAGTGCAGAAGTTTACATACACTAAGTTATTATTTGGTAGCATTGCCTTGAAATTGTTTAACTTGGGTCAAATGTTTCAGGTAGCCTTCCACAAGCTTCCCACAATAAATTGGGTGGATTTTGGCCCATTCCTCCTGACAGAGCTGGTGTAACTGAGTCAGGTTTGTAGGCCTCCTTGCTCACACACGCTTTTTCAGTTCTGCCCACACATTTTCTATAGGATTGAGGTCAGGGCTTTGTGATGGCCACTCCAATACCTTGACTTTGTTGTCCTTAAGCCATTTTGCCACAACTTTGGAAGTATGCTTGGGATCATTGTCCATTTGGAAGACCCATTTGCGACCAAGCTTTAACTTCCTGACTGATGTCTTGAGATGTTGCTTCAATATATCCACATAATGTTCCCTCATCATGATGTCATCTATTTTGTGAAGTGCACCTCCAGCATCTTCACAAGGTCCTTCGCTGTTGTCCTGGGATTGATTTGCACTTTTCGCACCAAAGTACGTTCATCTCTAGGAGACAGAACGCGTCTCCTTCCTGAGCGGTATGACGGCTGTGTGGTCCCATGGTGTTTATACTTGCGTACTATTGTTTGTACAGATGAACGTGATACCTTCAGGTGTTTGAACCAGACTTGTGGAGGTCTACAATTTTTTTTCTGATCTTGGATGATTTCCCCATGATGTCAAGCAGAGGCACTGAGATTGAAGGTAGGCCTTGAAATACATCCACATGTACACCTCCAATTGACTCAAATGATGTTAATTAGCCTATCAGAAGCTTCTAAAGCCATGACATCATTTTGGAATTTCCCAAGCTGTTTAAAGGCACCGTCAACTTAGTGTATGTAAACTTCTGACCCACTGGAATTGTGATACAGTGAATTATGTGAAATAATCTGTCTGTAAACAATTGTTGGAAAAATTACTTGTTTCATGCACAAAGTAGATGTCCTAACCGACTTGCCAAAACTATAGTTTATTAACAAGAAATTTGTGCAGTGGTTTAAAAACGAGTTTTAATGACTCCAACATAAGTGTATGTAAACTTCCGACTTCAACTGTATATCCTACCCAACGGGCCATTATAAACTGTAATATCTCATGTTTCACCCAGTCATGGCTGAACAGCGACATGAACAACCTATAGCTGGCGGGTTTTACGCATTTTCGGCAGGATTGAACAGGCGCATCAAGTAAGACAAGGGGTGGCGCTCTATGTATATTTGTAAACAGTTGGTGCATTAAAATCTAATATTAGATTGCTGTCTATTTACCACCACAAACCGATGCTGGCACTAAGACTGCACTCAATGAGCTGTATACGGTCATAAGAAAACAGAAAAAACTCATCCAGGAGGTGGCGCTCCTAGTAGCCGGGGACTTTAATGCAGGGAAACAAATCCATTTTACCCAATTTCTACCAGCATGTTAAACGTGCAACCAGAGGGGAGAGGGGGGGAAAGAAACTCTAGCCCACCTATACTTCACACACAGAGATGCGTACAAAGCTCTCCCTCGCCCTCCATTTGACAAATCTGACCATAATTCCATCCTCCTGATTCCTGCTTACAAGCAAAAACTAAAGCAGGAAGCACCAGTGACTCGGTCAATAAATAAGTGGTCAGACGATGCAGATGCTAAGCTACAGGACTGTTTTGCTAGCAGACTGGAATATGTTCGGTATTCTTCCAATGGCATTGAGGAGTACACAACATCAGTCAGCGGCTTCATCAATAAGTGCATCGATGATGTCGTCCCCACAGTGACTGTACATACATACCCCAACCAGAAGCCATGGATTACAGGCAACATCCTCACTGAGCTAAAGGGTAGAGTTGCCACTTTCAAAGAGCGGGACTCTAACCCGGAAGCTTATAAGAAATCCCGCTATGCCCTCCGACAAACCATCAAACAGGCCAAGCGTCAATACAGGACTAAGATTGAATCCTACTACACCGGCTCCGACGCTCATCGAAGGGCTTGCAAACTATTACAGACTACAAAGGGAAGCACAGCCGCGAGCTGCCAAGTGACACGAGCCTACCAGACAAGTTAAATTTCTTCTATGCTTGCTTCGAGGCAAGTAACACTGAAACATGCATGAGAGCATCAGCTGTTCCGGACAATTGTGCGATCACACTCTCCGTAGCAGATGTGAGTAAAACCTATAAACAGGACAACATTCACAAGGCCGCAGGGCCAGACGGATTTACAGGACGTGCACTGCGAGCATGCGTTGACCAACTGGCAAGTGTCTTCACTGACATTTTCAACCTGTCCCTGACTAAGTCTAATACCAACATGTTTCAAGCAGACCACCATAGTCTCTGTGCCCAAGAACACTAAGGTAACCTGCCTAAATGACTTCCGACCCGTAGCACTCACTTCTGTCGCCATGAAGTGCTTTGAAAGGCTGGTCATGGCTCACATCAATAACATTATCCCAGAAACCCTAGAACCACTCCAATTTGCATACCTCCCAAACAGATCCACAGTTGATGCAATCTCTATTGCACCCCACATTGCCCTTTCCCACCTGGACAAAAGGAACACCTATGTGAGAATGCTATTCATTGACTACAGCTCAGCGTTCAACACCATAGTGCCCTCAAAGCTCATCACTAAGCTAAGGACCCTGCGACTTAACACCTCCCTCTGCAACTGGATCCTGGAGTTCCTGATGGGCCGCCCCCAGGTATTAAGGGTGGGTAACAACATCCGCCATGCTGATCCTCAACACGGGGGACACATAGGGGTGCTTGCTCAGTCCCCTACTGTACTCCCTGAGCTTCCTGCCATCCAGGACCTCTATACAAGGCAGTGTCAAAATGCCCTAAAAATTGTCAAAGACTCCAGCCACCCTAGTCATAGACTGTTCTCTCTGCTCCCGCACAGCAAGAGGTACCGGAGCACCAAGTCTAGGTATCCAAAAGGCTTCTTAAACAACTTCTTCAGGATCGGTGAGTCCCCTGCGGGACGGTTGAGCTAACATAGGCTAATGCGATTAGCATGAGGTTGTAAGTAACAGGAACATTTCCCAGGACATAGACATATGATAAGCAAAAGGCTTAAATTCTTGTTAACCTAACTGCACTGTTCAATTTACAGTAGCTATTACAGTGAAAGAATACCATGCTATTGTTTGAGAAGAGTACACAGTTTGTTTTGAACATGAAGTTATTAATAAACCAAATTAGGCACATTTGGGCAGTCCTGATACAAACATTTTCACATAAATGCAATGGTTCATTGGATCAGTCTAAAACTGTGCATATACACTGCTTCCATCTAGTGGCCAAAATGTAAATTGCGCATGGGCTGGAATAATACATTTACATTTACATTTAAGTCATTTAGCAGACGCTCTTATCCAGAGCGACTTACAAGTTGGCCTTTCTCTTGCATTTCAAAGATGGTACAAAAAAAATAAGTTGTTTTTTCTTTGTATTGTCTTTTACCAGATCTAATGTGTTATGTTCTCCTACATTCCTTTCACATTTCCACAAACGTCAAAGTGTTTCCTTTCAAAATAGTACCAATAAAATGCATATCCTTGCTTCAGGGCCTGAGCTACAGGCAGTTAGATTTGAGTATGACATTTTAGGCAAAAATGGGGGAAAAAGGGGCCGATCCTTAAGCCATAAGACTCCTGAACTGCTAATCAAATGGCTACCCAGACTATTTGCACTGCCCTCCTCCCCTTTTACACTACTGCTACTCTGTTTCATTATCTATGCATAATCACTTTAACTCTACCTACATGTACATATTACCTCTTACCTTGACTAACCGGTGCCCGCGCACATTGACTCTGTACCAGTACCCCCTGTGTATATAGCTTCGCTATTGTTATTTTACTGCTTCTCTTAATTACTTGTTACTTTTATTTTTTACATTTATTTTTCTTAAAACGGCATTGTTGGTTTAAGGCTTGTAAGTAAACATTTCCTGCGCATGTGACAAATACAATTTTGATTTGCTATCTCCACCAAATCATAGAAACTGTCCAAACGAGACAGACAGCAAGTAGGTCTGGTTTTCATAGTAGCTAGCTAAAGTGCGAGGATAACAAATTGATTCAAATCAAATTTGGTCTAGTATAGCTATTTAGCTTAGACAGCTAAGCTAGCTTGGCATTGAACATATAGAACTTACGACCGGTTTGGCTGGCAACGATGCCAATAGAATGAACAACAAGCGACCCTAGATTTGTGTTTGGGACTATATCTCGAGAAAGGATGGAAATTATATTAATAAATTCATCAAAATAACATTGAATTAAAATAATGATTTACATATTTTCATAGGTTGGTAACCATTGTATTAAAGTGATAATGCCCTCAAAGCTAGAGTTTGGATTACATATTGGCACGGTTTGCTGGCCCGAGACGAATGCCAATATGTCCTCCAAACCACGGCTTTTTGGGCATTATCACTTAAATAAACCCCTCTCCCCAAGTCCATCATGGCACAGGTGCCACCACACTCCTGTCTCGTCTCCTTCTCCCTCCTTCCCGATATGCTGCCAGCTGCAACCACTTTTTCATGACAGACTCCACATCGCTCTCGGATGCTTTAGATGTTAACGGATTCTTCCGGACAACAGCTAATGAACAAGAACACAGGTGGTCGCAAAAATGTGAAATTTTAGTTGCAACAGGGTGAATTGAATACTTTAAAATGTCATGGTAATTGCATTGCAGGAAGCAATTCGTGTCATGAGACATTTGCAATTATGAGAAATCCTTACCAATCAAAACCTCTCTCAGTCGAAGAGATCCAAGAGAGATTTTCCTATTCACTCCTCTCCAATTCATGTTCTTTGCCAGCGCATTGGAAATTGTGTGCCTCATTAAACGCCACATGACATCCTTCACATCGCATCCCCCAATGAGGCTCAAGTGGTTAATCTAAAGGAAAAAAAACATTTGAATGTATCAATTGACAAACTTTAAGCCACAAGTGACTGCCGCTTTTCCCTAGGCGAGGGAAGCATATATGGTTAAGAAACTTGTATGCTAATTCTGATGAAGGTCTTTGGAGGTTGAAACGTCATGCTTTTATCCTACATAAAGTTGAAAAGTTTACTGGGGAGTGAGAGACACCCATTTTCCATTTCATAAAGTTTGTGGACATAAATCCTATTTTTCTTCCCCCTTCTTGCATATCTGAAAAATGATTTGAATCCCATGAACTCCCACTGAATCACTCTAAAAGAGCAGTAGATAAAGTGGAATGAAACTCACCAGTTTAAGTTTGAAGTCAGCCCCCTGAAGATCGGTTTCCAGCCTCTGGAGACTTTGTTGATCCTTCAATGGCAGAAGGCCTCCTTCGATCGCATATTCGGCTCCATTCTGCTGTGCTGTTTGTAAGAGTCGTAGGATGAGTGTCTGTTGTTCCAGTATCATCTCTTGCTTGGTAAGCATTTCCCGAATTAGCACTGAAAGAAATTTTAAAAGGGGCATTTCACTATAACCCAATGAGGTGGACAAGAGTGCCCTTTTGCCCTCAGAACAGACTCAATTCATCGGGGCATGGACTCTACAAGTTGTCGAATGCGTTCCACATGGATGCTGGCCCATGTGGACTCCAATGGTTATCACAGTTATGTCAAGTTGGCTGGTGAACCATTCTTCATATAAACGGAACTGTCGACTGTGATAAACCCAGCAGCGTTGCAGTTCTTGACACAAACCGGTGCGCCTGGCAGCTACCACCATACTCCGTTCAAAGGCACTTCCATTTTGTCTTGACCATTCAAACTTTGAAAGGCACACATACACAACATATGTCTCAAATTGTCTCAAGGCTGAAAAATCTTCTTTTTTTTACCCTTCATCTACACTGATTGAAGTGGATTTAACAAGTGACATCAATAAGGGATCATAGCTTTCACCTGGTCAGTCTGTCATGGAAACAGCACATTCTTAATGTTTTGTATGCTCAGTGTATATTATCATATACATTACCAGTCAAAAGTTGACACAGCTACTCATTCCAGGGTTTTTATTTATTTTTACATTCTAGAATAGTGAAGTAACACATGAAATGTGTTACTATGAAATAACACATAAGGAATCATGTAGTAACCAAAAAAAAGTGTTAAACAAATCAAAATATATTTTATACTTGAGATTCTTCAAAGTAGCCACCTTTTGCCTTGACAGCTTTGTACACTCTTGGCATTCTCTCAATCAGCTTCATGAGGTAGTCACCCAGAACGCATTTCAATTTACAAGTGTTTCAAGAACTTTGAAAGTTTCTTCAAGTGCAGTTGCAAAAATTATCAAGCGCTATGATGAAACTGGCTCTCATGAGGACCGCCTTAGGAAAGGAAGATCCAGAGTTACCTTAGCTGCAGAAGATAAGTTCATTAGTTACCAGCCTCAAATTGCAGCCCAAATAAATGCTTCACAGCATTCAAGTAACAGACATCTTAACATCAACTCTTCAGAGGAGACTGCGTGAATCAGGCCTTCATGGTCGATTGCTGCAAAGAAACCACTACTAAAGGACACCAATAAGAATAAGTCTTGCTTGGGTCAAGAAACACAAGCAATGGACATTAGACCGGTGGAAATCTCTCCTTTGGTCTGGGTCCAAATTTGACATTTTTGGTTCCAACCGCCGTGTCTTTGTGAGAGGCAAAGTAGGTGAACGGATCTCCGCGTGTGTATTTCCCACCGTGAAGCATGGAGGAAGAGATGTGATGGTGCTTTGCTGGTGACACTGAGTGATTTATTTAGAATTCAAGGCACACTTTACCAGCATGGCTACCACAGCATTCTGCAGCGATACGCCATCTCACCTGGTTTGCGCTTAGTGGGACAATAATTTGTTTTTCAACAGGACAATGACCCAACACACTGCCAGGCTGTGTAAGGGCTATTTGACCAAAAAGGAGAGCGATGAAGTGCTGCATCAGATGACCTGGCCTCCAATCACCCAACCTCAACCCAATTGAGATGGTTTGGGACGAGATGGACCGCAGAGGGAAGGAAAAGCAGCCAACAAGTGCTCAGCATATGTGGGAACTCAAGACTGTTGGAAAAGCATTCCAGGTGAAGCTGGTTGAGAGAATGCCAAGAGTGTGCAAAGCTGTCAACAAGGCAATTGGTGGCTACTTTGAAGAAACTCTAACATATTTTGATTTGTTTAACACGTTTTTGGTTACTACATGATTCCTTATGTGTTATTTCATAGTGTTGATGTCTTCACTATTATTCTATTATGTAAAAATAAAGAAAAACCCTTGAATGAGTAGGTGTGTCCAATCTTTTGACTGGTACTGTATATATTACTTATTGCTGCTCACCAGAAGGAGGAGAGACAGGGTGGATGTGTTTATCCTCTGCAAACACCCAATTGTCCTGGTCAAGGCACTGACTCTTGAGATTGGAGTGAGCTGTAATACCCTTCTCAGGAGATGTATGCTTTCTAAGTTGATGTTTCCTTAGGTTTTTTTTGTTAAGCCACAAACTGCAGTTGCAACATTTGATTTTCCGCTTGACTGCAGGTTTCACAGCTGGACACGCTGAACCTGGATCTCTCGCCGTTGCACTGGTTACATCTGGGGCTCTCGCCGATGCACTGGTTACATCTGGGGCTCTCGCCGATGCACTGGTTACATCTGGGGCTCTCGCCGATGCACTGGTTACATCTGGGGCTCTCGCCGATGCACTGGTTACATCTGGGGCTCTCGCCGATGCACTGGTTACATCTGGGGCTCTCGCCGATGCACTGGTTACATCTGGGGCTCTCGCTGTTGAACCTGGGGCTCGATAACATACTGACTCACATTGTGGAATGTGTTTGGTAAAATCACTCCTATTTACATAGGTCTTGGGGCAATATGGGCAGTGGAAATGCTTTGCTTCTCTGCACTCCAGATGGCATATGAATATTGTGAACTCTGAAATGAATAAAACAAGCAAATCAACATCCAGGACACAAACTACCTTGGTTTATATAATCATGTGATGATGACCGGTACTTAACTAGTCTAATTAATGAAAGCCTTTATGCGGCTAGTATGTGTAGCTATGTGTAACAACACTGTACATGTGCTAACCTCTATGCAGCACAGCCTTCAATCTGTGCGACTCAATGTGTGTCAACACACTGGCATAGTCTCGGGGCTTGAAAATTGAGGGCTGGCAGAAGGGGCAATGATACAAGTGGTCCTTCTGGCACTGGGATAAAACCAAACGGCGATCTGCTGCTTTTCGCACTGTGATATGCTGTCAAACACAAACATAAATTATAAATAGTTTAGCAAGTCAGCGAACGTTATGTGCGTTGATAGCGAACAGTCGGTCAAGGCAAACTGACTTTTCGGTGATGATTACAGTATAACGTTAGTAGCTAGTTAAGCTATAATGCTAGCAAAGTGCTATGTTAGCTAGCTAGCTTGGTAAATAGCCACGTTAATGTTAGACAGCAATAACATGATATATAGTATACACATATCTAGCTAAGAAAAACTTAGATACCGGAAGCTACACAAAAGGCGTAACTCAAAGTGAAACGAAAAATGCTACCCTAACGTTAATTGAAATGCCTTACCATAATCCCTAACCGCGACGAAGGCACGTTCTAGCGGATCACGTCTGTCAAGGCCGTCATCTTCTTCTTCTTCTTCTTTGGTATCGTCTGTTCGCACATTTTGTTTGTACATGCCGCCACCTACTGTGCGGGAGTGTGTGGTCAATCACGTTAGATTTTGTGCCCCAAATTTTAAATGGGGAAAGGGGAGAAAAAAATGCACCACCAACTAACCCTACACCTATATCCCACTATGTCATAACAATTATAATAAATAACACCACTACACCAGGCCGATGGGCTGGGAGGAAATGACTCTTTCGTTCAACATACCTTGTAATTCCTCTGCAGTAAAATCTCATACACCGAAGTACTGCTCTGCAGCTGACACCACAACATCTATTTCTGTGATTTACGTTCCGTTTCTGAGGTACAGTTGATAACCATGGCAATGAATGCTAAGAAGCCAACCTTACTGAAGCACAAATTGTATCACTCTGTATTGGCCTAGAACCGAAGGCCTACTACTCACCCTTGACTCATCATCCTCTACTCTCTTCACTGCCTCAGCATACAACACCTTCTGTTCTACTCAGAATCTCCCTCCTACACACTGCTGCAAAATGACCATGAGCTTGGTATCTGAAACACCTTAGAGGGTTCGGCACAAAAGCTCTCACAGCATAACTGACATATCCTAACATGACTTTGTTAGGTAAAGACTCCGCTTTAAAACGCAAAAGGCAGACAGTGTCTTCTAAGTTTTACCACACTCACCACCGTGTCTGCGTCGCACCCAACGGCGGGTGTCACAGACACAGGGAATCTTCCATTTCAGTTGCTCCACCTCAACACTTAATGCCACCCCAGTAATCACTCCTTTCCAAGGCGCCCTGCTCCAGAGAGCAAAGCAACACACATCTTCCCTCTGCCTTCGGCACCTCTCCTTCTTCCTCACTGTCTATAACCACGTCTATACATTAACCACGCTCATGCCACACCTTCATCCACTGTTTTGTTTGCAGAACACGCACTGATGGCCTTTCTCCAATACCCAACTTCTGTTCCTTAGCCCAAATTACTAGTCTGGCTATCTCTGGCCTCTCCATCCTCGCAAAACGTGGGCTACTCTGCATCTGAGAACTGCCTTTCAAATTGTGTTGCATTATGGGGATAAAACATTTCCGAATTGTGCCTTCAAGTCAACTGCAGATTTCTCCAGTTCCTCTTCACCAACTTCATCCTGCAGCCATCGCCTGCATGTGGGGGGTTCAATTGTCAACAAATCATTAGGGTGTTTTTGTTTGACTCACGCAAACGTGAGAGGCGAAGGTTGAGAGCCATGCGTCCTCCAAAACACAACCGACCCAACCCAACCCAACCAAGCCACACTGCTTCTTGACACAATGCCCATCCAACCCGGAAGTCAGCCGCACCAATGTGTCGGAGGAAACACTGTACATCTGGCGACTTGGTCAGCGTGCACTGCGCCCAGCCCGCCACAGGAGTCACTAGTGCGCGATGAGACAAGGATACCCCTGCCGGCCAAACTCTCCCTAACCCGGACGATGCTGGGCCGTTTGTGCGCCGCCCCATGGGCCTCCCGGTAGCGGCCTGCTGCGACAGAGCCTGGACTCGAACCCAGAATCTCTGGTGGCACAGCTAGCACTGCAATGCAGTGCCTTAGACCACTGCGCCACCCGGGAGGCCCGAAAAGAGCCTTGTTGACAACATGACCGAGCTGCGCAAATGACTGTTAATCATGTAGCATCATGTTGTGGGGGTGCTTTGCTGCAGGAGGGACTGGTGCACTTCACAAAATAGATGGCATCATGATGAAGGAACATTAGGTGGATATATTGAAGCAACATCCATCACAAAGCCATCACAAAGCCCTGACCTCATTCCATAGAAAATATGTGGGCAGAACTGAAAAAGCGTGTGAGAGCAAGGAGGCCTACAAACCTGACTCAGTTACACCAGCTCTGTCAGGAGGAATGGGCCACCTGCTGGGTGAATGGAGAAAAATAAGAAAGTCTGTCATCCTGTTGTTTTTTGATAAAGAGCACTTACCTACGCATGTGAAGCTTGGTTATGTAAGATACGCTGTAAGAGCTTTCGTCCCCAAACCACTGCAGTGTAAAAATTGTAAAGGATTTGTCCATGTTTCAAGTGTGTGCAGACGGACGGAGTATACTGAAGAACAATGTACAGAAAGACAACAGTGTTTCAATTGTGATGGGAGTCATGAGTTCCTGGAGTGCCCTGTAAGGGTGAAGGAGATTGAGGTGGCAAAAGTTAGAGCGGTAAATCGAATCTCCTATGCGGAGGCGATTTAAACAAGTGACGCTCGTGAAAATATGGTCATGGATGGACCACAGCCTGAAGAAATGTTTGCTGGCAGTCAAAATAAAAGAAATTGTTATTGGTCACATACACATATTTAGCAGATGTTATTGCGGGTGTCGTAAAATGCTTGTGTTCCTAGCTCCAACAGTGCAGTAGTATCTAACAATTCACAACAATACAAAAATCTAAAAGTAAAAGAATGGAATTAAGAAATATATAAATATTAGGACGAGCAATGTCAGAGTGGCATTGACTTAATACAGTAGAATAGAATACATGATATACATATGAGATGAGTAAAGCAGTATGTAAACATTATTAAAGTGACTAGTGTTCCATTATTAAAGTGGCCAGTGATTCCATGTCTTTGTATATGGGGCAGCAGCCTCTAGGTGCAGGGTTGAGTTGCCGGGTGGTAGCTGGCTAGTGATGGGTGTTTAACAGTCTGATGGCCTTGAGATAGAAGTTGTTTTTCAGTCTCTCGGTCCCAGCTTTGATGCCCCTGTACTGACCTCGCCTTCTGGATGATAGCGGGGTGAACAGGCCGGGGCTCGGGTGGTTGATGTCCTTGATGATCTTTTTGGCCTTCCTGTGACATCGGGTGCTGTTGGTGTTCTGGAGGGCAGGCAGTGTGCCCCGGTGATGCGTTGGGCAGACCGTACCACCCTCTGGAGAGCCCTGTGGTTGCAGGTGGTGCAGTTGCCGTACCAGGCGGTGATACAGCCCGACATGATGCTCTCAATTCTGCATCTGTAAAAGTTTCTGAGGGTCTTCGGGGCCAAGCCGAATTTCTTCAGCCGCTGTTGAGCCTTCTTCACCACACTGTCTGTGTGGGTGGACCATTTCAGATTGTCAGTGATGTGTACGCCGAGGAACTTGAGGCTTTCCACCTTCTCCACTGCGGTCCCTCTGCTGTTTCCTGAAATCCACGATCAGCTCCTTCATTTTGTTGTCGTTGAGGGAGAGGTTATTTTCCTGGCACCACTCCGCCAGGGCCTTCACTTCCTCCCTGTAGGCTGTCTCGTCATTGTTGGTAATCAGACCTACTACTGTTGTGTCGTCTGCAAACTTGATGATTGAGTTGGAGGTGTGAGTGGCAACGCAGTCATGGGTGAACAGGGAGTACAGGAGGGGGCTGAGCAAGCAGCCTTATGGGGCCCCAGTGTTGAGGATCAACGAAGCGGAGGTGTTGTTTCCTACCTTCCTCACTGGGGGCGGCCCATCAGGAAGTCCAGCACCCAGTTGCACAGGGTGGCGTTCAGACCCAGGTTCCCGAGCTTAATGATGAGCTTGGAGGGTACTATTGTGTTGAAGACTGAGCTATAATCAATGAACAGCATTCTGATGTTGGTATTCCTCTTGTCCCGATGGAATAGGGCAGTGTGCAGTGCGATGGCGATTGCATTGTGTGTGGATCTATTGGAGTGATAAGCAAATTGAAGTTGGTCTAAGGTGTCAGGTAAGGTAGAGGTAATATGATCTTTAACTAGCCTCTCAAGCACTTCATGATGACAGAAGTGAGTGCTACAGGGCGATAGTCATGTAGTTCAGTTACGTGTGCTTTCTTTGGTACAGGAACAATGGTGGACATCTTGAAGCAAGTAGGGACAGCAGACTGGGATAGGGAGAGATTGATAGGGAGAGATTTTGGGACTTAAGGATTTTACATCTGAAGACTTGCGAGGGGTACTGGCACCAGAAGACGGCCTGCCGTCCCAGGCTCCCCTTGAGCTTGTGTAGGGATCAGCTCTGTTTTATTTTTAACAGAAACGTTTTTTGATTAAATTATATTTCGATTTTTTGGGTAGTAGTTGAGTCGTTTTTTTTAGTTTGATACGTTTTTTATGAATTCTGTTTTCATGCCGCACACTAAATTGTGTTAACGACAATATACAGAAGAAGAAGAATGTTGAGTTGACACCCATGTTCGGATAGCCAGTTGAGTTGCATTTACCCATGACTCCAGCCAGAAGGTGGTAGAAAAGACACATTTTTGTTTTGCAGGTTGTTGAAGAAGAAGAAGCATATCCGTTCGCCATATTGCAGTGATACAGCGATATTTCTCACTTGTCTTTGGGAAGCTGAAGACTTTGTGTTTCCTCGTTAACCGGCACAATGTTTGCGACACAAGTTTATGGAGATAATGGGAAAATGAAGGAATATCACTATACTGGACCAGTAGAGCACCGATTCTCTCCATATTCCTTTAACGGAGGGTAAGCATCAATATCCAACTAGCAAATGTTAGCAAGTTAACGTTACCTAGCTAATGCTGTTGTGCAGTCAGAACGGACTGTGACTGAATGTAAGTTAGTGTCTAACTAAGTTAGTGTCCATGAAGCAAATAACTAACACAACTAATCGAGATCACTTTTAGCTAGTTACGTGAACAACAGACTTCGCTAGCTAAGTTACATGTTTGGTTTCGATTTCAGTTACCTAATTAGCATACGTTAGCTATTATCTGACGCTAACAGTAGTTAGACTAGTTTCTTTATAGCTAGCTACTTATGTCACGGAGCTGATTTAATGTTTTGCCAAAACGAACTTGTTTGTCAGGGAGCCTCAAAGTCTTAACAGTTTTTATTGTGCTTCCAGGACTGTGCTTGCTGTTGCCGGTGAAGACTTTGCCATTGTGGCCTCTGACACCCGTCTGAGTGAAGGCTATTCAATCCACAGCCGTGACTCTCCAAAATGCTACAAGTTGTAAGTCAAGCACACACTACGGTATTTCCAAGGATGAGCGAAGGCACATTGTCAGATGGTGTGGTTTAACTCCACTAACTCGCTCACTATTTCTACGTTTAAACAGGCAGTCAAATTCTCCACAAAAAAATATATACAAATTGGTCTTTTGACCTATCAGATCAGCTCTGAAAGAGCTTGCTGTGTAAAATCTGATGTGATTGGCCAAAAAACAATTAAAGGGGAAAATATCATAATTGGGCTGCCTGTCTAAACACAGCCTAAGTGACTCATCAATGTGTGATGTATTGACACAGATGACACATCTAAATGCATTCTTGGTAAAACGAAATAATTTGAAATGGTGGTAAGTGGAAATGGATACTGCTTGTGAACATCCATAATACATTGGATGTAAATCAATATTCAACCACTAAATGCTGTTACTAATAGTTTTTCATTTATCACAGGACAGATACAACTGTCATAGGATGCAGTGGATTCCATGGAGATTGCTTGACTCTTACTAAAATCATTGATGCAAGATTAAAGGTGAGATCATCTTGGGCTTGAGACACAGTTTCACTTTCATTCATAAATGTTACTTTAAAAATAGTTTGCTAAGCTGAAAGTTATGGAATACTGCTGTACACTAAGTTAGCATTTGTAAATGTTTCATTTTCAAACAAATATTTGTAGATGTACAAACACTCCAACAACAAGTGCATGACAAGTGGAGCAATTGCAGCCATGCTGTCTACAATCCTGTACGGTAGAAGATTCTTCCCCTACTACGTTTACAACATCATCGGTGGCTTGGATGAGGAGGGTATGTCTCCTGCTCTATTTCTGTTATTACTATAATCATAATGCTTGGTTAATTTTCCATGTAAGTTATTCACTGCATGTTTTTTTTTTTTTTTTTTTCACTTCTAGTCCAATATGTATTACTCTCCTGATTTGGGTTGTTTTTGCTTTTCAGGTAAAGGAGCTGTTTATAGTTTTGACCCAGTGGGATCCTATCAGAGAGACACATACAAAGCTGGAGGCTCAGCGAGTGCTATGCTGCAACCTCTGCTTGACAACCAGGTAAAGAAACAAAGGGCATAAGTTCAGCATCACTATCTTTTAGGGCTTTGTTCCCCCTGAAGCACCTCTGTCCAATGGATTGTACTGCAATCCGACAGCACAATATGACTTGAATGTTTGTGTGTTTAAAAAAAAAAAAAAAGTGATGTATTATTTGGTGGTTTCAAGGCAACTCTAGACATTCTAGTGGCCTAATCGATACTGTATTGGTTCGGAACAAACCAGTTCTTGGTTTCTGTATAGCCCCTTATCGTCTTTGTCTTTATTCTTAATTTACAATCAGATTGGATTCAAGAACATGGAGGGTGTGCAGCACCTGCCCCTGAGCCAGGAGAAGGCTGTGCAGCTGGTCAAAGATGTCTTCATCTCCGCTGCTGAGAGAGATGTGTACACCGGGGACGCCCTCAGGATCTGCATCATCACCAAGGATGGCATCAAAGAAGAGACAGTCCCTCTCAGGAAGGACTGAACAACCTATTCCCTGCCGCTGTCAACCTCCCACTTTTGTCTATTTTTCATATTTTGGACCCATCTCCTGCTTTTCTTTTTACATTCTTGCTGAAGAAAAATGTTCCCTGTAGTTAATTTTGTCAGTGACCATTTTTATTAAAAATTAAATGTTTGAAAATGTATTTGATTACAATGGAGTATGAACTGTTTAGAAAAACCAACAAACACAGTGTATAAAACATTAGGAACACCTTTCTAATATTGAGTTGCACCCTGTTTTGCCCTCAGAACAGGCTCAATTTGTTGAGGCATGAACTCTACAGGGTGTTGAAAGCGGTCCACAGGGATGCTGGCCCATGTTGACTCAATGTTTCCCACAGTTGTGTCAAGTTGGCTGGATGTCCTTTGGGTGGTGGACCATTCTTGATATGGATAGGAAACTGTTGAGCGTGGAAACCCTGCAGCGCTGTAGTTCTTGACACACTCAAACCGGTGCACATGGCACCTACAATACCCCAGTTCAAAGGCACTTAATATTTTGTCTTGCCCATTCACCCTCTTAATGGGGCACAATTCATGTCTCAAAGCTTACAAATCCTTTATTAACCTATCTCCTCCCCTTCATCTACACCAGGGCTGCCCAACCCTCTTCCTGGAGATCTACTGTCCTGTGGGTTTTCAGTCCAACCCCAATTTAACACACCTGATTCTACTAAGTCACTGCTCAACAAGACCTTAACTAGCTGAATCAGATATGCTACATTAGGGTTGGACTGAAACTACAGGACAGTAGATTTCCAGGAAGAGGGTTGGGCAGCCCTGATCTACACTGAAGTGGATGTAACAGTTGACATCATAGCTTTCACTTGGTCAGTCTGTCATGGAAAGAGCAGGTGTTCCTAATGTTTTGTACACAGTGTATATGACATAGGTCCAATGATTGGAAGTGTCTCCTTTAGAAGAGAGTTGGTTAAGGCTCGCAATAATACTTTTTGCCAAATAGGGGTGTTTACAACTGTAGAGATTGAGTTTGGACATTCAGAACTGGATCCACAACCCCACTGCCATAACTGTCCAGACCATTTTATGGTAGTAAGGTAGTATTCTTTCATATGTAACTCCTCTCAAAGAGGTGTACTTCACACTAAAACCCCTATGCAGCCAGGGGAATGCTTCTGACAAAGAACAGAAACCAGGGATTATCCTTCTGCTGCCACCAATGTAATTATTGAGGGGCAACTGCAGAAGCAGGGGTTCAGTGACCCTGTGGATCAAGGCATGTGCACTACAACCTGTGCCATAAAAGCAAAAATCCTATCTAAGCATGCTCAGGCCAGGAAGACTACACATGGGTCAGGATAAAGATGAGTCTGACAGGAGTGAAGTTTTTGGAAAAAGTGGACCCTTGCCTTTTGACTGATCCATTTGTGGTTTCAGGGTGGGTGAAAACAGTTGGCTGCTGTGGAATCAGTGAGGGGAACCAGAAGTGATCTTGTGATGTTTGTGTTTCTGCTGGTCAGAGGGAGCAGGTGCTCTGTGTTAAACGAATTGGGGCAAGAGACGTGAATTGTTTTGCTCTCAAGAAAAGGGCGCCATTAAAAGGAGTGATTACTGGGGTAGCGGTAAATGTGAAAGCTGACCAACCGAATGGGAAGATTCCCGGTGTTTGTGATGCTCGTCGTTTGGTGTGACGCAGACCGGGTGGTGTGAGTGGAGAAAGAGTAATTGTCTGTTCTTTTGAGTTTTGATGTTGAGTCTTTGCCTGACAAAGTGATGTTATGATATATGTTATCCTGTACAAGCTTTTGTACCAAATACATTACGCTGTTACAGGTGTCAAGCTTATGGGCATGTGGCAGCAGTGTGAAGGAGGAGGTTCCTAGGTGTGCAGAAGGGCATGAGACAAAGGAATGTGTAGCATTGGGGAAAGTAGTGGTGAGTGTTAATTGTAGGGGTGCCTATGGGGCTGAGGATCAGAAATGTCCCGTGCGAGAGGCAGGTTGAGGTTTCCAGGGTTAGAATAGTGCAGAAGTTGTCATATACTGAGGCAGTGAAGAAAGTAGAGGAAGATCAAGGGGGAGGGAGAGGAGTGGTGTGAGTATTAGATCTGTACCAGTACAGAGGGATAAACCAACAAGTGATATATGTTTCAGTAAGATTGGATTTTTGGTATTTATAGCAATGGTTATCAACTGTACTGCAGGGATGGAATGTAAGTCGCAGAAAATAGGTTGTGGTGGCAGCTGCAAAGAGTATGTAGGTGTGCGAGACTTGATATCAGAAGATTTACATGATGTTTTAAGTGGTGGTGTCCCATTCTTTCTGGCTGTTGGCCTCAAGTAGGGCTAAATAGATAGAAATAGTGGAGTATTTTTATAAAAAATAAAACAAATATGAGTGTAGTGTTAGACGGTAGGGTATTTATTTCTTATTTTTATTTTGTTATTTTTAAGGGAAGTGTAAGTGAGTTATACGCCAGTCTAGTACGTGGCGGTAATGCAAAATGTATTGGATGCCAACCGCTGTTAAACTTAATCGAAGAAGACTACACACGCTCAGGGCAAGAAAAGATATAATGCCAACCCCTTTTATTTTTTCTTGAACAGCACTTTCTGTTTTTGATTTGGGGGAACTGTTGCCCTTGTACCTTGTCAGAGAAAATAATCAAGAATGTAATAGGAACTTTGATGGATGCCAACCGCGGTTAAACCTCATCGGAAAAGGCTTAGGAACTTTGACACCGGAAGTGGTCACTGATGTCGCTGTTTAGACCAAGTGCATGAATCTGTGGAACCATCAGCTAGCCAAAGCTCCTTTGAATGTTATAGAGACGGGGGTGAGTATTTGACATATTTACGGAGTCCCTTCTCAACACAACAGCATCACTTAGTGAGCAAAACACTAACGACCACACGAGTGTTGCCATGGCAGTAGCTAGCTTGCTAACGTAACTAACGTTACGCTAACCTGGCCAACTGCAAGTCCGGTGCGAAATTTGCGCCAAACTGTTTTTTACGCTCACACGAAGTTGCATGGTTTCTGTAAACAAAAGCATACATTGCAAAGTTGGATTGAATTTCAATGCGTGGTGTTAAAGTGCTAGGTAGCTATGTTAAAAGTTCGCGCGCCACCGTAGCGGTAGCTAACTTAGTTAACGTTTGTTAGCTGACTGTCTGGCTGCAAAGGTTAACTAATTAGATAATTAGCTGTCTATCGTTAGTTAGGTACTGCTGCATTATGTGGTCTAGTTGAGTGATTGGTCAAGTTTCCATTGACAACAGTGTTTGCCACCGATTTCCCCGATCTCAATGCTTAGCCAACTTTCTGTATGTGATTTGTCTGTTCTTTCTGGTCAAAAGAAGCGATCTAAGGGGTTCGCTGCTACGCTCTGCTATTACGATTCATGACTGTTGTCGAAATTATCAAAACCAGAATTGCTCCTACTCCTCAGAGAATTTCAGGCCTTTGAGACGGCCAGTCAAGTGAACGCTTCATACTTTGAGGACATGGAGCAGAACAACAGTTTGCCACCTTTCCAGGGTCTTGCCTCCCCTCAGGTAACTAATTTGAGTGAGACGTTATTGTTGTCAACACAGGAACAACATTGCTCAAATGTTTTAGATTCAACTAGCCTAATTGAGGGATTGTTCTTCCATCTGTCAAAGGGGGCAATGACTCCTGGTATGCCCATTTTCAGCCCCATGATGCCCTATGGCAGTGGTCTGACTCCCCAACCTGTCACGAACACCAACAGCCTGTCTCTCCTGGAAGAGCAGCAGCGGCAACAACAGCAGCAGGCTTCGGCCCAGCAGGCTGGGGTGCCAGGGGGTTTGGGACAGACACCACAGCTTTATCACTCCCAAACGGTCACCACCACCACACTGCCAGGAAACACCCCCCTCTACACCGCTACACCGCTAACCCCCATGACACCCATCACACCTGCCACTCCTGCCTCTGAGAGTTCTGGGATTGTCCCTCAGTTACAGTAAGTGTTCCTGAACAATTCATTAGTTCATTAGTCTCAACCCCTATGTACTCCTATAAAGCGGAAACACAAGAAGCTAATAGATGAAGGTGAATAGTGATGTGACCATATCAACAGCGAGAATCTCCCATCCTGATGGCATGGTTTATTTCCTTCCCTTTTTTAGGAACATCGTATCCACTGTGAACTTGGGCTGCAAACTTGACTTGAAAACAATAGCACTGCGAGCTAGAAATGCTGAGTACAACCCCAAGGTAAGCATAAATTGTTATTCTTCATTTGCACAAATCATTGTCAGGGCCCAGGGAAAGGTGAAATAGGACCAGGCTAAAATGTAACTAGAATGGGCCCACAAGGCATGTTGCTTCGGGTCTGAGAATGTCCCACCAAGACACTGTTCTATTGACAAAATGTATAACTTTCTCAACTGTTCTTGTCTTACAGCGATTTGCTGCTGTAATCATGAGAATACGAGAGCCAAGAACAACTGCACTTATCTTCAGTTCTGGGAAAATGGTTTGCACAGGAGCCAAAAGGTTAATATCATCTTTTTTTTAAAGAACACAAAACATGTCAAAACAACATCTGTTTAAAGACCTCCTCATGCTCCCTCCTACCCCTCTAGTGAAGAGCAGTCCCGCCTGGCGGCTAGGAAATACGCCAGAGTCGTGCAGAAGTTGGGCTTCCCAGCCAAATTTCTTGATTTCAAGATTCAGAACATGGTGGGCAGCTGTGATGTCAAATTCCCCATTCGGTTAGAGGGACTTGTACTAACTCACCAACAGTTCAGCAGGTTTGTCATTCACTACTGCAAAATTAAAGCCTGTAATATCTGATGGGATGCATTCTTATACTTATAATTCTGCCATATTTTGTACATTGTTTATAATACTAAGATTGGTATTCTAAAGTGATTTAGTACTGGGAGCAAAGATAAGAAGTAGGCCTCATTTTCCCCCTTATTTTTTCCAGTTATGAACCTGAGTTGTTCCCTGGGCTAATCTACAGAATGATCAAACCCAGAATTGTTCTGCTGATATTCGTTTCAGGCAAAGTTGTATTAACAGGTGAGGTTTTTCTCCCTTTCCTAATAACATAGAGTAAGGGCATTTGTTGTCAAATGTAACTTTACTATCCTTTTTGCTGCTTATTTCAAGGTGCAAAGGTCAGAGGAGAAATTTATGAAGCATTTGAAAACATCTACCCCATCTTGAAAGGATTCAGGAAGACGACGTAAATATTTATGCCTGCAATCTTTTTTATTTTATTTTTTTAATAGTCCCAGGGGAACTTGCTCTGTTGTGACCCGTTACATTGGGACTCTGATTGGACCTGTACATTTTAATCGGCAAGTCGGGGACCCCTCCTAATCGCCTTAATGGTGATTTGATACTAGGGGAAATGCTGTATTTTAGCAGTTTTATTTGTTTTTAAATGACTCTTGCTTGATATTAAATGAGGCAGTCTGACTGACAATTTCTTTTCATTGAAGCATTTAATTTTTCTAATGTAGGTTTTAAGATGTTATCCTATCGTTTCTCAGTGCATGTTTGTCCACACACCCTACAAGCAGACATTCAAGATTCCTAACATTATTCTTTAAATGGTTTTTACAGTCAATTTACTGTTATATGAATAATCTACAGATTGAATGTTACTTAGGATTGTGTTGCAAGGCTTACCAATTTGTCATTATTGCGACAATATTTTTGTACATATTCCATTTTGATAACTCTTTGCTGCTGAAGTCAAGAAAATGGTGTAACGTGGAGTGGAACATTCATCATGCAACCTTGTGCATCTGAGTGTTATTAGTAACTATGTACCTCGGATGTCTTATTTTTCTCATTCAGTTTTTGGTCATTTTAAGTGCTATTTAAGAACAGTCATGTTTTAATGCTAAAATAGACAAACTAATTCACCATGGATTTTGTTTCAATAGTTGATACGTACTGTATATTTGGTCTACAACTAAGCACACGAAAGCAGTCAGTCATTATGTTCTTGTTTTAAATGTTGTTTTGCTCCATTGTGCACAATTAAATATTCACTTACCAATTGTGATCTCCCTCGTTAGTTAACAAAGCTTTTTTCAGGGTATGGCAAGATTTTGAACTAGTCATTTCACTGGATTAATCAAATGTTATTGGACATACGTGTTTAGCTTAATGCTTGTTTCTAGCTCCAACAGTGCTGTAATATCTAACTATACACACTTCTAAGTAGAGGAATGGAATTAAGAATATATAAATATTTGGACAAGCAATGTCAGCATGGCATAGACTAAGATGCAGTACAATAGAATGCAGTATATACATGAGATGGGTATGCAAAATATGTAAACATTATTAGTGACTAGTGATCCATTATTAAAGTGGCCAGTGATTTCAAGTCTATGCATAAAGGCCAGTAGCCTTAAATGTGCTAGTGATAGCTATTTAACAGGCTGATGGCCTTGAAATAGAAGCTGTTTTTCCAGTTTCTCGGTCCCAGCTTTGATGAACCTGTACTGACCTCGCCTTCTGGATGATAGTGGGGTGAACAGGCAGTGGCTCGGGGGTTGTTGTCCTTCATCTTTTTGGCCTGTAGAATGTTTGTCCCACTCTTCATTTTAACAGGAATACCGCGGACATAGCAACACTGCTTGAATCTAGCAGGCAACAACTACATGGACGGAACAGTGACTCACACATCACGAGAGGATTTGTTGTAAAGAAAACCAATGCACTCGGAGACTTTCAACCAGCGGTTTTCAGTTGCGGCTGAACAGTTTGTGTGTTTAACTCTGCCTGTAAACACGCTGGATGATTCAGAATCCATTGAAGAGCTTGAACGATTCATTGACGAGAGATACTTACGAACTCAAAGAAACATGTCGCTGGTTTCGGAGGATTCAAGCATTGTTAAGGACAACCAACCCAATCAACAAAACAAACCAAAACCAGGTTGGCCAATAGGTATCAACGATGGAACCAAACCATCCCCTAGTAAGAGGGTGCGAGTGGGGAGAGGTTTAGTGATATGGATGTTGACTTGTTAAAATCCATCAATGAAAGGTTTGCCAAACTTGATATCTTGGATATATTACGAGAGGACATCAATGCATTATGTGCTAGTATAGAATTCAGCGAACGTCAGATTGATGATCTAAGGAAAGAGAACACGGCGCTGAAAGGTACTGTAGACTCTATTCATAGCAAGGTGGAGGTGGTGCAAAGGGGGAACAAACAACTTAAAGAAAACTTGCTTGATGTACAGTGTCGATCAATGCGGAACAATCTAATATTTTCAGGGATACCGGAGAATGACAACAGCAGAGGCTGTGAGGACACAGTCCGAGACTTTATGTCAACTCAACTAAAACTGCCCACTGATGTTGTGCGTAATGCCACTTTCTCCAGAGTTCATAGAATATGTAAGGCCTCTGGAAATAGGCCACGGGCTATTATTGCATGTTTTGACAAACTTAAGCAAAGGGAAATGACGAAGAACATGGGAGAGAACTCAGAAACACTGATTTTGGAATGAATGATCACTTCCCCACCGAGATCAATGAAAGGAGAAAAAAACTATATCCCACCATGAAGGAAAAGCGTTGCCTGAATCAACGAGTCTCCATGGCGATGGATAAACTCTATATCAACGGGCAATTGTATCAGGACTCTAGAGTAACTCCCTGGCTATTTTAATTTAATGTTCAAATCTGAGTTTGTGTGTTGTAGTGTATCATGACAACTTCAACTATAACGAATACATGCTCTATTGATCTCCACTTGATAAGGAAAGGGCTGCATATAGCCCAGGTTAATGTATGTAGCCTTCCTAACAAAATACATTAGGTTTTTAACTTGGTCAACATAAATAATATTCATATTTTGGCTTTGACTGAAACGCATTTAGATGCATCTGTAAATGATGGGCAAATTAACATTCAAGGATATAGTCTATTGAAAAGGGACAGGAATTGGAATGGTGGGGGTGTAGCACTGTATATTCAGAATCATATACCTTTTAAGAGGAGGGATGACCTTAATGTATGTCAAATAGAGGCACTATGGGCTCAAGTACATCTGCCTTACCAGGCACCCATATTGGTAGGATGTGTGTATAGACCTCCTAGCTCTAAGGTGTCCTATCTGGATGACTTATGTACTGAGTTTGACCAGGCCACAGATAGCAACAGAGATGTATTTATCTTGGGTGATTTTAATATAAATTGGAAGGATCAAAATAATTTGAATAGAACAAAATTGATGAGATATGCCAAGAACTGTGGTTAGAAACAAATGGTTAATCATACTACTAGATCTTCAATTAAGTTGGGTCATCGTTCAGACATGCATTGATCTGATTTTCTGTAATATACCATTGCAATGCTTAAAAGCCAGATCAATGCCAGTGGGCTGGACAGACCATAATATTGTGACCATAACCATGAACACCAAGGTTCCAAAGAAACCCCCTAGGATTGTGGTCAAAATACATTTTAAAACATTTAATCATGAGCTATCTCTAAATGATTTGGCTGCTGTACCCTGGGAGCTGATTTATCTAGAGGATGATTTAAATCACGCTACAGAATGTTTTATTGATTTGCTGACTGAGGTAATGGGCCATCATGCCCCTATAAGAAAGAGTACAGTTGGTGCCTGTCCATCTCCATGGATTGATGATGAACTGGGTGAGGCTTTTTCTCAAAGAAATATGGCAAAAGTCTTAGCAGCCAAGTCAAAATTAGAAATTGATGAACAGAACTATAGAACATTACGTAATTATGCAGTTAAATTGAATTGAAAGGAAAAAAAAGTTATTTTACAACAATGCTTTTATTGATTGTAAAAATGATTCTAAAAAGGTATGGAACACAGTAAAGGGCTTAGGTACATCTATCTCATCATGCCCATCTAGTGTGGAGGTTGATGGGAGAATAATAACAAAACCAGTTAATTTTGCCAATCATTTTGCAGGTTGTTTTACAAAGGAAATTAAATTACTGAGCAACAATGTAAACATACATTCTTCCAAACAAGCTATTGTCCAATGGATTGATGATCATATTATGAGCAACAAGATCTGCTCTTTTAGTCTGCAAACGGTGTCAGTGGAGGAGGTGTTAAACCTATTGAAGTCATTACCTGATGATAAATCTACAGGTTATGGTCTTATGGACAATTTTTTGCTTCGCTGTGCTGCTCCCCAGATTGCAGTTCCACTGAGATACATATTTAATTGGTCACTGGAAAAGGGGATGTTTGCAAATGTATGGAAGCATGCGAAACTCTGTCCTATTCCGAAAGACTGCAAAGAACCCATTACTCCTGCCAATAGTCGACCAATTAGTCTACTCCCTACACTCAGTAAGATATTGGAGGGTATTGTGAGTAGACAAATGTGGGAGTACATGGAAAATAATGATCTGATTACAGCCAATCAGCATGCTTATCGCAAAAAACATTCCACTATCACTGCATTGGTTGACATGACTGACCAGTGGCTCAATGCTATGGATAATGGCAAGTTTGTGGGTGTACTATTTTTAGATTTCAGTGCAGCATTTGATTTAGTGGATCATGAAATAATTTTGACAAAAGTAATGCATTCTGATTTTAAGGAGGTAGCATTGAATTGGGTACAGTCATATCTAACTGACAGGAAACAGTCCACCTATATCAATGGTTCATTTTCTTCCCCTCATGTGTTAAACTGTGGAATACCGCAGGGCAGCTGCCTTGGGCCACTTATTTATTTAATATATACCAACGACCTTCCCTATGCCTAAGCTGAAACTCAAGCTACTATATTTGCAGATGATACTACAATTTATGCAGCAAGACAATCGGTTCAACAGGTACAGTAGGCTTTACAAGGAGATTTGGAGAATATCAGGGAGTGGGTTTGCCAAAACAAACTTGTTTTTAAAGACCAAGAAAACCAAAGTTATGTTGGTCTGTTCAACTAGGAAAAGGCCAAAACAGCATGGGATACAATTAAGTATGGGAGGAGTACAAATTGAAGAAGTGGCAGAAACCAAACTGTTGGGAGTGCAGCTAGACAACAACTTATCATGGTCATCTCAAATAACTAATCTATGTAAAACAAAATATTAAAACAGCATGCATAATCAGAAGGATAGCTAAATATTTACCAGGAAAAATTATTCAGCAAATAACACAAGCATTAATTGAGAGTCAGGTGAACTACTGTTCTGTGGTCTGTGGAAATGCATCATCAAGTGAAGTTAGGAGGCTGCAGAATGCACAGAACAAAGCAGCAAGGATTGTTTTAAGGTGGAGGTATGGTTCTTCTGTTGCAGTCATGCGCAGTGTTCTTGGTTGGTCATCAATCGACAAGATAATTGAAAAAACATGCTTATTTTATTTCATAATATACATCATTTAAAACGGCCAAGTTCTATTCACAACGGTATTCAGTTGGTAAGAGACAGACATTCCATAAATACTAGGAATAGATTGTCCACCATCTATGCGTTATCCACACAGAAAAGAGAAATAGGCAAAAGAACACTTCGATTTAGAGCAATAAAGAAATTGAATAAATTAACTGAGCAAACTAGAAACCTTTGAATATATACATTTAAACATTATTTTAAAATGATTTAAATATAATACATAGAAATGTTGTGGGACTATAGTAGATGAAGAATCAATATTTTTTAGATTGAGTATTTATTGGGTCATTATGTTAGTATATTATGTATGTTTGTAATAGTGTGTTATATGTGAAAATGTGTTCGTATTATAAATTGTATTTTAATGTTTATAGACTCTTGGAAGATTAGTCCAAATGGGGACTAAAAGAGATCCAAATAAAATCTAAAATAAAATCAAAAGCCAAATTTCTTCAGCCTCCTGACGAAGAGGCACTGTTGCTTCTTCGTCACCACACTGTGTGTGTGGGTGGACCATTTCAGTTTATCAGTGACGTGTACGCAGAGGAACTGGAAGCTTTCCACTGCAATCCTGTCAATGTGGATAGGGGCGTGTTCCCTCAAGTTCACGATAGGCTCCTTTGTTTTGTTGACATTGAGAGGTTATTTTCATTGCACCACATACCCAGGGCCCTCACCTCCTCCCTGTGGTGCTGTCTCGTCATTGTTGGTAATCAGGCCTACTACTGTTGTCGTCTGCAAACTTGTTGATTGAGTTGGAGGTGTGTGGGAACAGGGAGTACAGGAGGGGGCTGAGCACACACACCCTTGTGGAGCCCCAGTGTTGAGGACCAGCGAAGTGGAGGTGTTGTTTCCTATCTTCACCACCTTGGGAGTGGCCTGTCAGGAAGTCCAGGACCCAGTTGCACAGGGCGGGGTTCAGACCGAGGGCCTCAAGCTTAATGATGAGCTTAGAGGGTACTATGGCGTTGAATGCTGAGCTATAGTCAATAAACAGCATTCTTACATAGGTATTCCTCTTGTCCAGATGGGATAGGGCAGTGCGTCAGTGGATCTATTGGGCAGTAAGCAAATTGAAGTGGGTCTAGGGTGTCCGGTAAGGCAGGGGTGATATGATCTTTAACTAGCCTCTCAAAGCACTTCATGATGACAGAAGTGAGTGCTACGGGGCGATAGTCATTTAATTAAGTTACCTTTGCTTTCTTGGGTAGGGGAACAATGGTGGCCATCTTGAAGCATGTGTGGACAGCAGACTGCGATAGGGAGAGATTAAATATGTCCGTAAACACTCCAGCCTATGAACATGGATTTGCGATAACTTTGACCTCAGTTTAAAGAATGGACACACTAAACAATTGTGGAAGTTGCATCATGACATTTTAACATGCAAATTGCATTTATTGATATGTAATGCTCAATAAATGACATTCCATTACAGCAACCTTTTTAAACCGGATTTGAAGCAAACAAACAATGGACTAATATTAGGTCTTTTGCTTTTTGGTTATGATAAAGCAAGTTCTGTCTCAAATCTGTTGAAAAAGATTCATACTTTCATACAACAGAAATGGCAATAATGTATAGACTAATATTTAGACTGTGTCCAATGCCAAATATTATCTCCCTTCCCTCTGCTTTTGATGACCCGCCTTAATGAAAGCACTAGATAAGTAAATACAACGCAGTCTAATAACTTTTACCATCAACTAAGGAGGTGCATTCCATGCTATTCTGTGCGTACCCCACTGTTTCACTTCACTCTTCTTTTTGATGTTCCTCAGGCACTGTGACTAGTTCTGACTTGGGGAACAGGAATGAGGAAGGCACTGCACTGGACGGCACTAAAGATTAATTTAACATTTATCTTTCAAGGAGGGGGGACACACAATTTCAAATAGTTTGACAGTCCAGGGTAGGGGTTTCCCAAACTCGGTCCCCCCCCCCCTCCCTGGGTGCACCAAAACGTGCACCCAGGGGGACCCCAGGACAGAGTTTGTGAAACCCTGGTCTAAAGGAGCACCATAATCACCTTGCTTGCAACACTCTTTCTTGTGACAGTGTTTCCAGTCTATGGTCTGGTGTTCTTTGCTGCAATAGGACCCTGCATGGCATTTAGAGCAGGCTTTCTGACCAGGACAGCCACAGAGCTTGCATAGTTTAACCCCTGAACTGAGGGAGCAGGGGTCAAGCTCAGTCCCATTTGGTCCTTTATCAGATGGAGGATCGTAGGGATAAAAGTTGTTTGTCCTTGCCAACTGGCTCTGAAATACTGGAAAAGAGTAATCACAATGTCAGCTTGAGCTGAAATCATAGCAGAGTAACATCATTAATATCATCACCAATGTTGCACATCATAACTACACTCAAGGCTCTGATGGACACAGGGAGCTCACTATGGATCCCAGCATATTTTTGCTACTACCCAACAGCAGACCACATCCTCTTACCAAGGGATCTGGACCTTTGGTAGTGTGCTTGTCCTGTAACAGGTTTGCAAGTTCAAGCCCCTCTCCAACTGTTACGCAACAGTAGTTACACTGGTGGCAGCAGTGGGATGATCCCAGATGTTTAGTGTGCTCCTTTCATACCCATCACTGATTAATCAAATGCACGTAGGACACTAGGGACATGTCGGCCATGAACACAAACTTAGAGGAATTGATAGGCCTGTTCCGTGTATTCAGCAGCTGAGGTGGGAGCTCTGGCTTGTTTTTTCATACTGTTCCTACCATCGTCAGCTTCCTCTTGAGTTGCTCCTGTCCCAGATTGTGCGAAGTAAAAAAGTTATCACATGTGATGTTGTGGCCACGGAGTCCCTGTGTCACGTCCAGGACAATCCGCATCCCTTGGTTCTTCTCAGGGGCTCCTCCACCTGGCTTCCCCATATACACTTGCAAGTTCACAAGCAGCATCACAGGCAGCCCAGATCTTGATTCCATATTTTGCTGGTTTAGACGGTATGTACTGCCTGAAGGGGCAGCGGCCCCTAAATGGCATAAGCTGCTCTACAACAGTAATGTTGGGCCCAGGGTTGTAAAACAAGGGAAGGCGGTCCACCCACTTGTCCCACAATGACCTGACTGCAGCTAGCTTGTCTCTCTGCCGCAGAGCTGGTCTGGTGTCTCGGTTATCGAAGCGGATATTCCTGGAAATAATGTGGAACAGAAAAGTTGTATGGAAAAGTTCTCTGCCAGTTTCTGCATCCCACGGGGATTCTGTGGATTCCCCATTGGATCTGAAAACACCAGCAAGGAGAAGATCCCCAAAGTATGCATGTAAATTAGTTTGATCCATCTCCTTCCCACCAAATTATTATTTTTACAATATATCAAAAATAATGTATTGTAATAACATTGTGCGGTTCCTGCAAGACATTTTGTAGTTTCACACACTACTAAGAGTGCGAGAAAAGCGGGAGCCAGGCAGGTTCTTGGTGCTATGTTGAAACAGCAGGCCCAGGGAGGAGGAAGACAGAGTGAAGGCACACAGCAAACCTTTTTGTTTAATTTTTACTTATTTTCACCCACACACACGGTAGACCTGAACACCTCATATGTAATTTAAATGTGTAGAGGGGTGCAGTGTGGACTCAATGAAAATGTGTTATTTTACAAGGCCAATTCATTGCATAATTTTATTTTAGTAAACATTGAAAATGGGTCCCACAGACCTGAACACCACACAAGGGTTACCTACTTATTGAACTGCATTGTTGGTTAATTTAATTTAAAAAATTATTTCACCTTTATTTAACCAGGTAGGCTAGTTGAGAACAAGTTCTCATTTACAACTGCGACCTGGCCAAGATAAAGCAAAGCAGTTCGACACATACAACAACATAGAGTTACACATGGAATAAACAAACATACAGTCAATAATAGAGTAGAAAAAAGGTATATATACATTGTGTGCAAATGAGGTAAGATAAGGGAGGTAAGGCAATAAATAGGCCATGGTGGCAAAGTAATTACAATATAGCAATTAAACACTGGAGTGATAGATGTGCAGAAGATGAATGTGCAAGTAGAGATACTGGGGTGCAAAGGAGCAAGATAAATAAATAAATACAGTATGGGGATGAGGTAGTTGGATAGGCTATTTACAGATGAGCTATGTACAGGTGCAGTGATCTGTGAGCTGCTCTGACAGCTGGTGCTAAAGTTAGTGAGGGAGATATGAGTCTCCAGCTTCAGTGATTTTTGCAGTTTGGTCCAGTCATTGGCAGCAGAGAACTGTAAGGAAAGGCGGCCAAAGGAGGAATTGGCATTGGGGGTGACCAGTGAAATATACCTGCTGGAGCGTGTGCTACGGGTGGGTGCTGCTATGGTGACCAGGGAGCTGAGATAAGGCAGGGCTTTACCTAGCAAAGACTTGTAGATGACCTGGAGCCAGTGGGTTTGGCGACGAGTATGAAGCGAGGGCCAGCCAACGAGAGCGTACAGGTCGCAGTGGTGGGTAGTATATGGGGCTTTGGTGACAAAACGGATGGCACTGTGATAGACTGCATCCAATTTGTTGAGTAGAGTGTTGGAGGCTATTTTGTAAATGACATCGCCGAAGTCGAGGATCGGTAGGATGGTCAGTTTTACAAGGGTATGTTTGGCAGCATGAGTGAAGGATGCGTTGTTGCAAAATAGAAAGCCGATTCTAGATTTAATTTTGGATTGGAGATGCTTAATGTGAGTCTGGAAGGAGAGTTTACAGTCTAACCAGACACCTAGGTATTTGTAGTTGTCCACATATTCTAAGTCAGAACCGTCCAGAGTAGTGATGCTAGACGGGCGGGCGGGTGCGGGCAGCAATCGGTTGAAGGGCATGCATTTAGTTTTACTTGTATTTAAGAGCAATTGGAGGCCACGGAAGGAGAGTTGTATGGCATTGAAGCTCGCCTGGAGGGTTGTTAACACAGTGTCAAAAGAAGGGCCAGAAGTATACAGAATAGTGTCGTCTGCGTAGAGGTGGATCAGAGAATCACCAGCAGCAAGAGCGACATCATTGATGTATACAGAGAAGAGAGTCGGTCCAAGAATTGAACCCTGTGGCACCCCCATAGAGACTGCCAGAGGCCCGGACAACAGACCCTCCGATTTGACACACTGAACTCGATCAGAGAAGTAGTTGGTGAACCAGGCGAGGCAATCATTAGAGAAACCAAGGCTGTCGAGTCTGCCGATGAGGATGTGGTGATTGACAGAGTCAAAAGCCTTGGCCAGGTCAATGAATACGGCTGCACAGTATTGTTTCCTATCGATGGCGGTTAAGATATCGTTTATGACCTTGAGCGTGGCTGAGGTGCACCCATGACCAGCTCTGAAACCAGATTGCATAGCGGAGAAGGTATGGTGGGATTCGAAATGGTCGGTAATCTGTTTGTTGACTTGGCTTTCGAAGACCTTAGAAAGGCAGGGTAGGATAGATATAGGTCTGTAGCTGTTAGGGTCAAGAGTGTCCCCCCCTTTGAAGAGGTGGATAACCGCAGCTGCTTTCCAATCTTTGGGAATCTCAGACGACACGAAAGAGAGGTTGAAAAGGCTAGTAATAGGGGTGGCAACAATTTCAGCAGATAGTTTTAGAAAGAAAGGGTCCAGATTATCTAGCCCGGCTGATTTGTAAGGGTCCAGATTTTGCAGCTCTTTCAGAACATCAGCTGACTGTATTTGGGAGAAAGAGAAATGGGGAAGGCTTGGGCGAGTAGCAGAGGGGAGGGCAGTGCTGTTGACCGGGGTAGGGGTAGCCAGGTGGAAAGCATGGCCAGCCGTAGAAAAATGCTTATTGAAATTCTCAATTATAGTGGATTTGTCGGTGGTGACAGTGTTTCCTATCTTCAGTGCAGTTGGAAGCTGGGAGGAGGTGTTCTTATTCTCCATGGACTTTACAGTGTCCCAGAACTTTTTTGAATTTGTGTTGCAGGAAGCAAATTTCTGCTTGAAAAAGCTAGCCTTAGCTTTTCTAACTGCCTGTGTATATTGGTTTCTAGCTTCCCTGAAAAGTTGCATATCACGGGGGCTGTTCGATGCTAATGCAGAACGCCACAGGATGTTTTTCTGTTGTTTAAGGGCAGTCAGGTCAGGAGAGAACCAAGGGCTATATCTGTTCCTGGTTCTAAATTTCTTGAATGGGGCATGCTTATTCAAGATGGTGAGGAAGGCATTTAAAAAAAATATCCAGGCATCCTCTACTGACGGGATGAGATCAATATCCTTCCAGGATACCTCGGCCAGGTCGATTAGAAAGGCCTGCTCGCTGAAGTGTTTCAGGGAGCGTTTGACAGTGATGAGTGGAGGTTGTTTGACCGCTGACCCATTACGGATGCAGGCAATGAGGCAGTGATCGCTGAGATCTTGGTTGAAAACAGCAGAGGTGTATTTGGAGGGCAAGTTGGTTAGGATGATATCTATGAGGGTACCCGTGTTTACGGAATTGGGGTGGTACCTGGTAGGTTCATTGATAATTTGTGTGAGATTGAGGGCATCAAGCTTAGATTGTAGGATGGCTGGGGTGTTAAGCATGTTCAAATTTAGGTCGCCTAGCAGCACGAGCTCTGAAGATAGATGGGGGGCAATCAGTTCACATATGGTGTCCAGAGCACAGCTGGGGGCAGAGGGTGGTCTATAGCAGGCGGCAACGGTGAGAGACTTGTTTTTAGAGAGGTGGATTTTTAAAAGTAGAAGTTCAAATTGTTTGGGAACAGACCTGGATAGTAAAACAGAACTCTGCAGGCAATCTTTGCAGTAGATTGCAACACCGCCCCCTTTGGCCGTTCTATCTTGTCTGAAAATCTTGTAGTTGGGGATGAAAATGTCAGAATTTTTGGTGGTCTTTCTAAGCCAGGATTCAGACACGGCTAAAACATCCTGGTTGGCAGAGTGTGCTAAAGCAGTGAACAAAACAAACTTAGGGAGGAGGCTTCTAATGTTAACATGCATGAAACCAAGGCTATTACGGTTACAGAAGTCATCAAAAGAGAGCACCTGGGGAAAAGGAGTGGAGCTAGGTACTGCAGGGCCTGGATTCACCTCTACATCACCAGAGGAACAGAGGAGGAGTAGGATAAGGGTACGGCTAAAAGCTATGAGAATTGGTCGTCTAGAACAGAGAGTAAAAGGTCGTTTCTGGGGGCGATAAAATAGCTTCAAGGAATAATGTACAGACAAAGGTATGGTAGGATGTGAATACAGTGGAGGTAAACCTAGGTATTGAGTGATGATGAGAGAGATATTGTCTCTAGAAACATCATTGAAACCAGGTGATGTCATCGCATATGTGGGTGGTGGAACTGAAAGGTTGGATATGGTATAGTGAGCAGGGCTAGAGGCTCTACAGTGAAATAAGCCAATAAACACTAACCAGAACAGCAATGGACAAGGCATATTTACATTAAGGAGAGGCATGCTTAATCGAGTGATCAATAAGGGTCCAGTGAGTAGAGGTTGGTTGGGGTCACGGCGATCCAGACAGCTGGCCGGGTAGATGGCTATCGGTAGCAAGATAGCATAGGATGGAGGTCTATTTTTAGACACCTCGTGCGTTTCCGTCGGTAGATTAGTGGGGTTCCGTGTGGTAGAGGGGATCAATCCAATTGGCAAAATAGATATAGTGACCCAAGAAAAAAATTGTCCGATATACTTATTCAGATAGCAGCCGATAAGACAGCTAACGATTAGCGGGCCCCAGATGAGCGTTCAGGTAACGTCGCGACGGAGGTGCCAGTTGGATAACTCCCTCGGGCAGATAACGTCGGCAGTCCGTCGTGAAGGCCCGGTGGGGCTCCGTATCTGCAGCAAAAAAAATAAAAAAATATATACAAAAACGGGTCCGGATAGGTGACTGTAGCCCAGGAATGGCTGATGGAACTCCTCAGCTGGCTAGCTCCGGAATTATTTAAGTTTGCTCCGGGATCGACGTAAGCCAATAGTCACACGGTTTGCAGCTAGCTAGCTGCGAAATCAAGGTGCAAATGTCCAGAGCCTGCGGCTGAAATCCGGGGAAACTGAGAGAAAAAAAGGCCCGGTATGCTCCGGTCCGAGTCGCGTTGCACAAAAGTGCCGGTAGATTATCGAGCTAAAGGAATAGCTGATGACCACAAAACGTGGGCAGCTGAAACACCAACGCTAGCCAGCAAACCGGCTAACTTCTGGGCAGCTTCAGATTAGCTTCTGGCTAGCTTTTGGCTAGCTTCTGGTTAGCTTTCTGGCTAGCTTCTGATTAGCCCCTGGCTAGCTTCCACTGTGGATTTTCAGATTTGAGGTAAATAATAGGTTTTTTTGTAATTGGTGAGGCGGGTTGCAGGAAAGCTTTTGCAGGAAAGCTTTTGTAGTTCAGTTCTTGGATAATAAAATATATAAAAGATATGCGAAGAAAGGTGTAAATATATATATATATAGGACACGACAATACGAGGACAAAAATGACGTCTGAACTGCTAAGCCATCTTGGAACGAAAAGAATGCCGGAAGTCATGCGTAAACAAGGCATCCGCAGTCTGTAGGGCCGTAGGGAGACCTGGCAGAGGGAGGAGACGATAGGACTTAGAGAAACGATCCACAACGACCAGGATCGCGGTGTTACCCTGTGAGAGTGGAAGATTGGTCAGAAAATCCACCGACAGGTGCGACCAAGGCCATTGTGGAACGGGTAAGGGGTGTAGCTTACCTCTGGGCAGGTGCCTAGGAGCCTTACACTGGGCGCACACCGAACAGGAGGAAACATAAACCCTCACGTCCTTAGCCAAGGTCGGCCACCAGTACCTCCCGCTCAAACAGCGCACTGTCCGACCGATCCCAGGATGACCAGAGGAGGGTGACGTGTGGGCCCAATAGATCAACCAGTCACGAACAGCAGGAGGGACGTACAGACGCCCAGCGGGACACTGGGCGGGAGCGGGCTCTGCACGTAACGCCTGCTCAATGTCCGTATCCATGGGCCGAGACAATGCGTCTGCCTTCACGTTCTGGGAGCCTGGTCTGTAGGAAAGGGTAAACACAAAATTTTATCCCTGATGTCCTTATACAGCTCTCTGGTCTTGGCCATTGTGGAGAGGTTGGAGTCTGTTTGATTGAGTGTGTGGACAGGTGTTTTTTATACAGGTAACGAGTTCAAACAGGTGCAGTTAATACAGGTAATGAGTGGAGAACAGGAGGGCTTCTTAAAGAAAAACTAACAGGTCTGTGAGAGCCGGAATTCTTACTGGTTGGTAGGTGATCAAATACTTATGTCATGCAATAAAATGCAAATTAATTACTTAAAAATCATACAATGTGATTTTCTGGATTTTTGTTTTAGATTCCGTCTCTCATAGTTGAAGTGTACCCATGATAGAAATTACAGACCTCTACATGCTTTGTAAGTAGGAAAACCTGCAAAATCGGCAGTGTATCAAATACTTGTTCTCCCCACTGTAGATACTTTTGTACCTGTTTCCTCCAGCATCTTCACAAGGTTCTTTGCTGTTGTTCTGGGATTGATTTGCACTTTTCGCACCAAAGTACGTTCATCTCTAGGAGACAGAAATCGTCTCCTTCCTGAGCGGTATGACGGCTGTGTGATCCCATGGTGTTTATACTTGCGTACTATTGTTTGTACAGATGAACGTGGTACCTTCATGTGTTTGGAAATTGCTCCCAAGGATGAACCAGATTTGCGGAGGTCTAAAAACTTTTTCTGAGGTCTTGGCTGATTTCTTTTGATTTTCCCATGATGTCAAGCAAAGAGACACTGAGTTTGAAGGTAGTCCTTGAAATGCATCCACAGATACACCTCCAATTGACTCAAATTATGTCAATTAGCCTATCAGAATCTTCTAAAGCCATGACATCATTTTCTGGAATTTTCAAAGCTGTTTAAAGGCACAGTCAACTTAGTGTATGTAAACTTCTGACCCACTGGAATTGTGATACAGTGAATTAAGTGAAATAATATGTCTGTAAACAATTGTTGGAAAAATTACTTGTGTCATGCACAAAGTAGATGTCCTAACCAACTTGCCAAAACTATAGTTTGTTAACAAGAAATTTGTGGAGTGGTTGAAAAACAAGTTTTAATGACTCCATCCTAAGTGTATGTAAACTTCCGACTTCATTTGTACATATTCTTATTCATTCCTTTACATTTGTGTGTGTGTATAAGGTAGTTGTTGTGAAATTGTTAGATTACTTGTTAAATATTTCTGCATGTTCGGAACGAGAAGCACAAGCATTTCGCTACACGTGCATTAACATCTGCTAACCATGTGTATGTGACCAATAAAATTTTATTTGACTTGACTGCCCTTGACCAGCACAAAAACACCCTGTGGCGTACTGCACAAGCATCGAATTGTCCCCTCGATATTTAACTTTCATTGAAGTCAGGAACCAATACACACAGTCAGTTAGGAAAGCAAAAGGCTAGTTTTTTCAAACAGAAATGTTCATCCTGCAGCACTAATTCCAAAATGTTTTGGAACACTGTAAAGTCCATGGAGAATAAGAGTACCTCCTCCCAGCTGCCCACTGCACTGAGACTAGGAAACACTGTCACTACTGATAAATACACACTAATCGAGAATTTCAATAAGCATTTCTCTACGGCTGGCCATGCTTTCCACCTGGCCACCCCAACAGCTCTGCAAGCCCCGCAGCAACTGGCCCAAGCCCCCCGTCCCCCCCCGTCCCCGCTTCTCCCTCACCCAAATCCAGACAGCTGATGTTCTGAAAGAGCTACAATATCTGGATCCCAAAAATCTGCTGGGCTAGACAATCTGGAACCTCTCTTCCTAATATTTTCCGCCGCCATTGTTGCAACCCTAGTCTGTTCAACCTCTCTTTCGCATCGTCTGAGATTCCTAAAGATTGGAAAGTGGCCGTGGTCATCCCCCTCTTCAACGGGGGAAGACACTCTAGACCCAAACTGTTACAGACCTATATCCATCCTGCCCTGCCTTTCTAAAGTCTTCGAAAGCCAAGTGAACAAACAGATCACCGACCATTTCGAATCCCACCGTACCTTCTCTGCTATGCAATCTGGTTTCCGAGCTGGTCACGGGTGCACCTCAGCCACGCTCAAGGTCCTAAACGATATCATAACCGCCATCGATAAAAGACTTTACTGTGCAGCCGTCTTCATCGACCTGGCCAAGGCTTTCGACTCTGTGAATCGTCAGACTCAACAGCCTTGGTTTCTCAAATGACTGTCTCGCCTGGTTCACTAACTACTTCTCAGATAGAGTTCAGTGTGTCAAATCGGAGGGCCTGTTGTCCAGACCTCTGGCAGTCTCTATGGGGGTGCCACAGGGTTCAATTCTCGGGCCGACTCTTTTCTCTGTATTTATCAATGATGTCGCTCTTGCTGTGGGTGATTCTTTGATCCACCTCTACGCAGACGACACCATTCTGTATACATCTGACCCTCCTTTGGACACTGTGTTAACAAACCTCCAAACGAGCTTCAACGCAATACAACGCTCCTTCTGTGGCCTCCAACTGCTCTTAAATGCTAGTAAAACTAAGTGCATGCTCTTCAATCGATCGCTGCCTGCACCCGCCCACCCGACCAGCATCACTACTCTGGACGGTTCTGACTTAGAATATGTAGACAACTATAAATACCTAGGTGTCTGGCTAGACTGTAAACTCTCCTTCCAGACTCACATTAAGCACCTCCAATCCAAAGTTAAATCGAGAATCAGCTTCCTATTTCGCAAAAAAGCCTCCTTCACTCATGCTGCCAAACATACCCTTGTAAAACTGACTATCCTACCGATCCTTGACTTCGGCGATGTCATTTACAAAATAGCCTCTAATACCCTCCTCAACAAATTGGATGTGGTATATCACAGTGCCATCCATTTTGTCACCAAAGCCCCATATACTACCCACCACTGCGATCCGTATGCTCTCATTGGCTGGTCCTCGCTACATATTCGTCGCCAAACCCACTGGCTCCAGGTCATCTGTAAGTCTTTGCTAGGTAAAGCTCCACCTTATCTCTGCTCACTGGTCACCATAGCAGCACCCACCCATAGCACGCGCTCCAACAGGTATATTTCACTGGTCATCCCCAAAGCCAACACCTCCTGTGGCCGTCTTTCCTTCCAGTTCTCTGCTGCCAATGACTGGAACGAATTGCAAAAGTCACTGAAGTTGGAGACTCATATCTCCCTCACTAGCTTTAAGCACCAGCTGTCAGAGCAGCTTACTGATCACTACACCTGTAAACAGCCCATCTGTAAATAGCCCACCCAACTACCTCATCCCCATATTGTTATTTTTTTGTTGTTGCTCTTTTGCACCCCAGTATCTCTACTTTCACATCATCATCTGCACATCTATCACTCCAGTGTTAATGCTAAATTGTAATTATTTCGCCACTATGGCCTATTTATTGCCTTACCTCCCTAATCTTACTACATTTGCACACACTGTATATAGATTTTTCTATTGTGTTTTTGACTGTACATTTGTTTATCCCATGTGTAACTCTGTGTTGTTGTTTTTGTCGCACTGCTTTGCTTTATCTTGGCCAGGTCTCAGTTGTAAATGAGAACTTGTTCTCAACTGGCCTACCTGGTTAAATAGGTGAAATAAAAATAATAGTTGGAGCTTAAGTAAATTAATCTAAAGATTTTAATATTCTACAGACCCTATTGCTCTAGCACTTCAATCTACATGGTGTTACTTCTTGGATGACTTTGGTCTAAATACCCAGTAGCCCTTTCTACTCAACCCATTCCATTGGTCCTATTGCAATACACTGGTATGCCTATAAATTACATTTTGGCTTATAGAGAAAAAATATCTAAAATAATACAAAGTGTTGCTGGCCGTTGTATACATTCTACATACCCTACTGAGTATTCCCTACAGTACTTTTACTGCAGTACCCAGAATAGTTTTTGCTTTATAAGCCAATATTTATTCCATGTACTGAGATTCGCATTGTGGGCAATGGAGTGGGTGGAGTAAAAGGCCATCAACACTCCGTATTATTCAGAGCCCCATGAAATGACACCATATATTCTACAGACCCTACTGAGTTTTCCTTAAAATACTTTTACTGTGGTGAACAGAATAGTTTTTGCTCAATAAGACAATATGTAATTTATATGCCTACAGTGTATTGCATTTGGAACAATGGAATGGGTGGAGTAGAAAGGGCTACTGGGTATTTACACGACAGTCATCCAAGAAATAACATCATATATAGACTTTAGTGCTAGATTAATAGGATCTGTCGAATATGATGTTCTTTACATTCATTTATTTAAGCTTTAACTATTCTCAATATTCTCCACCTTATATTATTTATCTTATATAAAGCACTAATTGTCTTTAGTTTAGAATTTTCCCCGGTGTAGTTACAAAATTATAACATTTTAACATTATGCGCTATGCAAAGCTGCAAAAATTATTGATTTATTAACAACACATAGCGTTTTAACGCATACTTTTATTTGGAAGGCAAAATCTGCAAACCGGAAGTCTTAATTTTGCTGACAGAACACTAATGCTGCTGACATGACGCTACATCTTTGTCTCTAACGTCGTCAATCAATATATAATATTTCCTGTCAAAGTCCACCAGGTAGCAGATTTGAGCTACTGTGTCGCGCAGCCGTATCATCGGAGAGAAGTGGTAGGTTGTAGCCACATGTTTTTGTTGTAACTCCTTGGTGAGATCAAACAGGCTGAGGGATACAAATGTAACAATTGTTTCCAACACATGTAACAATTTCGCCTGTTAAAACTTAACCATGAATAGAAGAGTATTATAAACCATTTAACAGACGAAGTCTTACAAATTATGTATTTGCTGTATGTTTCCAGCGTATTTATTTATTTTAGTTTGGGGTGGGAGCAAGCTTGCTTATTGCTATTGGTCAATGGTGCACATTTTTTTCTAACTCAGTGGTGTTTCCTGATGTCATGCTGCTCACGAGTAGGAGGCTGTGCTTTTTTTGAGGAGGTTGAGTGCGAAATACAACTCTGGAAAAGATTCAGGAAAGGAACTTCAAATCATACGGGTTGGAAACATTTTATCTAATAGGATTTATTGCTTGGGGAATTCATTTATGCACAGTGGGGGATTGACATCAAGTTGTCTGCTTCGTCTTTATAGAAAGGCTACACTTTTTCCAGCCATGGAAACACTACAGAAGATAAGGGACAGTTCTTGTGAAATTCCAGTTGATGTCAGATTTAGGAAACGAATAGTTTGGCAAAATTTGGATTAACTGGTCGCTGGACGGTTCCATTGGCGATACCACAAGGCGATGCCTCCCCAGGGCGATGGAGAATATAAACCTGTAGCAGTGTCGGCGGCGGTCCCACCGGTTCCCCCTCGGAGGGTTCGGAACAGAGAGTCGTTTTCGGGCTCCAAGTGTCGGTCCGGTGGCGTAGAGCGCAAAGTGAAGTGTGTGCTTGTCGGTGACGGGGCAGTTGGGAAAACGAGCTTGATTGTCAGCTACACCACAAATGGATATCCAACTGAATATGTCCCAACTGCTTTTGATAATTTTGCAGGTAACTTGACAAATATGTGCCTTTTTTTATTAATCGGCTATTAGGACTTATTATTGGTATTTTTGGGCTATGCAAGTTCTTGTTTTTATCGTGCGGTTTTAACGGCCCATTTATGTGAATTCATGAGTAGCCTACACTGAGTGTACAAAACATTAGGAACACCTTCCCAATATTGAGTTGCAACGACTTTTGCCCTCAGAACAGCGTTCCACAGGGATGCTGGCCCATGTTGACTCCAATGCTTCCCACAGTTGTGTCAAGTTGGCTGGATGTCTTTCTGGTGGTAGACTATTCTTATACACACAAAGACAGTTGAGCGTGAAAAACCCAGCAGCAACTTGCAGTTCTTGACACACTCAAACCGGTGTGCCTGGCACATACTACCATACCCAGTTCAAAGGCACTTAAATATTTTGTCTTTCTCATTCAGCCTTTGAATGGCAATACATACACAATGTTTCAAGGCTTAAAAATCCTTATTTAACCTGTTTCCTCCTCTTCATCTACACTGATTGAAGTGGATTTAACAGGTGAAATCAATAAGGGATCATAGCTTTCACCCGGATTCACCTGGTCAGTATTTCTTGAAGGAGGTGTTCCTAATATTTTGTACACTCAGTGTATATTTTGAACTGAGACTGACAAAACATTTCTATTCAGCTTTAGTAAAAATGTTGCCAATTGTCTTCTGCCATACATTGGCGGCAACAGGAAGACTATGGTAATTATTATACTCAATAGTTTGTCCATTACAACACTATTCAGTCCGTAACAGTATATAATGGCATTTTGGTTGCTAATTTCTTTGTTATATTGGCTGATTAAATGTATAATTGTTTTTTTTTCAGCGGTCGTGGCAGTTGATGGCAAGCCAGTAAAACTGCAGCTTTGTGACACAGCTGGCCAGGTTTGTAATTAAAATACACATATACGACAGTTTGATATTATCTCAACTATCCTGGAAGTCTGAAGGATTGGCTAAAAACAAACAAGTTGGCCTTTTTGCTGTTCCTAGAATTTCTCAAACTTGTTCTAACCCCTATGCATTACCAGACTAGTAGATGTACAGAATGAGGTCAAATGTAGTCTACTAATGTAGGGGAGGGAAGTGATCTGTCTAAATTGCTGTGCTCCAGCAGTGTTTTTGTCCAGTCGTGATTCTGCACCAAAAATGAGGTTACTCAGATAAACTGCTGTCTCCCCCACATGGGAGGGGGTAACCGGCTTGGGGGGATTACAGATAGGAAACCTTATAATTGTAATGAATTGAATCTGAGCCTGGAAAGGAAACGTAAGCTTCGGCACAGCTGGGGCTGGTCAGAGGAAACGCGAGATGGGTCTGTTTCTGAGGAGCAGAGCAGGCTGGAGAGAGTCAACAGTGGAAAACAGCCCTGGAAAGCAGACCAAGAGAGATCTAGAGCGGTTCTGTCTAGACACAGGCTGTGCTCTGTGAGTTCATCGGGTTCTGCTTCGTCTCTTTGGAAAGCGAGCAGAGAGGCTCTGAGAGGATAGGCTTTTCATTAGACATCAAGACAATGCAAGCAATATCGTTTGCAAGGTGTTTGGAGCTTTATACAAGACAATGCAAACAATATAGTAGTTATAACTTAGTTAGGCCTATTACATAGTTAAACTTAGCATACATTGACAAATAATGAAGATGACATTTGCGCTTGCATGCCATGAATAATTAGCTTTCATGTGACAGCCCAAAATAATAATTGCGAAAGCACATGCTTCAGATGCACCAGTGCCCCCCCCCCCCCCCCCCCCCCCCATGCAAATGTGAGAAAGTGGTTGAGCCAATTAATGAAGATAATATATATTAGCTGTCGATTAGCTGTCGATGTCATCCAGCTCCCCTCTTCATAACAGAGTCCATGTATTTAGCATACTAAACATGCAGAAGATTTCCTGAATACCAACTACAGTGTCCCTCACTGTTTATGTTGTTGACCTCATTGGGTTCCTGAGGATGGAAATACAGTTTTAAAATCTCTTCCAGGAAGCAATGGGTACACATAAGCTGGGTGTATCAGAGGAACAGATGAAAGAGTGAGAGAGCGGGGAACGCATGCTTTGACAATAAACAGCTAAATATAATCTCAGTGGAATGCCATGGTTATCTTTCCTCCAGTTGAAATCACAGTAGAACTAGATGTTTTGGAGATATGCAAATGTAATCTGAATGTTGCGTAATATGTTTGCCAGATAAAAGGACTAAACACACATTAGCGAAGATAAGCACCCATATTGGCGTCAGTGCAATGGCCCATGGGTTAGATGCTTACCGCTGTAAATCCCCTGCAATGCTGTGCTGCCACTAATACATGATAGAAATGATGTCACTGCTCCACTCCATCTCTTTAGCTGGTGAAAATTACATATCTTTATACTTAGAGTTTGGCAGCGGGGTAGTGGTTGGCTGTGCCAACTGCAAATCATAAATGTTTTGCTCCTGTACCCTCTCAACAGCCTCATCACACTTTGTCTCTTTCACATGATTTAGCTGCATGATCGTCATCACAAATTCCTTTTGGGAGTCAAAAGTGTGGACTATGGTGCATGTCATTATTTTAATCTATAATAGACATGTTATAGCAATTTAACAATGCTCCCTCTCTTCTCCAATTTAGCTTTTGGCAGTTTTTTTGATTTAACATTCAAGATATGCTGGTCGGAAAAACAGTGCCTTCAACAATACATTACGCAATGGCATGTCAGTCACCAACATTGGAGGAGATTAAAATCAACTATAGGCTATGCTGAAAGTGCTGTCCCCAGTCAGAAGCACTATGGCATGTAAACAGAACACTTTCACTCTAACAGAAACTGATAGAAGTGTCATGTGTTGTCAGGCTGTGGACACGGATTGTGTTTTCCTGCCTGCCAGAGAGACTACGTCATGAGGCAGAGGCGCCACTAGTTACAGCCATGCACATGGTGACATCTTAGCCAATAAGAGCAGGATTTTCCTTCTCTTAGTTATGGCTATGCCCTTTCCATTCCTGCACTCATACCTTTTCACAAGGAGGAATATTGTGTTGAGCATGGCCCTTCTTGGTTCTACTAGTTATCAGGTCGTGTCATGAACTCTCCTCTCCTCTTCCCGCAGGATGAGTTTGACAAACTGCGTCCGCTCTGCTACACCAACGCAGACATCTTCCTGCTGTGCTTCAGTGTTGTCAGCCCCTCTTCTTTCCAGAATGTCACAGAGAAATGGGTGCCGGAGATTCGCCGGCACTGCCCCCAGGCGCCGGTGGTTCTGGTGGGCACCCAGTCGGACCTGCGGGAGGACGTCAAGGTTCTGATCGAGCTGGCAAAGTACAAAGAAAGGCCAGTGGAGCCCCAGGAGGCCCAGCAGTGTGCCGAGGACATGAGGGCCGTGTCATACATGGAGTGCTCCTCACTCACCCAGAAGAATCTCAAAGAGGTGTTTGACGCAGCCATCGTGGCCAGCATCCAGCACTCCGACAGTCAGCAGCAGCATCGACTGAAAAAACGGACTCCAGAGAAGATGAAGAAGATTTCTAGGTCATGCTGGAAGAAGTACTGTTGTGTGGCCTAGCCTCTGTCTACACGTGCGACAGTAGGGACGCATGGGTGCCAATTTTGGTTCCATGTCAGCATGTTAAAAGACTTCAGGGCAGTAAGGAAAACAGCGACTGGAATATGGGCGAAGGTCTGGTCTGGAGTATCTGAGATATGTGAAGGTTAGGCCTCACTGACCTTGTGCTATTTTTGCTTTACCAACGTGAACTGCAATGGAGACAGATCTGACTTCCCTCAAAGTGCAGTTTGATAAGACTACTTATTGACTTTCCCCTGTGTTATATCCATGATCCTGAAGGACACACAGCTTCCGATAGACAACTGTGAAAGATCAAACCCTCTTGATAACTAGGAGGGTCTATGTTGTTGTTTTATTGACCTGGTTTACTCTGACCTTTCCCATGGTAAGTGTATGTAAACTCAGATTAATTTGGCGTATGACATTGAGTCAACTTCCCGACGTGGGATTTACCGTCCCTTTGATTTAGTAGTTCCTATGTTAAAAGAAAAATGCAGTGCTGTAATCAGATAATTCGAGGAGAGTACTGTGTAACTTTCATTGTTTTCATTCTGGTTCTTGTTTAGCTTGTCGTCTAATGTACAAACCACTCAAATACTGTTTTTCAGAATTTCGAACTGGTATTTACATTAGGACATGGGTTCTGTCCAAGCTCACATGAGGATCAGTCTCTAGCTATGTGCTGGAATTGGACCTGTTGAGCTTTGGTTTACTTGAACAAAACACCACCCGGGGAGTCGTAAACAAATACCGCCATGGTAACATTTAAAGGGCTCCTTATGGGCTTCAAATGCATTTGTAACATGTCCACTGTTTGATTTATGTGTCGGAAGGTATGTTTAGGTCTACTGTGAGGAGGGGACAAATTACGTTTTTTAATGTCTATTCTAGGAGTTTAAAAGTGGAGGAGCAATATTTTATTTTAAATTACATACAGAATGTCAACCTAATACGACTAGTTTGTCTATCAATTGTTTACTGTCCACGTTGTACACAATATAAGTGAGTCAACATTTCTTTGTTAAATTCTTGGAAGTCTTTTTAACTTTTACCAAGAGTCACACAAATGATGTACTAATACTCTTTTGGGTTGTTTATTAGTTTTGAAGTGCAATGTTAAGCATTATATTATAGCAATGAATGATGATCTTCTCCAAAAATGAAATCAACTTTTTCAACATAACATTTCAATGCAATATATCTTTACTGTGAACCATGAGTTATATATATATATTCACTGCAATCTTTTATTTACTGTATGAATGTCCAACTGAGAACTGTACCGCAACCAGACCTGTGGACTATAGTGCATAATTAATTGTATATGAAGAGGCAGTTTGGATATTTAGATTACACTGAATAAAGAACAGGTCTAATGGACAACACATTTAATGTGTACCCCTGTTGTTATCAGTAGACTTTGCCCATCCCTCTATTCTGTACAGTTTCCATTACTCTGGGGTTTTACAATGTCTGTTGTAGTATCATGTTTGATTTAAATCATGATAGCAAAAATATGATATCTGATTGAATGGGCCTGATGGCCTATGTAATGCTAATTTTGTTTGGTTACGTGTGCATTGGAATCATGATAGAAGTGAAGGGTTAAATAGGAAAATAGGTCATGGATCAAACTATTAGACACTCCTGGTTACCAGATTCCCGGGAAGTTCAGACAATTTGGAGAGAATAGGGTGATGTTAGCAAAATAATACAAACCTGGGTATTTAGATTTCCTTAGATAAAACACCACAGGCAGAAACATCCCCAGATGACTAGGCCAAAATAATACAGAGATAATAGAGGGCTGACTGCAGCTGAGTCAATGTTAACTGATCTTAACTACCATACTCTGCTAGCTGTTATTAATGACTATGAGCCAATCAAGTCATTTAGTATCTTTCTGCAACCAATACCCTGGAAAGAGCGTGTTTACTATCCGGAGCAAGCTTAACAGCACCATCATCTTGGAACTGGTTGAAAAAGGTTGTCAATACCTATATTCCATATCACTGGGATGTGTATGGGATGTCTGTCTCTGTAAATACCGTGTTCTGATTTAGGTAGGCCCATAGATATGACATTATTTGAATTTCAAAATGTTAACCGTCATTTCTTTCAGTGATATTGTGTTTCAAGCCTCGTAATAGCTCTTCCAGTAGAATGCCAAACTAAACCTTGGGGTAAACGATAGTTACCTGCATGATCATGTTAACCTCCTTAGATGACCTGGATGTGTCACCTGTGGATGTGTGATGGACCTCTGAAAGTGAATTATGATGGAAGACAGAGAGAATGGAGAAGTTAATGTTTCACTGGATCACTTAGTAGACCATGTTGCAGTTAAATGCAGTTAAAAGTCAGTTAAATGTTTATCATCACATACACCATGAATATACATAAATAATAATGTACAGCAATTTATCTACTCGTTATGAAATACTAGTTATTTCTTGAAAAGGAAAATACAGGGAAATGGGTGAAATTGAAATGTGACATAAATGCTTTAAATAGGATGGGTCTTTGGATGTGATGTGGGTATGCGGTAAGTGTTAGTGGACAGTGGTGCACATACCTTTTTTTTCTAGGTCATTTTGAAGGTTGGCTTCTTCATCGCGTCATAGAATTTTCAAACTTCTTCCAATGACCAGTTTCTCAGTATTGTGTGGATTATTTTCTCAACACAAATGCATTTAACAATGATGCATTTCTTCAAATGAGTATCTTTGTTACAGTACACATCACATGGTGTACTATATATATACTCTTGAGTTTCCAAGCTATGACTTCCAGCAAACATGGAGGTTCCATGATCTATGTTCAGGGCTCTGTGGGGGATGGGGTTGTGATGAAATAACAGCTCGCATTCAGTGTAATGTCAGAACAAAGATCTGTTTGTCTGTAGTTTGATACCTTTGGAAAATAAAGAATATTTGGTATACAATCTGGGTTTTGTGTTTGTTACAAAACCCTAACAAATCCATTCCAATGTATCTGAAACTCTTTTCCTTTGTGATATTTGTAATTACATATTTATAACAAATTAATGCTTGATTGACTGAACAACTATGGCTCAATACTGGATAGTGTAATTATGTCAACGGTATTAACAGAACCCGAATACAGTCAATATTGTAAAAATGTACTTGAACAGGGAGAGTTTATGCAGTTGAAATTGAAATATGAAATTAAATGTTGATATAGAAAGCCCCTTATGCTTTCACTTGCAGTCACAGCTATGAGCCATTAGGCCAATCATCTGAAGTCTTTACCAGTCATTCAAACTTTCTGTTAGGCTGACAGCCTGCTCTATTCTCTCAGCCAGAAGCTGGCCCTGCTTAATGACTGACATTTTCAGGCCACTTTTCTGTGATTGTTTCATATTGCAGTGATGTGTGTGTTGGTGGTGCAATATGTAGAGCTCTTGCTCAACCATACAGTCCCACATGACAACTGAGACCAGAATAAATGTGAGAGATGTCTAGATGGTACAGATCAGGGCCGGCCCGCTCATTAGGCAGGATTAGGCGGCTGCCAATGGTGGCAGATTGACGAGGGCGGCATTTTCTAAGCTAAACTGACCAAGACGCACCTCCAACAAAACATAAAAACTCACATAATTCTGCCCCAAAACAATGACAATTTCTCTCAACCAGTGGCATATGGGCTTTTTAGGTGAGCGCTGATGCCGCCCTGTGATAAGAAGTGCCCACTTTGTGAAAGGCGGGGACGCAAAATATTTATCAAATCAGATTGTATTTGTCATATGCGTTGAATACAACAGGTGTGGACCTTACAGTGAGATGCTTACTTGCAAGCCATTAACTTCTTTGGGACTGGGGGGCAGTATTGAGTAGCTTGGATAAAAAGGTGCCCAGAGTAAACTGCCTGCTACTCAGGCCCAGAAGCTAAGATATGCACAGTATTAGTAGATTTGGATAGACAACACTCTGACGTTTCTACAAATGTTTGAATGATGTCTGTGAGTATAACAGAACTCATATGGCAGGCAAAAACCTGAGAAAAAAACCAACCAGGAAGTGGGAAATCTGAGGTTTGTAGTTTTTCAAGTCATTGCCTATCGAATATATAGTGTCTATGGGGTCATATTGCACTTCCCAAGGCTTCCATTAGACGTCAACAGTCTTTAGAACCTTGTTTGATGCTTCTACTGTGAAGGAGGGGGGAATGAGATCTGTTGGAGTCAGGGGTCTGGCAGAGTGCCATGAGCTGAGTCTCGCGCGCTCCCGTGAGAGTTAGCTGCGTTCCATTGCATTTCTACAGACAAAGGAATTCTCCGGTTGAAACATTATTGAAGATTTATGATAAAAACATCCTAAAGATTGATTCTATACTTTGTTTGACATGTTTCTACGAACTGTAATATGACTTTTCGTCTGAACTTTCGCCTGGACTTGCCCGCGCCTCCTGAGTTTGGATTTGTGTACTAAACGCGCAAACAAAAAAGAGGTATTTGGACATAAATGATGGACTTTATCGAACAAAACAAACATTTATTGTGGAACTGGGATTCCTGGGAGTGCATTCTGATGAAGATCATCAAAGGTAAGTGAATATTTATAATGCTATTTCTGACTTCTGTTGACTCCACAACATGGGGGGTATCTGTATGGCTTGTTTTTGTGTCTGAGCGCCGTACTCAGATTATTGCATGGTGTGCTTTTTCTGTAAAGTGTTTTTGAAATCTGACACAGCGGTTGCATTAAGGAGAAGTTTATCTAAAGTTCCATGCATAACACTTGTATCTTTTAGCAATGTTTATTATGAGTATTTTTGTAAATTGATGTGGCTCTCTGAAAAATCACCGGATGTTTTGGAACTCCTGAACATAACACGCCAATGTAAACTAAGATTTTTGGATATAAATATGAACTTTATCGAACAAAGCATACATATATTGTGTAACATGAAGTCTTATGAGTGTCATCTGATGAAGATCATCAAAGGTTAGTGATTCATTTAATCTCTTTCTGCTTTTTGTGACTCCTCTCTTTGGCTGGAAAAATGGCTGTGTTTTTCTGTGACTAGGTGCTGACCAAACATAATTGTTTTGTGTGCTTTCGTCGTAAAGCGTTTTTGAAATCGGACACTGTGGCTAGATTTACAACAAGTTTATCTTTAAAATGGTGTAAAATACTTGTATGTTTCAGGAATTTTAATTATGGGATTTCTGTTGTTTTGAATTTGGCGCCCTGCAATTTCACTGGCTGTTGGCGAGGTGGGACGCTACCATCCCGAATATCCCAGACAGGTTTGACCAACAATGCCGTTAAGAAAAATAATTGTTAAGAAAGTATTTACTCAAATAAACTGAAAAAAAAAAAAAGGAAAATAAATAATTCGAGAGCAACAATAAAATAACAGAGTCGGTACAGAGTCAATGTGCGGGGGCACCGGTTATTTGAGGTAATTGAGGTAATATGTACAGTACCAGTCAAAATTTTGTACACACCTACTCATTCAAGGGATTTTCTTTATTTTTACTATTTTCTACATTGTAGAATAATAGTGAAGAAATCAAAACTATAAAATAACACATATGGAATCATGTAGTAACCAAAAATGTGGGAAACAAATAAAATAAAAATATATATATTTGAGATTCTTCAAAGTAGCCACCCTTTGCTTTGATGACAGCTTTGCGCACTCTTGGCATTGAATTGTCCTGATTCGTGATTTCAAGTTTGTATACTTAGATTTTTTACAAATTGATCACAGCAAAAAATAAATTCTTATGCATTTCCCGCTGTGTAAACACATTGCAAATAGGCTCAGAATAACTCCTCCTGATAAAGTTGGGTAGCTGATATTCAGAGCTTAAATATCCAAATTGATTACTCACAGGAATCAGGACTAATAAAGCCAATGCTACAACCTATTTTACAAACGGTGGCCCTACCACATGGATGGGCATTCATCAAATTCCATTATGGGGGGTGACATAGTAGGCTACAACCCAGTAAGCACGGGCCAACGTATTTCTGACATATTTTTGGGGTCATGTCCGGACCGGAGGTATTTTTTGGGTGTTTTACAAATGGTAGGCCTACCATGTATAGTACTAGTTAAAAGTTTGGACACACCCACTCATTCAAAGGTTTTTCTTTATTTTTACTCGTTTCTACATTGTAGAATAGTAGTGAAGACATCAACACTATGAAATAACACATATGGAATCATGTTGTAACCCAAAAAGTGTTAAACAAATCAAAATATATTTTATATTTTAGAATCTTCAAAGTAGCCACCCTTTGCCTTGATGACAGCTTTGCACACGCTTGGCATTCTCTCAACCAGCTTCACCTGGAATGCTTTTCCAAAAGTCTTGAAGGAGTTCCCACATATGCTGAGCACTTGTTAGCTGCTTTTCCTTCACTCTGCAGTCCAACTCATCCCACACACCCTCTCAATTAGGTTGAGTTTGGGTGATTGTGGAGGCCAGGTCATCTAATGCAGCACTCCATCACTCTCCTTCTTGGTCAAATAGCCCTTACACAGCCTGGAGGTGTGTTGGGTCATTGTCCTGTTGAAAAACAAATGATAGTCCCACTAAGCCCAAACCAGATGGGATGGCGTATCGCTGCAGAATGCTGTCGTAGCCATGCTGGTTAAGTGTGCATTGAATTCATTGCATTGTGTGCATTGAATAAATCGCTGACAGTGTCACCAGCAAAGAAACCCCACACCATCACACCATGCTCCACACCAAGCTCCTCCATGCTTCACGGTGGGAACCACACATACGGAGATCATCCGTTCACCACCTCTGCGTCTCACAAAGACACGGCGGTTGGAACCAAAAATCGAAACTTTTCAACTTTCCTTCAGAATCGAACATGAACCGGTTTCAACGTCTGGAAAGACGTCTTTTCACCTTTCATTCAGAACCTAACGTGAACCTAACTTCAACATCTGGAAAAATATTTATTATAATTTTGCTTACTGGGACTATTCTTGTAGGGGAGGCAATTTGTTGGTCTTGCCTCGGGTGGCAGAATGGCCAGGACCGGCCCTGGTACAGTTTTGACATATGCATACCGATGCCCACATCTATGAAGAAGGCCTTGCAAGACAAATTGGATAACTCTTCCTAAAGGGAGGGGGAGAGCAATGGTGGAAAAAGTACTCAATTGTCATACTTGTGTAAAACTAAAGATACTTTAATAGAAATTGACTCAAGTAAAAGTGAAAGTCACCCAGTAAAATACCATTTGAGTAAAAATCTAAAAGTATCTGGTTTTAAATGTACTTAAGTAAATGGAATTTCTTGTTTAAAAAAAATATATATTTACAGATAGCCAGAGGCACACTCCAACACTCAGACATAATTTAAAGACAACGCATTTGTGTTTAGTGAGTCTGCCAGATCAGAGGCAGTAGGAATGACCAGGGACGTTCTCTTGAAAAGTGTGTGAATTGGACCATTTTCCTGTCAAAATGTAACGATTACTTTTGGGTGTCAAGAACATTGTATGGAGTAAAAAGTACATTATTGTCTTTAGGAATGTAGTGAAGTCAAAGTAAAAAGTAAAAAAGTAAAAGCAAAGTAAAAGTAAAAGCAAAAAGATGAATAGTAAATACAGATACCCCAAAAATGACTGTGTGTAGTACTTTAAAGTATTTCTACTTAAGTACTTTACACCACTGGGGGAGATATACCAGTGGCCTGAGGGATTTGCCAATGTAGATGTACAACAGCTGCAGAAAAGCCAAATGTTATCACAGAGTTGCAAACGTGGGGCATGGAGCTGTAAGCAGAACAGAGGTACTTGGCAGATCAAGTAAAGCTGTGATTTCTAAGAGGCTCAAGCCTGGATGGATGTTGAAAAGTAATTTTTCTGGGTTGCTGCCCAGGTCATCACTGGCAGGAAATTATGGTCCACTTGTTACTCCATGTGCTGACAGAGAAAAGCAACAATGATGACCTAGTCTGAATCCCCCAACCTACTAATGCTCTTCTTTGGATACAATGTACAGATGTACGATCTTAGTTAGATCATGCTGTTGCAGGAAAATGTAGAACATGTAGTGTATTTGAGGTTTTAAAAGGTTTCTGAAGTTTGTAATTTCCATTTTGAAATTTCAGACTCGATTTTCCCTTCCCTAAAAATGTATCAACCCCTACAAATATGTAAATTCATTATTATCCACATAATAATTCACATTTCCTGTTACAGCAGGATTAATTTCCTGCTGTAGCAAACTGGCTCAAATTAATATCCTACATCTGTATACACACAAGATGGGTGAAATGAGGACAACATATCTCTTGAGTCCACTGTCAGATCACTCTGGTGAAAATCTCTATAAAGAACAAACAAGACACCTCATGAAGTTTTTGAATGGGTCCACACCAGACATTGATTATGTCTTCCCATCCTCAAAACCCTACCCTGAAATTCAGTGTGTGCTGTTCAAAAGACTTGGCCCATAGTTTGTTACAAACAATGTCAGTAGATGAGACTGTTTCTTGGGAGGCAGCACAACGAGTTATTGGATTTGGCAGGCAATGTTTGGGTTAGAAAAGTTAATAGCAGTTAGAGTAACCACAAAACAGGTTGTGTGTGTGCACTCCTTTAATCAATTCCAAATGTTGGATGAGAAAGAGGCCCTGTTTATAATTTTCTGGAGGAGCAAAGTAACAGAGTGAGATGGCTGAACTTCCCCATCTGCGAGCCTCATATCCATACTGTATGTGCTGCTGATAAATAATGGATCCCTTTTGTTTTGTCTTTGCACTGATTATAGTTTATTCGATTGGCTCAGTAGAAAACACGTCCTTCAGTGCATTCGGAAAGTATTCAGGCCCCTTCCCTTCTTACACATTTTCTGACGTTAAAGCCTTATTCTAAAATTGATTAAATTAATGTTTTTACTCATCAATCTACACACAATATCCCATAATGACAAAGTAAAAACAGTTTATTTCTTATTTTTGCTCATTTAAAAATAAATAAAAACTGAAATATCATATTTAAATAAGTATTCAGACCCTCTACTCAGTACTTTGCTGAAGCACCTTTGGCAGCGATTACAGCCTTGAGTCTTCTTGGGTATGACGCTACAAGCTTGGCACACCTGTATTTGGGGAGTTTCTCCCATTCTTCTCCGTAGATCCTCTCAAGCTCTGTCAGGTTGGCTGGGGAGCGTTGCTGCACAGCTATTTTCAGGTCTCTCCAGAGATGTTCGACCGGGTGCAAGTTCGGGCTCTGGCTGGACCCCTCAAGGGCATTCAGAGACTTGTCCCGAAGCCACTCCTGCGTTGTCTTGGCTATGTGCTTAGGGTCATTGTCCTTTTGGAAGGTGAACCTTTGCCCCAGTCTGAGGTCCTGAGCACTGGAGCAGGTTTTCATCAAGGCTTTCTCTGTACTTTGCCCTGTTCGTCTTTCCCTTGATCCTAACTAGTAAAAACATCCTCACAGCATGATGCTGTCACCACCATTCTTCACCGTAGCGATGGTGCCAGGTTTCCTCCAGACGTGACGTTTGGCATTCAGGCCAAATACTTCAATCTTGGTTTCATCAGACCAGAGAATCTTGTTTCTCATGGCAAACTCCAAGCGGGTTGTCATGTGCCTTTTACTGAGGAGTGGCCTCCGTCTAGCCACTCTACCATCAAGGCCTGATTGGTGGAGTGCTGCGGAGATGGTTGTCCTCCTGGAAGGTTCTCCCATCTCTACAGAGGAACTCTGGAGCTTTGTCATCAGTTTCTTGGTCACTTCCCAGACCAAGGCCCTTCTCCCTGATTGCTCTAGAGAGAGTCTTGGTGGTTCCAAACTTCTTCCATTTAGGAATGATGGAGGACACTGTGTTCTTGGGGACCTTCAATGCTGCAGAAATGTTTTGGCACCCTTCCCCAGATCTGTTCCTCTACTTAATCCTGTCTCAGATCTCTACGGACAATTCCTTCGACCTCATGGCTTGGTCTTGCTCTGACTTGCACTGTCAACTGTGGGATGTTATATAGACAGGTGTGTGCCTTTTCAAATCATGTCCAATCAATTGAATTAACCCCAGGAGGTCTCCAGTCATGTTGTAGAAACATCTCAAGGATGATCAATGGAAACAGAATGCACCTGAGCTCCATTTCGAGTCTCATAGAAAAGGGTCTGAATACTTACGTAAATATGGTATTTCTGTTTTTTATTTTTTATACATTTTCTAAAATGTCTAAAAACCTGTTTTCACTTTGACATTGTTGGGTATTGTGTGTAGATTGGTGACAAAAATGCATTTAATATAAGGCTGTATTTTAGAATAAGGCTGTAACTTAACAAAATGTGAAAAAGTGAAGGGGTCTGAATACTTTCCAAATGCACTGTAGGTGTGTTTTGCCTCTAAACTAAGCCACAGTAACAAGTAGTCTAGATATAGACCCATTCCCATGTATAGAAAGGGTATTTTCAGAAAATCTCCAATAGCTCCCTTTCTCCGTGCGAGAATTATAGAATACATTTGCTCTGTACTCTGTAAACTGCAAAAACACAGCACGGCCAGGGAAACATGCGTTTTGACACAGGCCAAAAAGGAGGGCACTGCAGAGCACCATGGTTTCAGGCACATTTCAACTCAATAAGTCATATGATGTTATACAACCAAGGGAGGAACCAGAATTTTCACAGAAATTACTTTTAATGGCTGAGGAAGAAGTCTGATCTTTTTACTCAAAACAAACTATTACAGGTTTTTTTCAATCACTTTGGTGCAATTTTCACAATTATGTTGTACATTTTCACTAATTTAGCACACAAATCAAAACAGATAATCAAAATGGCTCATGTTTCAAAACTCTTAACCTCATTTTCAATTGACTGAGTACAACAAACAAATTCACAGTCACTTGTTCACTCTACCAAATCACTCTTTCAGTTTTGATACATATTCCATCTAAGTATCTGCTATGCAAATAGTCCCGGTAGCCATTTGATTACCTGTTCAGGAGTCTTATGGCTTGGTGCTAAAAACTGTTGAGAAGCCTTTTTGTCCTAGACTTGGCACTCCGGTACTGCTTGCCATGCGGTAGTAGAGAGAACAGTCTATGACTGGGGTGGCTGGGGTCTTTGACAATTTTTAGGGCCTTCCTCTGACACCGCCTGGTGTAGAAGTCCTGGATGGCAGGCAGCTTAGCCCCAGTGATGTACTGGGCAGTACGCACTACCCTCTGTAGTGCTTTGCAGTCAGAGGCCGAGCAATTGCTTTACCAGGCAGTGATGCAACCAGTCAGGATGCTCTCGATGTTGCAGCTGTAGAACCTTTTGAGGATCTCAGGACCCATGCCAAATCTTTTTAGTTTCCTGAGGGCGAATAGGCTTTGTCATTCCCTCTTCATGACTGTCTTGGTGTGTTTGGATATAGTTTGATCACTGGTGAACACTGTACATTTGTATATTTTTACATAAATGTATCAATTTGACATAAATTTATATTGGAAGGTAAAACCAAATCATTCCCTTGATCAAAAATATAAACGCACCATGTAAAGTGTTGGTCCCATGTTTCATGAGCTGAAATACATTTTCCATATTCACAAAAAGCTTATTTCTCTCAAATTTGGTGCACAAATCTGTCTACATCCCTGTTAGTAAGCATTTCTCCTCTGCCGAGATAATCCATCCACCTGACAGGTGTGACATATCAAGAAGCTGATTAAAGAGCATGATCATTACACAGGTGCAGCTTGTGCTGGGGACAATAAAATGAGCAGTTTTGTCACACAACACAATGCCACAGATGTCTCAAGTTTTCAGGGTGCGTGCAATTGCCATTTCACACTGCTTGCATTAGCATATCAATAATGAATGTTTACCCCATCCCATACGAGTATAAATGTACAGTAATGTTATCATACAGTGTCATTGATATTATATTATAAACCGGGTGGTTCGAGATTGGCTGACAGCCGTGATATATCAGACCGTGTACCACAGGTATGACAAAACATTTATTTTTACTGCTCTAATTAAAGCATTAAAGCAACTTGGGGGTTTGTGGTATATGGAAAATATACCACGGCTAAGAGCTGTGTCCAGGCACTCCCGTTGCGTCATGCGTAAGAGCAGCCCTTAGCCGTGGTATGTAGGCTATATACTGTACCACACCCCCTCGGGCCGTATTTCTTAAATATAGGCTACACAGCTATAGAATGTTAGCTAGCAAGCTAGCTAGCTAATTACCAAAATAATTTCTGCATCCTCACATAAACGTGATGTCTGATAGCTGAATGCGTAAGTTTAGCTGAACCATAGCTATATATGAGTTATTGGGCTTACACTAGCATATTAAAGTTACATTAGAACAAACTAGGCTTAATTTGATCAATATCATGGAAGTCATTATATGAGGTAAAAGCAAATTGCGACTGAAATCGTTGATACTTCTTTGGGGAGTTGCCTCTTGCCTGGACCTCAGTGGGTTGAGATTTAAGGCTATGGCGACAAATTCAGAATGTAACAGGCTGTAACTTTACAATAAAAAACAAATCGCTTTTCAGTGCTGATTTTAACATGAAAATATTGGTGGGGCAAGTTCCATCAAAAAAGCTAATATGCATTGAAACCAATACACACACAAACGCTATAACATTTGGTTATGATCAGTTTCCTTCCCATTGTCAAATTCAGCACAGATCTACAATATTGCTACATTGTTAGAGTATTGGGACGCAGCCAAAACACCATTCTGAGTGTGTCTGCAGGCCTGTTACCAAGATGCTCCAGTTAAGAATAAAGCAACAACGTTTATAAAGTTACTCCATCGCTTCATCTTTTGCATAGTTACAGTTCCATGGGTATAACAATCTGACATCAAACATTAATAACAAGCCAAGTTGTATAGCTACCTCAAAACAGATGTTAGCCACTGCTTTTATTCACCACCAACCACAGTTGAATTTTATTTTACAGCTTGCTTTATTGTAACGGATGATCATATTTCGATGTCTAGTGGCTGGTGAGCACCGAGACGTTTTATGTCTACATTTCCTTCATAACGCTAAGTTAGAAATGTATTTGCTCGGAGATAGTCAACATATTTCCTGATAAGATCAATGACACCTACGCTCTGTGCTTTCTCTGGCTGCCCCTCCGCCACAGAAGGCACTGAGCGAGGCTGAAACAGCTGCATTCTGGAGTGGCCTTACTCAAAGAAAATTTACCAAAACAATAATATGACAGGGAGGATTCGAGTATGCTGCTTTATTAACTCAGGGTAGCGCTCGAGATATGACAAGTTCACAGTTTACATTTTAGTAATACGTGTAGCCGAGGGTATTTTTGCGAAAGTCTAGTAAGTGTGAAGACCCTCTGAGATAGGGGGTATGACAAGTGTTATCAGTTTAGAGTTTTGTACTTAGAGTTTTGAAAATATACCACTTACATCTGAAATATTTTCCAAAGTGATTGAAAAAAAAATGGAATCCAATAAAAGTGTCTACAGATACGTATGACAGACGTTGCAAGTGTGACACACACAAAATGTATGGTCACATTTGTGTTTGTGTATTGTTTCTTTGTATTGGGGAAGAATGCTTTTACTTAAATGTCAGTCCTCCAAGGTTTCGCCACTGCGATGCATTTATACTACTGTTGGCCAGTAGGGCACAGTGAGACGTGTTCGTATCGCACTGGGACTACAGTCATCCCTCGCCACTTCGCGGTTCACTTATCGCGGATTCGCTATTTCGCGGATTTTCATAATGCATTTTTTTTTTTTTTTTGGTGCATTGTGCTCTGCATTCTGATTCGCTAAAAACTCACTCCCGCTTCTTGTATCAAAACATGCTACGAATTGTGCTATCATTTTGTCGTCTCGTGCAGTTATGTGTACGTACATAAAACAGCTTGGCAAATTTACATTAAGTTGGCCAAATTATCTTGTAATTTCGAACATCTCCTAAACCCATAATGTCGACGAAACGGCCTACACGTGAGTCACTGTATTTGTATACATGTAATAGTTGCTAATTGTAAAAAAAAAAAAAGTTTTCTATTTCGCGGATTTCACTTATCGCGGGTCATTTTCGGAACGTAACCCCCGCGATAAACGAGGGATTACTGTATATGCGATCCTGCATACCGGTGTGTTCTCATTATTGAGAGAACCTTTGAACGAGAAGTCACGTTCTACTGTTTCATCATTTATCCTGTGTTACAGGCCAGTAAAGTGCAAAAATACACTGAATACCACAATATAGTTTTGTAACTTGCCTGTTGAAGTGAATGTAATGGTTTGAACAACATCGTAATTGTATAACTTCGTACTCGACAGAAAACGCATGTCGAGTGTAAAATTAAATGATAGCGGTGCATTCCTTTGATCTAGAAAATAAAAATGTTAACTCCTGAACATTTTTATTTTTGAAAAAGACACTCCTGAAAATATCCTAAGGGTTTAGAGAATTTTATGTTGTAACTGTGATGTTTAAGAACTTTGTAATTGTTGTACTGTAAATGTTAGAAAAGCTGCGAGATTAGGGCTAGCTCCGGTTAGCTTTTGGCTAGCTCCGGTTATCGGTTTGCTAGCTTGTTGAGTCATTTTTCAATAATTAGCATTATTGTCACTTGCAATAGCCTCGTCTTTCTATTAGCCCTTCTTACACTGGGTGAATGTATTTTGAGCATAGGTATAAAGTAACTTCTAATGAGTTAAACCAGTCTTTAAAGGCTTTCATGTTTTAGAGTCTCCTATGGGGCTATAGTGGGCAACAGTCAACTACATAATTATAACCTAAATGTGTTTGGGGTATAAATGTAAAGAATTTTAGGATGTGAATTGGATTGGAATTTAATATTTTTGTTGTGTAAATTTATGTATTTTTGATTTGTTTATGAAATAATATGTCAGGGATTTATGAGACAAATTATTAAATACACTTAGCAAAACAAAACGTTATGTTTGGTACTTGAGAGAACCTTTAAAAGTAAAAATGTTCTGTTTCATAATTTATCCTTTTTTAAAGGCTCTATTATCTTCTGCACCAGACCCACAACTGGGACCTGTAAAACAAGGCACCCCAGCTTTGAAGATAGGGTAGCAGATGTGTTGTCATGTCATTTGGAGGGGTAAAGAAAACCCTCTATAGAGTGCACTAGTGTGCGTGTGTGCAGAGGCGTCATGCTCATAGGGGGCACAGGGGCACTTGTAATGGCCTTGACAAACTGCCATCTCTCTCTTCCAACATAATTGGGTCCAGGCTTTTCAATTGTGTGGGACAGTATCCACTTGAAATCATGAAAGAAAGGCCTTAGCATTGCCCTGTCCTACTTGAGTTCACTGTGATTGACAATTCCATGTAACAGACAATATGCCATATAACAATAATGTGTTTAGCACAACCACATTACCTGGATTGCAGTTGAGATTATATAAAAAAAATACATAGTGCACGTCATCAACGCTGTTCAAGATTCTGTGCAGATTATTATAGCCATTGTGAAGATCTCCAGACCTGCGACCTTTGCATCCATGATTACATAAGAATACATTTATAGTTACAGTAACCTCAAAATATGGCCGTGGATGTTACCCATTTTAAGTTTCAATAAACACTGTTACATTTGTTTGTAAGATAGCCTTATCTTTAGGCTATTTACTGTATTACAAATGTCATATTGAATTGTGTTGGATAAATATCAACATTTAAAGGAGATGTATCTCATGCTTGGATAGTTTCGTCTGAGCCACTGGCTTAAAACCTCTTCAGGATCCGACCCTTGTTTTAAATTTTTGCCAAAAATGACATACCCAAATCTAACTGCCTGAGCTCAGGCATTGAAACAAGGATATGCATATTCTTGATACCATTTGAAAGGAAACCCTTAAGTTTGTGGAAATGTGAAATGAAGGTAGGAGAACATAACACATTAGATCTGGTAAAAGAAAATGCAAAAAAACCAACTGTTATGGATTTTTTTTGTACCATCATCTTTGAAATGCAAGAGAAAGGCCATAATGTATTATTCCAGCCCAGGCGCAAAATCAGAACTGTCTATGTCCTGGGAAATGTTATTGTTACTTACAACCTCATGCTAATCACATTAGCCTACATTAGCTCAACCGTCCTGTGGGGGAACCACCGATCCTGAAGAAGTTTTAATCCTATTCTATAACTTAAATGTTTTGTTTAGTTGGAGATGTGAATCTCCAACTTGTCAACTTGTCGACAAGGTAATAGGCTATTTACTGTATTGCAAAAGTGATATTGAATTGTGTTTGGTTGTCAGCGCAACCAAATATCAACACTTAAAAGGAGATGTATCTTTTGTATCTTTTCCAGACTTAGTCTGGATTCAAGTCTCCATCTCAACAAAAAATCTAAGTTACAGAATAAGACTAAATCAAATCAAACTTTAAATGCACTTTAACATAGATTTTTGGTTGAGATAGAGACATGAATCCAACATAAATATTATTAACTTGAAGATTACATTTGAAATAAACCAAAGCTTGAAACACTAGGCATATGGGGTGGCAGGGTAGCCTAGTGGTTAGAGCGTTGGACTAGTAACCAGCAGGTAGCCTAGTGGTTAGAGCTTTGGACTAGTAACCGAAAGGATGCAAAATCAAATCCCAGAGCTGACAAGGCAGTTAACCCACTGTTCCTAGGCCGTCATTGAAAATACGAATTTGTTCTTAACTGACTTGCCTAGTTAAATAAATTATATATATATATATATATATATAATGCATGTCATCACAATCCATATAATGCATGTCATCACAAGATGCCAAGCCTCTTCCACCCTCTTGTTCACTCCACACCTGAAAAATGTAAATTGCATCTCACACCCTACACTTGTCTTTCCATCACCAAGGTAAACAACTCGCTGAGCTATAGCTTGCCCGTTCCGTAGCAAGCTGCTCTATCAGCACTGCATGATTGGAGAAGTAATTTAATGTTGAGCTAAATAAAAGATATGGTTTCAGAGGTCTAAAAAGGAAAGATATAAACCATTACTTCATTTTGCTGGTCGGAACAGTGGAACGGAACAAAAAAAAAGAATGGTTCTGTTCAGAATGTAATAATTGGAAAATAATTTCAGTTCCAACCCCTGCTAAATAGTATTATTGATAATATATGACTTAAATCTACCATTTGGAATGACTTCGATAACAACAGTGATTCTATTTAGTTATTAGTAGATATTTGTCACGTTGTGTAATGATTGGAGACAGGCACAGGAATAGGTAATAGGGGGATTTATTTTCTCCAGCCAAACAAATGAGCGAGGTGTCAACCTCTAAATAATACACGGGACGAGACCCGTAAATTAAGTGCGCAATAACACGTAGCATGGAAGCCGAAAACAATAGCACAGATACTCACAGGACCAACGGACATTGTAACAATAACCGACAAGGACAATGGGGAACAGAGGGCACATATATAAACTCAGCAAAAAAAGAAATGCCCTCTCACTGTCAATTGCGTTTATTTTCAGTAAACTTAACATGTGTAAATATTTGTATGAACATTACAAGATTCAACAACTGAGACATAAACTGAACATGTTCTACAGACATGTGACTAACAGAAATGGAATAATGTGTCCCTGAACAAAGGGGGGTCAAAATCAAAATTAACAGTCAGTATCTGGTGTAGCCACCAGCTGCATTAAGTACTGCAGTGCATCTCCTCCTCATGGAATGCACCAGATTTGCCAGTTCTTGCTGTGAGATGTTACCCCACTCTTCCACCAAGGCACCTGCAAGTTCCCGGACATTTCTGGGGGGAATGGCCCTAGGCCCTCACCCTCCGATCCAACTGGTCCCAGATGTGCTCAATGGGATTGAGATCCGGGCTCTTCGCTGGCCATGGCAGAACACTGACATTCCTGTCTTGCAAGAAATCATGCACAGAACGAGCAGTATGGCTGGTGGCATTGTCATGCTGGAGGGTCATGTCAGGATGAGCCTGTAGGAAGGGTACCACATGAGGGAGGAGGATTTCTTCCCTGTAACGCACAGCATTGAGATTGCCTGCAATGACAACAAGCTCAGTCCGATGATGCTGTGACACACCGCCCCAGACCATGACGGACCCTCCACCTCCAAATCGATCCTGCTCCAGAGTACAGGCCTCGGTGGAACGCTCATTCATTCGACGATAAACGCGAATCCGACCATCACCCCTGGTGAGACAAAACCGCGACTTGTCAGTGAAGAGCACTTTTTGGCAGTCCTGTCTGGTCCAGCGACGGTGGGTTTGTGCCCATAGGAGACGTTGTTGCCGGTGATGTCTGGTGAGGACCTGCCTTACAACAGGCCTACACGCCCTCAGTCCAGCCTCTCTCAGCCTATTGTGGAAGGTCTGAGCACTGATGGAGGGATTGTGCATTCCTGGTGTAACTCGGGCAGTTGTTGTTGCCATCCTGTACCTGTCCCGCAGGTGTGATGTTCGGATGTACTGATCCTGTGCAGGTGTTGTTACACGTGGTCTGCCACTGCGAGGACGATCAGCTGTCCGTCCTGTCTCCCTGTAGCGCTGTCTTGGGCGTCTCACAGTACGGACATTGCAATTTATTGCCCTGGCCACATCATGCCTCCTTGCAGCATGCCTAAGGCACGTTCACGCCAATGAGCAGGGACCCTTGGCATCTTTCTTTTGGTGTTTTTCAGAGTGAGTAGAAAGGCCTCTTTAGTGTCCTAAGTTTTCATAACTGTGACCTTAATTGCCTACTGTCTGTAAGCTGTTAGTGTCTTCATGACCGTTCCACAGGTGCATGTTCATTAATTGTTTATGGTTCATTGAACAAGCATGGGAAACAGTGTTTAAACCCTTTACAATGAAGATCTGTGAAGTTATTTGGATTTTTACGAATTACCTTTGAAAGACGGAGTCCTGAAAAAGGGACGTTTCTTTTTTTGCTGAGTTTACAATTACTAATCAGGGGGAATGGCAACCAGGTGTGCGTAATGAGACAAGACAGTCCGGGTTTGGTGGTAATGAATCCATTTCAGTGACACCTAGAAGGCCGGTGATGTAGACCTCCGGTGCTGGTGAACGGAATGAGCAGCAGTACTGGGGGGATCCGTGACAATCTTATCATTCACGCGATAGTGCATTGTTTGTAGTCAGTTGTAAATATTAAAGCTAAGCAGGTCTGGGCATGGTTAAAACTCTGGATGGGAGACCAAATGGATGGCTGTCGATAGATCAGCTCTCTAGTAGGAGGTGCTGCCCAGCTTGTTTTTTTTCAGATAGTGGATATTGTTGAAGATCTGACGTTGTTTCAATAGGTGCAAATTCAACATATTTTATACAAGGTTTGTCTATGTTGAAAATTGGTTGCCATGATGACATAATCCTGTGGTTAAAATTTCACCCTCAAAATACTTTTTCAAATCCAATCTATTTTCCATATAGATTCCATGTCACAATACGTTGGTAAATTACGTTGAAACAACGTTGATTCAACCAGTTTCTGCCCATTGGGAAACCCCTGGTTACTGTATGATAATTAAGGCTCAGTTTAACGGACCATTGCCCCTTTTGAGATGTGACGGATCAGTCTGTTTAGGTCAGAGTGGGTTTTAAAAGTAAAATCATCTAGACATCAAAAAAAGAGAGAGGGAGAAGGAGAGAGCGTTTATCAAATCAGCTGGTCTGCAGTCATTTGGGCTTTTGCCAATACATTTATTTTGTTGCCAAGAGCATGGTTTCTAAGAAAACGGTTATCAAATCTTCAAACGCCACTAATAATGGTGCACAGCTGTTTTGCAAAGAACATTTGATGATTAATTTATTAAGCATGAAATCTCTTTAAAAAAATATATCTTTATCCCTTTTGCCCCCCAAGCTCCCTCCCCTTTTCCTAATAAACTGTGGGGAACCTCAAATGTTGTTTGTCTTGGATGGGATGATTATATAGACTATAGGTTGTTTATTTCTAATGTGTGACGTGTGCATGTTTACTGTATAAAGGGAACAGTTGGATAGAGTCCTACACCCTTTTTAACAGCTTGCCCTAGCCTTTATGATGTCACTATGTCTACTTTATCTTAAACCTGTCCTTTGTCATGCTGTCTCAGCAGTCAGCCCAATAGAACTTCTGTAAGCTTGTTATAGTTTATCCTCCCCAGAGAAACGAGGTGAGTATTCTAACATATTCACCTTTTTAAGTAGAAAAGTGTCTCAATGTGTATACACAAAGTGCTGCTGGGAAATGAAGACAAGAAAATGACATTGAGAAGAGAAAACAGACCCCCTCTGGGTTTCTTATTAAGTTGTGGCCTAGAAACCAGATGTAACCAGCCTGTCGACCCCCCCCCCCCCCCCTTATATTCCCATTGCCCCAGTCAGAGTCAAGGCAGTGGGCCAGAACCTTTGTCTTGTTTTCCAACTTTGTGAGCCGACACAAATTGGAAAACAGGCAGGGCTGTTGAGGGAAAGGCAAATCACCTACTTTCTCCTCCTGTAACCTCATAGCTTATGGCTCTCACATCCTCAAAAAATAGGCTCTGCAACAAAACAAACAAGAGTTGAAAAAATCGGCGATCCTATTTGCATCCCATGAAAATAGTTTGCCCATGACATACATATTTTAAGATCACCATATAATGCCTCCGTAACTTGAGCAGGAATTATTTTCAATGAAAGATTATTGGAGAGAGTTGACAACGCTCACACACTGCTTGGAACTATTGTTGTAATGACCAAAAAATGCATTAAATAAGATGAATTACATTATAATACTGACTGAGACTGCTGTGTTTTGTCTTGAAAACTCTATCTGATCCTTTTACCCCATATGGCCAGCAAGTGGTTTACGATCGGTTGCCCCCATGTTCTTACTGGCTAATACTTTAAGCCACTGAGCCTCCATTAGACTGTCAGTGGGGAACTGATGACCCTGGTATTGAATGACTGATCTTGTGCTGATGAAAGGCAGGCAGGCATTGGAAAGGTTTTAATACATCATGGGACTATGTGAGTTGAATTTACAGTTTGAGCTGAATTTGACCGCAAGTGTGGGAGGAGTACATTACAACCTCCTGGAGATGCCTTGACATCAACATGTTCAGTTTGGTTTCTATATGGGTCAGTGATCAGACTTCAAGCTCAAAAGGAGCAAACCTGATACTGTGAGCCTTACCAATAGAAAATGAAGTATGAAAAACCATATTTTCGATTACTCAAGCAAAGTAGTACCTTGGGTCAGTAAAACTAAATTGAAATGTCAATGCTTTCAATTAAAATATTACCATGCAGATAAGTATGGTTGTATACGGATGCATACAGAAACAGACTACAAGCAATACCAGCTTAAAAATGTCCACATCACTGGCACATTTACTGGAAGTTGGACCTCTCAACCATGAATCTTTCCATTCTGTACCTTTGATCCCATTATTTGTCATAAGTATCATTATTTTCCATGGGCTGCACCCAGTTCCTCTCTTTTCGTGACTCTGCCCAGCACAGTGTGAGGGGAAGGGAGCTGCAGGCAGCTGTTATTTGCAATGATATTGCAATGACATAACCAGGAGAACTGCGATGGGGCCACGTTTGGGAGGCAGGGGAGAGCTGCTGGGCGCATTGGATGAAAAGATCCCTCAGGGGACACAGACATTGTCTGGAGGCTGCTGCACATGGCACTGCAGTCTTCACAGACGGATGTATTCCAACATGTTTACTGTTGTGTGTTGGGTTTTGTACCCATGTTTGTTATTTCTTTATGCCGTTGGTTTTGCAATTAAACTGCTCCGGCTATTACCTAGTTCTGCTCTCATGCGTCTGACTTCCCTGCCACCAGTTACGCACCCCTTACATTTACAACTGCGACCTGGCCAAGATAAAGCAAAGCAGTGCGACAAAAACAACAACACAGAGTTACATATGGGATAAACAAATGTACAGTCAATAACACAATATAAAAATCTAGGGAGGGGAGCGTTTGACAGTGATGAGGGATGGTTGTTTGACCGCGTACCCAATACGGACGCAGGCAATGAGACAGTGATCGCTGAGATCCTGGTTGAAGACAGCAGAGATGTATTTAGAGGGCAAGTTGGTCAGGATGATATCTATGAGGGTGCCCATGTTTACAGATTTAGGGTTTGTCATGTTTTGTCATTGATCATCATGTCTTGTCCCTGTGCTTCCCTCTGCTGGTCTTATTAGGTTCTTTCCCTCTTTCTATCCCTCTCTCTCCCCCTCCCTCTCTCGCTCTCTCTCTCTATCGTTCCGTTCCTGCTCCCAGCTGTTTCTCATTCTCCTAACCACCTCATTTACTCTTTCACACCTGTCCCCTATTTTGCCCTCTGATTAGAGTCCCTATTTCTCCCTCTGTTTTCCGCTTCTGTCCTTGTCGGATTCTTGTTTGATGTTTGCTGTTCTGTGTCCTTGTTCCGCCCTGTCGTGTTTTTGCCTTCTTCAGATGCTGCGTGTGAGCAGGTGTCTATGTCAGCTACGGCCTGTGCCTTCCTGAAGCGACCTGCAGTCTGTGGTCGCGTCTCCAGTCGTTCCTCTCTACTGACGAGAGGATTTCAGTTTCCTGTTTTGGATTTACCTTTGATAATATCCAGGAGAATCATTGTTTGTTTAAGACTGGAATAAAGACTCTGTTTCTATTACGTCGCTTTTGGGTCCTCATTCACCAGCATAACAGAAGAATCCGACCAAGAATGGACCCAGCGACTACGGATTCTCGCAACACTGCCGTCGAGATCCAGGGAGCAATGCTCGGCAGACACGAGCAGGAATTGTCTGCTGCTCGTCATGCCGTTGAGACCCTGTCCGCTCAGGTCTCCGATCTCTCAGGACAGTTTCAGAGTCTTCGTCTCGTGCCACCAGCTACTTCCTGGTCTTCCGAGTCTCCGGAACCTAGGGTTAATAACCCACCATGTTACTCTGGGCAGCCCACTGAGTGTCGCTCCTTTCTCACCCAGTGTGATATTGTGTTCTCTCTCCAGCCCAACACATACTCAAGAGAGAGAGCTCGGATCGCTTACGTCATATCACTCCTTACTGGTCGGGCTCGGGAGTGGGGCACAGCTATCTGGGAGGCAAGGGCTGAGTGTTCTAACGTTTATCAGAACTTTAAAGAGGAGATGATACGGGTTTTTGATCGTTCAGTTTTTGGAAAGGAGGCTTCCAGGGCCCTGGCTTCCCTATGTCAAGGTGATCGATCCATAACGGATTACTCTATAGAGTTTCGCACTCTTGCTGCATCCAGTGACTGGAACGAGCCGGCGTTGCTCGCTCGTTTTCTGGAGGGACTCCACGCTGAGGTTAAGGATGAGATTCTCTCCCGGGAGGTTCCTTCCAGCGTGGACTCTTTGATTGCACTCGCCATCCGCATAGAACGACGGGTAGATCTTCGTCACCGAGCTCGTGGAAGAGAGCTCGCGTTAACGGTGTTTCCCCTCTCCGCATCTCAACCATCTCCTCCCACCGGCTCAGAGACTGAGCCCATGCAGCTGGGAGGTATTCGCATCTCGACTAAGGAGAGGGAACGGAGAATCACCAACCGCCTTTGCCTCTATTGCGGTTCTGCTGGACATTTTGTCATGTCATGTCCAGTAAAAGCCAGAGCTCATCAGTAAGCGGAGGGCTACTGGTGAGCGCTACTACTCAGGTCTCTCCATCAAGATCCTGTACTACCTTGTCGGTCCATCTACGCTGGACCGGTTCGGCTGCTTCCTGCAGTGCCTTGATAGACTCTGGGGCTGAGGGTTGTTTTATGGACGAAGCATGGGCTCGGAAACATGACATTCCTCTCAGACAGTTAGGGAAGCCCACGCCCATGTTCGCCTTAGATGGTAGTCTTCTCCCCAGTATCAGATGTGAGACACTACCTTTAACCCTCACAGTATCTGGTAACCACAGTGAGACCATTTCCTTTTTGATTTTTCGTTCACCTTTTACACCTGTTGTTTTGGGTCATCCCTGGCTAGTATGTCATAATCCTTCTATTAATTGGTCTAGTAATTCTATCCTATCCTGGAACGTTTCTTGTCATGTGAAGTGTTTAATGTCTGCTATCCCTCCTGTTTCTTCTGTCCCCTCTACTCAGGAGGAACCTGGTGATTTGACAGGAGTGCCGGAGGAATATCATGATCTGCGCACGGTCTTCAGTCGGTCCAGAGCCAACTCTCTTCCTCCTCACCGGTCGTATGATTGTTGTATTGATCTCCTTCCGGGGACCACTCCCCCTCGGGGTAGACTATACTCTCTGTCGGCTCCCGAACGTAAGGCTCTCGAGGATTATCTGTCTGTTTCTCTCGACGCCGGTACCGTGGTGCCTTCTTCCTCTCCCGCCGGAGCGGGGTTTTTCTTTGTTAAGAAGAAGGACGGTACTCTGCGCCCCTGCGTGGATTATCGAGGGCTGAATGACATAACGGTTAAGAATCGTTATCCGCTTCCCCTTATGTCGTCAGCCTTCGAGATTCTGCAGGGAGCCAGGTTCTTTACTAAGTTGGACCTTCGTAACGCTTACCATCTCGTGCGCATCAGAGAGGGGGACGAGTGGAAAACGGCGTTTAACACTCCGTTAGGGCATTTTGAATACCGGGTTCTGCCGTTCGGTCTCGCTAATGCTCCAGCTGTCTTTCAGGCATTAGTTAATGATGTACTGAGAGACATGCTGAACATCTTTGTTTTCGTTTACCTTGACGATATCCTGATTTTTTCACCGTCACTCGAGATTCATGTTCAGCACGTTCGACGTGTACTCCAGCGCCTTTTAGAGAATTGTCTCTACGTGAAGGCTGAGAAGTGCGCCTTTCATGTCTCCTCTGTCACATTTCTCGGTTCTGTTATTTCCGCTGAAGGCATTCAGATGGATCCCGCTAAGGTCCAGGCTGTCAGCGATTGGCCCGTTCCTAAGTCACGTGTCGAGTTGCAGCGCTTTCTCGGTTTCGCTAATTTCTATCGGCGTTTCATTCGTAATTTCGGTCAAGTGGCTGCCCCTCTCACAGCTCTGACTTCTGTCAAGACTTGCTTTAAGTGGTCCGGTTCCGCCCAGGGAGCTTTTGATCTCCTCAAGAAGCGTTTTACATCCGCCCCTATCCTTGTTACTCCTGACGTCACTAAACAATTCATTGTCGAGGTTGACGCTTCAGAGGTGGGCGTGGGAGCCATTCTGTCCCAGCGCTTCCATTCTGACGATAAGGTCCATCCTTGCGCTTACTTTTCTCATCGCCTGTCGCCATCGGAACGCAACTATGATGTGGGTAACCGCGAACTGCTCGCCATCCGCTTAGCCATAGGCGAATGGCGACAGTGGTTGGAGGGGGCGACCGTCCCTTTTGTCGTTTGGACTGACCATAAGAACCTTGAGTACATCCGTTCTGCCAAACGACTTAATGCACGTCAAGCTCGTTGGGCGTTGTTTTTCGCTCGTTTCGAGTTCGTGATTTCCTATCGCCCGGGAAATAAGAACACCAAGCCTGATGCCTTATCCCGTCTCTTTAGTTCTTCTGTGGCTTCTACCGACCCCGAGGGGATTCTCCCTGAAGGGCGTGTTGTCGGGTTGACTGTCTGGGGAATTGAGAGACAGGTAAAGCAAGCACTCACTCACACTGCGTCGCCGCGCGCTTGTCCTAGTAACCTTCTGTTCGTTCCTGTCTCTACTCGTCTGGCTGTTCTTCAGTGGGCTCACTCTGCCAAGTTAGCTGGCCACCCCGGCGTTCGGGGTACGCTTGCTTCTATTCGCCAGCGGTTTTGGTGGCCTACTCAGGAGCGTGACACGCGCCGTTTCGTGGCTGCTTGTTCGGACTGCGCGCAGACTAAGTCAGGTAACTCTCCTCCTGCCGGTCGTCTCAGACCGCTTCCCATTCCTTCTCGACCATGGTCTCACATCGCCTTAGACTTTATTACCGGTCTGCCTTCGTCTGCGGGGAAGACTGTGATTCTTACGGTTATCGATAGGTTCTCTAAGGCGGCACATTTCATTCCCCTCGCTAAGCTTCCTTCCGCTAAGGAGACGGCACAAATCATCATTGAGAATGTGTTCAGAATTCATGGCCTCCCGTTAGACGCCGTTTCAGACAGAGGCCCGCAATTCACGTCACAGTTTTGGAGGGAGTTCTGTCGTTTGATTGGTGCTTCCGTCAGTCTCTCTTCCGGGTTTCATCCCCAGTCTAACGGTCAAGCAGAAAGGGCCAATCAGTCGATTGGTCGCATATTACGCAGCCTTTCGTTTCGAAACCCTGCGTCTTGGGCAGAACAGCTCCCCTGGGCTGAGTACGCTCACAACTCGCTTCCTTCGTCTGCTACCGGGCTATCTCCGTTTCAGAGTAGTCTTGGGTACCAGCCTCCTCTGTTCTCGTCCCAGCTCGCCGAGTCCAGCGTTCCCTCCGCTCAGGCTTTTGTCCAACGTTGTGAGCGCACCTGGAGGAGGGTCAGGTCTGCACTTTGCCGTTACAGGGCGCAGACTGTGAGAGCCGCCAATAAACGTAGGATTAAGAGTCCTAGGTATTGTCGCGGTCAGAGAGTGTGGCTTTCCACTCGTAACCTTCCCCTTACGACAGCTTCTCGCAAGTTGACTCCGCGGTTCATTGGTCCGTTCCGTGTCTCTCAGGTCGTCAATCCTGTCGCTGTGCGACTGCTTCTTCCGCGACATCTTCGTCGCGTCCACCCTGTCTTCCATGTCTCCTGTGTCAAGCCTTTTCTTCGCGCCCCCGTTCGTCTTCCCTCCCCCCCCCCCCGTCCTTGTCGAGGGCGCACCTATTTACAAGGTACGGAAGATCATGGACATGCGTTCTCGGGGACGTGGTCACCAGTACTTAGTGGATTGGGAGGGTTACGGTCCTGAGGAGAGGAGTTGGGTTCCATCTCGGGACGTGCTGGACCGTTCGTTGATTGATGATTTCCTTCGTTGCCGCCAGGGTTCCTCCTCGAGTGCGCCAGGAGGCGCTCGGTGAGTGGGGGGGTACTGTCATGTTTTGTCATTGATCATCATGTCTTGTCCCTGTGCTTCCCTCTGCTGGTCTTATTAGGTTCTTTCCCTCTTTCTATCCCTCTCTCTCCCCCTCCCTCTCTCCCTCTCTCGCTCTCTCTCTCTATCGTTCCGTTCCTGCTCCCAGCTGTTTCTCATTCTCCTAACCACCTCATTTACTCTTTCACACCTGTCCCCTATTTTGCCCTCTGATTAGAGTCCCTATTTCTCCCTCTGTTTTCCGCTTCTGTCCTTGTCGGATTCTTGTTTGATGTTTGCTGTTCTGTGTCCTTGTTCCGCCCTGTCGTGTTTTTGCCTTCTTCAGATGCTGCGTGTGAGCAGGTGTCTATGTCAGCTACGGCCTGTGCCTTCCTGAAGCGACCTGCAGTCTGTGGTCGCGTCTCCAGTCGTTCCTCTCTACTGACGAGAGGATTTCAGTTTCCTGTTTTGGATTTACCTTTGATAATATCCAGGAGAATCATTGTTTGTTTAAGACTGGAATAAAGACTCTGTTTCTATTACGTCGCTTTTGGGTCCTCATTCACCAGCATAACAGGGTTGTACCTGGTAGGTTCCTTTATAATTTGTGTGAGATTGAGGGCATCTAGGTTAGATTGTAGGACGGCCGGGGTGTCAATATGGTTTGACTATGTAATAATCTGTAGAAATGTATATTAGATGTGTTTTCATGTACCATCTGACCCCTTTTTGAACATGTTTATGTTTTAGACATTGTTTATTACATTATCATCAAGACAGTCTACACATCTTGCCTACTCTTGTGTTTGTGTGTTTTGGAGTGAGAGTCAGAGAGTGGAAAGCCTGGGACATTACATAATCTGCCAAGCACGTCCACAACAGATCTGTTAGATGTTTTTATTTCCACATACTGTATCTTATCTCCTGTATCCAACACACACACCCTGCCATGCCCTGTACTTCCACCCAACCCCTCATCCCCTCCCAGCCCAATACAGTCAGGCTGATAAGTGGGACGGACATTCCATCAACACGACTCAGGATTTGTTCTCCCAACGGATTGGAAGTTGAAAAAGCAACAGTGGTGCTCTTCAAAATATCAGCCACTCAGTCAACGCGCCATCTCTGCCTGAGGCTCTGCTCGCCAAGAAACCCAGCCTGGTCTCATAGACTAGACATAACATAGTAAATATAAATCGGGACACACAAATTGGTATGATAAGTCACGTTTTGTATGGTTACATAAAAGAGATTAAGATAAAAACAAACATAGGGGGGTTGGTAGGGGTGTATGGGTAGGCGTATAACGCGAAAGTCTAGCAACACAAAGGTTGTGAGTTCAAATCTCATCACAGATTATCTAGCATCTTAGTAACATTTCAATGACTTACTACTTTTTAGCTACTTTGCATGTTAGCTGACTCTTCCCTTTACCTTAACCCTATTTTTTTATTTATGATTTAACTAGGCAAGTCAGTTAAGAACAAATTCTTATTTACGATGACGGCCTACCCCGGCCAAACTAGGCCAATTGTGCACCACCCTTTGGGACTCCTAATCACGGCCAGATGTGATACAGCCTGGATTTGAACCAGGGACTGTAGTGACAGCACTTGTACTACAAGGCAGTGCGTTAGAATGCTGCACCACTCGGGAGCCCTAACCCCAGCCTGGTAAACATTATCCAGCTACCTAACGTTAGCCAACTAGCTAGCTAGAATTCGTAACATATCATATGTTTTGCAAAGTAGTAACATATATGATTTTGTAATTCGTAACATATGATATGAAATGGGTGATGGACATCCACAAATTAATACATACCATATCAAACGTAACATATCCTACTAAATTGAGTCTCGGATTTACATATAGAACAATACGAAATGCTCTGAGACCAGGTTGAGAAACCAGCTCCATTTGCTTGGTAAGACAAGAAACACTGGGGGGAAAGCAGAAGACAACTGAGCTTCATGAAAAAAAGCAGCAGTTTATAAAGACAGCATTTCAACAAATGATGAGACACTTGTTCCAATGACTGATGAGTCTACTGCAAATGAGACACATATTTTATCCAATAAATGCAACAGGTAAGGCCAACAACAGACCTCCTAACAGAGGGCCATCCTCACACATTCTTGTAATTTTATTTAACTAGGCAAGTCAGTTTAGAACAAATTCTTATTTACAATGACAGCCTAGGTACAGCGGGTTAACTGCCTCGTTCATGGGCAGAACAACAGATGTTTACCTTGTCAGCTCAGGGATTAGATCTAGCAACCTTTTGGTTACTGGCATACTGGCATAATGGGAGGGTGGAGCCCGTAACATGTGCCACATTGGGGACAGAGGGTGGTTAGCCATGAATGGAGGGAAATGAAGGCAGGCTGTGATGTTGTAAACCCTCTAATCTCATCATCTTCGTTGTCTACTGTTTCCATGTCATCTTTATGCTCCGTTGACTACATCAGGCTTTCCCCTAACGCTCCCTCAACGTTTCCCTCTTAAGATTCTAATTACAGCACAATGGTCCTGTTCCCCCAGCCTCACTCCCCCTAATGCTTAATGAAATCTGAAAGGTCAGTGCGTTCTGTAGTGTGACGCTCTTTAACGTGTTCGCATGGAAGTGGCGGCGAGGACTTTGTAGTCTCAACGGCAGAGCAGCACATCTGCTGTGCTTCAGGGGTAGCTTGAACACAATGGAAGCCTCTGAGCCTCTTTCCTACTCTTTACAGCAGTTATAGATAGATTTATTTGACCATTTAAAATACAATACAACCACACATGTGGATAACGCATTTACAATAATCGAGAACGACACAAAAAATTTAGAAAACGTATTTCCATTGGGGTCCTCTTAAATAAATGATTAAAAAATGGACGAACATAGACCTAGTTGCCTAGGTCTAGGCTACACAGTAAACCTCGCCTACTAGGCATCATTTGGTTACACATAAAACACATAACAAAACAAATGACGACATTGTCATTGCCTAGAGCACTACATACAGACATAAAAATAAAACAGATCTATTGCTTGATCATTAGTCAGCTTTGACATTCTTTTTAAATTAAGTTATGGTTGGTATGGCTTTGAGTTACTGTGGTGGTTTGTTCTATTCAACAGTGCCGGTATGTAAAAAGGTGTTCTTACCAGATAGACTCCAGATAGACATTTGTGGCCTGCTGGAGGTCATTTTGCAGGGCTCTGGCAGTGCTCCTCCTTGCACAAAGGCGGAGGTAGCGGTCCTGCTGCTGGGTTGTTGCCCTCCTACGGCCTCCTCCACGTCTCCTGATGTACTGGCCTGTCTCCTGGTAGCGCCTCCATGCTCTGGACACTACGCTGACAGACACAGCAAACCTTCTTGCCACAGCTCGCATTGATGTGCCATCCTGGATGAGCTGCACTACCTGAGCCACTTGTGTGGGTTGTAGACTCCGTCTCATGCTACCACTAGAGTGAAAGTACCGCCAGCATTCAAAAGTGACCAAAACATCAGCCAGGAAGCATAGGAACTGAGATGTGGTCTGTGGTCACCACCTGCAGAACCACTCCTTTATTGGGGGTGTCTTGCTAATTGCCTATAATTTCCACCGTTTGTCTATTCCATTTGCACAACAGCATGTGAAATTTATTGTCAATCAGTGTTGCTTCCTAAGTGGACAGTTTAATTTCACAGAAGTGTGATTGACTTGGAGTTACATTGTGTTGTTTAAGTGTTCCCTTTATTTTTTTGAGCAGTGTATTTGGTAAAATTATTAATTTTGTGTATGATTTCCTAGAAACAAGGGTGGCTCAACTTAACCCTTTTTCTCAAATTACCCAACTCTCGACTACCAAACTGGTCTCAGAGAATGTAATATTATTCTGTACGAAAATCTGAGACACTCCATTCAGTATGATACAATACATGATCAAAAGTATGTGGACACCTGCTCATCAAACATCTCATTCCAACATCATGGGCATTAATATGGAGTTGGTCCCCCCTTTGCTGCTATAACAGCCTCCACTCTTCTGGAAAGGTTTTCCACTAGATGTTGGAACATTGCTGCAGGGACTTGAAGGGACTTGCTTCCATTCAGCCACAAGAGCATTAGTGAGGTTGGGCACTGATGTTGGGCGATTAGGCCTGGCTTGCAGTCGGCGTTCCAATTCATCCCAAAGGTGTTCGATGGGTTTGAGGTCAGGGCTCTGTGCAGGCCAGTCAAGTTCTTCCACACCGATTTCGACAAACCATTTCTGTATGGACCTCACTTTGTACACGGTGGCATTGACATGCTGAAACAGAGAAGGGCCTTCCCTAAACTGTTGACACAAAGTTGGAAGCACAGAATTATCTAGAAATGAATTGAATGCTGTAGCGTTTGGATTTCCCTTCACTGGAACTAAGGGGCCTAGCCCAAACAATGAAAAACAGTCCCAGACCATTATTCCACCTCCACCAAACTTTACAGTTGCCACTATGCATTGGAGCAGGTAGCGTTCTCCTGGCGGTATCCAAACCCAGATTCGGCCAGATGGTGAAGCGCGATTCATCACTCCAGAGAACGGGTTTCCACTGTTTCAGAGTCCAATGGCGGCGAGATTTACACCACTCTAGCCGACACTTGGCATTGCGCATGGTAATCTTAGGCTGCCTAGCCATAGAAACCCATTTCATAAAGCTCCCGGTGAACACATCTTGCGCTGACGTTGCTTCCAGAGGCAGTTTGGAACTCGGTAGTGAGTGTTGCAACCAAGGACCGACGATTTGTACGCACTACGCGTTTCAGCACGCTGCGGTTCCGTTGTGTGAGCTTATGTGGCCTACCACTTCGTGGCTGAGCCATTGTTGCTCCTAGATGTTTCCACTTCACAATAACAGCACTTACAGTTGACCGGGGCAGCTCTAGCACGGCAGGAATTTGACGAACTGACTTGTTGGAAAGGTGGCATCCATGGTATGACGGTGCCACGTTGAAAGTTACTGAACTCTTCAGTAAGGCCATTTTACTGCCATTGTTTGTCTATGGAGATTGCATGGCTGTGTGCTCGATTTTATACACCTGTCAGCAACGGGTGTGGCTGAAACAGCCGAATCCACTAATTTGAAGGGGTGTCCACATACCTTTGTATATATAGTGTATATTACATTTGGTATGTATTGGTTTGGTATGTATTAATTCGTGGATGTCCATCACCCATTTTGCATGCTATGTTATGAATTACAATTCGTATTATATGTTACAAATTTGTGAAACCTATAATGTGTAACAAATTTGCCAAACGTAGGATATGTTACGAATTCTAGCTAGGTGGCTAACGTTAGCTAGGCTAGGGGTTAGGGTTTAAGGTTACATTTAGGAGTTAAGGTTATCTAAAAGGGTTAGGGGAAGGGTTAGCTGAAAGGGTTAAGGTTAGGGTAAGTAAGTTGCAAAGTAGCTAAAAAGTAGTAAGTCGTTGAAAAGTTGCTAATTAGCTAAAGTTGTCCATGATAAGATTTGAACTCGCAACATTTGGGTTGATAGACGTTTGCGTTATACTCACACTTATCCACTCCGAAGTAACCATCTGTCTTTTGTAACCATACCAAACGTAACATATCATGCTAATTTAAGTGTCCCGGATTTACATTTACTATGTTATGTCTAGTTTATGAGACCAGGCTGCCTCTACCTAAGTCAGGCCCTTTTCACACTGCAGATCTCCCATTCAAAAAAGGGTCTCAATAGGGCCACCAGTGCATCAATTGACTTGTGGATCAGTAGGTTGACAGCTGCACCTGCACCATTTCGTATTCACATCTCAGATCAGGCGGCCCTTGCTTGGTCACCTTTCTTTGCGCAGTGACCAGTGTTCAACTTAATACACAGTGTCCATTGCAGGGGGCAATTTATCATGGTGTCCTTGGTCCTCAGTGCCCCAACCATCAAACATTTACCAGCCAGTGTCACCCAGCTCAAAGCCACGGCCCTCAGATGCTCAGGGTGGAAGAGAGGGTGGAAGGGGGGGTTGAGCGTTGAGGGGGTTGGTGTGGTAGACAGAGAGGGGAGGGGCCATTCCTGTTATTGTGGAACCCTCAGCTGGACTTTGTAACAGGCTCGGTCTTGCTGATAATGATGACACACAAACTAGATATTCCGTCCCCCTATCCCTTCAAACACAGGGTGTGACATGACAGTGACAGGATGAAAATCTACCCAGGCTGGCGGTTTACAAAACAGCTCACATGACAACTTCCTGTCCGACCTCTTAAGATTAGCAGTGTCAGGGTTCCCATCAAGGCCCAGAATGCTCTCTGTGACCCACAGCAGACATGCCAAGTGATTCTTAGCTCTCTTTGTGTGTGTTTAGTGAACGCTGACGCGATCAAAAAGAGCTAAGTCCCACCTCCTTGCCCTCCTCCATGGGTTAGTCTCTCGCTGCTCTCTGTCCACTGCCTCCCAGGCTGTCCGTCCCCCAATATTGATGTGAGGGGGAACAATGGCAAACTCTGTGTACCATGAAGGACTGTGGAGGCATCGCCGCCTGAAAGAAGGCATTCAACTTGGGGCTTACAGAGCAGTAGGAGGGAATGTTTCTTTGTTTCTTCATTTTTTTTCTGGTAATGTAACTCTGTGCCAATTTAATAGACATACAGTAGGAATTTATTAAAATGGCCATGTACTGTACAGTACATGCATAAGTGCTAAAACGTACTGTACTCGCAGTTTGCCTGAATGAACCTCTAAGCTACAAATCTACTGGTCATCATAGCACATCTAATCCGAGTGCTTATATGTATTACATAATAAAATATATCATACATCTCATAAGGTCTATGAGGCAGATAGTGTATTATAATGGACTTTGTGACTGAGAGGTCCACAGATTACAGTGACTATGCACATCAAGTCTTATTTGCTTTTATCTGTCTTGAGCATATTCAGCAGACTCTTACCTTCTAGCTGAGTGGCCTAGAGGTAAGCATTTCAGTCGTAATTCTCTCTAAATCTGGACTGTTCTGGGCTTGAGAGGGGATGTACTTCCTTGACAAGCTTGTTATCCAAATAGGTTTAAACAAAATGACACACTACTGTTTTAGAGTGATCTTGACACCAAACCATTTCAAGTCATTGTAAAATTACAATATTAATGTCCAGGCATTACAAACTGTGCTAGGCCTCAGCTCCACATCAGTTCCACAGGAGTCCTTCTTCTGTATGGTAAATACAGGTAAATACCATTAGAGTTGGCCAGTTTCCCTGTGGGAAACACAGTGGCCCAGTATATCCCAGCAGGGGTCAGCCATTTCTGCAGGCAGCTCAACTGAGAGCCATCATTGTTAATATACTGCCAGGAGTCTCAAGGTCTCCCCCAGTTTAAGTAACAAGTACTGTTTTGTTCAATGTGGTATTGAATTACCACGAGTCATCTATCTTGCATGGATGGTGTCTTTTGTCAAATCAGTCTCAACTTTTAAACATGGCCAAACAACGATCATTCTTTAGCTAGGATGTTTGGAATGTCTGTCACAATGCTGATACTGTATTGTTGACTGTCTGGTCCCTTGTGGCCATCTGTTGTTGAGAGCTGGTTGTTTTGGAGGGGCTATTTGTTTAAAGGGAGAACGTCCATTGGTGTGTTTATTTTCACACAATTATTTCAAAAACATTTCTACAGTAACCCTAACTACAGATGGCTTACAGTATTATGGTACAGTACCCACGTCTGTGTGGTGAATGAGAGAAAATATCAAACATACTAACATATCATCTAAAGAAATTATATTATTTAGTTATATTTATACACACACACACACACACTTGCAACAATTTGAAAACATTTTACTGAGTTACAGTTCATGTAAGGAAATCAGTCATTACGTCCTAATCTATGGATTTCACATGACTTGGCGGGGGTGCAGCCATGGGGGAGCAAAGCCCAGCCAATCAGTATGAGTTATTCCCCACAAAAGGGCTTTATTCCAGACAGAAATACTCCTCAGTTTCATCAGCTGTCTGGGTGGCTGGTCTCAGACGATCCCGCAGGTGAAGAAGCTGGATGTGGAGGTCCTGGGCTGGCGTGGTTACACATGGTCTGCAGTGGTGAGGACAGTTGGGCGCACTGCCAAATTCTCTAAAATGACATTGGAAGCGGCTTATGGTAGAGAAATGGACATTAAATTATCTGGCAACAGCTCTGGTGGACATTCCTATAGTCAGCATCCCAATTGCACACTCCCTCAACTTGAGACATCTGTTGTATTGTGTTGTGTGACAAAACTGCACATTTTAGAGTGGCCTTTTATTATCCCCAGCACAAGGTGGACCTGTGTAATGATCATGCTGTTTAATCAGCTTCTGGATATGCCACACCTGTCAGGTGGATGGATTATCTTGGCAAAGGAGAAATGCTCACTAACAGGGATGTAAACATTTTTGTGCACCAAATCTGAGAGAAATAATATTTTTGTGCATATGGAAAATGTCTTGGATCTTTGATATCAGCTCAGGAAACATGGGACCAACACTTTACATGTTGCTTTTATATTTTTTCTCAGTATATAGTTACATAAATTGGCCCACACAGGTAAAGGAACATCATTTACACCTCCATTCCCTTGCTCTGTTGCTCTTTCTCCGTAGCTGGAATGTATTATCATATCCCAATTTAGATAATAGACCAAAAATAGATGTGACAAATAGGAGCATAGACATTGTCCACCGCCCAGTCATTGCCATTGTCTGTGTGCTCTACCCCAAGGTCTGACCTGACATGCACACAGATGCTAACCTCTCTAATCACTGATTCGCAGAATAAAAAAAATCCCACATTTTGGAACAACATCCTGGCTCTGAGTGTGTGATGACATTTTTAGATTCCAAGGACAGTTTATTTCCCCTCTTCCTGGTTTCTATTGTTTTCTAGTGATGCCATTGGCCCTCAGGGAGGAGCACGTTCCATGGTGTTAAGACCAGCTTACAAGTTGTAAAAGGGAAGGCCTCCGATTTGATTTTCTGAATCTACAGTAGGCCTTCTTTATAGGCTGTTCACTGTTGCCACAGTACGGCAGAAAGTTAGTAGTTTAATGTTTCAACATGCTGGTTGAAATAAGGCCGAACTGCAGCATGAAGTAGGAGTCAACATGATACATTTTCCACTAGAAATTGATAGCGTCAAACTATTTTCTGTTGCAATGAGAAAATATTTTTGTGAAAAAGAGGTCAGGAGGTAGAATGAGCAGGAGGGAAAATTATTGGTCATCAGGATGGAAAACTACTGGCTGACTGAGGTCCTGCCTGGTGGGGTCCTACGCTAAGTCCAGGGAATAAAGTCTGTTGATTGGATAATAAATAATGATTTGGCCTGGCGTTAACCAATGAGAAAACTAAAAGCCGTTGGGTCTTGTGAGCTGGCCGTTTTTACAGCCGCCCCCAAATGTGTTGAACGGATTTGCTTCAACTGTTAGGCCAGCTAATGGTCGGTAGCTTCTTGAGGAAGGGTGGGCAGCTGGATAAGCCGTGCGACGGACCTGACGTAGGTTCTGTCCTTGACTTGGACCTCCACTGTTGTCACTTTCCTGTCTGTTCCAGGGATAACTGACTTGACAGTTCCAATTTGCCAGAGCACCCTAGGAGACAATCCCGACTGCAAGGTCCTCCTTAGCCTTGTGCCACTTCTGACGGGTTTGAAGTACAGTAAGTAGATCCATGTGAAGCAGTGCTAGAAATGGTCGGCTAAACTCTGTCTGTGTCTCCATCTTTTGCGACTTAGCAGTTCGGACCCCATCGGGTTCTACCTGGAACCAAAATGTTTCTACCTAGAACCAAAAATGGTTCTTCAAAGGGTTCTCCTATGGGGACAGCCAAAGAAACCTTTTAGGTTCTAGATAGCAGTTTTTTTTCTAAAACTGTAGTTGAAGAGTCTTGCCGCCCCATGAGAGGAGAGTTAGAGGTGATTGGATCTGGATCCGCTATGTCGGGGGACAGATATCACCAGGGCTTGGAGTTCCAAGATTCATTCTATTTCAATTAGGACATTCCTCAGCATCTCTTTGGAGTCTTTCTGCGCGCCGAGGGGGTTTGCAGGGCAGTCTTGATGGACGTAATCTCCCTCCCCCAGCATCCTCCAAAGTGTGGCTCACTTAGTGGGTTGAAGGTGAAGCAAATCTTCTGACTGGCAAACTGTTCCTGGAGCTGTGGGTGGAGAGCTGTGAAAGCCTCCTGTAGCTCTCGCTCTCTTCCCTTGATATTTGTTCCTTTTTTTTATATATACATTGGATAAAAGTAGAAACTCAGAGCTACAAAATGGTATGTCATACACTATAGTTGAGGAACAATGGAAAAGTAATTTTGCTTTGAAAGTTGATCAACTTGTAAACTCACTTTTGAGAAAATGGCCTTTGAATATTTTGTTACTTCTATTGGAGAGCCTTTTTTGTCTATACCCATTCAGCATCGTTCACACCCTCTTAAGCTTTAGCCCCACTCATCTCTTTAAGGGTTGATCCGAATGTACTAACAACAGCAGTCTAGCACCCAAGCTAACTTGCTAACTACTTCCAGACATCTAAGTGAGAAAGAGAACAGCTCACTGAACATTACTCGCCCTAGCAGAGCTGAGTAGGCGGTTATGTTATCCAGAGCGTTGGTGACTGCAACTGTGCTGTCAGATTGTCCGTTCGTAAATTCAGAGCGCACAGCGTTCAGAGGGCACAGCGGATGCTCTGGCCAATGAGTTTACTGACACCGGCCATATTCAACGGGTGTTGAGCGTTCAGAAATGCATCAGTTATTCTGCGCTCTCTAGCACATTCTGACGAGAGTGCTCTGAAATCGGAGTAGATGGTCAGACTGGATTTATGAATGCACCCGAAATGGTTACTTGCATAGTGGAGTCTTTCGCTAAGACATGTAGCTAGCTAGGTAAACAATGAACCATAATCACAACTCATGATGTTACTACCCTGCATGAATCTGCAGGTAGCTAACCAATCAGGTTCAACGTTTGCTAGCTAACATTAGGCTATAGCTAGCTAAGCAATTAGCTCTGAGATACGAATAATAAGGTGATACACGTAACGTTAGCCAATGAGCCATTCATAGCTAGGTAAACAATGAACCATAATCACAACTCATGACGTTACTACCCTGCATGAATCTGCAGGTAACTAGCCAACCAGGTCAACGTTAGCTAGCTAACATTTGGCTATAGCTAGCCAAGTAAATGGCTCTTTCTGTCAAAATTAGAAACATGTAATATCTGATAATGTTGCTAGCCAGACTATCTTACCCATATACACTATCGTTCAAAAGTTTGAGGTCACTTATAATTGTCCTTGTTTTTGAAAGAAAAGCAAATTTTTTGTCCAACATCAAAATTGAAAATCAAAATTGATCAGAAATACAGTGTAGACATTGTTAATGATAATGTTAATAATCGTGGTCCCGTGTGGCTCAGTTGGTAGAGCATGGCGTTTGCAACGCCAGGGTTGTGGGTTCATTCCCCACGGGGGACCAGGATGAATATGTATGAACTTTCCAATTTGTAAGTCGCTCTGGATAAGAGCGTCTGCTAAATTACTTAAATGTAAAAAATGTAAATGTTAATGTTGTAAATTACTATTATAGCTGGAAACGGCTGGTTTGTAATGGAATGTCTACATATACGTACAGCAACCATCACTCCTGTGTTCCAATGGCACGTTGTGTTAGCTAATCCAAGTTTATAATTTTAAAAGGCTAATTGATCATTAGAAAACCCTTTTGCAATTATGTTAGCACATGATTGATTATAGAAGCAATAAAACTTGCTTTCTTTAGACTAGTTGAGTATCTGGAGTATCAGCATTTGTGGATTCGATTACAGGCTCAAAATGGACAGAAACAAAGAACTTTCTTCTGAAACTCGTCAATCTACTCTTGTTCTGAGAAATTAAGGCTATTCCATGCAGGAAATTGCCAAGAAACTGAAGGACATCTGGATACAAAACTACTGTCTAACTGAGGCCCTGCCTGGTGGGGGTTCTACGCTATAAATCCCGGGAATAAAGTCTGCTGATTGGCTAATAAATCATGATTGACGTGGCCTTAACCAATCAGCAAACTAAAAGCAGTTGGTCTTGTGAATGGGTGATAATGAACTACACCAATGAAAGACCTACACCAATTTACTTGACCTCTACCTAGACTATAGAGCTAAACCAACGAGACTTGAAGTGGAACGTACTATTTTGCAGATATGAAACAAACAGACAATAATAATATCAGCCCAAAAATATAAAATTCACACTATATGCTTCAAAACCAACTTTATAAAAGGTTTTAAAAATAGTTTATATTTCACAAAAAATTCCAGGCATTGATGGCAGAATAGATGGATGCAGTTCAATGCATGATTAATATAATTTTGGTAGTCCAAAAAAATATTGCTATCAGATTGTAAATCACAGCTGGCCTGGTACGTTGTTTGCTGCCTCCACCTATTTGGGATGCACTGTTTCAGTTTTAATGACTCAATAATTTGAACAAAAACGGACAACTGTAACTGAGGCTGGGAATGTCAATACAATCAAACTAGCAAGGGCAATGATCACAAGTCATTTATAACATGGCTAATAGCATAGCGCACGTGTCAAGCACAAGGCCCGCGGGCCGAATAGGACACACAAGCAAGTATAAATGAGTCAACAGTTGAGTCATCTACTTTATGAAATTACAGCCTGATGCACTGGCATGGTGAATTCAACTTCAATTGCGCTGCTACTTTCATATGTCATGTTTACTGCAACTTCAATTGCTGGTTTCGTGTGCCCCGTTTACAGCGCACAGGGGAGGGAAAGTGTACAGACACATGCCACAGTCCTAGCTAGGCTACTAAAATGTTGCAGCCTGGCTTCGGTTTTTAAAGCTTGCCAATGAATAATGAAAAACCAAAACCTGCAACAAAACACCATACAAAGGAGAAACATGTAGGCCTGTTACAGCAACATTTGAGCATTAGCCTAGGCTAGCTACTCAACTACAATACATTTTGATTGCACCATACTGCATGGCTGCATTCAACCGCACTGGTGATCCATGCAGTTACAGTTACATGTTACAACAAACCTATAGCTACGTTTTTGTTATTTTGAGCTATTAAAACCCCCTAATGTGAATGTCCGTGCCCTCGTGGAAATCAAATTAGCATAATAAAAAAATCCATATAAAAATCTGTAAACTAAAGATGTCCGTTTTTTTGCATTGCATCTCAATCGACCACATCGCACTTCCGCATCTGCGGTGAAAGGTGACAGAGCTAGAGTGGGTGTTTGTCAGACCATTAGACATCCAGACAATCGGTCTTCTCACAAAATCATATGTAGCGTTTGGCCTCCAAACTATTATGGCCCCTCTATGGAAAGATGAGACTCTCACCAACACGATGGTGTTCTATTTTCCTCTACGACCGCCACAAGTGTCTTGAGACTCGTCTGAAGTCGGTACAGCTGATATGGCAACTTCTGTCTGTAGCGTCCGAACAGTTTGGTCTAAACTAGTGATGGGTTGTTCACGAACGAGTCGGCTCTAAGAGCTCTTGTAGGTGAATGTTGGTAGCCGGCTCGCATATTAGAAGAGCCGAATCTATTTATAAAAATAAAAAAAAATTAGATATGAATAATCAAAAGATTTAAATGAATAGAATTAACTAATTCAACGAACAAAAATATATATCAAATAATTTAAGGTCTAAATGCTCAAGCGCACACACATTCGTTCTGACTGTCTGCTCAGACTAACAGCCTCACCTGTTGTTCCTGTCAATCAGACACGCAGTGTCAACCAAATAACCTAAGATGCGTGAGGGAGGACCGAGCCAACTCACTCACAGTCACACACTTAGCAGCCAAGGAGAGAGAGGAAAGACAGCTGTGAAAACAAAAGCTGGAAAATGAGTCGGAAGCACAGTAGCATTTGGATGCATTTTAATAATGTAGACAATGTTAGAGCACAGTGTAGAATTTGCCAAAACAAAATCTCATATAAAGCCAGTTCTACGCCCAACCTACACTGGCATATGCGAACTGTGCACCCAACTGTGAAGCTAGCTGTAGCGGAGCTTCGAGAAACTGGCGGGCCTGCAAGTGATAGTGGTGGAGCCAGCACCTCCACACATGGAGATATATCCACTCAGTCAAGTAGGTCTACTCTGCGACCCACAGCAACGCAGTCTTCTACGGACCAGTTTATGCAAAAGTTTATGTCTGTTGCAAAACAAGGCCAAATTGATATTGCATTGGCTAAAATGATTGCCACTGATTTCCAGCCATTTTCGATCGTTGAGGACGGAGGTTTTAGAAATTATAGCAATAGTCTAAATCCAATATACACATTTCCAAGCAGGAAAACCCTTTCAAAATCAATTATTCCACAACTGTACGAGAGCACACAGGCTTCAGTGCGGGAAGTCAGTGACAAACACACCTCAGAGAACTTGGCAGAGGAACTGTGAGAGTGGTCAGAGATTGGCAAGTAGATGGAAAAGTGGTCTGTTGTGTTAGCGACAATGCAGCTAACATAACCAAAGCCATGAAAATTTTTAAATGGACCCATCATCCATGTCTTGCCCACACAATCAACCTGATTGTAAGAGATGCTCTGAAGGTGATGAAGCCCACTGTGGACAAAGTGAAAGCAGCTGTGGAATACTTCCACAGGAGCACAGTAGGTGCTGAAAAACTAAAGTCTACACAACGCCAGATGTTGATGCCTGAGCTGAGGTCTAAACAAGACTGCACTACAAGGTGAAATTCAACATTATATATGTTGAAGCGGTTTCTTGAGTCAAAGGATGCCATCTCTACCCTGGCCATTGTCAATGCACCTGTTGATGTTCTGATCCAAGAGGAATGGGAGGTGGTTGACGAGGTGTGCAGAGTCCTGGAACCCTTTGAGCAGGTCACTGTGGAGATCAGTGGAGAGAGGTACAGTAAGCAGTTATTACTACATCATTATTTAATCCAGTATTATATATGTATTTGAGCAGTAGATAAGAATGTAGTATCACTAGACAAAACATGAACTTGAACTTATAAGTTACTGTTCTCTCTTTTCAGCTATGTGACAGCCGCAAAAATGATACTCCTGTGTAAGGGTCTGCAGCGAATCACAGCCAGCCACCAGAGAGAAGCAAATGTAACCACAAGACATGTGACAGAGTTGATGGACACCCTTTGTTTATCAATGGACAGAAAGTTCCACAGAATGGAATATAATCATGTGCTATCAGAAACCGCTGCACTTGACCCCAGGTGTAAGAAGTTAGCCTTCAGTGATGCCAGAGCGATTGATGAGGCTCTTCAAAGAATAACCTCAGCAGCAGGGAGGGACAGTCCCAGCAGTCAAATGGCTCAGGCACCAGGGCAACAGGAAGAAGAGGGATCAGATGGAGCAGAAGCAGCAGCAGTAGTGCCACAAACGTCTGCTGTTTTTGGATGCTGTTTGACGAGAGAGCAACTGGGGATGCAGCACGAAGGAATCCCTCAACAGATCCCATAATGGAGGTCCGGTCCTATTTGAAGGAGCCACTCCTCCAAAGATCTGCAGATCCTCTGAGCTGGTGGAAGAACAAGGCCTCTGTCTACCCACGGCTTATTAAAATCATGACAGGGAGACTCTGCATAGTGGCCACATCCGTTCCCTCTGAGAGGGACTTCTCGAAAACGGGACAAATAATTACTGAGAGAAGAATCCGCATCAGCCCCTCGAAAGTGAGGCAGCTTGCATTTCTGAATGCAAATCTCTCATAAAAGCAAAATATGTGTGCTGCTGGTTATAACATGGTAATAAAGAAGAGAGAGAAAAGAGGGACCAATTTAATGTTTTAAGTGGGATGCTGCAGTTTTGCACATTGTTATTTATTTTTCTTTGATATGGTGCATAATTCTATTATTATGTTATTCAGATTGTATTCGTTTTGAATTGTTACATTTATATGCACTTTGTTTAAATACATTAAAAAAAGTTATACTTTAAATGCACATGTGTATTAGCATCCTTCTTTTTTACATTTATTTCAATTTGTGGGTTGCTGCAGTTTTGCAAATTGTTATTTATTTTTCTTTGATATGGTGCAATATTCAATTATTTATTTTACTCTTTTTATTTCACCTTTATTTAACCAGGTAGGCAAGTTGAGAACAAGTTCTCGTTTACAATTGCGACCTGGCCAAGATAAAGCAAAGCAGTTCGACACATATAATAAACACAGAGTTATACATGGAGTAAAACAAACATACAGTCAATAATACAGTATAAAAATAAGTCTATATACAATGTGAGCAAATGAGGTGAGATAAGGGAGGTAAAGGCAAAAAAAGGCCATGGTGGCGAAGTAAATACAATATAGCAAGTAAAACACTGGAATGATAGATTTGCAGTGGAAGAATGTGCAAAGTAGAAATATAAATAATGGCGTACAAAGGAACAAAATAAAGAAAGAAATACAGTAGGGGAAGGGATAGTTGTTTTGGCTAAATTATAGATGGGCTATGTACAGGTGTAGTAATCTGTGAGATGCTCTGACAGCTGGTGCTTAAAGCTAGTGAGGGAGATAAGTGTTTCCAGTTTCAGAGATTTTTAGAGTTCGTTCCAGTCATTGGCAGCAGAGAACTGGAAGGAGAGGCGGCCAAAAGAGGAATTGGCTTTGGGGGTGACCAGAGAGATATACCTGCTGGAGCGCGTGCTACTGGTGGGTGCTGCTATGGTGACCAGCGAGCTGAGATAAGGGGGGACTTTACCTAGCAGGGTCTTGTAGATGACCTGGAGCCAGTGGGTTTGGCGACGAGTATGAAGCGAGGGCCAGCCAACGAGAGCGTACAGGTCGCAGTGGTGGGTAGTATATGGGGCTTTGGTGACAAAACGGATGGCACTATGATAGACTGCATCCAATTTATTGAGGAGGGTATTAGAGGCTATTTTGTAAAGGACATCGCCGAAATCGAGGATCGGTAGGGTGGTCAGTTTACGAGGGTATGTTTGGCAGCATGAGTGAAGGATGCTTTTTTGCGAAATAGGAAGCCAATTCTAGATTTAACTTTGGATTGGAGATGTTTGATGTGAGTCTGGAAGGAGAGTTTACAGTCTAACCAGACACCTATGTATTTGTAGTTGTCCACATATTCTAAGTCAGAACCGTCCAGAGTAGCTGGACGGGCGGGCAGGTGCGGGCAGCGATCGGTTAAAGAGCATGCATTTAGTTTTACTTGCATTTAAGAGCAGTTGGAGGCCACGGAAGGAGAGTTGTATGGCATTGAAGCTTGTCTGGAGGGTTGTTAACACAGTGTCCAAAGAAGGGCCAGAAGTATACAGAATGGTGACGTCTGCGTAGAGGTGGATCAGAGACTCACCAGCAGCAAGAGCGACATCATTGATGTATACAGAGAAGAGAGTCGGCCCAAGAATTGAACCCTGTGGCACCCCACAGAGACTGCCAGAGGCCCGTACAACAGGCCCTCCGATTTGACACACTGAACTCTATCAGAGAAGTAGTTGGTGAACCAGGCGAGGCAATCATTTGAGAAACCAAGGTAATCGAGTATGCCGATGAGGATGTGGTGATTGACAGAGTCGAAAGCCTTGGCCAGGTCAATGAATACGGCTGCACAGTATTGTTTCTTATCGATGGCGGTTAAGATATCGTTTAGGACCTTGAGCGTGGCTGAGGTGCAACCATGACCAGCTCTGAAACCAGATTGCATAGCGGAGAAGGTGCGGTGGGATTCGAAATGGTCGGTAATCTGTTTGTTGACTTGGCTTTCGAAGACCTTAGAAAGGCAGGGTAGGATAGATATACAGTGGGGAGAACAAGTATTTGATACACTGCCGATTTTGCAGGTTTTCCTACTTACAAAGCATGTAGAGGTCTGTAATTTTTATCATAGGTACACTTCAACTATGAGAGACGGAATCTAAAACAAAAATCCAGAAAATCACATTGTATGATTTTTAAGTAATTAATTTGCATTTTATTGCATGACATAAGTATTTGATACATCAGAAAAGCAGAACTTAATATTTGGTACAGAAACCTTTGTTTGCAATTACAGAGATCATACGTTTCCTGTAGTTCTTGACTAGGTTTGCACACACTGCAGCAGGGATTTTGGCCCACTCCTCCCTACAGATCTTCTCCAGATCCTTCAGGTTTCGGGGCTGTCGCTGGGCAATACGGACTTTCAGCTCCCTCCAAAGATTTTCTATTGGGTTCAGGTCTGGAGACTGGCTAGGCCACTCCAGGACCTTGAGATGCTTCTTACGGAGCCACTCCTTAGTTGCCATGGCTGTGTGCTTCGTGTCGTTGTCATGCTGGAAGACCCAGCCACGACCCATCTTCAATGCTCTTACTGAGGGAAGGAGGTTGTTGGCCAAGATCTCGCGATACATGGCCCCATCCATCCTCCCCTCAATACGGTGCAGTCATCCTGTCCCCTTTGCAGAAAAGCATCCCCAAAGAATGATGTTTCCACCTCCATGCTTCACGGTTGGGATGGTGTTCTTGGGGTTGTACTCATACTTCTTCTTCCTCCAAACACGGCGAGTGGAGTTAGACCAAAAAGCTCTATTTTTGTCTCATCAGACCACATGACCTTCTCCCATTCCTCCTCTGGATCATCCAGATGGTCATTGGCAAACTGCAGACAGGCCTGGACATGCACTGGCTTAAGCAGGGGGACCTTGCGTGCGCTGCAGGATTTTAATCCATGACGGCGTAGTGTGTTACTAATGGTTTTCTTTGAGACTGTGGTCCCAGCTCTCTTCAGGTCATTGACCAGGTCCTGCCGTGTAGTTCTGGGCTGATCCCTCACCTTCCTCATGATCATTGATGCCCCACGAGGTGAAATCTTGCATGGAGCCCCAGACCGAGGGTGATTGACCGTCATCTTGAACTTCTTCCATTTTCTAATAATTGCGCCAACAGTTGTTTCCTTCTCACCAAGCTGCTTGCCTATTGTCCTGTAGCCCATCCCAGCCTTGTGCAGGTCTACAATTTTATCCCTGATGTCCTTACACAGCTCTCTGGTGTTGGCCATTGTGGAGAGGTTGGAATCTGTTTGATTGTGTGTGGACAGGTGTCTTTTATACAGGTAACGAGTTCAAACAGGTGCAGTTAATACAGGTAATGAGTGGAGAACAGGAGTGCTTCTTAAAGAAAAACTAACAGGTCTGTGAGAGCCGGAATTCTTACTGGTTGGTAGGTGATCAAATACTTATGTCATGCAATAAAATGCAAATTAATTATTTAAAAATCATACAATGTGATTTTCTGGATTTTTGTTTTAGATTCCGTCTCTCACAGTTGAAGTGTACCTATGATAAAAATTACAGACCTCTACATGCTTTGTAAGTAGGAAAACCTGCAAAATCGGCAGTGTATCAAATACTTGTTCTCCCCACTGTAGGTATTTAGCAGTTTGAGTCAAGATTGTTTAGCCCGGCTGATTTGTAGGGGTCCAGATTTTGCAGCTCTTTCAGAACATCAGCTGACTGGATTTGGGAGAAGGAGAAATGGGGAAGGCTTGGGCGTGTTCCTCTGGGGGGTGCAGTGCTGTTGATCGGGGTAGGGGTAGCCAGGTGGAAAGCATGGCCAGCCGTAGAAAAATGCTTTTTGAAATTCTCAATTATAGTGGATTTATCGGTGGTGACAGAGTTTCCTATCCTCAGTGCAGTGGGCAACTGGGAGGAGGTGTTCTTATTCTCCATGGACTTTACAGTGTCCCAGAACTTTTTTGAGTTTGTGTTGCAGGAAGCAAATTTCTGCTAGAAAAAGCTAGCCTTGGCTTTTCTAACTGCCTGTGTATATTGGTTTCTAACTTCCCTGAAAAGTTACAAATCACGGGGGCTGTTCGATGCTAATGCAGAACGCCGTAGGATGTTTTTGTGTTGGTTAAGGGCAGTCAAGTCTGGAGGGAACCAAAGGATATATCTGTTCCTTGTTCAAAATTTCTTGAATGGGGCATGCTTTTTTAAGATGGTGAGGAAGGCATTTAAAAACAATAACCAGGCATCCTCTACTGACGGGATGAGGTCAATATACTTCCAGGATACCCGGGCCAGGTCGATTAGAAAGGCCTGCTAGCTGAAGTGTTTCAGGGAGCGTTTGATAGTGATGAGTGGAGGTCGTTTGACCGCTGACCCATTACGGATGCAGGCAATGAGGCAGTGATCGCTGAGATCTTGCTTGAAAACAGCAGAGGTGTATTTAGAGGGCAAGTTGGTTAGGATGATATCTATGAGGGTGACCGTGTTTACGGTTTTGGGGTGGTACCTGGTAGGTTCATTGATAATTTGTGTGAGATTGAGGGCATCAAGCTTAGATTGTAGGATGGCTGGGGTGTTAAGCATGTTCCAGTTTAGGTCACCTAGCAGCACGAGCTCTGAAGATAGATGGGGGGCAATCAGTTCACATATGGTGTCCAGAGCACAACTGGGGGCAGAGGGTGGTCTATAGCAGGCGGCAACGGTGAGAGACTTGTTTTTAGAGAGGTGGATTTTTTAAAGTAGAAGTTCAAATTGTTTGGGTACAAACCTGGATTGTAGGACAGAAATCTGCAGGCGATCTCTGCAGTAGATTGCAACACCGCCCCCTTTGGCCGTTCTATCTTGTTTGAAAATGTTGTAGTTAGGGATGGAGATTTCAGAGTTTTTGGTGGTCTTCCTAAGCCAGGATTCAGACACGGCTAGGACATCCGGGTTGGCAGAGTGTGCTAAAGCAGTGAATAAAACAAACTTAGGGAGGAGGCTTCTAATGTTAACATGCATGAAACCAAGGCTATTACGGTTACAGAAGTCATCAAAAGAGAGCGTTGTAGGAATAGGAGTGGAGCTAGGCACTGCAGGGCCTGGATTCACCTCTATATCTCCAGAGGAACAGAGGAGGAGTAGGATAAGGGTACGGCTAAAATATATGAGAATTGGTCGTCTAGGACGTCCAGAACAGAGAGTAAAAAGGAGCAGGTTTCTGGGGGCGATAAAATAGCTTCAAGGAATAATGTACAGACAAAGGTATGGTAGGATGTGAATACAGTGGAGGTAAAACTAGGCATTGAGTGATGATGAGAGAGATATTGTCTCTAGAAACATCATTGAAACCAGGTGATGTCATCGCATGTGTGGGTGGTGGAACTGAAAGGTTGAATAAGGTATAATGAGCAGGGCTAGAGGCTCTACAGTGAAATAAGCCAATAAACACTAACCAGAACAACAATGGACAAGGCATATTGACATTAAGGAGAGGCATGCTTAGCCGAGTCATCATAAGGGTCCAGTGAGTAGTGAGGTTGGTTGGGGTGACGGCGATTCAGACAGCTAGCCGGGCCATGGGTAGCAAGCTGGCAGAGGATTGATGTCTGTTTTTAGCCACCTCGTGCGTTTCCGTCGGTAGATTAGTGGGGTTCCGTGTGGTAGAGGGGACCAATCCAATTGGCAAAATAGATATAGTTATAGTGACCCAAGAAAATTGTCCGATAGACCTATTCAGATAGCAGCCGATAAGACAGCTAACGATTAGCCGGCCGCCGATGGGTGTTCAGGTTACTTCGCGACGGAGGGGCCAGTTGGATAATTCCCTCGGGCAGATAACGTCGGTAGTCCAGTCGTGAAGGCCCGGTGGGGCTCCGCATCGGCAGTAAAACGGGTCCGGATAGGTGATTGTAGCCCAGGAGTGGCTGATGGAACTCTTCAGCTGGCTAGCTCCGGAATAATTGATGTTTCCTCCGGGACCGACGTAAGCCAATAGTCACTCGGATAGCAACTAGCTAGCTGCAAGATCCAGGTGTAAATGTCCAGAGCTTGCGGTAGAAATCCGGGGATATGGAGAGAAAATAGGTCCGGTATGTTCTGGTCTGAGTCGCGTTGTACAAAACTGGCGATAGCTTTTCGAGCTAAAGGATAGCTGATGACCGCCAACCGTGGTTAGCTGAATACTAACGTTAGCCAGTGAACTGGCTAGCTTCTGGCTAGCTTCTGGATAGCTTCTGTTGTGGATTTCAGATTTGAGGTGAATAATAATTTTTAATTTTATTGGTGAGGCGGGTTGCAGGAGAGTGTTTTGAAGTTGAGTTTTTAAGAAAATATTAAGAAAATATGTTAATATACACTGCTCAAAAAAATAAAGGGAACACTTAAACAACACAATGTAACTCCAAGTCAATGACACTTCTGTGAAATCAAACTGTCCAATTAGGAAGCAACACTGATTGACAATAAATTTCACATGCTGTTGTGCAAATGGAATAGACAAAAGGTGGAAATTATAGGCAATTAGCAAGACACCCCCAAAAAAGGAGTGATTCTGCAGGTGGTGACCACAGACAACTTCTCAGTTCCTATGCTTCCTGGCTGATGTTTTGGTCACTTTTGAATGCTGGCGGTGCTCTCACTCTAGTGGTAGCATGAGACGGAGTCTACAACCCACACAAGTGGCTCAGGTAGTGCAGTTCATCCATCAATGCGAGCTGTGGCAAAAAGGTTTGCTGTGTCTGTCAGTGTAGTGTCCAGAGCATGGAGGCGCTACCAGGAGACAGGCCCGTACATCAGGAGACGTGGAGGAGGCCATAGGAGGGCAACAACCCAGCAGCAGGACCGCTACCTCCGCCTTTGTGCAAGGAGGTGCACTGCCAGAGCCCTGCAAAATGACCTCCAGCAGGCCACAAATGTGCATGTGTCAGCATATGGTCTCACAAGGGGTCTGAGGATCTCATCTCGGTACCTAATGGCAGTCAGGCTACCTCTGGAGAACACATGGAGGGCTGTGCGGCCCCACAAAGAAATGCGGGTGTGGCTGTAGAGTCAGCTACCATCCTCAGTAGCTTTCCATCTAAGTTGTCAATGCCATGAGGTTTGTCATCATTGATCGATAACAATAATTTCCCCACCTCTCCCACACTAACTTCACAGAATTATTTATTTATTTAGATACTGACTGTTCACACTTGGTGGCCTGTAGCAACACCCCAAAAGAAACGGCTTTAGATGTGCCAATTGAACCTGCATCCACAACACTTCAACACTTCAATAACACTTGACATAAGATCTTCTCTAAGCATTACAGGGATACGGCTCTGAATATATACAGCAACACCTCCCCCGTAAGCATTGCTGTCTCTTCTATAGATGTTATATCCTTGTATTGCTACTGCTGTATCATCAAATTAATTATCTAAGTGAGTCTCAGAAATGGCTAATATATTAATGTTATCTGATGTTAGCGAGTTATTGATTTCATGACCTTATTTCTAAGGCTACATTTATTAATATGGGCTATTTTCATCCCTTCCTGGGTAGCTTATCAGAGACAGACATAATACTGAATATAGTCGGAAGCCGCTCCTCAGTAAAAGGCACATGACAGCCCACTTAAAGTTTGCCAAAAGGCACCTAAAGGACTCTCAGACCATGAGAAACAAGATTCTCTGGTCTGATGAAAGGGGGTAGAACTCTTTGGCCTGAATGCCAAGTGTCATGTCTGGAGGAAACCAGGCACCGCTCATCTCCTGGCCAATACCATCCCTGCGGTGAAACATGGTGGTGTGGGGATTTTTTTCAGCGGCAGGGACTGGGAGACTAATCAGGATCGAGGGAAAGATGAACAGAGCAAAGTACAGTGAGATCCTTGACAAAACCTGCTCTAGAGTGCTCAGGATGTCAGACTGGGGTGAAGGTTCACATTCCAACAGGAAAACGACCTAAAGCACACAGCCAAGACAACGCAGGAGTGGCTTTGGGACAAGTCTCTGGAAGTCACCCAGCCAGAGCCCAGACTTGAACCCGATCGAACATCTCTGGAGAGATCTGAAAATAGCTGTGCTGCATAGCTGTGCTGCGACGCTCCCCATCCGACCTGACAGAGCTTGAGAGGATCTGCAGATTAAATACAGGTGTGCCAAGCTTGTAGCGTCATATCCAAGAAGACTCAAGGCTGTAATCGCTGCCAAAGGTGCTTCAACAAAGTACTGAGTAAAGGGTATGAATAATTATGTAAATGGGATAATGGGTGTAGATTGATGAGGGAAAAATCGATTTAATAAATTTTAGAATAAGGCTGTAAGGTAACAAAATGTGGAAAAGTCAAGAGATCTGAATACTTTCCGAATGCACTGTATGTTCTCCTGGGTTAGTTTAGTAAGATTTGGAGTGAGGGGCTTATACCTACTGGTTGGAAACATGCAGTAATATTACCTTTTGTAAAGCCTGGTAAGGACCCTTCATCTGCTGATAGTTACAGACCAATAGCACTTTAATTTTTTTTAAATGATTTCACCTTTATTTAACCAGGTAAGCCAGTTGAGAACAAGTTCTCATTTACAACTGCGACCTGGCCAAGATAAAGCAAAGCAGTGCGACAAAAACAACACAGAGTTACACATGGGACAAACAATCGTACAGTCAATAACACAATAGAAAAATCTGTATACAGTGTGTGCAAATTAAGTAAGGAGGTAAGGCAATAAATAGGCCAATAGTGGGAAAGTCATTATAATTTAGCAATTTACACTGGAGTGATATACAGTGGGGAGAACAAGTATTTGATACACTGCCGATTTTGCAGGTTTTCCTACTTACAAAGCATGTAGAGGTCTGTAATTTTTTATCATAGGTACACTTCAACTGTGAGAGACGGAATCTAAAACAAAAATCCAGAAAATCACATTGTATGATTTTTAAATAATTAATTTGCATTTTATTGCATGACATAAGTATTTGATCACCTACCAACCAGTAAGAATTCCGGCTCTCACAGACCTGTTAGTTTTTCTTTAAGAAGCCCTCCTGTTCTCCACTCATTACCTGTATTAACTGCACCTGTTTGAACTCGTTACCTGTATAAAAGACACCTGTCCACACACTCAATCAAACAGATTCCAACCTCTCCACAATGGCCAAGACCAGAGAGCTGTGTAAGGACATCAGGGATAAAATTGTAGACCTGCACAAGGCTGGGATGGGCTACAGGACAATAGGCAAGCAGCTTGGTGAGAAGGAAACAACTGTTGGCGCAATTATTAGAAAATGGAAGAAGTTCAAGATGACGGTCAATCACCCTCGGTCTGGGGCTCCATGCAAGATTTCACCTCGTGGGGCATCAATGATCATGAGGAAGGTGAGGGATCAGCCCAGAACTACACGGCAGGACCTGGTCAATGACCTGAAGAGAGCTGGGACCACAGTCTCAAAGAAAACCATTAGTAACACACTACGCCGTCATGGATTAAAATCCTGCAGCGCACGCAAGGTCCCCCTGCTTAAGCCAGTGCATGTCCAGGCCTGTCTGAAGTTTGCCAATGACCATCTGGATGATCCAGAGGAGGAATGGGAGAAGGTCATGTGGTCTGATGAGACAAAAATAGAGCTTTTTGGTCTAACTCCACTCGCCATGTTTGGAGGAAGAAGAAGTATGAGTACAACCCCAAGAACACCATCCCAACCGTGAAGCATGGAGGTGGAAACATCATTCTTTGGGGATGCTTTTCTGCAAAGGGGACAGGACGACTGCACCGTATTGAGGGGAGGATGGATGGGGCCATGTATCGCGAGATCTTGGCCAACAACCTCCTTCCCTCAGTAAGAGCATTGAAGATGGGTCGTGGCTGGGTCTTCCAGCATGACAACGACACGAAGCACACAGCCATGGCAACTAAGGAGTGGCTCCGTAAGAAGCATCTCAAGGTCCTGGAGTGGCCTAGCCAGTCTCCAGACCTGAACCCAATAGAAAATCTTTGGAGGGAGCTGAAAGTCCGTATTGCCCAGCGACAGCCCCGAAACCTGAAGGATCTGGAGAAGATCTGTAGGGAGGAGTGGGCCAAAATCCCTGCTGCAGTGTGTGCAAACCTAGTCAAGAACTACAGGAAACGTATGATCTCTGTAATTGCAAACAAAGGTTTCTGTACCAAATATTAAGTTCTGCTTTTCTGATGTATCAAATACTTATGTCATGCAATAAAATGCAAATTAATTATTTAAAAATCATACAATGTGATTTTCTGGATTTTTGTTTTAGATTCCGTCTCTCATAGTTGAAGTGTACCTATGATAAAAATTACAGACCTCTACATGCTTTGTAAGTAGGAAAACCTGCAAAATCGGCAGTGTATCAAATACTTGTTCTCCCCACTGTATGTGCAGATGAGAATGTTCAGGTAGAAATACTGGTGTGCAAAAGAGCAGAAAAACAAAAACAAATATGGGGATGAGGTCCGTAGTTGGTTGGATGGGCTATTTACAGATGGGCTGTTTACAGCTGCAGTGGTCGGTAAGCTGCTCTGACAGCTGACGCTTAAAGTTAGTGAGGGAGATTTAAGTCTCCAACTTCAGTGATTTTTGGAATTCGTTCCAGTCATTGGCACCAGAGAACTGGAAGGAAAGGTGGCCAAAGGGGGTGTTGGCTTTGGGGATGACCAGTGAAATATACCTGCTGGAGCGTGTGCCACTGACCTCTAACTTGTGTAAACTGATCGAAAAGATGATAGTCAACATATTGTCATATTTTCTGGAACAATGAGGTTTATTGAGTCAATGTCAAATTGGATTCCGTAAAGGTAGACCTTCTTTTAATTGAATTAGTAAAAGTGAGCGATGAAGTTGAAAAAACTATGTCCATGAAAGACATTGAAAAGGCATACAACATAATGTGAAGAGAAGGCCTACTGATTACGATGGAAAGACTTGGTATTGGTGGGAGATTATATAACTGAGTTTGGCCTTCTTATTTAATCGCTTTTTCGAGTAAAAATAGGATCCATTTTATCTGATCCCAATGGAGTTGTCAATGGTATTCCTTTAGGCAGTCCTATTTTGTTCAATATTATGGTTATACTGTCAGTATACTCAGTTGAGCTGTTGGCGATAGTAATTGCCCTCCAGTGGGTGGAGGACGTTCAACTTGTCAGAATTAGAATATGCTCAGATTTCCTGTCTGAATTTAATAGTTTATCATCTGGCAAATCTAAAAGGAGTGACCTACTATTGGAGGCATTAATGTTATTGTGGAGAATTGAGAGACTTGGTGTACTAGGGAGATTCTTCTGGGTCCCAGGCCGTTTGGGTGTGGAAGGGAATTAAATTGTACACCAGATAGCCCAAAAAAATAAAATGAATATTAATGTTCCACTGGGTTAGGTTAGGCCAAATGTAAGATCAGAGCCATTTTGATAGATGTGTGGCGGAAGAGATGGGACTCTGGGATGACAATGCAAATAGTCTTTGAGACATTTGATTAGCTGTTCAGGAGTCTTATGGCTTGGGGGTAGAAGCTGTTAAGAAGCCTTTTGGACCTATACTTGGGGCTCCGGTACCGCTTGCCTTGCAGTAGCAGAGAAAAAAGTCTATGACTAGGGTGCCTGGAGTCTTTGGCAATTTTCAGGGCCTTCCTCTAACACCGCCTGGTATAGAGGTCCGGGATGGCAGAAAGTTTGGCCCCAGTGATGTACTGGGCCGTACGCACTACCCTCTGTAGTGCCTTGCGGTCGGAGGCCGAGCAGTTGCCATACCAGGCAATGATGCAACCAGCCAGGATGCTAACTGTTTGAGGATCCGAGGACCCATGCCAAATCTTTTCAGTCTCCTGAGGGGGATTAGGCGTTGTTGTGCCCTCTTCACCACTGTCTTGGTGTGTTTGGACCATGATAGTTTGTTGGTGATGTGGACACCAAGGAACTTGAAGCTCTCAACCTGCTCCACTACAGCCCTGTCGATGAGAATGGGACGTGCTTGATCCTCCTTTTCTTGTAGTCCACAATCATCTCCTTTGTCTTGATCACTTTGAGGGAGAGGTTTTTATCCTGGCACCTCACTGCCAGGTCTCTGACCTCCTCCCTATAGACTGTCTCATCGATGTCGGTGATCTCATCGTTGTCGGTGTTGTGTTGTCGAAAAACTTAATGATGGTGTTGGAGTCATGCTTGGCCATGCAGTCATGGGTGAACAGGGACTATGGTGGTCTGATTAAAACATGTTGGTATTACAGACTCGGTCAGGGACAGTTTCAAAATATCAGTGAAGACACTTGCCAGTGGGTCAGCGCATGCTCTGAGTACACATCCTGGAAATCCACCTGGCCCTGCGGCCTTGTGAATGTTGACCTGTTTAAAGTTCTTACTCACATCGGTTACGGAGAGTGTGATCACGCAGTCGTCCGGAACAGCTGATGTTCTCGTGCATGCTTCAGTGTTGCTTGCCTCAAAGCGTTATTTAGCTCGTCTGGTAGGCTCGTGTCATTGGGCAGCTCGTGGCTGTGCTTCGTTTTGTAGTCTGTAATAGTTTGCAAGCCCTGCCACATCCGACGAGCGTCAGAGCCGGTGTAGTAGGATTCAATCTTAGTCCTGTATTGACGCTTTGCCTGTTTGATGGTTCGTCTGAGGGCATAGCGGGATTTCTTATAAGCTTCCGGGTTAGAGTCCCGCTCCTTGAAAGCGGCAGCTCTACCCTTTAGCTCACTGTGGATGTTGCCTGTAATCCATGGCTTCTGGTTGGGGTATGTACGTACAGTCACTGTGGGGACGACGTCATCGATGCACTTATTGATGAAGCCAGTGTCTGATGTGGTGTACTCCTCAATGCCATCAGAAGAATCTCTGAACCTATTCCAGTCTGTGCTAGCAAAACAGTCCTGTAGCTTAGCATCTGCTTCATCTGACCACTTCTGCATTGAGCGAGTCACTGGTACTTCCTGCTTTAGTTTTTGCTTGTAATCAAGAATCATGAGGATAGAGTTATAGTCAGATTTTCCAAATGGAGGGCGAGGAAGAGCTTTGTTCACATCTCTGTGTGTGGTGTAAAGGTGGTCTAGAGTTTTTTTTCCTCTGGTTGCACATTTAACAAGCTGGTAGAAATTAGGTCAAACGGATTTAAATTTTCCTGCATTAAAGTCACTGGCCACTAGGAACGCCTCCTCTGGATGAGCATTTTCTTGTTCGCTTATGGCCTTATACATCTCGTTGAGTGCCATCAGAGTGCCAGCACCAGTTCGTGGTGGTAAATAGACAGCTACGAAAAATAGCTGTTGGTAAATAATGTGGTCTATATTTTATCATGAGATACTCTACCTCAGGTGAGCAAAACCTTGAGACTTCCTTAATATTAGATTTCGTGCACCAGCTGTTATTTACAAATAGACACCCCTTGTCTTACAGCTGTTCTATCTTGCCAATGGACCGAAAACCCAGCCAGCTACAGTTCAAGTCGGAAGTTCACATACACCTTAGACAAATACATTTAAATACATTAGACAAATACATTTTCACAATTCCTGATATTTAATCCGAGTAAAAAATCCCAGTCTTAGGTCAGTTAGGATCACCACAAGAATGTGAAATGTCAGAATAATAGTAGAAAGAATGATTTATTTCAGCTTTTATTTCTTTCATCACATTCCCAGAAGGTCAGAAGTTTATATACACTCATTTATTATTTGGTAGCATTGCCTTGAAATTGTTTAATTTGGGTCAAACTTTTTGGGTAGCCTTCCACAAGCTTCCCACAATAAGTTGGGTGTATTTTGGCCCATTCCTCCTGACAGAGCTGGTGTAACTGAGTCAGGTTGTAGGCCTCCTTGCTCGCACGCACTTTTCTCAGTTCTGCCGACAAATTTTCTATAGGATTGAGGTCAGGGCTTTGTGATGGCTCCAATATCTTGACTTTGTTGTCCTTAAGCCATTTTCCCCCAACTTTGGAAGTTGTCCATTTCGAAGACCCATTTGCGACCAAGCTTTAACTTCCTGACTGATGTCTTGAGATGTTGCTTCAATATATCCACATAATTTTCCTGCCTCATGATGCCATCTATTTTGTGAAGTGCACCAGTCCCTCTTGCAGCAAAGCACCCCCACAAACATGATGCTGCCACCCCCATGCTTCATGGTTGGGATGGTGTTCTTCGGCTTGCAAGCCTCCCCCTTTTTCCTCCAAACATAACGATGGTCATTATGGCCAAACAGTTCTATATTTGTTTCATCAGACCAGAGGACATTTCTCCAAAAAGTACGATCTTTGTCCCCATGTGCAGTTGCAAACCATAGCTTTTTTATGGCGGTTTTGGAGCAGTGGCTTCTTCCTTGCTGAGCGGCCTTTCAGGTTATGTCGATATAGGACTCGATTTTCTGACCCACTGGAAATGTGATACAGTGAATTATAAGTGAAATAATCTGTCTGTAAAAAATTGTTGCAAAATTTACTTGTGGCATGCACAAAGTGGATGTCCTAACTGACTTGCCAAAACTATAGTTTTGTGGTGGAAAAACGGTTGAAAAGTGGTTGAAAAATTTGTTTTAATCACTCCAACCTAAGTGTATGTAAACCTCCGACTTCAACTGTAGGTGGGAAAATTTGGAAATGTGGAGATAATGTAGACCAAGATTGACAACACACTCCAGCACAGTAGGTGGCGGCATGACCTTTAATGTAATTCCAGTCTGTTTCTGCTATAATGCCAAACGTTTACGGCTTGACAATGACAGCAATGGAGCACAAACAGATCTGAAACCAGGGGCCTGTTGCACAAAACTAGGATAAGGGATTAAGCCAGGATATCTTGGTGATCCTGGCTCAATTGATCCGTAATCCGGTTGCACTAAAGATGGATAGGGGGCAGGAGGATATGTTATGGTATAAATTACCATGGAGATTTATTCTGTGGAGCTAGCCTGCTCCAGACCAGGCTAAATTCCAGGATCTATTTAATCTCATCCCTAATGTCAGTCAGCAGTCACCACAAATGGAAACCAATAGTTATTTCACTGCTCACTATACATTGTTATCACATATAACTAGACCCACTGTTATTATTTAAACGTTTGTGATCATTAATTTCAATGATTTTGGATAAAAAATGATTTTTAGATGATGTTGCTATCATTAGATAATTTACAGTTTCCCATAGACTATAAGGCTATATATAAAATGATAGAATATTAGGGCCACAGAGGGGAAAAAAACACAAGTCATAATATTGTAACCAGTTGTTTTAAAGGAGGACAGTTGTTAAAATGACAGATGTGGGGCATTTCGTGAAATTGTACTTCAGTATGGTTTCATAAACAAAGACATGCTGATGTGCCAGAATATTAAGTATCACATTGTCATAAGTATCAAAACTGTAAAAACAATATGTAGCTTTTCTGCAGAAAGAACCAGCCTCATAAATTTATGACTTTATCCTTTTTCTTCAGTGTGGCCCTAGTACTCTGTCATATAAACAAATACACATTCCATATGAATATAAAAACACAATGTGTAACATTATGTTCCTTTATTGAATAAGGACAAAACAAAGCAGGTAAACCATCAGCTCCTTTCGAAACTGAAGTCACAGTGACTCTACAAGATGGAAAGCACAGAATCCAAGCATATTATACAAAATGATACATACACATTCAAAGGTCTGTATATAACACACCCTGCATGTCTGCACACTAAAATAAATGCAGGACAAATCCATACACATCAACTGAACAGACAAATGAATGGATGCAGTAGCCTCCCTGCAGCCTTGTATTACACACAGTATACCGCACAAACATCATAAGAGGCCAAATTCGTCAAAAAACGAACCCAAAAAAACCCAAATTCCTCTGCCACCGCAGGACATATTTAACCAAAATTGAAAGCACACATACTAACTAAAATAATTCAACACATATTGGTCCCTCAGCAGCCGACCACTGTCGTCATCAGGGAAGATTGCCGGATTGTCCCAGTCCATGGCTGGTGGCACTCTGGGGGCCCTCTCCTTCCTCAGGCAGGCCACATTGTGGAGGACAGCACAAGCCACAGTAATATCACATGCCCTAACAGGGCTGACCCTTAATTTGTGAAGGCAGTGAAAGCGTGCCTTCAGGAGGCCAAAGGTCATTTCAACTCTGGCCCTGGTCCTGGCATGGGCATGGTTGTAGGCCTGCTGTGCTTCCTGGGGGTCTGTGAAAGGTGTCAGGAGAAAAGGCTGGCAGCCATACCCCCTGTCTCCCAGCAACACACCAGAGAATTCACCTGTCAACACAAAATCTCATCATTACTACCTCATAAACACAGTGATATTCTTGACACAGCCATGATGGTTATAAATAGGGGTTGTGTGGCTTACCTTGTGATAGGCACTGATAGATTTCAGAGGCCCGAAAGATTCTGGAGTCATGGACTGAGCCAGGCCATTTTGCCACAACATTGCTGATCACACAGTCAGCATTGCAGACCATCTGAAATCATAAGATGAGGAATATTACACCAATCAATGCACATCACTGGCAATGCAGAGTGTTCGTCAATGGACAATATCAAAAAGTTATGTTCACCTGAACATTAATGCTGTGAAAGGATTTCCTATTCACAAAATCGGCCTCATGGGCACCTGAGGGGGCTTTTATCCTTATGTGTGTGCAGTCCACTGCACCAATGACATTGGGGAAACCTGTCACACAAAGTAATGAGTATCCTACTATGTGTTAACAGTTGTCCTGTAATTTGTAGATCCTCTTACCTGCAATCCTATAGAACTCCTCTTTGATGTCACAGAGTCTTCTGTGGCCAGGGAAGGAGATGAAGACATCTGCTAATGCTTTGATAGCCAGACACACACTCCTTATTGTGCGGCAAATTGTGGCCTTGTTCAGCTGTTCTGCATCCCCCACTGAGTACAGGAAGGCTCCACTAGCAAAAAAGCGCAAGGCCACACAAACCATTTGCTCCACACTCAGTGCATGGCTCCGTGCAGTGCGGTGCTTAATCCTGGGACCCAGTAGTCTGCATAGATACCTGATGCCATCTGCAGAAAACCTGTATCTTTCATATAGATGGTCATCAGGGAAGGCCAGTGGGTCCAACCGGTCCCTGAAGACCCTTTCTCGCCTGAAGGCTCTCCTCAGCACAAGTGCTTCTTCATCCACCACATCTCGCACGAATGGGCATGCCATTGTCAGAGCAGAAAGGAACACACAATTTTGGGCCTTCATATAGGCTAGTGGCCACACCTGGTGCTGGGGGGGTGGGCAAAAGAGGGCGATGCCTTATAACGATGACTTGGTTGTACTGATTGCTGGGAAAATAAAAAAAACCTTAGAAAGATGCCACCGTCCTGTGTGCTCACAATAAGAGCTCATATGTCATGGCTCACTTGACTTTACGAGAATATACCTAATTTTTATTTTGAGCTGTGTCATCTTCTTGGAGCTGGGGGAGGAAAGAAAAATAATGATTAATACATTTGTGTTACAGTTAGCATACAGTGTACATTGAAGGCATATCTCACCTCCCTCTCAAGTTTTTTTATTTCAAGGTCCAGTTTCCTAATTGTCCTCTTTTTTATTTCGGACTCCAGTGCAAGATTTTCCATCTTTTTCTTCTTGTACTGAATGTCTATGTCTGCCAGTTCTATTTGGCGCCGGAGGTGGTTGCCATACAACTTTCTGATAGCTTGTGAGCTCTGTGAACACAATACAATTAGCGCAGCTGGAATTTGGCAGGATGTGGTGTCCTTTTATTAATACGCACTATGTTGCCAGGCTGGTTTTCCCACTGTATAGCATCTGGGTCCTGTAAAAGAAATTAGATTTTTTGATTTTGATGAGGACTCCTCACCATTGTAGAGTAAATAGTACTTTCACAGTCTTAACATGATACCTCATGCCTTCTGGAATCCAGAGAGATGGTCTCCTCCTCATCATCGTCTCCATCATGTGCTGTTGCTGCTGCACTGGGGCCTTCACCCTATCACATTTAATCGGATTCATATTGAAGCTAGTAGACAAGACATGCCAGGCCTACAGTATGCCTTTGATGGAGTACTCACTGGATCAGCATCGTCTGGTGCTTGTGCTGGTGGCTCTAACAGGAACACAGTGCTGCCAGACACTGCAAGGCAATAGGTAAACCAAAGTCAGACAGTCCAAATTGATTCAATATGAATGTGGTTGTATCCCATGTAGAGATGGAAGGACATACCTTGAATGAAGCGGGTGGCATCTTGGGAGGAACCTATGCTCGTCTCTTTCCCCCCAGGGATCCCCTCTAAGACGGGCCTGCCTTTATTTAGCTCCAAGGCCATGTCCTCTGCTGGGGTAAGGTCAGCCTTTGGTGACCCACCACCCGTGCCTTGTCTGTGGGTATTCTTTTTCACTGCTAAAACAGTACAGACAATGTGTGAGCAGGCACCTTCTGGGTACAATATATGCTTGTGCTTTGTTAAATATTAGTCAGGGACCATACCATTCTGCAGAATGTTCTTGTATTTGATTTTGACCTGCTGCCATGTCCGTTTTGGCCCGTTCATGTTTAATCTACACACACACACACACACACACACACACACACACACACACACACACACACATTTAATGGAGTCACACTGCAAAAAATTACTTGGTATTTTTGTCTTGTTTTCAGTAAAAATATCAAAAAATGTATCATAGCTTTATACAGTGTGATGGAGTTACTTTACACAATTTCACTCATATCTGCAGTGCATTTCAATTAAAAATGTAACCGTTTCATAATTACAGTACAACTGCATTTTTGGAGATGTGAATTAAATATTTGAATTGTAATGTTTCAGCGGAGCGGTGAGTGTGTAATTGTGCACTACTTACGCATTCAGGCGGTCTGCAATACTTTGCCACGCTTTTTCTCTTTGCTTTATCACTGTGGCGGTGTTGCCTTTCTTCTTAATTATATCTTTTACCTCCTCGTATGCCTCCATGAGGATTTGTGCTTCCGACGGGGAAAAGTACGCGGCTCTAGTTGCCATGGTAAATCAGTTAATCTGTGATCTGTGGCGGGGTCTATTTGAGTGAGCCGTGAGCGCGCACCTATCCAGGATTGGTTTCACCTGGCTTAATGAATCCGTGTCTGCTCATCCTGGCTTGGTCTTTGTGCAACCAATTAAGCCTGGACGCACATGTTTTGGCTTCATTGAGCTCAGCTGAGTCATTTATCCCGGATGTCTTAATTCTACTTTTGTGCAACAGGCCCCAGGCTAGCTCTGTGTCAATATTAAAGATGATCTATTATATTGACAAGATAGTCCAGTGACCGCTCTAACAGTGGAAATACGTGTCCTCAAAATTGGATTGCAGGCGGGAGGCGAGTTCAGGTGGGAGGGACCATTCTAGCCAGTGAGAGGGCAGATACGCGTGTGAACAACAGGCACAACTCCAATTAGATTTTTATTTAACCTTTATTTAACTGACCGATACAATGTAGTTTTTTTACAAAGTTGCGGAAAGGCGACGTGCGTCCACGTATATCAGTGCAATTGTAACAACCTAACCATTACGAAACTTCTATTCGATCAAATAAGCAATTACATTTTTTGTTGACAAAATTCGACACTCATTGACCATACACAAAAAAACAAGCAGTAATAGCGGAAACAAGCGCACACATTTTCTTCAGAAAATTGAAGCAATGCAAAAGTACCCAGATTTGTCTATTTTATAAGTAAAAATTATATTTAAATATAACTAGACATGCAATAATAATGCAATAATATTTAACTATATTATTGATAATCGATTTTTTTATGTTGATTGATGGAGCTTTTATTTTGAAAAAGCGTTCTACGGGAAGTGGGAGGGAAAATCCAATATTCACGGGTATTAGGGATTTTTCTTCAATTAATTTCGAAGCTACAGTGCCTCAAGAAAAACAATAGGATATTGCTAGCAAATAAAACACAACCATTGCCATGTCTGAGACATACGGTAAGAAATCTTGACTACTCAGGTCGCGTTACACAATAGATAACCAGAGGCGATGGAGCAGGTGTATTGTAATGCCATCAAAACAAATAGCCTATGTCCTATGCTTTCATGTTTACTCGTTGTTGGGGGTATAGCTAGCTAACATTAGCTAGCTGGTTAACTTTAGTTTCGCTCGATAGCTTGCATCTCCGTCAAATGTCATCATTAATTGGTTTCTTAGCTAGCTATCTAGAAAGCCATCTGAATGTCAGACAACTAGCAAAGTTAGCTATCTAAATGTCGACGCAAATGTAACGTTATGCATGAAGCAATAACATAGCTTCTGTTCTGCTAGTAGTGCGTCTGTTACTTAACTAACGTTAGCCAGCTTTCTATCCAACTAGCCTAAGAATACGTATTCTCTAATGATTAAAATGAACTTTGTTTGTTTTTCCTCCGCTAGATTTCCTGTTCAAATTCCTAGTGATTGGGAATGCAGGAGCTGGAAAATCATGTCTTCTTCACCAGTTTATTGAGAAGAGATGTAAGTTATGTCCAATTGAATGTGCTGACATGTATTTTCTATCTAGCTATGACTTATAGTTTATTTTAGGGACAGGCTACAATTTATGATTAACTTAACTTTGAATACATGAATAGGCATTGTTGTGATCTAGCTATGTGTTGTGGAATGATTTCATTTAAATCACAGTCAAAGACGATTCAAATCACACCATCGGAGTGGAGTTTGGCTCAAAGATAATCAACGTGGTAAACAAATATGTCAAACTCCAAATCTGGGACACTGCGGGACAAGAGAGATTCAGGTACTGTACAGTATGTGAGAGCATTTCACATACTTACTCCTACTGTGGCAGGGCATTAGACATTTTTCTCAAACCAGCTTGGACTGTTGCATGTGTGCCCATCTCCAGCTGATCATTAGAGAAGTTGTGCCAGATCCTTAGAACAGCAAGTAAAATGAATCATGGCCAGCCGTTGTGGGGGAGTTAATAATGTGTAGCGCAGCTAAAATTCTCAAACACTACTACTGCTCGCAAGTGGCGTGGCGGTCTGGGGCACTGCATCTCAGTGCTTGAGGCGTCACTACAGACACCCTGGTTCTGATCCGGGCTGTGTCACAACTGGCTGTGATTGGAAGTCCCATAGGGCGGTGCACAATTGGCCCAGCGTCATCCGGGTTTGGCGGGTGTAGGCCGTCATTGTAAATAATAATTTGTTCTTAACTGACTTGCCTAGTTAAATAAAGGTTACTGTGCACCTTGAGCATTTTGTTTTGCACTTTGACCAACTCCTTATCCAGCTTGGATGGCACTAAATGCTTTTATGTATAGCTAACTATAGATGTATGAGATGGAGAATGTCAATTTAATAAATGTAATTAGGATGTGTAAAATGTTTATATTTATGCACTTATGTATTTTCAACTGATGTTACAATTGCTTTCCTCTCCCAGGTCTGTTACACGGAGTTACTACAGAGGCGCTGCTGGAGCCCTGCTTGTATATGACATCACCAGGTAGGCTAAATTACCTACTCATAGGTGATCAGGAGAGTTGAGGAGAAATAATCCTTGTCTTATTATGGGTGGACCTTCAAGGGGTATGTTGTTTTAATAAAACACATATGTTTCTAAAAAGACAAATGTTGAATGTAGTACGTTTCAAAGAGACCTAGATATGATATGACTCATTGGTTGCACAGTGACTCCCGATTGACTGTTTTGGAAAACACAGCTCTAACTTTCCTAAAGCCTACTGTGATTTTAGTGAACAGAACCACCAAGTCTGATTTGTATGTCTCCACTGCTCTCCCTCTCGCTCCATTGACCTGATCATCCTCAGCCGGGAAACCTACAACGCCCTGACCAACTGGCTGACAGACGCCAGGATGCTGGCCAGCCAAAATATTGTCATCATCCTGTGTGGTAACAAGAAGGACTTGGACGCAGACCGGGAGGTCACCTTCCTGGAGGCTTCTCGCTTTGCTCAGGAAAATGGTGCGTTTAGTATGGATGATGATCCCTTTACAGCTGAATTCCAAACTGTTCCCTGTGTCAATGTAACAGTATAACTTTAGTACCGTCCCCTCGCCCCGACACGGGCGTGAACCAGGGACCCTCTGCACACATCAACAACTGACACCCACGAAGCGTCGTTACCCATCGCTCCACAAAAGCCGCGGCTCTTGCAGAGCAAGGTGCAACACTACTTCTAGGTTTCAGAGCAAGTGACGTAACTGATTGAAACGCTACTAGCGCGTACCCGCTAACTAGCTAGCCATTTCACATCCGTTACACTCACCCCCCTTTCAACCTCCTCCTTTTCCGCAGCAACCAGTGATCCGGGTCAACAGCATCAATGTAACAGTATAACTTTAGACCGTCCCCTCGCCCCGACACGGGCGCGAACCAGGGACCTTCTGCACACATCAACGGTCGCCCACGAAGCATCGTTACCCATCACTCCACAAAGGCCGCGGCCCTTGCAGAGCAAGGTGCAACACTACTTCTAGGTTTCAGAGCAAGTGACGTAACTGATTGAAACGCTACTAGCGCGTACCCGCTAACTAGCTAGCCATTTCACATCCGTTACATCAAGCGTCTCAGACTGGGAGTGCAGATCTAGGAGCAGATCCTCTATGTAGTCTTATTAATTTTGTCCAAAAACGGCGAAACTGATCATAGATCAGCACTCCCACTCTGAGAAGCTGATGTATACGGACTAGAGGTCGACCAATTCATCGGAATGGCTGATTAATTAGGGACGATTTCAAGTTTTCATAACAATCGGTAATCGGTATTTTTGGACACCGATTTGGCGATTAAATTTTATTTATGAATAAAATAAATACACCTTTATTTAACTAGGCAAGTCAGTTAAGAACACATTCTTATTTTCAATGACGGCCTAGGAACGGTGGGTTAACTGCCTTGTTCAGGGGCCGAACGACAGATTTTTACCTTGTCAGCTCGGGGATTCGTTTTTGCAACCTTCCGGTTACTAGTCCAACGCTCTAACCACCTGCCTTACATTGCACTCCACGAGGAGCCTGCGCGGCAGGCTGACTACCTGTTACACGAGGGCAGCAAGAAGCCAAGGTAAGTTGCTAGCTAGCATTAAATGTATCTTATAAAAAAACAATCAATCTTAACATAATCACTAGTTAACTACACATGGTTGAGGATATTACTAGTTTATCTAGCGTGTCCTGCGTTGCATATAATCGATGCGCCTACCTCGACAAACGGTGATGATTTAACAAGCGCATTTACGAAAAAAGCACTGTCGATGCACCAATGTACCTAACCATAAACATCAACGCCTTTCTTTAAAATCAATACACAAGTATATATTTTCAAACCTGCATATTTAGTTAATATTGCCTGCTAACATGAATTTCTTATAATTAGGGAAATTGTGTCACTTCTCTTGCGTTCCGTGCAAGCAGTCAGGGTATATGCAGCAGTTTGGGCCGCCTGGCTCATTGCGAACGGTGTGAAGTCCATTTATTCCTAACAAAGGCCGTAATTAATTTGCCAGAAATGTACATAATTATGACATAACATTGAATGTTGTACAATGTAACAGCAATATTTAGACTTAGGGATGCCATCCGTTAGATAAAATACGGAACGGTTCCATATTTCACTGAAAGAATAAACGTTTTGTTTTCGAAATGATAGTTTCCGGATTTGACCATTTTAATGACCAAAGGCTCGTATTTCTGTGTGTTATTATGTTATAATTAAGTCTATGATTTGATAGAGCAGTCTGACTGAGCGATGGTAGGCAGCAGCAGGCTCGTAAGCATTCATTCAAACAGCACTTTCGTGCCTTTGCCAGCAGCTATTGCGCTGTTTATGACTTCAAGCCTATCAACTCCCGAGATTAGGCTGGTGTAACCGATGTGAAATGGCTAGCTAGTTAGCGGGGTGCCCGCTAATAGCGTTTCAAACGTCACTCGCTCTGAGACTTGGAATAGTTGTTCCCCTTGCTCTGCATGGGTAACGCTGCTTCGAGGTTGGCTGTTGTCGATGTGTTCCTGGTTCGAGCCCAGGTAGGAGTGAGGAGAGGGACGGAAGCTATACTGTTACACTGGCAATACTAAAGTGCCTATAAGAACATCCAATAGTCAAAGGTATATGAAATACAAATCGTATAGAGAGAAATAGTCCTATAATTCCTATAATAACTACAATCTAAAACTTCTTACCTGGGAATATTGAAGACTCATGTTAAAAGGAACCACCAGCTTTCATATGTTCTCATGTTCTGAGCAAGGAACTTAAACGTTAGCTTTTTTACATGGCACATATTGCACTTTTACTTTCTTCTCCAACACTTTGTTTTTGCATTATTTAAACTAAATTGAACATGTTGCATTATTTATTTGAGGCTAAATTGATTTTATTGATGTATTATATTAAGTTAAAATAAGTGTTCATTAAGTAATGTTGTAGTTGTCATTATTACAAATAAATAAATATAAATCGGACGTTTTAATCGGTATCGGCTTTTTTTGGTCCTCCAATAATCGGTATCGGCGTTGAAAAATCATGATCGGTCGACCTCTGATACGGACCCAGACTCTACCCCCTACCCTCTGATGCAGACCTGAAATCCTAATTTCTGATTGCTGCACTACTCCACTAGAGGTCACTGTAGGACAACTCACTGGTGTAAACTATTGCCCACAAAACCGTTGCAATTCATGTCCTCCACAGCTAAATGCTGACTAATTCTCTTGTGTTCAAATGTTATCAATATTGATAATAATCATTGTTATTATTGTGTCCTGCTGTCTTGTCTGTTTCAGAGCTTATGTTTCTGGAGACAAGTGCTCTGACAGGGGAGAATGTAGAGGAGGCCTTTGTGCAGTGTGCCAGGAAAATCCTCAACAAGATAGAGTCAGGTATCTCTGCATTCAGTATCTTCTCACCTTAACCAACAGCAATGAAATCGTGGTTTACCAGCTGAACTCTACTGTTTCAGCGCAGGGGCTTCTCTCTCTCCATCTCACTCTTTTTTCTCTCTCTATTTCTATCACTGTGTTCTCTTCCAGGAGAGTTGGACCCGGAGAGGATGGGATCAGGAATCCAGTACGGAGACGCCGCGCTGCGCCAGCTGCGCTCCCCTCGTAGGGGACAGGCCGAGAGCGCCCAGGAATGTGGCTGTTAGTGAACACGCTCAGTATGCCCAGGACCAAGGTGAGACTCCTCCCCTCAGTGCTGCCTACTGCATAGGATTCTGCTCTGTGACTTACCCTTCTGTTATCACACTAGTAACTCAATTAATAGCTCTGTTTAGTGACACCCAAAATGCTCCCTCTCAAAATAGCAGGCAGAAATACAGTTGTAGATGGTGCTTTTCACATTGACATGTTATGTAAGAGGCCATTCAAAAGTCCTCTCTATTTTACAGTTGACTGTGTTGCATTGCATGGAGCAGGTAAAGCATTCATTTGTCATTTTGAGAAGCACCTCCATGAGCTTTAAAGATTCGGCCTTAATGCACCAAATGCTGAAACGTGGCTAGTTTTATCAGCAATATTGGTGTCAGGATCATCACATGCCCCCTCGGCGATGGGGGGTTCGAGCCCTGGCTGGGCCAACTATCTGTGCCCTTAACTACTTTCTTTACCCCTCTCAAATGTTGGTACTTACATATGTCCTGTCAAAACAAACAATCAGAACTAAAATAAAAGATTATTACAATGCTCATCCATGTTCTTCTCAAATGGTTTCCCTGAAGTGGTTTGTAATGATTACTTTTCTATTGCTGCAAGGTGATCACGGATGCTACTTTCACCAGTATCATCATACTGAATTAAGGGTAAAGTTAATGCCTGTGTCCCAAATGTAACTCCCTAAGTCCAGAGCTTTATTCTGTCGTACTGTATCTCCCCCTTGGGTTGGTGGGTGTGTGTGGTTGGATAGGGTCCAGGGGGCTATTTTTAGGGATCTCACAGAGAGGAAGGAGCCACCTTTGGCTATTTCTGTCCTCCAGCTCCCAACTGCCTGATGTGTCGATGATACAGAAAACCATAGCCACCCAAAATGACTCCGCCTCTTTTGTGAGAGGGGAAGCTAAAGGGGCTCAACAGTTTGAGAATGATCGAATGACCCTGCTTAGAAGCTGTGTGGATGTGGCTCCACACAACTGTTGTCAATACAGTTTTCTATCTGGGCAGATACATTTACCTGAGATTCTGCTGACTCCTGTTGGGGCAAGGCATTAAGGGTCTCTGAAGTGCCTTATTTGGGTATTGTAGTGTTTCACAAAAAAATGCTAGGCATAAATAGAGGGGTACTATGTCTACAAAAATAAATGATCAATTAATTTGTCAATTACAGTGTAGAGTTGAGTACATGCCAAATATTGCCAGCACGCAATTGTTAACAAAATGTAACTATTAACCTCACGTTCACACAGGTTTCTTAGCTAAAGGGGCTAATTTACAAGATCCCCACACATTTCTGTGTGTGTATGGTTTCAAACCTCTCTCTGTCCTTGTTTTCAGGCAGGTTGGTGAAGACTTCGAGGAAAGATGAGATGTAGGGAACATGATACAGGGCTCATAATGGTGGAGCGACTCTTCTCTGACCTTTATCTTCCCAACTTCTGGATGTTCCGTCAGAGACCCACAGAGAGTCCTGGATTCCTGGCCCTACTCTGGACTGCTGAGCTTGTTCCCAGGCCCCTCAGACAAGCCCTTTAATCATCTGGGCTGTATTCATAAAGCGTCTGAGTAGGATTGCTGATATGATTTTGTTTTTCCTTTTAGATAATAATGAACAAGATAACAGGGAACCAAAATCCTAGATCAGCTATAGTTTGAGATGCTATATGATAATGGGACCTGACATCTTACATTCACCCCTGTACTTCTGCACTACGCTACCCATAGCATATTGCATTATGTACAGTGTTATCTGTATAAAGAACACATCATATAGTCCCTCAAAGCAGTGGTTCCCAAACTGTGGGGCTCGCCCCTGTCGGAAGGGGAGTTGCAGCGATGGGACAAGACTGTGACTACCAATTGGATAACACGAAAATTGGGGTGAAAAAATGTCCAGATCAACTAGCCCAAGTTTTTTTTTTAGCCAGGTTTTTTTAGCCCATTGATTTTGTTGTAATGTTTGAGTCACTCATATCACATGAACACACAAGACATGGCGGAATGTGTAGAATTGCAGGAAATTAGCTTTAAAACTGTCAACAAGGGATGTGAACAGTTTGTTTCTGTCATGGACTGTGCCCATAGAAATAGATGGAAGGGGGGGGGGGGGGGGGGGGCTGGCTGAGTGAGTTTGGGAACCACTGCCTCAAAGCATATTTTATGGACTAAATTCTCTGAAGAATAATCTATCAATTATGACATGTCATGTTCTAGTGAGAATGTTCAATCAGCACTGTCTCACGCCTGCTCGTTTCGTTGACCTGTTCTTTGTGTTGTTCTTTGTGTTGATATTATTAGTTGTTTTTTCCCCCATAATTGTTATGAGTCATGTCATGCTTTTTTAATTTATTCTCAATAATATAGAAGCTCTTTTTAAAATAAAGTATTCAAAATGTATGTTTGTATATTGTTCTAAGGTGATTCCTCTTTCTTGTCATCTTTATTACTTAAGTGTGTAATATCCATTTAGAATACTTGGTAACACTTCATGTTAAATTGTTGTTATACCTGTAGTAACCTTCTAATAATTATTCATAGCTGTGTAATAGTTTATTTATGGAGTTGTGTAGGTTTTGTTATTACACAGGTGTATAAGCTGGCTCACAAGCTGGCTGCACGGTGACCTACTTCCCTTTTGACACCTTGCACCAAAGTTAATATGATTGACGACAGTCATTTTTTCATAGCCACCGTGCTTCTACACCTGCATTGCTTGCTGTTTGGGGTTTTAGGCTGTGTTTCTGTACAGCACTTTGATATATCAGCTCATGTAAGAAGGGCTATATAAATATATTTGATTTATTTCAATGACCATTTTCCTAATACAGATCAGGGGGCTTTTCAGTGCACTCTGGTTGTGTTTAGAAAGGCAGCCCAATTCTGATATTTTTTTTATTATTGGTCTTTTGACCAATCATATAGATCAGCTCTGAAAAAGATCTGATGTGATTGGTCAAAATACCAATTTGTGGGAAGAATATCAGAATTGGGCGGCCTGTGTGAAATGGCAGGCTCCAGAATGTCATTGTGTCTTTCTGCTTAGATTGACCGTTTGCTAGAGCAAGATTGCTGTGTCATATTAATATAGTTCCTGAGACCTAAAACTAATCCAGGTTCGATGCGACTGCAGAAAATACCTACAATGCCACCATTGTGTTGAGATGACTGACGGCAAACCCACTGATCCCCTCTCCTCAGGGTAGGACCCAGTTCTACAGTATTTTGAAGATTGACGTTTTCCATGGGGAGAAAAGGCAATGTCAGCTACAGTTCTGAAAATGCCCATCAGTCTTCCATTATGGTACTGTATGTCCTCTTCCCTCTTGTCCCGTTTGTTACATTTGAGCGTAGTACAGTATGGCATTTATCTATTTTAGTTTAATGACACGCTACAACAGATTTTATTTTGAAGAATATTTGTCGTGCTGAAGAATTGATTTGTGTATCCAGGTGAAATATGCCTTTCAATCTCATTACTATAGTAGATATTTACTGGCGTGTGTTTCGACAGGTAAATCAATCAAATAAGTCAAACGATTTAGTAAAAAGTAGTTTATGAATTTTGTTAAGCCTAGCACACAATGTCAAAATACTTGTACATCAAATTCCGTTTGAATGTGTAAAAGCGTAAACATTTAATCATACAAAATGCTGGATATTTGCTCCCTCCACACAAGTGTGCAATTCATGTTGACTGTGATCCACAACTCAACTCCTACAGACTTTTTTTCTAAATAATTTATACTGAACAAAAATATAAATGCAACATGTAAAGTGTTGGTCCCATGTTTCATGAGCTGAAATAAATATCCCAGAAAAGTTCCTTATGCACAAAAATCTTATTTCTCAAATTTTGTGAACAAATTTAACATTTTTACATCCCTGTTCATGAGCATTTCTCATTTGCCAGATAATCCATCCACCTGACAGGTGTGGCATATCAGAAGCTGATTAAACATCATGATTATTACACAGGTGCACATTGTGCAGGGGATTTTTAAAAAGCCCACTCTAAAATGTGCAGTTTTGTCATGCAACACAATGCCACAGATGTCTCAAGTTTTGAGGGAGCATACAGTTGGCTTGCTGACTGCAAGAATGTCTACCAGAGCTGTTGCCAGAGAATTGAATGTTCATTTTTCTACCATAAGTCTCCTCCAATGTTGTTTTAGAGAATTTGGCAACCGGCTTCACAACCGTAGACCATGTGTAACGACGCCAGCCCAGCCCAGGACCTCCACATCCGGCTTCTTCACCTGTGGGATCGTCTGACACCAGCCCCCTGGTCAGCTGATGAAACTGAGGAGTATTTCTGTATGTAATAAAGCCCTTTTGTGGGGAGAAACTCATTCTGATTGGCTTGGCCTGCCTCCCCAGTGGGTGGGCCTATGCCCTCCCAGGCCAACCCATATGTGAACTCCATAGATTAGGCATTTACATTTACATTTAAGTCATTTAGCAGACGCTCTTATCCAGAGCGACTTACAATAATGAATGTACTTCACGTGACTGCTTTCCTTATATGAACTGTATCTCAGTTAAATTGTTGCATGTTGCTTTTCTATTTTTGTTCATTATAGTTTTACAATAACATACTTCACTATAGCACTGACAAGCCATTACACTGACAGGGAGATGTTCCAAAGCTTTTAATGAATAAAGGCCTTAATGTTATGACTGAAGTAAAATTCTTATTGTGCCATACTTCACAATAACAATTTGTGTACTGCAGCTTTCACATGTCAGTGAATAAATTGTTATCCATAGCAGGTAGATTATTACAATTAATGCACACATCCCATGGCTATGATCACTGTAAGCATTGGCCCGGTTGCAGCTATTTGAAACAGAATATTGCATAAACTGTCATCAATGGTTTAAGAAGAAGTACAAGTTATCTACGACTTATTGCATCTATTTATTGCTAATTATTTAACCCTTGTGTGGTGTTTGGGTCTGTGGGACCCATTTTTAATGTTTACTGAAAGAAAAATTATACAATGATTTATTTTTTCAACCTGAGATTCATTGGCCTTGGCTCATTTTCTGTGAAGAACATGCAAAAGAACACATTTTCATTGAGTGCACACTGTGCACCCCCTACATGTTTAAATCACATATGTAGGCTCCCGAGTAGCGCAGCGGTCTAAGGCACTGCATCTCAGTGCTAGAGGTGTCACTACAGTCCCTGGTTCGAATCTAGGCTGTATCACATCTGGCCGTGATTGTGAGTCCGATAGGGCGGGGCACAATTGGCCCAGCGTCGTCCGGGTTTGGCCGGGGTAGGCCGTCATTGTAAATAAGAATTTGTTCTTAACTGACTTGCCTAGTTAAATAAATAAATGTGGTGTTCGGCTCCACTGGACCAGAGGGTAATAAAAGTGTGTGTGTGTAGGTGAAAACAAGTAAAAATTGAAAAAAAAGGTTTGCTGTGTGCTTTCACTCTGTCTTCCTCCTCCCTGGGCCTGCTGTTTCAACATAGGCAGGGAGACAGACAGGTTATTGGTGCTATCTGTCTTCCTCTTTTCTCGCACGTTTTAGTATGTGAAACAACACCATGTCTTGCGGGAACCTGCGCAATGTTATTACAAAACATATTGATACACTGTAAAAAAATAAATTAAACAAATCCCACGCTACGCCAGCCAGGTGCAAATTTGGGGAGGGACACAACAAATAAATAGCTTTGCATGTGTAGCTCCTTACCACAATCAATCAGTATGGAAAAATAATCTCTGCTCAGAGGGCCTTAATTTTGCAGAGACTTTGGAGATTAATACTTTTCTTAATATGAGGATGATGTCTGTCAATTCTGAGTCTGACAGTTAGATAGACGAAGAGGATGTGATTGACCCTCAGCCAGCTTGTCAGCAGCCTGCAGGTGACCTGGTCTTCTTGCCCAAGGAATGAGCCACCCCGCATGGCTGACAATATAATAAGGATGCAACCAGGGCTGATGCGGATGGTGGTTACTCATGTGCAGGACATAAAGTCTTCTTTTGAACTGTTCATCCCAGACACCATCCAGAAAATCATTCTGGACTGTACTAATTTGGAGGGAAGGTGTGTTTTTGGAGAGAGATGTAAGGAGATAGATCAAACTAATTTACACGCATACTTTGGGATTCTTTTCCTTGCTGGTGTTTTCAGATCCAATGGGGAATCCACAGAATCCCTATGGGATGCAGAAACTGGCAGAGAACTGTTCCATACAACTTTTCCGTTCCACACTATTTCCAGGATTATCCGCTTCGATAACCGAGACAACAGACCAGCTCTGCGGCAGAGAGACAAGCTAGCTACAATCAGGTCATTGTGGGACAAGTGGGTGGATCGCCTTCTCCTGTTTTACAACCCTGGGTCCAACGTTACTGTTGTAGAGCAGCTTATGCCATTTAGTGGCCACTGCCCCTTCAGGCAGTACATACTGCCTTGGAGATCAACTGGTCGATCTCCAAGGCATTCCTAGTCGATTGCCAAACATTTCTGTAAATTTGTATTCGTCTCGTGCGCTTGACGGTAGTTACACCCAATTCAGCTGTGCTCTGGGTACGCAACTGTTGCCATATCGAACCATTTCATGTGTCTGAAGATACAAACTCTACCTTCCTGGCAAATCAAGTGCACTATAAGCCTACTACTGCTGGCCAATCGCATGGCTTGGATTACCTTGTCTGCAGTCATGTAGCAGGCTTAAAAGAAAGCTACAGCAAAGTTGTTACTGTGAGATTTCAAGTAGCGGTGCATGGGTAAAATCACTGGGGAAGCCTCTCCATATTACAACCTATGTGTTGTGATAATTGTGTTGTTTACTCTATAACCTGTTAATTCATATGTCTTGCGACCGTGAAATATAGACCTAAAGGCCGAGACAATAAGGAGACACAGTGGTAGAAATTTAACCACACCTTTTGTTTTATCACATAACCGGATAGCAACCCCTGTCCAGTGAAGTCCACAAAGCATATTGCATGTACAGTAACACAGTTACATGACCTACAGCATGGTCAAGCAAGTTAATGTTTCCAACATTTTTGGACCACTTAACAACTATTGATTTAGAACCACAGAGAGTTAACGCAAGTCACAAAGAAAACAGGTGCTGCCTCCACTATTCCAGTATCATTTCAACTTCAACATTTCAACATCATCAAATCACCTCTGCTTAGTCTAATACAGTGACAACTAAAAGATACCAAAAACAATTTAGTCCAATCAACATAAGCTAAACATGATCTGGCTGTCCATGATACTGATTTCTGTGTGCGTTTGTGCAAGTAGAAAAACCCTTCACTGTTGAGATCGCTCAGTTTAGCTCAACACTGATTGGCTAATTTTTATACTTTTTTTGTCAAGGGAAGCCAGATGCTCGCTGGCTTCCCCTGCCTTCAATGCAACAGGCAGCAACAAACAATGTCATACTCGTTTGGACCAGACAGTATCAGATAGATGACCTACACGTAGAGATACAGAGGAGCGCTGTTTTGCTCGCTCGGATGCTTTCTCCTGTGAGATACGTTCAGCCTCTTGAAGGAACATTATGAAACACTGAGAGACAAAATATATATTCTTTAAAGTCATTTTTGGTCTGTTTTTGGGGAATCCTGGCTTCCCGTGGCATCCATGAATACACGCCACTGGAGATTTCAAAATGTTTAAAACCTTGAGTAGAGAGAGACTGTCAATGAATACAGCAAAGGGCTGCTGTTTTTATGACTGAGTTCATGTTGAAGTTCTTACTCAGCACTTTGTATTCAACACTTTTATAAGCCATAAAATGTGCGTTCTTCCTATTTCAACTCAGCGCTACAACAAGCACTGCAGCAGTAATGAATGAGTAGGAAAGTGTATCTATAGACTTCCGTTGTTATTATTTAGCGGCTTGGGTCTTTTTTAATATCGAGGAATATTTAACTTTAACGTGAAATCCTTACTTACAAGCCCTTAATCAACAATGCTGAGCTTTTTTTGAATGTATGTAACAAAATATTTGCTACATTTTTACATTTAATATAAAAAGTAACACAATAAAATAAAAATAACGAGGCTATATACAGGGGGTAACGGTATTAAGTCAACGTCCGCAGGTACAGGTTTAATCGAGGTAATTGAGGTAATACTGTATGTACTGTACATGTAGGTCGGGGTAAAGTGACTATGCATAGATAATTAACAGTGAGTAGCAGCAGTGTAAAAAAGGGGGTAAATGCAAATTGCCAACCCTGGAAGCCTGTGTTTCAGAAATAAGGAAGTGGATGGCGGCAAATGTTTTACTTTTAAACTAGGACAAAACAAAGATGCTAGTTCTAGAAACAGAGGCCTACTGTTTGATTTCACAATTAATCTTGATGGTTGTACAGTCATCTCAAATAAATCTGTGAAGGACCTCGGCATTACTCTGGACCCTGATCTCTCTTTTGACAAAAGTATCAAGAATATTTCAAGGTGAGCTTTTTTTCATCTTCGTAACATTGCAAAAATCTGAAACTTTTTGTCCAAAAATTGAGAAAAACTAATCCATGCTTTTGTCACTTCTAGATTAGACTACGACAATGCTCTACTCTCCGGCTACCTGGATAAAGCACCAAATAAACTTTAGTTAGTGCTAAATACGATTTCTAGAAACTTGACTAGAACCAAAAAATGTGATCATATTACTCCAGTGCTAGCCTATACTCTGGCTTCCTGTTAAGGCTCCCCTCTCTCCACTGGGAGTCTCTGCCTCTGACCCTATTTACTCACTGGGCTGAGTCACTGGCTTACTAGTGCTCTTCCATGCCGCCCCTAAGAGGGGTGCGTCACGTCGTGCCAGGCTTTTTTGCACTATACTCGACTTGAGTTGGTTGAGTCACTGACATGATCACCCTGTCTGGTCTTGCGCCCCCTCAGGCTTGTGAGGTAGAGGAGATCTTCGTTGGCTTTACTCAGCCTTGTCTCAGGGTAGTAAGTTGGTGGTCTGTTGATAACCCTCTAGTGGTGTGGGGGCTGTGCTTTGGCAAAGTGGGTGGGGTTATATCCTGCCTGGTTGGCCCTGTCCGGGGGTATCGTCAGACGGGGCCACAATGTCCCCAGCCTCCAGTATCTATGATGCAATAATCTATGTGCCGGGGGACTAGGTTCAGTCTGTCCTATGTGGTGAAATTCTCCTGTCTTATCTGGTGTCCTGTGTGAACTTAAGTGTGCTCCCACTAATTATTTCTCTCTCCCTCTCTCCCGCCTCAGGACTACCTGACCTGATGACTTCTGGCCGTCCACAGTCCACCTGGTCGTACTGCTGCTCGTTTCAACTGTTCACCGGACATGCTACCTTGTCCTGGAACTGCTGTTTACAACTCTCCCTCTCTCGCTCTCTCTCTACCGCACCTGCTGTCTCGACCTCTGAATGCTCGGCGTTGAAAAGCCAACTGACTTTTACTCCTGAGTTGCTGACCTGTTGCACCCTCTACAACCACTGTGATTATTATTTGACCCTGCTGGTCATCTATGAACGTTTGAACATCTTGAAGAACGATCTGGCCTTAATGGCCATGTACTCTTGAAATGCTTCTACATCTGCATTGCTTGCTGTTCGGGGTTTAAAGCTGGGTTTCTTAATAAGCACTTTGTGACATCTGCTGATTTAAAAGGGCTTTATAAATACATTTGATTGATTGAATGATTGATTGATTGATGGACCCACATTGTGGATATTCTTGCTAGCCATCTCAGCCTGCCTTTCACCCCATCCATACATGGCAAATGGGTGCCTGTTTTCCTTGTCGGTTTCTTTGGGCTTCTGTATCTGGCTCCTCGCCCTGGGGGCTTTCTGGACTGTTTGGCTTTAGTTTGAGCCTCTGGCTTCCTCCCTGGCTCAGAAGCAGTTAATCCTTTTCCCAGCTTCTCTTCCTCTGACTCTCCGCAGCCTCCGTCCACAGCACCCTGTACATCTAGGAAGGGATGAGGAGTACTTATGAGTTCTATAATTTTATTAGTATACCTTGTGATTTTTATATCTGCAAGTGTTGTAGAAACTGTCAACAGACAGTGAGGCCTGATCACAGACAACGACGAGACAGCCTATAGGGAGGAGGTCAGAGACCTGGCTGTGTGGTGCCAGAATAACAACCTATCCCTCAACGTAACCAAGACTAAGGAGATGATTGTGGACTACAGGAAAAGGAGGACTGAGCACGCCCCCATTCTCATCGACGGGGCTGTAGTGGAGCAGGTTGAGAGCTTCAAGTTCCTCGGTGTCCACATCAACAACAAACTAGAATGGTCCAAACACACCAAGACAGTTGTGAAGAGGGCACGACAAAGCCTAGTTTCCCCTCAGGAAACTAAAAAGATTTGGCATGGGTCCTGAGATCCTCAAAAGGTTCTACAGCTGCAACATCGAGAGCATCCTGACTGGTTGCATCACTGCCTGGTACGGCAATTGCTCGGCCTCTGACCGCAAGGCACTACAGAGGGTAGTGCGTACTGCCCAGTACATCACTGGGGCTAAGATGCCTGCCATCCAGGACCTCTACACCAGGCGGTGTCAGAGGAAGGCCCTAAAAATTGTCAAAGACCCCAGCCACCCCAGTCATAGACTGTTCTCTCTACTACCGCATGGCAAGCGGTACCAGAGTTCCAAGTCTAGGACAAAAAGGCTTCTCAACAGTTTTTACCCCCAAGCCATAAGACTCCTGAACAGGTAATCAAATGGCTACTCGGACTATTTGCATTGTGTGCCCCCCCCAACCCCTCTTTTTATGCTGCTGCTACTCTCTGTTTATCATAAATGTTGTTTGTTAACATGACAGCTCATTTTTGGGGGGATTGAGTACCCTTTAGGTTAGGCTATTTGATCGAGAAACCTGCATGATAAAAAGTGTCCGTCTCATTACATTGTCATTATCTACGGCCTGTAGGCTACAGAAAAGGCCAGATACTCTTTCTACCATATCTTCTTATGGCTGCAATCCCATCACCGGCTGGCTTCCCGGTCAACAACTTACATCGCGACATCAAACAAAAACACAGGTATTAACAAGAAAATACTAAAACATACAAAAAATATATCTAGGATTTTTTTCCCCAACTGGCTTCCCGGTTGGATGCGCGCTGTGTTAAGAAGCAGTGCGGTTTGGTTGGGTTGTGTTTCGGAGGACGCATGGCTCTCGACCTTCGTCTCTCCCGAGCCCGTACGGGAGTTGTAGCGATGAGACAATTGGATACCACGAAATTGGGGAGAAAAAGGGGGTCATTTTTGTATTTTTATTAAATAAAACATTTAAAAATTGCTTTAGGTGGAGAGGTCTCTGGAGATGCAACTTTGTGTAGTTTTTCTGAAATGAGGATCTTCTGTTTCAATGGTTATTTAGGTGGAATCTTTCTCTCACGTTCTAGTTGTTTTAAGACCAATGGCTCAACTTTATTACTTTGTACTTTGAGGATTGGACCTGCTGTATTTCGAGTCACTGTCAGTTCCAAAACCACAGATGATGTGTTTGTTCTAAAGCCTTCTTGTCAGTCTGTACTTTACCATCTCCTCATAACACTTGGCGTATGTTTCCCATTTTGGGTCCTTGTTGGACCCTAGGAAGAGTAGCTGCTGCCAGGGGCCGTAATAAATACAACATTTAATAGTGAATACAATGCAATAACTATAACAATTCAATTACAACGAGTGTTATGGCTAATTGGCTATAGCTTCAAATAAGGATTAATGACAAAACCAACAATTTCTCCTACACTGAAAATATAAGGGCAGAGAAGAGTTTTTATATTCTTTATTTTTATTTTTTTATAAACTCACATTTATTTTTTTTAAATGTGCCACTCCAACGAAAAAAATAGTAAATAGTAATGTACAGTGAGCTTTTAATAATACATTTGTTTTTTAAATTCATAATACAAAAATCAACAACTTACATCGCGACATCAAACATGCCTAACAAAACAAAAACACAGGTATTAACAAGAAAATACTAAAACATACAAAAAATATATCTAGGATTTTTGCCCATTCTTCAAGGCAAAACTGCTCCAGTTCCTTCAAGATGGATGGGTTCCACTGGTGTACAGCAATCTTTAAGTCATACCACAGATTCTCAGTTGGATTGAGGTCTGGGCTTTGACTAGGCCATTCCAAGACATTTAAATGTTTCCCTTTAAACCACTCGAGTGTTGCTTTAGCAGTATGCTTAGGGTCATTGTCTTGAGGGAAGGTGAACCTCCATCCCAGTCTCAAATCTCTGGAAGACTGAAACAGGTTTCCCTCAAGAATTTCCCTGTATTTAGCGCCATCCATAATTCCTTCAATTCTGACCAGTTTCCCAGTCCCTGCCGATGAAAAACATCTCCACAGCATGATGCTGCCACCACAATGCTTCACTGTGGGGATAGGGTTCTCAGGGTGATGAGAGGTTTTGGGTTTGTGCCAGACATAGCGTTTTCCTCAATTTTAGACTCATCTGACCAGAGTACCTTCTTCCATATGTTTGGGGAGTCTCCCACATGCCTTTTAGCGAACACCAAACGTGTTTGCTTATTTTTTTCTTTTAGCAATGGCTTTTTTCTGGCCACTCTTCCGTAAAGCCCAGCTCTGTGGAGTGTACGGCTTAAAGTGGTCCTATGGACAGATACTCCAATCTCCACTGTGGTGCTTTGCAGCTCCTTCAGGGTTATCTTTGGTCTCTTTGTTGCCTCTGATTAATGACCTCCTTGCCTGGTCTGTGAGTTTTGGTGGGCGGCCCTCTTTTGGCAGGTTTGTTGTGGTGCCATATTCTTTCAATTTTTTAATAATGGATTTAATGGTGCTCAGTGGGATGTTCAAAGTTTCTGATATTTTTTTATAACCCAACCCTGATCTGTACTTCTCCACAACTTTGTCCCTGACCTTTTGGAGAGCTCCTTGGTCTTCACGATGGCGCTTGCTTGGTGGTGCCCCTTGCTTAGTGGTGTTGCAGATTCTGGGGCCTTTCAGAACAGGTATATCTATACTGAGATCATGTGACAGATCATGTGACACTTAGATTCCACACAGGTGGACTTTATTTAACTAATTATGTGACTTCTGAAGGTAATTGGTTGCACCAGATCTTATTTAGGGGCTTCATAGCAAAGGGGGTGAATACATATTCACGCACCACTTTTCCATTTAATTTTTTTTTTTTTTTTTTTTTAAACAAGTAATTTTTTTCACTTCCCCAATTTGGACTATTTTGTGTATGTCCATTACATGAAATCCAAATAAAAATCTATTTCAATTACAGGTTGTAAATGCAACAAAATAGGGTAAACGCCTAGGGCGATGAATACTTTTGCAAGGCACTGTACTACTGTGCGCCTCCCATAGTCTGTTCTGGACTTGTGAAGGATTGTGAAGAGACCTCTGGTCTTGTGGTGCATGGGTGTCCGTGCTGTGTGCTAGTAGTTTAAACAGACACCTCGGTGCTTTTAGCATGTCAACATGATGAAGTCAATCTCTCCCCCTCTTTGAGCCATGAGAGATTTACATGCATATTATGAATGTTAGCTCTCCATGTACAGTGGGGAGAACAAGTATTTGATACACTGCCGATTTTGCAGGTTTTCCTACTTACAAAGCATGTAGAGGTCTGTAATTTTTATCATAGGTACACTTCAACTGTGAGAGACGGAATCTAAAACAAAAATCCAGGAAATCACATTGTATGATTTTTAAGGAAATTATTTGCATTTTATTGCATGACATAAGTATTTGATCACCTACCAACCAGTAAGAATTCCGGCTCTCACAGACCTGTTAGTTTTTCTTTAAGAAGCCCTCCTGTTCTCCACTCATTACCTGTATTAACTGCACCTGTTTGAACTCGTTACCTGTATAAAAGACACCTGTCCACACACTCAATCAAACAGACTCCAACCTCTCCACAATGGCCAAGACCAGAGAGCTGTGTAAGGACATCAGGGATAAAATTGTAGACCTGCACAAGGCTGGGATGGGCTACAGGACAATAGGCAAGCAGCTTGGTGAGAAGGCAACAACTGTTGGCGCAATTATTAGAAAATGGAAGAAGTTGAAGTTGACGGTCAATCACCCTCGGTCTGGGGCTCCATGCAAGATCTCACCTCGTGGGGCATCAATGATCATGAGGAAGGTGAGGGATCAGCCCAGAACTACACGGCAGGACCTGGTCAATGACCTGAAGAGAGCTGGGACCACAGTCTCAAAGAAAACCATTAGTAACACACTACGCCGTCATGGATTAAAATCCTGCAGCGCACGCAAGGTCCCCCTGCTCAAGCCAGCGCATGTCCAAGCCCGTCTGAAGTTTGCCAATGACCATCTGGATGATCCAGAGGAGGAATGGGAGAAGGTCATGTGGTCTGATGAGACAAAAATAGAGCTTTTTGGTCTAAACTCCACTTGCCGTGTTTGGAGGAAGAAGAAGGATGAGTACAACTCTAAGAACACCATCCCAACCGTGAAGCATGGAGGTGGAAACATCATTCTTTGGGGATGCTTTTCTGCAAAGGGGACAGGACGACTGCACCGTATTGAGGGGAGGATGGATGGGGCCATGTATCGCGAGATCTTGGCCAACAACCTCCTTCCCTCAGTAAGAGCATTGAAGATGGGTCGTGGCTGGGTCTTCCAGCATGACAACGACCCGAAACACACAGCCATGGCAACTAAGGAGTGGCTCCTTAAGGAGCATCTCAAGGTCCTGGAGTGGCCTAGCCAGTCTCCAGACCTGAACCCAATAGAAAATCTTTGGAGGGAGCTGAAAGTCCATATTGCCCAGCGACAGCCCCGAAACCCGAAGGATCTGGAGAAGGTCTGTATGGAGGAGTGGGCCAAAATCCCTGCTGCAGTGTGTGCAAACCTGGTCAAGAACTACAGGAAACATATGATCTCTGTAATTGCAAACAAAGGTTTCTGTACCAAATATTAAGTTCTGCTTTTCTGATGTATCAAATACTTATGTCATGCAATAAAATGCAAATTAATTACTTAAAAATCATACAATGTGATTTTCTGGATTTTTGTTTTAGATTCCGTCTCTCACAGTTGAAGTGTACCTATGATAAAAATTACAGACCTCTACATGCTTTGTAAGTAGGAAAACCTGCAAAATCGGCAGTGTATCAAATACTTGTTCTCCCCACTGTATATCTAAGGGCCAGCCGTTCTGCCCTGTTCTGAGCCAATTGCAATTTTCCGAGGTCTTTCTTTGTGTTACCTGACCACACGACTGAACAGTAGTCCAGGTGCGACAAAACCAGAGCCTGTAGGACCTTCCTTGTTTATAGTGTTGTTAAAAAGGCAGAGTAGTGCTTTATTATGGACAGACTTTTCCCCATCTTAGCTACTGTTGTATCATCATGTTTTGACTATGACAGTATACAATCCAGGGTTACTCCAAGCAATTTAGTCACTTTAACTTGGTGCTCAATTTCCACATAATTTAATACAATATTTAGTTGAGGTTTAGGGTTTAGTGGATGATTTGTCCCAAATACAATGCTTTTAGTTTTTGAAATATTTAGTACGAACTTATTCATTGCCACCCATTCTGAAACTAACTGCTGCTCTTTGTTAAGTGTTGCAGTGATTTCACTCGCTGTAGTAGCTGCCTTGTATAGTGTTGAGTCATCCGCATACATAGACATACTGGCTTTACTCAAGGCCAGTGGCATCTCATTAGTAAAGTTTGAAAAAAGTAAGGGGCCTAGACAGTTGTCCTGGGGTATTCCTGATTCTACCTGGATTATGTTGGAGAGGATTCCATTAAAGAACACCCTCTGTGTTCTGTTAGACAGGTAACTCTTTATCTACATTGTTGCAGGGGGTGTAAAGCCAAAAAAAATATGTTTTTCCAGCAGCAGACTATGATGACAATGTCAAAGCCACATTGAAGTCTAACAAAATAGCTCCCACAATCTTTTTAGCATCAATTTCTCTCAGCCAATCATCAGTAATTTGTGTAAGTGCTGTGCTTGTTGAGTGTCCTTCTCTATAAGCGTGCTGAAAGTCTGTTGTTAATTTGTTTACAGAAAAATAGCATTGTATCTGGTCAAACACAATTTTTTCCAAAAGTTTACTAAGAGTTGGTAACAGGCTGATTGGTAGGCTATTTGAGCCAGTAAAGGGGGCTTTACTATTCTTTTGCTTCCCTCCAAGCCTACACACTTTCTAGTTGGCTTAGATTGAAGATATGGAAAATAGGAGTGGAAATATTGTCCGCTATTATCCTCAGTAATTTTCCACTCAAGTTATCAGACCCCGGTGACTTGTCATTGTTGATAGACAACAATATTTTTTTTACTTCTTCCACACTTCTTACGAAATTCTATATTTACAATGCTTGTCTTTCATAATTTTATCAGATATACTTGGATGTGTAATGTTGATTGATTATTAATTGATTATTAAACTGTTATGACATGAGTATTATTGTAACATGATGCTGCCATAGGCCTACTATTTAAGTGATAGCATATCATTCTCCATATTCTATTGTCAGAATACACTATCTAAGAAAATTAAACGAATATGTAGCCTAATGTCTACACTGCAATGAATGCAAAATGTGCAAGAGAACCAGATTTTGCATAGTGTAGCCTATATCCGATTTTATTCTGCACAGAACTAGAGAATGTGTGTCTCAAAATGTATTGCAAATTGCATGTTTTAACATTCTAATGTCTTATACTTACAGCATATAGATTTACTGGCTCGGTTTTCACAAGCAAAACACAACAGATGGTGTTTCGTGTCTAGTAATCATAGGCTGGCTATGTTTTAGCCCCGCCCATAGTTGAGATGCACTTAAAAGTCAATTTCCTTCTAGCAGGTGTTTGAAAGGCACTTAAATATGTTGTCTTGCCCATTAACCTTCTGAATTTCACACATACACAATCTGTCACACCCTGGCCTTAGTTATCTTTGTTTTCATTATTATTTTAGTTAGGTCAGGGTGTGACATGGGGAAGTATGTGTTTTGGGTTGTCTAGGGGTTTGTAGGTTTAATGGGGAAACCTCTTGTCTAGGTGTTTGTATGTCGATGGCTGCCTAGATTGGTTCTCAATTAGAGACAGCTGTGGTTTATTGTCTCTAATTGGGAGCCATATTTAAGGCAGCCATGGGCATCATGTGTTTGTGGGTAATTGTCTATGTTGAACGTTTGTTGCTTGTCCATGCACTTACGTCATTTAGCTTCACGGTCGTTTGTTGTTTTGGTTTGTTTTGTGTATAGTGTTCGTTTTCGTGTTTTTCCTATCTTCTAATAAAAGAAGATGTATTTTGCACACGCTGCGCCTTGGTCATCTCTCTCTCCTATAGACGATCGTGACACAATCCATGTCTCAATTGTCTCAAGGCTGAAAAATCCTTATTTAACCTGTCTCCCCCCCTCTTCATCTACACTGATTGAAGTTGATTTAACAGAAGACATCAATAAGGGATTATAGCTTTCACCTAGATTCACTTGGTCAGTCTATGTCATGGAAAGAGCAAGTATTCCTAATGTTTTGTACATTCAGATGGTAAATGTAAATGTTGGTTAGAATACAATAATCTGTTTGTTAAAATGTATGTCAGAAGAATGCTCCAACCCTGCTCTAACAAGGTCCTGGTGAGCAGCTACTATTACCCTAGACTCAGTGTGCAAGGTGTTTTTGCCCCTGCAATATATTCTATACAAGGCTTCTTCAGGCTGTCCTTGGAATATGAGATTGGTATCAAATGTCAAATCTGTGTTGTTGCGAAGTTTAAAGTAGACGTGAAGGAGCAAGCATGGCACATTCCAGCGAAGTCATGCCCGACAGTCACCTTTCACTCTCGCCATGCCAAATCAAGAGTCAAATCTCTTGTAGTAGACTCGACGCAAATCAGGATGCACTATAGCAGTAGCCTATTATAATCCTGCATTTGTGTAATTTGATGACAATCTTTGAATGCTTTGATAATTCCTTTGCATTTACTATAGCGTATTATCTCTAACATTATCCTACAGTACCATACCATATTCAGCATGGAAATCCTCAACATACCATGCATTCTAATGACCACGACTATTGGATTGAAGGCCTATTGGTTTATTGTGTGATGATCATGTTATGTGCTTTACAACATAGGCCTACATATTGCGGCATTATGATTATAAAACAGACATATATGAAAATACCAAATAATGGACTTTAATAACTTAGTATTTATGTACATTTACATTCACATGTTGAATAATAACATGTCATGTCTCGTTCTTGTTTATGCTGGTTCACATTTGCAGATTTTCTTTCCAGATAACGCATGGTTACAAAAAAGATTGTTACAAAAACAGTCCAGTGACAACATTGTGTTGTTCCTCTTGTGGATCCAGAGCAAACAGACGCAGGAGATGATACATTTAGAAGCACTTGCGGTGGACAATGCTGGGGCCTGCCTCGTCGTATTCCTGCTTGGTGATCCACATAGCCTGGAAAGTGGACAGGGAAGCCAGGATGGAGCCACCGATCCAGACGGAGTATTTACGCTCAGGTGGGGCAATGATCTATAGAGAAAGAAGTTGAGTATGAGTAAAAACCATTACATATTTTTATTAAGATTTTATTGTTGACAAATAAATGTTTATTGGAAGGTATAAATACGAATAGTGTTATTGGGTTGTCATATAATTACCTTGATCTTCATGGTGCTGGGAGCCAGGGCGGTGATCTCCTTTTGCATACGGTCAGCAATACCAGGGTACATGGTGGTACCACCGGACAGGACATTGTTGGCATACAGGTCCTTACGGATGTCAATGTCGCACTTCATGATGCTGTTGTAGGCGGTCTCGTGAATACCGGCAGACTCCATACCTGTTCGGATTATAACGTATTAGAAACAGCATGTCTCTATTTTGACCAATATAATAGGCATATAAATGATCATTACTCGTTATATGATTATTACATACCAATGAATGAAGGCTGGAAGAGGGTCTCTGGGCAACGGAAACGCTCGTTACCGATGGTGATGACCTGACCATCGGGAAGCTCATAGCTCTTCTCAAGGGAGGAGGAGGAGGCGGCGGTGGCCATCTCGTTCTCGAAGTCCAGAGCCACATAGCACAGCTTCTCCTTGATGTCACGCACGATCTCACGCTCGGCTGTAATGAATAAATATTTTGCTCAGAACATGGAACAAATCATTGCAATTACGCACGTCTTGTGCGTTTTAGCGCATTTTACAGATTATGCATGGTATTTTCATGGTGAGTAAAACAAGGCAAACAAAATCTCACCGGTTGTGACGAAAGAGTAGCCACGCTCGGTGAGGATTTTCATGAGGTAGTCAGTCAGATCGCGACCAGCCAAATCCAGACGCATGATGGCGTGGGGAAGAGCATAACCCTCATAGATGGGTACGTTGTGGGTCACACCATCACCGGAGTCCAGCACAATACCTTTAACACAAACAAAAACGTAAATATTCAGTTGACATAACTCATAGTATAGACACATGGTAGGCCACACGTAGCCGACACGTTGTTTTAGGTTAATTGTTTATGAGTAAACGCTGCATTCCTTACCAGTGGTACGACCGGAGGCGTACAGAGACAGCACAGCCTGGATCGCAACATACATGGCTGGGACGTTGAATGTCTCAAACATGATCTGGGTCATCTTTTCACGGTTAGCCTTGGGGTTCAGGGGGGCCTCAGTGAGCAGAGTGGGATGCTCCTCGGGGGCCACACGCAGCTCGTTGTAGAAGGTGTGGTGCCAGATCTTCTCCATATCGTCCCAGTTAGTGATGATACCGTGCTCGATGGGGTACTTAAGAGTAAGGATACCTCTCTTGCTCTGAGCTTCATCTCCTACGTAGGAGTCCTTCTGACCCATACCGACCATGACACCCTGGAGGAAAGACGAGACTCATTGGCCTATATGGTGGCATAGCCTAATCCCAGTCAAAACATGACGTGGGAACGCATAGATAGATAATGGATAATAAAGGATTTACGGGGCAAATTGCGTAATATGGGCCTGCTGCAAGCGTCTTCGGAGTGCAGATCATACCTGGTGACGAGGGCGACCAACGATGGAGGGGAAGACAGCCCTGGGGGCGTCATCACCGGCGAACCCTGCCTTCACAAGGCCGGAGCCGTTGTCGCACACAAGAGCTGTAGTCTCGTCGTCGTCACACATCTTGAGTTCTTAATAATACACATACACAAATAACTGTCATATTTCTGCAGGGTGCACGCACACAGAAACATCAGAACAACATAACGCACGATGCACACCTAAACGTTAAAAAGACAAGTAGGGTGAGACACAGACATACACTATGGAGCGATTGACATTAAATATTGTGCAAACTACGGATGACAGCTTAACACACAAGCCTGGTTGAGTGAGAAAATCATTGCATTTACTCAAAAAGTTGTTGCAAGTTAATAGGCTACTATGTCGATATTATATTGAATTGAGTTTAGGTACAAGTCATTTGAGTTGAGTCTACATTTGGTTAGATTTACGCATTGATATTGTCACCTGTTGAATACCCTACTGGAAATGTTATCTTATGCATGTTACACACTCATTTGTTGTATGAGTGAAATGATCTATCCAATTATAATGCATTGTTTCTGAACTCCATGAAACCACTCTAATTTCTTTCAATAACACAATGTCAAGGGGCTGTTAAATCGTTAGGTAGCCAAGCCCAGGCAATTTGGCCAGTTGTTTGTTTCAATTAAGTCTACAAACAAGGCCAAGGGTTTATCAAGTAATCTGACAGAAAGGAAAATGTGTATTTTATCTCTCTTCTACTCTTCCGCAATTTGTTTAATTTCTGTAGCCTATACAATAAATCCATGCGTAATTGGCATGCGCAATTCCTTCAGGTGAAGAGACTGTAACATCACTATCTGTGTATTTTATAATATTAATTGGCTCCACAGATGTCAAATAAAAATAAGGGTACATCCTTTGATATCAGTCCATGAATAGTAGATCCAGTCTTTGAGGTTTGGGTTGATTCCATTTTTCTTACCTTTGGTGGTGTCTGTCTCAGATTAAGCTCAGAAGGCGGAAAGCAACTGCTGCTGGATCGAGCTATAGTGGCACTTCAAACCTTATATACTCACCGCGTTCGGCCTATTTCCCTTACCCACCATTGAGAATGTCTACGTGTTCCATTGGACATTTTCCCAGCCGTCATCCATATTAGGTTCTTCGGTGTGACGGGGAAACTTCGCAGGCAGGCTAAAGGGCTCCCCGGTTTACAAGTGAGCAGGGCTCTCCATGTATGGGACTGTGGTCCTGATTCGAAGCCACGGTTCCAGGGCCGTATATGGAGAGCCTGTGATTTGTAAGACACCCTCGTGGCACAGCAAACTACAACTGCATACAGGATCCCCGTTGGAAAGCCCTTATCGAGGAGCGCAACTGTATGGCCATATAGGAACGACAACACGAAGGAAAGAAGGTAGTTTAAATTATTGTTCTGTCATACTACTGCAGGTTGATTACAAACATAGTAATGTTCCTTTGAGCTTGGATTTGCAATTGCACAGCCGTGTTAACAATGGATTGGTCTGTAATTTTTTGCCATTGTGCTCTGTAATCGTTGCTGCTTGGGGTCTTAGGGTTTTACTCAGTTTAGAGCTCTAGAACCCCGTGCATACCTACTGTGGGGTAGCCGTAGGTTATCCAAACAATAACAGATGCCGCATTGATTCAGGCATAACATAGGCTACGTTTAATACAACTATTTGCATGGTGCTAATTGCATGCAAAGTTAAACATTTAGACATTTTTATTTTGTGGCGAGACCCAATAAAGATTGCATTATTATTATTAGCCTACATCATTGTGCATCCATAGACTGATCTCTTTTCTATCATCATATGGCCAGCATCCGACAGATTCTCTGAAACAGCTGATAACAGCTAGCCTTATAGGCTATTTATTGTTGGTATTGTCACAGGCAATATTTAAAATTAGGGTTGTTTAAAAAAACATACAAGTTCCAGTTGGTCAAATACATAGAGAATGTGACTTTTTACTTCTCATATACTTTAGACATTTCAACACATAGTGGCCAGGTCATATGCTCACAGCAACACCCAAGTCAAATAATTTGTCGACAGAGACAACCGGAGCCCAGGGTTAACTCAGTGTTGTCATGAGGACCATGTCTCAAACGTTCAGCTGTGTATCCTGAACATATGACATAATAAGCTATCCAAGAACCTCATATACAACCTTTTAATGCTGTGTTCAAAGAAAATGAAAAGCTGCAAAGCAATTTTTTCCATTGAAATTCGGTGTAAATCACAGTTCTTCCATGAACTTGATCTTATGTATTGTACAAAATACAGTACATAAAGCATTTATTTTAGTAGGTCTACATTTGAGGCTTGTTTGGTTTGACAGGGTCTGTTGCCCAGCTGCTGCCACTCCACTGTCTGTCCCAGCAGGTGATGTCTGTGGGGTACGTGTCAGTTTGGTAGGAGGGGAGGAAGCAAGAGGGGCAACTGCTACTACTCCTCCCCCTGTCACCAAGGGAAAATAAGCAGCTTAGTCGTTCAGAAGACCACTTCAGCCTGGGCTGGAGAACCCTACACTCTTAGAACCCTTTTTGGTTCTATATATATGTTTTTTCTATACTTTGTTTCATATATTATGACATGCTTAAAGGTTATATCTATATAGAACCCAAATTAACCCTTTTCTTGAATAGCCTAGAACCTTTAGGGGTGGCATATATGAAGCAAGTAATAGAAACCTTTTAGAACCTTTTTTTCTAAGAGTGTAACAGGACAAGAATAGACTAAGGCCGGGATTCAATCCGATCGCCTCATGAGCTTAGTTCAACTGTCGTACCCCATCAGAACCCAAAATATAAGCTTGTTTTACTCCAATGGTTGTAAACAATGTAACTGTAAACAAACAGCCTCAAAACATGGTTAAAACTATACGTTTGATATCATGGATGGTCAGTCCTTGCATCCATAGCTCTTTCTATGAATTTGAGTGATTACATTTCTCCAAGCCCATCCCTCAGCGTTTTACCAAAACAGAGGCGGTTTGCCCACTTTGTTATTGTTTCAATTAAGGATTACAGCTTTAATGAGGTTCAGAGGCCTCTTCTAGTCACATGCATTTGACTCCTCTGTTTTCATGACAGATAGGCTACACGCCATCACTGGCGTAATGCAGTTTCTCTGGACCCCCACAAGGTCAGAGTTCGCTCTCCTCTCCCACCACCTTCCCTAAAATAAAACAAAATCTGTCAGCCAGACAGCCACTCACCAAGTTTAGACTACTGATTTGTGTCCATGGTGCTGAAATTGTGGTATGTCTATACAGCTGCCTATCAACTCGATAATAGACTTTCTGTGGTGGCAGGGAATGTAGCCTATGGCTTTGCTTTAGCTAATGGATAAATGTTGTTTATTAACGAAAAATACCACTGTCCTGTATAGCCTACCTGAACCTGCATGACATGAGCCTGTGCCCAGGTTAATGAGGTCATATTGTTGACAAACAATACCTAAAGAAAAGTAAATGAATCCTTACAACCGAATAATAATTAATAATAGATCAAAAATGTATTTCTCTACATATACATACATTTCATATCAATATTCATATAATCCATGTTTTTCTCATAATAGTAGAAACAAGTGTCATTAATCACCCACGGACTGGTTCATATTTACAGTGCATTCGGAAAGTACTCAGACTCCTTCCCTTTTTCCACATTTTGTTATGTTACAGCCTTATTCTAAAATTGATAAAACAATACAAATATGCCTCAATCTACACACAATACCCCATAATGACAAAGTGAAAACAGGTTTTAGAAATTTTAGCACATAAAAATAAATAAAATATTTACATGAATATTCAGACCCTTTGCTATGAGACTCGAATTTGAGCTCAGGTGCATTCTGTTTACATTGATCATCCTTGAGATGTTTCTAAAACTTGATTGGAGTCCACCTGTGGTAAATTCAATTGATTGGCCATGGTTTATATAAGGTCCCACAGTTGACAGTGCAAGTCAGAGCAAAAACCAAGCCATGAGGTCGAAGTAATTGTCCAGCACTCCGAGACAGGTGTCGAGGCACAGATCTGTGGAAGGATACCAAAAAATACCTGCAGCACTGAAGGTCCCCAAGAACACAGTGGCCTCCAAGAAGTTTGGAACCACCAAGACTCTTCCTAGAGCTGGCCGCCCGTCCAAACTGAGCAATCAAGGGAGAAGAGCCTTGGTCAGGGAAGTGACCAAGAACCTGATGGTCACTCTGACAGAGCTCCAGAGTCCCTCTGTGGAGATGGGAGAACCTTCCAGAAGAACAACCATCTCTGCAGCACTCCACCAATCAGGCCTTTATGGTAGAGTGGCTAGATGGAAGCCACTCCTCAGTAAAAGGCACATGACAGCTCTTGGAGTTTGCCAAAAGGCACCTAAAGGACTCTCAGACCACGAGAAACAACATTCTCTGTTCTGATTAAAATAAGATTGAACTCTTTGGCCTGAATGCCAAGCGTCACGTCTGGAGGAAACCTGGCACCATCCTTAAGGTGTACTTCCAAGATGGCGTAGCAGTCGGACGTATGTTTGTATTGTCCTGTCGCGTGTAAATAGTAAATAGTAAATAGTCTTCGTATTTTTCGTATACATTTCGTATATATTTTAATTTCACTTTCCATCTAGGAACTGAATATACATTCCTACATTCCGCCTCACCCAATGTGGTACGGACCTGCTATTTTTTTTATACTTTAGAACCGTAACCCCAATCAGAAGCTAGCCAGATAACTAGCTACTAGCTAGTAGTCAGTTAGCCACTGCTGCGGTCTTCACCCTCAACTCGGACACAGCCAGCTTCAATACCGGGCCAATACCTGCCAGTCTGCAAGCGCGATATCAACCCAGAGCATATAGGACTGCTTTTTCTCTACCACATCACCGGATTCCTGACGCAAGCTCTGGACAATTACACCGTATCATCACAGCTAGCTAGCTGCAACCGAGTGGCTACTACTGGCTAACACCTCTGTCCCGAAGCAAGCACCAGTTAGCCTTGAGCTAGCCTCGAGCTAGGCCCATCTGCCGGCTAGCTGAAGAGGTCTACCAGCGAATTCTTGGGCTACAATACCAGCTACAAGCTAATTTAGCCATTTTTTTTGCCGCTGCTAGTAGCTTTTACCTTCTGCACAGACACCAGCCCTGTTATTAGCCTGGATATTACTCACCAATTTACCAGCATCGGACTGTCTCTCGACAACAACGCCGGATTCCTGCCGTAATCCCTGAGCCACTGCTTCTGATCCTCACAGCTAGCTTGCGGCTAGCGCAGCTAGCGCCACTGCCACGAAGCTAGCACCAGTTAGCAAACACAATTCTACAATTCACAACCTCTCTTTCGCCATCGCCATCTGGCTTGGATTCTCTGTCGACACGACCACGTCTGAGCAGACCCCCTCCGTCTGAGCAGACCACCCCCCGGGCTACTAACTTTAAACGCCGCGTGCTAGCTTAGTGGAGGCCTCCCTGCTCCATCTACGGCTGCCCCCTGGACACTATGATCACTTGGCTACATAGCTGATGCATGCTTGACTGTCCATTAATTCACGGTACTCCATTCTGTTTATTTGTGTTTTATCTGTCGGCTCTGTGCTTTAACTCAGGATCTGTGTGTAGTTAATCCGACCCTCTCTGCCTAGTCGTCGCCATTTTTACCTGTTGTTGCTGTGTTAGACTAGCACCCTGTTATTGCTGCTGTTATCTTACCTGTTGTTTTAGCTAGCTCTCCCAATCAAGACCTGCAATCACTTTATGCCTTATTGTATGTCTCTCTCAAATATCAATATGCCTTGCATACTGTTGTTCAGGCTAGTTTTCATTATCATTGTTTTGGTTTGCAATGGACCCTGTAGTTCCACTCTCCGTACCTCTGATACCCCCTTTGTCCCACCCCCCACACATGCGGTGACCTCACCCATTGAGACCAGCATGTCCAGAGATACAACCTCTCTTATCATCACCCAGTGCCTGGGCTTGCCTCCGCTGTACCCGCGCCCCTCCATACCCCTGTCTGCACATTATGCCCAGAATCTATTCTACCACGCCCATAAATCTGCTCCTTTTATTCTTTGTCCCCAACGCTCTAGGCGACCAGTTTTGATAGCCTTTAGCCGCACCCTCATCCTACTACTCCTCTGTTCCTCGGGTGATGTGGAGGTAAACCCAGGCCCTGCATGTCCCCAGTCACCCTCATTTGTTGACTTCTGCGATCGAAAAAGCCTTGGCCTCATGCATGTCAACATCAGAAGCCTCCTCCCTAAGTTTGCCTTACTCACCGCTTTAGCACACTCTGCCAATCCTGATGTCCTTGCCGTGTCCGAATCCTGGCTTAGGAAGGCCACCAAAAATTCTGAGATTTCCATACCCAACTATAACACTTTCCGTCAAGATAGAACTGCCAAAGGGGGAGGAGTTGCAATCTACTGCAGAGATAGCCTGCAAAGTTCTGTCATACTTTCCAGGTCTATGCCCAAACAGTTCGAACTTCTAATTTTAAAAATTAATCTCTCCAGAAATAAGTCTCTCACTGTTGCCGCCTGCTACCGACCCCCCTCAGCTCCCAGCTGTGCCCTGGACACCATCTGTGAATTGATCGCTCCCCATCTAGCTTCAGAGTTTGTTCTGTTAGGTGACCTAAACTGGGATATGCTTAACACCCCGGCAGTCCTACAATCCAAGCTTGATGCCCTCAATCTCACACAAATCATCAAGGAACCCACCAGGTACAACCCTAAATCCGTAAACATGGGCACCCTAATAGACATTATCCTGACCAACCTGCCCTCCAAATACACCTCTGCTGTCTTCAATCAAGATCTCAGCGATCACTGCCTCATTGCCTGTATCCGCCACGGGTCCGCGGTCAAACGACCACCCCTCATCACTGTCAAACGCTCCCTAAAACACTTCTGCGAGCAGGCCTTTCTAATCGACCTGGCCCGGGTACCCTGGAAGGATATTGACCTCATCCCGTCAGTTGAGGATGCCTGGTCATTCTTTAAATGTTACTTCCTCACCATATTAGACAAGCATGCTCCGTTCAAAAAATGCAGAACCAAGAACAGATATAGCCCTTGGTTCACTCCAGACCTGACTGCCCTCGACCAGCACAAAAACATCCTGTGGCGAACTGCAATAGCATCGAAGAGCCCCCGCGATATGCAACTGTTCAGGGAAGTCAGGAACCAATACACGCAGTCAGTCAGGAAAGCAAAGGCCAGCTTTTTCAAGCAGAAATTCGCATCCAGTAGCTCTAACTCCAAAAAGTTCTGGGATACTGTAAAGTCCATGGAGAACAAGAGCACCTCCTCCCAGCTGCCCACTGCACTGAGGCTAGGTAACACGGTCACCACCGATAAATCCGTGATAATCGAAGACTTCAACAAGCATTTCTCAATGGCTGGCCATGCCTTCCTCCTGGCGACTCCAACCTTGGCCAACAGCCCCGCCCCCCCCGCTGCTACTCGCCCAAGCCTCCCCAGCTTCTCCTTTACCCAAATCCAGATAGCAGATGTTCTGAAAGAGCTGGAAAACCTGGACCCATACAAATCAGCTGGGCTTGACAATCTGGACCCCCTATTTCTGAAACTGTCCGCCGCCATTGTCGCACCCCCTATTACCAGCCTGTTCAACCTCTCCTTCGTATCATCTGAGATCCCCAAGGATTGGAAAGCTGCCGCGGTCATCCCCCTCTTCAAAGGGGGAGACACCCTGGACCCAAACTGTTACAGACCTATATCCATCCTGCCCTGCCTATCTAAGGTCTTCGAAAGCCAAGTCAACAAACAGATCACTGACCATCTCGAATCCCACCGTACCTTCTCCGCTGTGCAATCCGGTTTCCGAGCCGGTCACGGGTGCACCTCAGCCACGCTCAAGGTACTAAACGACATCATAACCGCCATCGATAAAAGACATTACTGTGCAGCCGTCTTCATCGACCTGGCCAAGGCTTTCGACTCTGTCAATCACCATATTCTTATCGGCAGACTCAGTAGCCTCGGTTTTTCTAATGACTGCCTTGCCTGGTTCACCAACTACTTTGCAGACAGAGTTCAGTGTGTCAAATCGGAGGGCATGTTGTCCGGTCCTCTGGCAGTCTCTATGGGGGTACCACAGGGTTCAATTCTCGGGCCGACTCTTTTCTCTGTATACATCAATGATGTTGCTCTTGCTGCGGGCGATTCCCTGATCCACCTCTACGCAGACGACACCATTCTATATACTTCCGGCCCTTCCTTGGACACTGTGCTATCTAACCTCCAAATGAGCTTCAATGCCATACAACACTCCTTCCGTGGCCTCCAACTGCTCTTAAACGCTAGTAAAACCAAATGCATGCTTTTCAACCGTTCGCTGCCTGCACCCGCACGCCCGACTAGCATCACCACCCTGGACGGTTCCGACCTAGAATATGTGGACATCTATAAGTACCTAGGTGTCTGGCTAGACTGCAAACTCTCCTTCCAGACTCATATCAAACATCTCCAATCCAAAATCAAATCAAGAATCGGCTTTCTATTCCGCAACAAAGCCTCCTTCACTCACGCCGCCAAACTTACCCTAGTAAAACTGACTATCCTACCGATCCTCGACTTCGGCGATGTCATCTACAAAATAGCTTCCAACACTCTACTCGGCAAACTGGATGCAGTTTATCACAGTGCCATTCGTTTTGTTACTAAAGCACCTTATACGACCCACCACTGCGACCTGTATGCCCTAGTCGGCTGGCCCTCGCTACATGTTCGTCGTCAGACCCACTGGCTCCAGGTCATCTACAAGGCTATGCTAGGTAAAGTGCCGCCTTATCTCAGTTCACTGGTCACGATGGCTACACCCACCCGCAGCACGCGCTCCAGCAGGTGTATCTCACTGATCATCCCTAAAGCTAAAACCTCATTTGGACGCCTTTCCTTCCAGTTCTCTGCTGCCTGCGACTGGAACGAATTGCAAAAATCTCTGAAGTTGGAGACTTTTATCTCCCTCAACAACTTTAAAAATCTGCTATCCGAGCAGCTAACCGATCGCTGCAGCTGTACATAGTCCATCTGTAAAACTACCCACCCAATTTACCTACCTCACCCCCCATACTGCTTTTATTTATTTACTTTTCTGCTCTTTTGCACACCAGTATCTCTTCTTGCACATGATCATCTGATGATTTATCACTCCAGTGTTAATCTGCTAAATTGTAATTATTCGATTTATTGCCTACCTCATGCCTTTTGCACACATTGTATATAGATTCTCTTTTTTTCTACCATGTTATTGACTTGTTTATTGTTTACTCCATGTGTAACTCTGTGTTGTCTGTTCACACTGCTATGCTTTATCTTGGCCAGGTCGCAGTTGCAAATGAGAACTTGTTCTCAACTAGCCTACCTGGTTAAATAAAGGTGAAATAAAAAAAAAAAAAAAAAAAAAAGGTGAAGCATGGTAGTTGCTGCATCATGCTGTGGGGATGTTTTTCAGTGGCAGGGACTGGGAAACTAGTCAGGCTCGAGGGAAAGATGAACGGAGCAAAGTACAGAGAGGTCCTTGATGAAAACCTACTCCAGAGCGCTCAGGACCTCAGACTGGGGTGAAGGTTTACCTTCCAATGGACAACGACCCTAAGCACACAGCCAAGACAACGCAGGAGTGGCTTCGGGACAAGTCTCTGAATGTCCTTGAGTTGCCCGGACTTGAACCCGATCGAACATCTCTGGAGAGACCTGAAAATGGCTGTGCAGCGGCACTCCCCATCCAACCTGACAGAGCTTGAGAGAATCTGCAGAGAAGAATGTGAGAAACTCCACAAATACAGGTGTGCCAAGCTTGTATAGTCATACCGAAGAAGACTCAAGGCTGTAATCGCTGCCAAAGGTGCTTCGACAAAGTACTGAGTAAAGGGTCTGAATAGTTATGTAAATGTATGTCATTTGCAAAAATGTCTAAAAAACTGTTTTTGCTTTGTCATTAGGGGAAAATTGATGAGGGAATTTTTTTTTTTTAATACAGTTTTGAATAAGGCTGTAACATAACAAAATGTGGAAAAAGTCAAGGGGTCTGAATACTTTCCGAACGCACTTTATGCATCGTATGCACGTGACCAATAAGGCCTGACCTATAGCATATCATAATCACATCAATAAGTTGGTTATAGCAAACTCCGAACACCATAACACATTTTAAAGTATAATGGATGCAGAGGATGTAACAAATTAACTCAAAATGGGGAATGTTTACTGGTTGCTCAGGGGGCAAAGGGGAAGTCCAATGTGTGGAAGACATTTGACTTAGTTGTGGAAGATTACAATATAATTTTTTTTCTGACCTTTTGGAACTGTGTAAACAACACTTAATAAATTATAACTGTACCAGAGAGTCTATTCTAACAAAAAAAAATTGAAAGCCTTTATTACCGCAAAGACTAAAAACAGTCATGGATTTGTGAATGCAATTGCTGACATGTTGCAGTAGATGTATTGTTTAGGCTAATTATTCGAGGCTCCCTTTCTTATTTCATTTTAAAACAAAAAAAGCTTAATGGCATTTCAAAACATGAATGACATGAATGACTTGAATGACTTGTATGCTTGTATTCATCTTCCGGCGCCGAAAAGAGATGGCTGCCTCGCTTCGTGTTCCTTGGAAAATATGCAGTATTTTGTTTTTTTACGTGTTATTTCTTACATCGGTACCCCGGGTAATCTTAGGTTTCATTACATACAGTCGGGAGGAACTACTGAATATACGATTAACGTCAACTCATCATCGTTCCTACCAGGAATATGACTTTCCCGAAACGGATCCAGTGTTTTGCCTTCCACACAATACAATGGATCTGATCCCAGCCGGCGACCCTGTGCGACGCCGAAAAAGGGGAAAACGTGGCGGTCTCGTGGTCAGGCTTCGGAGACGGGCACATCGCGCTCCACTCCCTAGCATACTACTCGCCAATGTCCAGTCTCTTGACAATAAGGTTGATGAAATCCGAGCACGGGTAGCATTCCAGAGAGACATCAGGGATTGCAACGTGCTCTGCTTCACGGAAACATGGCTAACTCAAGGGACGCTAACGGAGTCGGTGCAGCCAGCTGGTTTCTTCATGCATCGCGCCGACAGAAACAAACATCTTTCCGGTAAGAAGAGGGGCGGGGGGGTATGCCTTATGATTAACGAGAAGTGGTGTGATCATCATAACAACACACAAGAACTCAAGTCGTTCTGTTCACCTGATCTAGAACTCCTCACAATCAAATGTCGACCGCATTATCTACCAAGGGAATTCTCGTCAATCATAATCACAGCCGTATACATTCCCCCCCAAGCAGACACATCGATGGCCCTGAACTAACTTTATCTGACTCTTTGTAAACTGGAAACCACACACCCTGAGGCTGCATTCATCGTAGCTGGGGATTTTAACAAGGCTAATCTAAAAACAAAACTCCCTAAATTCTATCAGCATATCGATTGTGCTACCAGGGCTGGAAAAACACTAGACCATTGTTATACTAATTTCCGCGACGCTTATAAGGCCCTCCCCCGCCCCCCTTTCGGAAAAGCTGACCACGACTCCATTTTGTTGATTCCAGCCTACAAACAAAAACTCAAACAACAAGCTCCCGCGCTCAGGTCTGTTCAACGCTGGTCCGACCAATCTGAATCCACGCTTCAAGACTGCTTCGATCACGCAGATTGGAATATGTTCCGCATCGCGTCCAACAACAATATTGACGAATATGCTGATTCGGTGAGCGAGTTCATTAGGAAGTGCATTGACGATGTCGTACCCACAGCAACGATAAAAACATTCCCAAACCAGAAACCGTGGATTGACGGCAGCATTCGCGTGAAACTGAAAGCGCGAACCACTGCTTTTAACCAGGGCAAGGTGACCGGAAGCATGACCGAATACAAACAGTGTAGCTATTCTCTCCGCAAGGCAATCAAACAGGCCAAGTCTCAGTACAGAGACAAAATCGAGTCGAAATTCAACAGCTCAGACACAAGAGGTATGTGGCAGGGTCTACAGTCAATCACGGATTACAAAAAGAAAATCCGCCCCGTCGAGGACCAGGATGTCTTGCTCCCAGACAGGCTAAACAACTTTTTTGCCCGCTTTGAGGACAATACAGTGCCACTGACACGGCCCCCTACCAAAACCTGCGGGCTCTCCTTCACTGCAGCCGAGGTGAGTAAAACATTTAAACGTGTTAACCCTCGCAAGGCTGCAGGCCCAGACGGCATTCCCAGCCGCGTCCTCAGAGCATGCGCAGACCAGCTGGCTGGTGTGTTTACGGACATATTCAATCAATCCTTATCCCAGTCTGCTGTTCCCACATGCTTCAAGAGGGCCACCATTGTTCCTGTTCCCAAGAAAGCTAAGGTAACTGAGCTAAACGACTACCGCCCCGTAGCACTCACTTCCGTCATCATGAAGTGCTTTGAGAGACTAGTCAAGGACCATATCACCTCCACCCTACCGGACACCCTAGACCCACTCCAATTTGCTTACCGACCCAATAGGTCCACAGACGACGCAATCGCAACCACACTGCACACTGCCCTAACCCATCTGGACAAGAGGAATACCCATGTGAGAATGCTGTTCATCGATTACAGCTCAGCATTTAACACCATAGTACCCTCCAAACTCGTCATCAAGCTCGAGACCCTGGGTCTCGACCCCGCCCTGTGCAACTGGGTCCTGGACTTCCTGACGGGCCGCCCCCAGGTGGTGAGGGTAGGTAACAACATCTCCACCCCGCTGATCCTCAACACTGGGGCCCCACAAGGGTGCGTTCTGAGCCCTCTCCTGTACTCCCTGTTCACCCACGACTGCGTGGCCATGCACGCCTCCAACTCAATCATCAAGTTTGCGGATGACACTACAGTGGTAGGCTTGATCACCAACAACGACGAGACGGCCTACAGGGAGGAGGTGAGGGCCCTCGGAGTGTGGTGTCAGGAAAATAACCTCATACTCAACGTCAACAAAACAAAGGAGATGATTGTGGACTTCAGGAAACAGCAGAGGGAGCACCCCCCTATCCACATCGACGGGTCAGTAGTGGAGAAGGTGGAAAGTTTTAAGTTCCTCGGTGTACACATCACGGACAAACTGAACTGGTCCACCCACACAGACAGCGTTGTGAAGAAGGCGCAGCAGCGCCTCTTCAACCTCAGGAGGCTGAAGAAATTCGGATTGTCACCAAAAGCACTCACAAACTTCTACAGATGCACAATCGAGAGCATCCTGTCGGGCTGTATCACCGCCTGGTACGGCAACTGCTCCGCCCACAACCGTAAGGCTCTCCAGAGGGTAGTGAGGTCTGCAGAACGCATCACCAGGGGCAAACTACCTGCCCTCCAGGACACCTACACCACCCGATGTCACAGGAAGGCCATAAAGATCATCAAGGACAACAACCACCCAAGCCACTGCCTGTTCACCCCGCTATCATCCAGAAGGCGAGGTCAGTACAGGTGCATCAAAGCAGGGACCGAGAGACTGAAAAACAGCTTCTATCTCAAGGCCATCAGACTGTTAAACAGCCACCACTAACATTTAGCGGCCGCTGCCAACATACTGACTCAACTCCAGCCACTTTAAAAATGGGAATTGATGGAAATTATGTAAAAATGTACCACTAGCCACTTTAAGCAATGCCACTTAATACAATGTTTACATACCCTACATTACCCATCTCATATGTATATATACTGTACTCTATATCATCTACTGCATCTTGCCATCTTTATGCAATACATGTACCACTAGCCACTTTAAACTATGCCACTTTATGTTTACATACCCTACAGTACTCATCTCATATGTATATACCGTACTCTATACCATCTACTGCATCTGCCATGCCGTTCTGTACCACCACTCATCCATATATCTTTATGTACATATTCTTTATCCCTTTACACTTGTGTGTGTGTGTAAGGTAGTAGTGTGGAATTGTTAGGTTAGATTACTGTTGGTTATTACTGCATTGTCGGAACTAGAAGCACAAGCATTTCGCTACACTCGCATTAACATCTGCTAACCATGTGTATGTGACTAATAAAATTTGATTTGATTTGATTTTGATTTGCTGTGTGATGACATGCACAAATTAATGATTGATTTATTGACACTGTAGCCTATAGGCTATATTGAAATATAGGCCTAAATTACAGTATTAAGACAGCTAAACAGGATGCACTCTTAGGCCTACAGCTCGATGGTGGTAAAACAAGGCTACTATGCTAAGCCTACGAATGATAATGACATGACTTAGTATTATACTGATGATCATAATCATAATTGTAATAATAACAATAAGAAGGAGATCAAGAAAGAAAATTGTGTATAGGAGCAAGAGCTGAGTGGGCAGCTTATTAGGTGTGATAAACAGGTGCTTTTAGATTGCAGTATTATTATATTTCTGACTGTTTGGAACAGTGTAAATAACAATAAATAAATTATAAGTAATACCAGAGAGCCTTTATTACAGCATAGCAAAGAATTAAAACAGCCGAAATTGTGAAATTGCACTATCTAACATGTTGCAGTTGCGAGAGGCGTAAAGCCAGTGGCGGCCCCTCATTCATGTTTTGAGCCCCACATTATAACAAAAAATAATAATAACATATGTTTTTTTTTTTGGGGGGGGGGGGGGGGGGGGCTTGCCTGTTTTGCATGTTATTTTGGCATTAATACGTGTCACATATCAGTTTGCAAACAATGTAAATAAATATATATATATCATTCAGTTAATAAAGCTGCATACACACATGGTCTCTTTTTTGTTTTCTTGAGTAAAGCAGCTCCGAAATGCAGGTGTTTCAGCCTAGCTCAGTGCTTTCTGTGGCGGTGGGGCGAGCGAGCAGAAAATAGGATCACTGCGCCTTGATTGGCTCAGTGTTCTGTCACACATGGGGACAGTACGTCATCACCAAGTTTAAGTCCTTAGTAAGGGTAGACATCCAAAATTTCAGCCCTTTGGGTGCTGCCATAGAGTTATATTACAAGTGCCCTTCCAAGAAGGCTCAAGGTCGTTGGCCACAGATAAAATGATGTCAAATCACGTTATATGTACAGTAGCTTTGATTGGACTGATCATGTCAACATCTTACTTTCAAAGTCTTAGCTAGCAGTCATCATCATGAATAAAGTCGACAATCTACTGGCAAATCCTTTTTAATCCTTGTCATATGAAGAGAAATAATGAAGAGAAATTATAGCGAAAATGTATCGGTCCTCATCGGCCATTAGACATAAAGATTACACAACAAATTCAACAATGAGTCGTTTGGAAGGAATCAGTGGCTAACTGCAAGCGTTGCAAAGCAACCACTAATGTTAGCCTGCTATTCAATGGAGTGGCTGTGTTTTTTCCCCCAGAGTTCCCACCAAAAAATCCAGAGAATGCCAGACTTTGATGCCAAAGTTTGATGCCAAAATTTGCCCACAAAGGCCCGCCGAGCCACCTTCACAAGGTGAGTCCAAAAATGTCTTGTATGTTGCTGCATAAATGATGTAATATGCAAGGGAGATATGTATACTGTAGCTAAGAAAGTAATACGGTATTGTAAACACATCGTTCATGGCCTGGTGTGTCCTTGTCAGCAAACTGTTTTTGTACAGCTTTGACAGTGCCACTGATAGTAGTGGGGGCGCTTGGCTTGCACGTGCAAATTCAGCACACACAACATTCTATAATAGAATTGTGTTATTTGACGTGTCAAATTAAAAGCTTATTTAACGTGTCAAATAGTGTTATATGACGTGTATGTTTTTTGACACGCGAAGACCCAAACGGCGTTCAATGTGCCTCACCCTAACAATTTGGTATATTTTCACCTCTTCATTTTGCCTACTGTTCTAACTTGGGGGTGCACATGTAGCCTATAACCTGTTTTAGAGAAATGTAATCATCGAATATTGGAAGAGCTTTCATTGTCTATATGCCCCCTTTATTTATCCTATGGTTCTGACTTGTTGTACAGGGAGTACACTGTAAGAACGGCCCATGTTCTGAATTCTGTCGCTGTACATTTTAAAAGTGCTGAACAAATAGTTATATTGACTACGTCCGTCGTCGCTCGCTCAGTAATGTCTTAATCGAAATTACGGATAGCCTCTTATCCGCTTGTCATCCCCTTATGCCATAGCTTGTACATCTCAGTTGTCAGTAGAAACCACATTTGTTTAAGCAAGTCAGCAATATCAGCTACACTACCGGTCACATTTTTTAGAACACCTACTCATCCAAGGGTTTTTCTTTCTTTTTACTATTTTCTACATTGTAGAATAATAGTGAAGACATCAACACTATGAAATAACACATATGGAATCATGTAGTAACCAAAAAAGTGTTAAACAAATCAAAATATATTTTATATTTGAGATTCTTCTTTGTCTTGATGACAGCTTTGCACAATCTTGGCATTCTCTCAACCAGCTTCATGATCAGCCAAGACCTCAGAAAAAAAATTGTAGACCTCCACAAGTCTGGTTCATCCTTGGGAGCAATTTCCAAATGCCTGAAGGTACCATATTCATCTGTACAAACAATAGTACGCAAGTATAAACACCATGGGACCACGCAGCCGTCATACCGCTCAGAAAGGAGACACGTTCTGTCTCCTAGAGATTAACGTACTTTGGTGCGAAAAGTGCAAATCAATCCCAGAACAACAGCAAAGGACCTTGTGAAGATGCTGGAGGAAACAGGTACAAAAGTATCTATATCCAAAGTAAAACGGGTCCTATATTGACATAACCTGAAAGGCCGGTCAGCAAGGAAGAAGCCACTGCTCCAAAACCTCCATAAAAAAAGCCAGACTACGGTTAGCAACTGCACATGGGGACAAAGATCGTACTTTTTGGAGAAATGTCCTCTGGTCTGATGAAATAGAACTGTTTGGCCATAATGACTATCGTTATGTTTGGGAAAAAGGGGGAGGCTTGCAAGCCGAAGAACACCATCCCAACCGTGAAACACAGGGGTGGCAGCATCATGTTGTGGGGGTGCTTTGCTGCAGGAGGGACTGGTGCACTTCACAAAATAGATGGTATCATGAGGACGGAAAATTATGTGGATATATTGAAGCAACATCTCAAGACATTAGTCAGGAAGTTAAAGCTTGGTCGCAAATGGGTCTTCCAAATGGAAAATGACCCCAAGCGTACTTCCAAAGTTGTGGCAAAATGGCTTAAGGACAACAAAGTCAAGGTATTGGAGTGGCCATCACAAAGCCCTGACCTCAATCCTGTAGAAAATTTGTGGGCAGAACTGAAAAAGCGCGTGCGAGCAAGGAGGCCTACAAACCTAACTCAGTTACACCAGCTCTGTCAGGAGGAATGGGACAAAATTCAACCAACTTATTGTGGGAAGCTTGTGGAAGGCTACCCGAAACGTTTGACCCAAGTTAAACAATTTAAAGGCAATGCTACCAAATACTAATTGAGTGTATGTAAAACATTTTCTCTACTATTATTCTGACATTTCACATTCTTAAAATAAAGTGGTGATCCTAACTGACTTAAAACAGGGAATTTTTACTAGGATTAAATGTCAGGAATTGTGAAAAACTGAGTTTAAATGTATTTAGCTAAGGTGTATGTAAACTTCCGACTTCAACTCTCTATATATATATATGGATGATGTATAAAGCCAGGCACATTTAACAGCTGTTGATTACAGACCTAACAAATTGGGGTTTCCTCTCTCAATTTTCTTCTTGGAGAAATAATGTAAGGGCTGTTCTCTCTTCTCACTCTGCTGCTGCCTCTGCCGAATTGTTCTCAACAGCAATATGCTGGTTAACTTTTCTATTATGCACATAGTAACATTTGCTAGGAAAAGGCGCCAATTCAATGACACTGAAGATTAGGCTATGTTCCAGAACCTCAAACAGCGACCGCTATAAAATATCATATAAAATAATATATTTTTTATTATTGTTGCACACCATTGTTCTTACATTATACCCATATACAATTTCAGTAGCACGTGTCCTAGAGTGATGGACTGTGCCCTCCCCACAGCCTCTGAAATGGATTAGTCCACTGAGACAGGCGCGAGTCATACTGGCGTCTTGTGCACTATGAATATATATATTTATTTGTGACTGCTCAACTAAAGAAATCTCAGTCGATCAAAATGGGCCAGCCCTAGTAGGGAGGGATGTATTTTCAGTTTGTCTAGATCGAAATAGTCTATTATTGTGGTGTTGAGCACGTAAACCATGCCCGAAGTCAGAATGCTTTGTTAGTTGGTTGTGTGGTGCATTGGCACAGAAACCTGTTGGTGGAAAATGTGTTGCATATATTTTATACAACTATAAATATGGGATCAAAATGTAGAAAATCTGATATCCCCCAAGCTGATCATTGATCGTAGTGTAATGAAACAGGCAGGAAAAGTGAGCTCACCTGTGGTGGTCGGCAACCCCTCTAACTTCTGGCCCGTAGCCCTGTGTGGCATCAACTGTGCCACAAAGCAAAGTCAATATCAACATTTATAAACACAGGGCCACTACAGTTATTGTTATTTGTGCTAAAAAACATCATTTTTTGTTAATTATATGAGGGGGGAGGGTGTTCAATTTATTTTACAATACAAGGGGAGGGTCATGTGAAAATATTTTTAACATTGGGGTTGGGGGGTGCATTTTATTTATGACACCTTGAGTTGGACACCTTCAATTTTGATCTGTCCCGAAGCTGTAGCAAAATCTCTGTGGTGAGACGCATTCAGAAGAGTGGGGCAGAGAAATAAAAATAAATAAGATTGCATTTTAACAGAAAAATGACCTAAATGAACATATTTCTTTAGTAAAAAGACAAGTCTGGCTGATAATAATTGCCATCATGGTTGAGGCAGAGGACACGATGACGACAAGCCCAAAGACAGGCCCTAGCCAGTGGTGGAAAAAGTACCCAATTGTCATACTTGAGGGAGCTCAGAGGGAGCTCAGCTTCACAGAAATGTGACATTTTTCACCAACCCAATGGACTTGTAAAATAATGTTTCTAATTGTAATAACTCCACTGGTAGACGTGGACATATTTAGATGTATGTTTGTGGTATTGTTTGATTTTGTTTTTTTTAGTAAAGATACCTTAATAGAAAATGACTCAAGTAAAAGTGAGTCAGTAAAATACTACTTGAGTAAAAGTCTAAAAGTAATACTAAGATATCATTTACAAATGAAGCACTTGTGTTTAGTGAGTCTGCCAGATCAGAGGCAGTAGGGATAGCCAGGGATGTTCTCTTGATAACTGCGTGAATTGGACCATTTTCCTGTCCTGCTAAGCATTCAAAATGTAATGAGTACTTTTGGGTGTCAGGGAAAATGTATTTTCTTTAGGAATGTAGTGCAGTAAAAGTAAAAGTATAAATATAAATAATAAAGCAAAGTACAGATATCCCCCCCAAAATTACTTAAGTACTACTTTCAAGTATTTTTACCACTGGACCTAGCTAGCACTTCAACAACCACTAGCATTAGCCTAGCTAGCACTTCAACCAGTAGCATTACTGCCTCTGCTGCTGTCAGTGGCTCATCATCATCAGTACTACTGGCCATCACTAGCAGCAGCGCAGCATTTGCTGATGTCGAACCAGATCGAGAGCTCGGAGAGGAAGATGCAAATTCAGATTCAGAGTCTGATTCACCCCCAGTCCTTGCTGTTCCAGAGTCACAAAAAGACCAGTTTGTGGACCTACGACAGAACGTGTTTATCAGAGGCCCCGTCTGACAAACATCTTGTCAAAAAGGGTCAAAATAGATCAGAGATATTGTATTCCCTCAAAGTGGGGACCCAGTCCCTCTGAGATTTAGTGACAACTATGAAAAATGTATGAAAAACGGATAAAAAATTACACGGACATAGCTTGTGTATTCAACTTTATCTGATGCCGTTTTCTTTTCTTTTTTTCTTTTTTTTGTCGCATTTTTGGAAAAAGAGACTAATTTGAGCAGTGACGGTTTTCGTTAGTGGAAGAATACGGGACCATTTTGAAAGCACATGAGCGTTGTACTGAGCATTTACAAAACATGGAGAGTTGGCACTATCTTGCGGAAAGATTGAAAACAGGCACAACCATTAATGCAATCAACCAGACTGGCTGCAAGGTGGATTGCATCCGGACAAAGCCCGTGTGAAGAAGTGCTGCCTTGGTTGCTCTGGGTGTTGTCTACTTCAAAGGTACTAGAGGGCTGGGGTTCAAGTCCTTATTTCATCTCCTGAGTTGTTGTCACCTTTAACCTATCGGCTCTTATTTGCGTGTGTGTGTAGATAGATGGATAACTCAGTTCAGTCAAATTAGAGGGATGGAGGACTTCCAGCCAGATGGGGAGGCACTCACCCACATTGTCATGATGACCCAGAACCATTCACCAGTGAAACTGGGCTGCACAGTAAATACACAGCCTGGTATAAAAAGTTATTCTTGTTGTTCAGAAACATATTTTTCAATTGATCTGATCTCTCCCCTTCTCCATTTTCTCCCTGCCTCTTTCTCTTTCCCTCACTCTCTCCCTGCAGATTGTTTGGATGCAGGATTATTGTCAGTATGTTTGTTCCTTCCAGATGAGGTCACTGCCAACATGACCCTGGTGGAGGAGAGCCTGACGGCCGAGTTTGTCCAGGACCTCTCCATGACCCTTCAGCCTGTGAAGGTGGCCCACACACTGCCTTCCTAGAGTTCAGCTATTTCACCGACCTGCTGCCTCTGCTCGTTGACCAGAGTGAGTACTCCTTCATCCTACCTTATCACGTATTTAAATGATTGTCTCCCTCCTCCACTCCTCCTCTACCTCTCTCTTCTCAACACTTAGGACCAATAAAACTCAAAACTTTAGAAGTAAAGTAAAATAACTATTATAAAAATAAATGTGTAAGGATGTGGACTATCTGGTCCTTCTACAGTCTTTGATGGCAGGAGTGCATCTATCTCTTATCTCTCTATTTGAGTAATTTAACAGACACTTACAGGAGCAATTAGGGTTAAGTGCCTTGCTCAAGGGCACACCGTTATATATTTTTTCACCTAGTCAGTTCAGGGATTCAACCCAAGGACCTTTCGGTTACTGGTCCAACACTCTTACCCGCTAGGCTACCTGCCACACTGTATCTCTCTCTATCTGTATCTCTCTCTTTATCTCTCTCTGTATCTGTCTGTATCTCTCTCTGTATCTCTCCCTCTTTATCTCTCTCTGTATCTCTCTCGCTGTATCTCTCTGAATCTCTCTGTGTATATCTTGCTCTGTATCTCACAACTTTAGAGTAAAGTAAAGTAACTATAATTTGTTTTATAACGATGGAAGATAAGTGTAAGGTGTATGTAAGGGTTAAATATCAAAAGTGGAGGGAATAATCTGTTTCTAAGCTGTCAAGTACCTTCTGCTCTCTCTCTCTCTCCCTCTCTCTCTCTCTCTCCCTCTCTCTCTCTCTCTTTCCCTCCCTCTCTCTATCTCTCTCTCTCTCTCTCTTTCCCTCCCTCTCTCTCTCTCTCTCTCTCTCTCTCTCTCTCTCTCTCTCTCTCTCTCTCCCTCTCTCTCTCCAGGTCTCTTGATTGGTTGCAGGACACAGACCTGATAAAGAGCACCACTCAGGCAGCAAAGCACAGCAGCCTCAATCACAAGGTGGCACACACACAGCACTTAAGAAGATCCTAAGAGGGGAGCAGCCAATAAATATCATACTATTATTACTCATATCTAATGAATTTAAAAGAGTAATAGTCTCTCTTATCCATTTTCCTGACTCCTTGTCTTCTATGTGGGGATCCAAGACCTTTACTAGTCGGGGTGGGGGAGGGTCTGTCTGCATCTGCCAAACTGTTTGCATCTGCCAGGTGTGCCTGTCCCAAAACATCCTATAGGCTACAGTTAATCTCTTTCCATAACATTTTGGAGAATTAAGGAGAATTAAGGAGTATGAGAGGCTCAATTAAAGATGTTACAGAACTGCTGTATTTGAAGCACTCCTCCCTTCTGCCCTGTTTCCCTGATGTTGCTAAGGTAACCAAGCTGTTTTTAGCATCCCTGTAACTGTCGCTTCTGCGGAGAGATGGTTTTCTAAACTAAAACTCATAAAGAACTACCTAAGAACAAAGCTTTAGGCTCTCGGTCTGATATGTGCTTTTAAACACCTGAGTATGCTCCACTCTGCACTGGCACCATCGTAGCCTTAACCACGGCATTTCTTCACCGAAATCCACTTACTTTCCATCAGTTCAATTAGGCCATTTCTTTTTCAAGGCCTGAGCAGTGGCGATTTTAGCATGACGATTTTGGTGTGGCAAACTCCCCCCAAATGTTTTGATGCATGCTATCAAAGCCACTACACAACACAGCACAACACTAAACAATACATTAATTGCACTATAACGGTGACAAATGGTGCCCACAAACTGTGCCCACAAACTACATAAATCTGTCCCAACAGCAGAGCTGTCTTTTCAGCACCATGGAGTGAATCCTTACACCTGGCTATGAATGGAGCCTTTTCTGGCAGCAAAACAGTTAATTCAACCTCATTTACTGCCTTTTAAAAAAACATAGCTGATATGGCTGACTTGTTTAAACAAATGTGGATTCAACTGACAATTGAGATATTTGTCAGTTGATAAGAGGCAATCCGTAATTTCGATTAAGACATTAATGAGTGAGCTAGGATGGATGTAATCAATATAACTATTTGTTCAGCACTTTTGAAATGTACAGGTACAGAAATCAGAACATGGACCATTCTTACAGTAATCTCCCTGTACACAAATCAGAACCGTAGGATAAATACTTTAAATACTTTACTCTAGTGACTCCTAGTGGCAGGCCGGGTGCCGGCAGGCTGACTTCGGTCGTCAGCTGAACGGTGTTTCTTCTGACACTTTGGTGCAGCTGGCTTCTGGGTTAAGCAGGCAAGTGATAAAGTGTGCGGTTTGACGGGTCAAGTTTCGGAGGATGCATGACTCAACCTTTGCTTCCCCCAAGCCCGTTGGGGAGTTGCAGCGATGAGACAAGGTCGTAATTGAAATTGAAATTGGGAGAAAAAAGGGGAAAAGGGGGTAAAATACAAAAAAGACACCTGGGAATTCTGAAAAAAAAACAAGGTCGAATCATGACGTCAGTGATCTTCAGGTCGGAGCTCTAGAAAGAGGCATGAGTTCCCGACTTGGAATTCCGACTTGAATGACTGTTCAAAATGTATTTTCCCAGTCGGGGCTAATTTTTTCCCTGAGTTCCCAGTTGTCTTGAACTCACTGACGTCTGAGATTTCCCAGTTCCGAGTTTCCAGTTGTTTTGAATGCGGCAGAAGTCATGCGGTCAATGTTTATGTCCAATGGCTGATGAGCACCGATACATTTTATCAATAATTTCTCTTCATATGACAAGGATTGAACAGGATTCGCCAGTAGATTGTTGACTTGATTCTTGAAGATGACTGCTTGTCTAGCTTGCTAGCTAAGATTTTGTAACTATGATGTTGACATGATCAGTCCAATCAAAGCTACGGTAGATATGTGATTTGACGCCAAGAAATAAGTACTTAGCTTCCTAGTACATATTGAAATGAAAAAGCTTTATGACAGACTTTTTGAAGGGTTACTGCCTTGTGGGGGCAGCGCAGGTGTCCAGTACGCAACGCCAGTGCATGTCATGGGCTCTGAACTGATCTATTTGATCACTGATAGAGGTGACAAAGGTGTATGAATAGAATGGATGAGGAAAAAATCCAAGGAATTGATTTGGATGGTCCAGATTTGTCTCGACTGAACATTTAGAATTTCATTCAGTTGATATATAACTTTTCTAAACACACAGATTGGAGAGAGAAAAAAAACAATAGGTTAATAGTACCCTCTTTTGGTCATTTCGGTTACCCAGAAGTAAAATTCTCTTGCGAAAGTTAGTAATTTCCTCTTTTTTTTCTTGCTGTTTCATCTGTCCACGAGAGATTAGGTTAGAGGAAATATTTTCTGATTAGAAATATGAGTCTGAGATAATATAAAAAACATTTTACAGTTAATGTAACTTTTCCTGCATCGTAAGGTTCTGTATTAATGAGTTTATATTTGAAAAGGAAATCACAGAATATTAATAAGATCTTTTATTTTTCACAAAGGCCTAATAATTTAGCACACAAAATCATTAAAATATCATATTTGAATACATTATTACAACATACTGATTTTACCCAGGAGCCTTCTGTAGAGGACATTTATATAGGACTTACATTGGTATGGAACATTGGTATGGCATTGGTTGAAGCTCAAAGTTAATTAAAATCTCCCTACCATTCTTGTTCTTGCTTTTCTATTGCACAAGGGTGACTACTGAATCCAAGATTAAAATGTGAGGAGTAAAATGGCACAAAACAGAGCAGTGAATGTTTCTTTGCAGTACAATCCAGGCACAGTACATCCAGTGTCACAGGTAAGTGAGAAAAATGTATTAATCAGTGTCAGATAAGAAAATAAATGTTATTTGATACTGTGAGCTTATAATGCCACATTTTAAAGATCTACATATCCCATTAGTATAAAGGATGGTGCTGAACTCTAAATCCAAATACTAAAAAGTCTGCAAGGTCTTTCAGTCATACTATCAAGATAACATGGATTTGGTCAAATTCTACCTATTGAATGTTAGATTGTTCAGAAATGTACAATTGGTACCAATGGAAGACCCAAAAGCATCTTTGAAGATTAATTTTGTGATAGTATTTTATGTAAATCAAATATCCAGCATACTATCCATCAATGAAATAATAGCCAGTGGTGAAATAGCAGAACATTTGCATATCATTTTCATAACTGATCAGTGGTGGTTTGTTTGCTTTATCAACTACAATGTAAGATATTTGATTATCGTCCACATTTATGTCAATGTTGCTTGTATATCAGTGCTCTGTATGTTTGCCATTGTTTTTGAAATATGCCTACATAATTGACAATGCTAGCTTCACGTTTTGGATAACTTGTAACAAATAAATGGACACTGTGGCTAGTTAATTAGGTACACCCATCTGGTTCTGAGTCAGACACCCCTTTGCCTCCAGAACAGTCTGAATTCTTCAGGGCATGGAAACAGTGCTCAATTGTTATCAATGGACTTAACATTCCCCATCATCCTCTACTGTTGACACCAGGCAGGATGGGCCATGGACTCACGCTGCTTACGCCAAATCCTGACTCTGGCATGACACAACAGGAATCAAGATTCATCAGACCAGGCAATGTTTTTTTTTACTCCTCAATTGTCCAGTGTTGGTGATTGCGTGCCCACTGGAGCTGCTTCTTGTTTTTAGCTGATAGGAGTGAACCCCTGCTGCAATAGCCCATCCGTGACAAGGACGGATGAGTTGTGCGTTCCAAAATGTCGTTGAGCGCCATTAGTTGCCTGTTTGTGGTCCGCCTGTAAGCTTGCACTATTCTTGCCATTCTCCATCGACTTCTCATCAACGAGCTGTTTTCGCCCACAGGACTGCTGCTGATTGGATGTTTTTTTGTTTGTCTCACCTGTCTCGGTAAACCCTAGACACGGTTGTACGTGAAAAGCCCAGGAGGCTGACCGTTTCTAAGATACTGGAACCTGCATGCCTGGCAGCGACGATCAAACCATGCTCAAAGTCGCTTAGGTCAATCTTTTCACCCATTCTAACCTTCAATGGAACAATAACTGAATGCCTCGATGACCGTCCATCTGCTTTATATAGCCAGCCACGTGAGTCACCATCTAAAGGCATGACCCAATTTTGTGAATGGGTTGGCGTACCTAAGAAACTTGCCACAGTGTATATTTTCTCAGTCTGGTAAGTAGTTATTTAATACAAAAGACAGCTTTTGCTTTCTTGAAAAGGCATAGTGACTCATTTATAATATTTACTTGATATAGGCCGTACTTCAAAGTGTGTCGTTCATATTTCCTGCATATCCTAACCTCAAAGATGCAATATCCAGAACTCGCGCCACCATTTCCTGGTAGCTGAAACTAATAGTTTGCCTAATTTCAGTTTGTGTGAAAAAACTAGGAAGCAGTGTAGAGAATCATTATACCATCTAAACCACTGTGAAATATATTTTTCAGAATCAAAGATATATTTCCAGCTTTTTGAAGCTGGTGTACAAAACCGAAAGTAAAAGACGTAAAAACGAAACTTAACAGGAAGCATAGAAATAGCGCACATAGAACAGATTTACCCCTTCTTAGACTTGCTTTCAATGAGTGACTGATCTATAACATTTCTATGCAAATTTGGTCAGGTCACCCAAAAAGTTACATATTGCAGCTTGAATAATGATACTCAAATTGGGTGTCCTAAAGAAGAGAATCCAAACCTACTGGCTGTCTCAAAATGAATCCCCGTCAGCGCTATGAGATGGCTCTGCAATATTAAAATCATCCATGTTCCAGTTGATATTCAAATGCTCCCTTGCAAATAGCTTAAACTGATTCACACACACCACTGACAGACTGAGGAGTGTAGCAGAGCGCAGCGTGATTAGCACGTCACCACACAGCTAAAGGCAGTTTCTCTACATTTAAGGCCCCCTCCCCCACCACAGCTCTTTTCAACGCAACGCTTGCTTTTGCCCCTCTTGAAGGAAGGCTTGTTTCTCCATCAGCTTCCTGAAGACGCCTTGGCGGTTGCCCAGGAGCTGTGCATGCTGCCCACACTCTACCACACGCCGCTGGTCCAGCACAGCCACGGCGTCAGCATTCTGGATGGTGGAGAGGCGGTGGGCGATGATCAGCACTGTGCGCCCATCCATGAGCCGCTCTAGAGCCTCCTGGACCAGGAACTCATTCTCTGCATCCAGGGCACTGATGAAGAGGGGAATGGAAAAGAGAGGGCAAAAGTGAATAGAGGTCCATGAGTTATAGCTCACATGTCATTGGGTTGTTTGACACTGCTTCACCCAGCTGATTGACGTTGCTTAACTGTCCAAAATGGAGGTAGAGCGACTCATGTAAAATGTGATTAGACCATGCACAATGTCTTACCTTGTAGCCTCATCAAGTAGAAGTATCTTGGGGTTCTGAGGGAAGGGAGAGAATGCATACATTACAACATTTGCCCATTTGACTAAAACATAAAATTGTTGATGCATGTAATCGGGTGTAATTAAAATTACCTTAAGCAGAGCCCTTGCAATAGCAATTCTCTGTTTCTGACCACCTGTTGGTTAAAGCAAAACTAGTCATTACATTAAAGCTGTTAAAGAAGCGATGGTTTTAGTTATGAACAATAACTCTGTAGTCAGATCATTCCGGTTTGAGAATGCCCAGTGAAGTCCAACACCATAACAATTTCTTTTTTTTAGGAACACCTATCAACTATGTAATCACATCACAAAATCAAAGAAAATTCCTGATATGCATGCATTTGTCTCACCTGACAGTAGAACACCCTTCTCTCCCACCACAGTGTCAAAGCCTTTTGGGAAACCTCGGACAAACTCATAAGCGTTGGCGATCTGTGCAGCCCGGTGGATTTCCTGAACTGTGACCGTGCCAGAGTCGGGCGCTCCATAGGCAATGTTCTCAGCGATGGAACAGGAGAAGAGTACAGGCTCCTGCAGACCCACAGAGGGAGAATACCACAGGGTTAGACCACATGTCAAAGCACAGCTTAGCCACAACAATGGGAACATATTGCCTACTAATAATAGTCATGTGACCAATTACCTGACTAACAGTTCCAATGTGACTCCTCAGCCAATAAGGATTCAAATCTCTCACATCATGCCCGTCGATAGTGATCACACCTATACAGCAAAAAAGGATCTCTAAATCAGAAGACTGTTGACGAAATGGAAGACATACAGTGACATGACGCTGCTGTAAGAGATGACCTCAGCTGTAGTCCTCACCTGCAACTGGGTCGTAGAGCCTGAGCAGCAGGGAGACCAGAGTGGATTTGCCTGATCCGCTGGGCCCTACCACGGCCATGACTGAGCCAGCAGGCACAGATAGACTCAGGTCCTGGAAGATGGGGGCGTCTTTGCGGGTTGGGTAGGCAAAGGAGACATTCTGGAACTCCAGTTGACCCTTAAGCTGCTCCGGCCTCAGCACAATACCCTCTTCAGAGAAATGAGGAGGAACATGGACATGTACGTTTACATGCCAGTTTAGATGCAGAGGACTACTAGACAAGTGTGATGTAATTAAGTTTTTTTGCACAATGCTTTCTCAGTGTGGTCTAGAATGGCAGGGCTTGATGCTGACCATTGAGGGGGAACTCGGGCTTCCTGTCCAGTAGCTCCCAAAGCCGTGCCCCTGCGCCAAAGCCCTTCATCAGTTCAGAGTAGAACGAGCTCATACCTGTTCAATGAAACAGACATTTAAACAGCTGCTCAGACAGATTAGGGGATAGAGAGAATCAGTTTCTTATTAAAATGGAAATTCTAACAGTGTGATTTGTTCATTGATTAATGAGCGGGGGTTTTCCTCAGAATGCATAGGCAATGAGACAATTATATACGCCCTACCTGCAATGCTAATGCCCACCCAGAAGGCGTACATGAGGAAGGAAGAGAGCTCTCCCACAGTCATGTGTTCACTGGCCATCAATAGCCCTCCCTTATACAGCACTGACAGGATGATGATGTTGCCACTGAGTCCAGTCTAAAAGAGACTCATACAAAACCAGTTACAACCCAATGACCCCCAAAGAAACACACAGGTCATAAAAGCAGAAGCTTCCACCACAGATCGCACAACTCTGTGGTTCCAGTCTTTCAAAAGGCCAAAAGGGCTTGACTACATTTCAACTGACGTTGATTGAGAAAATGTTAACCACTCCATTTCTCTTTAGGGAACATTGGGCAACATTGAATTGTTGGATGCTCACCGCGCCAAAGAAGCCAGCCCTCAAAACGGCTTCCTGTTTGGCCAGGTGGAGAACATAGTTGGCCTTCTCCGTATACTTGGCCACCTCTGTCAGCTCCTTACCAAACGCCCGAACTGTCCTCATGTTGCTGATGCGTTCTTCTGCCAACTACAAGACAACACAGTATCAGTCTGATCAATTAGTTTCAATAAAAAAATGTATGATTAAAAGACCTGGTGTCTATGTACTCTGCTTGGAGAATAATCTACGGCGCAACACTGCTTCAGTAATGACTCATGCTGTGCAGTTAGAACGGGTCTCGTCTTACCTGTGTGGCATCAGCCAGAGAGTCCTGTGTACGTTTGGATATAGAGCGCAGGTATCTCCCATATATGACAGCTAGGCCAGCCATAGGAGGCACAATCAGCAGCACAAAAGCTGCTAAACTTGGTGACACGTAAAACTGTTGGCAGAGAGCGAGAGGGAGATGCCAGGAAATGTGAGGAGGCAATTCAGCCCAAGTCTTTTAAGCCTGCTCGGTTACCTTTTTATAAAGGGATTTTGAACCTGTAAAGCCACTAATGACCGGAGAGGATGTGTGAACATATTTATCATGAATGTATTCAACTGTACTATATTTACTATGATAAATGAGTTATGGATATTTTGCTACGGGTCATCCGTTTTAGAAATGACATCCTAGGAATATATAGTAACCAAGGAGGAAACTCAAGGAATTAACTTTATAAATTCTAAATATACTTGTTGTAACATGAAGAACTGGGGTCAAACCAGATCCTATGTAGAGGGACCAGAACAATGACAAAGAACAATGACAGTAACCAGAACAATGGAACCGCTAAGGAAAGCTGTACATGAAAGGATGAAAAATCACATCTTCCTAATGTCAAACCAGTTTCACCTCTGAATACAACTTGCATTCCCATGTGACTCAAAATCTTAGAACTGATCCCAGTACAGAGTAGAATGGACTTTAACACCCTAACACACCCTTTACAAACAAATGTGTGGAGAGGTCCATTTCTCACCATCATGCTGACCCCAGCTGTTGCCTGGGCGACAGCGCGGAGCCCGTCTGAAAGGTTGTCTGTGACGGAGCGGCCGATGAGTGCCGTGTCTGCAGATAGGCGGTTAACGAGTTCCCCGGTACGGGTCTTATCAAAGAAACCCACCTCCTGCCTCAGAATCGAGGAGAATAGGAATACACGTAGATTTCTCACAATCTGTTGCCCTGCAAGAGTGACATATTTTTGAAATGTTTGATTAGTTCCTCTGTATGGCATCAAAGTCACAGTAGTAATAACAAAAGAAATCCAGAGATGGACATCTGTTTAATATGTAAACCCACTCTGCATGCACTGAAAGCAAACTGTGACGCTCACCTGAGATTTGCATGAGGTAGACACGGGCAGCATTAGCAGCGCCCCCACAAAGGAATACCCCTGAGAGCATGATACACAGAGAGCGGAGGGAGGCACTGAAGTCCTCTGAAGAGCTGGTGTAGATGGTGTCAATTACTTGGCCCAGGAAGAAGGGCGCCGACATTGTGACAGCGCTGGAGACCATTAAGAAGCCCACAGCCGCTGAGGAGGATGGTATAGAAAACAAAAAATATAAGAATCAAAACAAGTGATGTTACTGTATTATTGTTTAAAAAGGGAAACTTTCATGACAACAAATAGGGCCCAAGTAAGGAATAAACTATGTAATTTGGTCAACCCTACACAGGCACAAGTTGGTGATAACATTATTTCAGTGGCACGTTGGTCATTTTTGAAGATATCCCTGTGGTGACCTTAAATGACATGGCCTACCTGACAGTCGCAAGCGCTCAGGGTGGGCAAGTTCTAAAATCCTTTTGACATCCTCAGTGGGTATCCGAGTTGGGGATTGTTTTGTTTCCGTTGACTGCAGATCTTTACTGCCAACTTCTTGTTGTGTTGCTTGTTTTGAGTCTGTCGAAGAGCTGTAGTTGGCAAAGTTTACAGTTGTTGTCCATGAGCTCCTCAACAAATGGGGGGGTATGGTGAACTGTCTAAGTGGTACACAGGGCACAAGAGAGTTGCATCTCCTCGGGTGTAAAAGCGAAGAGCGTGCCACAGGTTCGAACCTTTTCCCACTCACCTCTCGCCCCTTTCGTTGTCCCCTGGACGTCTGGCGTTCTAACCAAAATAGTTTTTGTACACGGGAGTGAACCTCGCGCTTCAAAATATTCACGCCTGGACATTTTGACAATTGCAACAGCAACAGTCCCATTCTGCAAGACAGCTAGTGAGCGACTGACACATAAAAACAAGAAAAACAAACTCAAGTGCGTTGGCTTGCCAGCTACCTACCAAATGACCAAAACATAGCAAGAAAGTGCGAACGAGCATGTTACATTTCACATACGATGAGGCCAGCGAATTCCAACATAAAAACACAGTTAGGTCAACGTCCTCCTTCGTGTCCAGCCAACACTAACGACAAATGATAATGTCTATTACATTGTGGGTTCCTGGCGGTTATTCATCATTATCTGTTCGTGACAGCCACATTTAGGCGAAGTTATCTTTATCGCGCTGGGAGCGCCCTGTCACAACAATATGTCTGTCGATAGGAGTGACATGTCGACACAATCTGCAGGCGACAAGGCAGCCTAACGGTAACCGACTGTCAGAAGTACACACAACTCTACGAAAAGAAAAACCGCTCTGTTCAATAGAAAAGGTGACCCCCGGAAAATAACCTAGCTGCTTCTTGTTAAAGTCCCTGACGGAAATCAATGGCCGACAATATAAGAAAAACTTTGAAAGACATTGCTAAGCGAACTCGATTAATCGATGTCATCTTCCACGGAAACATATAAACTCAGCAAAAAAATAAACGTCCTCTCACTGTCAACTGCGTTTATTTTCAGCAAACTTAACATGTGTAAATATTTGTATGAACATAACAATATTCAACAACTGAGACATAAACTGAACAAGTTCCAAATACATGTGACTAACAGAAATGAAATAATGTGTCCCTCAACAAAGAGGGAGGGGGGGTCAAAATGAACAGTCATTATCTGATGTGGCCACCAGCTGCATTAGGTATTGCAGTGCATCTCCTCCTCATGGACTGCACCAGATTTGCCAGTTCTTGCTGTGAGATGTTACCCCACTCTTCCACTAAGGCACCGGCAAGTTCCCAGACATTTCTAGGGGTAATGGCCCTATCCCTCACCCTCCATTCCAACAGGTCCCAGACGTGCTCAATGGGATTGAGATCCGGGCTCTTCGCTGGCCATGGCAGAACACTGACATTCCTGTCTTGCAGGAAATCATGCACAGAACGAGCAGTATGGCTGGTGGCATTGTCATGCTGGAGGGTCATGTCAGGATGAGCCTGCAGGAAGGGTACCACATGAGGGAGGAGGATGTCTTCCCAATGACAACAAGCTCAGTCCGATGATGCTGTGACACACCGCCCCAGACCATGACGGACCCTCCACCTCCAAATCGATCCTGCTCCAGAGTACAAGCCTCGGTGTAACGCTCATTCCTTCAACGATAAACGCGAATCCGACCATCACCCCTGGTGAGACAAAACCGCGACTTGTCAGTGAAGAGCAGTTTTGGCAGTCCTGTCTGGTCCAGCGACGGTGGGTTTGTTCCCATAGGCGACGTTGTTTCCGGTGATGTCTGGTGAGGACCTGCCTTACAACAGGCCTACAAGCCCCCAGTCCAGCTTCTCTCAGCCTATTGCAGACAGTCTGAGCACTGATGGAGGGATTGTGCGTTCCTGGTGTAACTCAGGCAGTTGTTGTTGCCATCCTGTACCTGTCCCGCAGGTGTGATGTTCGGATGTACCGATCCTGTGCAGGTGTTGTTACACGTGGTCTGCCACTGCGATCAGCGGTCCGTCCTGTCTTCCTGTAGCGCTGTCTTAGGCGTCTCACAGTACGGACATTGCAATTTATTGCCCTGGCCACATCTGCAGTCCTCATGCCTCCTTGCAGCATGCCTAAGACACATTCACGCAGGGACCCTGGGCATATTTCTTTTGGTGTTTTTCAGAGTGAGTAGAAAGGCCTCTTTAGTGTCCTAAGTTTTCATAACTGTGACATTAATTGCCTACCATCTGTAAGCTGTTAGTGTCTTAACGACTGTTCCACAGGTGCATGTTCATTCATTGTTTATGGTTCATTGAACAAGCATGGGAAACAGTGTTTAAACCCTTTACAATGAAGATCTGTGAAGTTATTTGGATTTTTACGAATTATCTTTGAAAGTCCTGGAAACGGGTTTATTATTAATAGTGGAAAAAGTAACCGAATAATTTATATAAAATTATATAAAGTAACTTATCCATAATTTCCTGTAATATTTCTCAGTATGTTAAACTTTTAAGTGCTTTAAAAAGATGGTTAATTTCTCAAATGTATATGGACAAATGGCATAATTTGTTTTCCTGAATAACTATCAACTAAGAATAAGAATTTGTTGTTAACTGACTTGCCTAGTTAAATTAAGGTTACGTTTTTAAAAAAAAGTGAGCAATCACCAGCACTCGATTGTTTTTGTCTGGATACAGCGGAGTTCAAAGGGTAAAGGTTAAAGTTTGTCTGTGAAAACACCGGAACACGTGTTGGTGTTAAAATAGTAAGTAACATCTAACATAATTTGCTAACAAAATCGGTTTATAATTCATAATTTTATTAAAATGAGTAGTGTTTGAATTGTTCAGACATTGCCTTGTATTTTCTTAGTTAAAAGCACAGCTGAAAGACCCATGATTAGCTTAACTTGATTTAGCTTAGCCGTGCATGCTAGCCGTTGATCAAGTAGATTCTCGCTGGTTCTTTCTAGCGTCTCCTTCGATTTTGTTACAACCTCATGACACACTAAATATGAATGACTTTCACTTGTATTATTTACTTCTTTCGACTTGACATGTCATTTTTGACAGATGTTAGCATTGCAGAAACAACCTTGGCGAGTTAGTAACTAAAGCTAGTACCAAATATGTGTATATCTGTAATAGCTCATCATGTAGTACTATGTCAATGCTACTTGCTATAAAACAAATCTGATTACACGTTTGTTTGACCAGTGCACTCCAGGCATGGTGCATTTCACGGCAAGGTCTACCTACACCTGTTGTATATAGTGTATGTGACATACAAATGTATTTCATTTTTATTTCACAATCATGTGGATTCTTGCGGTTTCAAGTCCATTCACTAGCTTGCTCCATTATACTAAGTAGTCAGAATTTAACTTTAAGTAAACGTCTCCCTCTACTGGCCAAATAAGGTAAGTCCTTTAGTCTGAGAACTGTATTGACTCAATTTCTCCACAGGCCAGGCTTCAGATATGGCTGCCATGTACTCTGGTATTCACTTGAAGCTCAAAAACCCCAAGACACCCTGGGTGGACAAACTGAAGCTTGCCCGTTTTGCATGGATTTCATCACAGTGCTTACTTCCTAACAAAGAACAGGTAACACATCTGCCCATCATCAGATATTAGGTGAATTATACCAGCATGTTTATCCTATTGTCTCTGTAAACCTTATTTGTTTTATATTGAAGTGCTGTGTTCTATATCTCCTTACAGGTACTCTTTGATTGGATAAGTCATGCATTGACAGGCTTTTACAGTAAGAAAGTGGAGTTGCCACAGGTGGTGGTGGAAGGCTTGTGGATCTACCTGGATGATATTTTGCACAGCAAAAAGCTACACAGTGTGTTGAGCCAAGGAAAAACCATCAGCCTTCGTTTGGCAGTAGCGCAGGTAAGTTGGTCATAAGTGCCGATGATCAGTATGTAATCGCTACACTTTTAGCAGCTTAAGTTAGTTTGATGCTTTTCAAGATAAGGACATTGATGGTACAGCGTACCACCCTGCATCTCACTGCTGGCTTGCTTCTGAAGATAAGCAGGGTTGGTCCCTGGATGGGAGACAAGATGCTGCTGGAAGTGGTGTTGGAGGGCCAGTAGGAGGCACCCTTTCCTCTGGTCTAAAATAGATATTCCAATGCCCCAGGGCAGTGATTGGGGACATTGCCCTGTGTAGGCTGCCATCTTTCGGATGGGATGCTAAATGGGTGTCCAGACTCTCTGTGGTCACTGAAGATCCCATGGCGCTTATTGAAGGAGTAGGGGTGTTAACCCCGGTGTCCTGGCTAAATTCCCAATCTGACCCTCATACCATCACGGTCACCTAATCATCCCCAATTTACAATTGGTTCATACATCCCCCTCTCCCCTGTAACTATTCCCCAGGTCATTGCTGTAAATGAATGTGTTCTCAGTCAACTTACCTGGTAAAATAATTGTAAAAAAAAGTACACCTGTTTTATTGAATGTATCGATTTTTGACAGGTGATTTTTCTTTCCAGGTTATAATTGAAAGGATTCAGGAGTTTGCCTCAGGGACCTCCTCAGCGTCTGTCTCCACCGTGTTGAGCTGCTGTCAGGGCATCCTTTCCTCCTCAGTCCTCTCTGTCACATTCACCACTAAGTATGAGCTACTGGTGGAGCTGTTGGCCAAGCTGTGTGCCCTGGGCTGCTCCAAGCTCAGTCAGCAGCAAGCCACAGATCCCCTGACACCCCAGGTGTTTGAGGTCCTCCTCCTTACCCTGAGTAGCTACCTCGCGGTCCAAAAGCAGCAGCCCAACGCCAACCGCGTGTTTGCCCAAGTCACAACACACCTGCTCCAGCACCTCCTCCTACTCAGACACCTACTGACTTCCAGGGCCTGGATGGCCGAGGATGACCCTCGTGTCCGCCAGCACCTGAGTAGGGACATCCGTGGGAAAGTGGACACCATCCTGCAGTCTGCTCTCTTCCTGCCAGACCACCTCCAGGCCTATAAGGAGGAGCTCCTCTCAAAGGAGGAGCCAGGGATGAAGAAGCGAGCAGCGGGGAAAGGCCTACTCTCCCCAGTCAACTCGATACTCTCAAAGCTTTGTGCACAAGGGTACTGTGACACTGATCTCCATTTTGCGGTCAGGTCGAGTTCCCTCCCACTGCTCTTCAAGTTCTCTCTGGATGCCTACTGTAAAGGAGGAGATAATAAAGTACTCTGCTTTCACATGTTAACACAGTTAATCGCTGCCTTGGATTTCACAAATGAGGTGACTCTCAAAGACCTGTTTGATGGGGAAAACTGGAGCTTAGCTCTGCTGACTTTGGAGAACCTCTTGAATTTATGCTTGACGGCAGACATTTACAATGTGGCGGCTGACAGGATAAAGTACAAGGAGGTTCAGTTGATTTTCTACAGGAAGGTGGTGAAGCTGTTGTTGAACAATGCCCAGCCCAGCATATCAGCATGGTACCGCTGTCTAAAAGCCCTGCTCAGTCTCAACCACCTGATCATAGAGCCGGACCTGGACGAGCTGCTGTCGGCAGGATGGATTGATTCCGACTGCACAGAGCCACGGGTTAGGAAGGCACGCGAGGCCCTCATCTCCTCTGTTCTCCAGATCTACGCCAAGCTGAGGCAGCTCCCCAAGCTCTTCGAGGAGCTCCTGGCTGTCATCTGCCGCCCAGCAATGGATGAGCGCCGACAGCCCGTTCTCCCAGAGGCAGTGCATAGGACGCTCAGCACATGCCTTCTGGACAACCCCACCAGCCAGAGTCTGGAAATATGCTGCCTCATTTTAGAGAACGTAACAAGCTATGTACTCCCGGATCTGGAAGGAAACGGAGACATGTCCCTGAAGTTGTTCTCCTTGAGTGTGCTCTTGTACTCTGTGTTGTTCAGCCTGAAAACTTTGGACAACAGCACACCAGTTCCTGTTGTGAGGCAAACCCAAGCTCTGATGGAGAAGATGCTCCAGGTGGTGAAGCCAGTGCTGCAGCTGGCTGAAGGCCAGGCCCCAGACGTCCCTGGGTGTCAGAAAGTCCAAGATGCAGGCCTTCTGCTAAAGTACACTTGGGTGGAGGTGGACACCCTCTTTCAGATTCACTGTACAAAATACACATCTCCAGCGGACCCAGCTAGCGTTAACATACTAGACGACATAGGTATTCTCTCTGGTGTGATGGCGACAGGTGAAGATCAGGCCTCTCCCATCGACCAGCACTGGAGCCCCATGACCCACCTCCTGCAAAAACTACTCACTCTCCAACAAATGAAGAAAGTTATCCTAAGCAATGAGCTCTTGGCACAGACTAGAGCTTCAGATGTCCTCCGCAGAGCAGCCCAGTACATTGTGGGGAGAGGAGCCCCTCAACTCTGCCAGCAGAGTGACCAGCTATGGGACCGTCAGGTCAGTAGTGTGGATGCCAGCACGTACCCAGTGGCACATTGGTACCTCGTTACCACAAACCTACCAATGATCTTGCCATTCCTCACTGAGGACGAAGTGTGTCATATAGCTGATGTTCTCCTCAGCTCCCTACTTCAGAAGACACCAGATGACACCACTGAGAGGCTGTCTGTCTCTCTCATTTCCAAAGATCTGCTTGAGAGCCTTGTTCTTGTCGAGTTACCCACTATTTACTCTGCTGTTGTCAGATGTGTCACTCAAAGGATTGTGGGGATTCTCAGCGGCATCCCAGACATGGCCTCTGTCTGTCCTGCACTCATGAAGTTGAGTGAAGTAAGCTGTTCGACAGCTGGAGACAAAGGAAGTGCAGTAACTCAGTCAGATGGTGATGTCAGTGAATCCCATTCTGCTTTGAAGAGACTGGAGTCCATAGCCCAACACATACTGAACTCTAGTACGACCGGAGCCTCTATAACCCTATCTCAAAGTCAAGCCGATAACCTTTTAAGCTTACTTCAAGTCACCAATGCTCTTAACCCAGATGGAATGTCCTCTGAAGACTTTTCAGGGCTCTTTTTACTTTTATTCCTCATGGTCACAGACACACAGCTACATAATGATGTGAAGCCTGCCGTAACAATACATCTGCTGAATCAGCTCTTCAGTCTCATGGGGTTGCTTCTGGCAGGGAATAATTCCCATCATGTTTTAAAGATTGTGCATGGGAGTAGCCTCTTGGAGGCAGCTTTGACAGCTCTCTTTTCACACAGCAATAAGGGCCACTTTCAAACCGTGGACACCTCTGCTTGGCTGACTTTCCTAAAAACCGTCCAGGATTTCATCCAGTCCCTGATCCTATTGATAATCCACAGAAAGAGCAGTGTCCGCCTTAACCTGGAGAAATTCACCACCTACTTGGTCAATAGCGAGGTGGCCGTTATGGCTTTGTCTTCTCTCCCAGGAAACATTGAAACAGGGGGCCTGTTCGCCGTACAGCTCCTGCTTGCGTCTATGAACACACTGTGCCAGGCCATGACATCCAGCCTCAGGACAACCAAGCAGCTAGCTGAGACCCTGAGTCAATTACTGGGGAAGACCACTGCTGTCATGGGCCCTGCCATCCAGGCCAGCCTGAGGGCTCAGACAGGCAGTGTACTAGGCCAGGCCTTCTCCGTGGATGTGGTGACCGGGATGTTGAGGAGCGAGCTGGCCTGTGCTTGCCCCCAAAATGAGCCTAGCGAGGGCATCACACAGGAGAGTCTAAGCCACATGGGCATGTACAGGAGCTTCAGCCAGCAGATTCTCAGAGAGCTGTGCCCATCCCAGCGCCCTATGGACTTCCTGGTCTCATCGCTTCACTTCCTCTCAGCGTACTACGCTGCTGCAGAGATTACCAAAGCCCTAGGTCAGGAGGAGCTCTTTGTGGCAATTCTGCAGAATGTCCACAAACTGCTTGCAGGTACGCGCTCTTATTCCACAACAATAAAAGTTTTTTTTTTTTATCAGACTTGGTACAGTGTATTCTGAGATGCTCACCTGTGTGTGCGTTGTGTGATTTCCTCCTGCTCATAATATCTGTAAAATAGCGCTCAAGTAAATGTCAAAGTACATTTCCTGTACCATTGCTGACAGACATTGATAACTAAAACAGACATAATTAAGAATTTGCACAGAATTACTCTTGAACACAATAATACAAATTATTATAAAAAAATATTATTCAAAAGAATTCTACATTTAGAAACCATCTCAATTTCCCGGTAATGGATAAATATAATGATAGCTTTATGGATAGATACTTGATACTTCACGCCTATTATTTAATGTTAACCATAATGCTTCTGTGTTAGCCCCATGGCTGTCAGTATCAGAGGTGAGGTCCCTGGAGGAGCCAGTAAAGGAGCTTCTGGACCAGCTGCTGGTCAGGTGTACCCCAGAACAGTTCCACCTTCTCCTGCTGCTGCTCCGAGACGGACTGGATACCTCCAAGTTCAGGAGCGGCTGTCATAGGGTAAGTGTTATATTTACTGCAAGTGTTACTGTACAAGTTGTGATATTACTAGTTACTGTAGAATTATGCTATCTGAGTTACAAGCTACTTTATTTGGTGTCCTGAATACTTAAACACTGAAGTCTGGATAACATTTCCTATATGGGCTACTAAATTGTATTTGACGCCACCTTTAAAACCTAGCCATATATTTTTCCTAATAGATACTTAAGCACAGGAATCCCTCAATTTTCGCTCTTCTCAGTTCTCCTCTACAGAGATTTTCCCTAAAATGGTTATGTGGGCTTTGTTGACACACTACAAAGAGCACACTGTATTTTGCAGGAAGTCCTTTCAACTGTGACGATAACGAAGTTGCTTGCCAGCGGCCTGCTTCCAGAAACCTGCTTTAAGGCGTTCTGGCTCATTGCACCTCAGATCATATCTGCCTTAGTAGTAAGTATTCACTGTGACATTTGATGTGCTGATTTGGATAAACAAGGATTGTTTATCCAAATCAATTGATGCCACTGAAAAATATTATTTGAGCTAGAATCACTCAAAATCCAATTATGGTGAAGGTACAATGTGTCCTTCTCACTTAAAAACCTGCGTCTTTCTCACTTAAAAACCTGCGTCCATGCTTCAAGAGGGACAAAACAAAGCATTGGCTTTGGCATAGACTTATCATTGACTTAAAGGGTAAATGTGTTTCCTATCTAACGTAGAAACCCCCTTTGGGCATTGCAGAGAGCACTGTAATTAGAACCACAGTCTGGCTGTCCGTTACAAAGCATGTCACGCTTCTCCTCCGCTGCACTGTCTCCTGGGTCTTGGATCTGATACTGGAGAAGAATTTATTTAGCTGGGGAAAGCCAATTTTGGGCTGCAGCAGTAAGTGTCTCTCCCTCCCTGTTACTGTCCCATTTAATCAAGCTGAATCTGTTTTCATTTATCAATATTGCCCCTTCTCACCTCATTGCAACTCTGCAGGAATAACTAACGTTAGGTGTTACAACACAACTACAATCCCTCACTGTGTTCACAACACTTACAAACAGGAATGTTGCCTCACACCTTAATTGGTCTACAGTATATCAGTTTTTCTCTGTTCTCTCTATGGGTTACTTCGCCCTATTGCCAAAACCAAATATAAACTTTCATTGCTTAATTGCCACATTTATTTACTTATTGTTGTCAACAACCATAGTAAAACATTGAGACAGCACATTTTGAGAACCCATACAGGATGTAGTACTTCACTCCTTGCTAGTTTCTCTCTTTCTGTCCTCCATCTTAAATCCATATTCCTCGTTATATTCATCTCTGGTTCAACTCCCACGGTCCTCTCTGCTCTCTCTCAGTTTCTAGTGAAGGAGGCTGGCAAGGAGCCAACCCTGACTGCTGCTCTGACCGTGCCGGTGTTGGACACTCTGACAGCCATGCTCCGTCAGGGGGAGAGGATGCTCTCCAACCCCCACCATGTGACCATGGTGCTGGGGGCCCTGCAGTTTGTCCCCCTTGAGCACCTGACGATGGAAGTCTACCACACTACCTTTGAGGCCATTCACGAGGCTCTGTTTGCAGTCATCCGGTGTCATCCGCAGGTTAGTGGCCTGGGTTCGATAAATGTCACTTCATGCATCTTTTATGTTTTTACTTCAACCTTGGGCACACGGATGGTCAGTGGTGGATAAAGCACCCAATTGTCTTGCTTGAGAAAATAAAGATACCTTTTAAAAGAATGACTCAAGTAAAGTGAGTGCTGTTGAGGCTACTGTAGACCTTTGTCTCTCAATATGTCCTTTGCCCACCGTGTTCTTTGATATATTTTGGAGGGTGGCTTGTGCTGAATAACACTACAGCAGAGCACATTTTGCCTGGGGTTTGCATCACATTTCCCCTCTGAAGTACAACACAAGAGTCCCTGTTTTGTGCTCTTCTAATCTCTCATTGTGGATTAGTTTCATATTCACAAATATGGCCTTCTGATTTGTCCCTTTCACCCAGACACCCTCAGGGTGTGAGACTGAATCATTGTCAGTGCTGGGGATTGCTCCATTTCCGTCCTTCCCCTATGCTAAAAACTCAAGCCTGGCTTCTCGGTAATCGAAAGCCTGAACACTTTAAAATGTCCATGCACCGAGTGCCTGATTTGTTTAATTTGCTGTTCATGTCGGACAAAACAGCATTTCCTTTATTGTCATAAACAATGGAATGCAAGGCTTAGACGAGTAGATAGATACCACGGTTGCATGCTAAGATGCTGGCGCAGACATGTGCACTGCAGCAAAGGGAATATTAGTTTCTCTCCTGGCAAGCGAAACAGTTGGCATGCCTAGTGTTTTTAGCAACGCACATGCACCGTCCACCTGAGGATCTGTCTTTTTCAGCCATCTATTTCCTGTGCTCAAGGAGTGCAAAATCCACTTGTCACTTTAATCGCATTTCGATTGATTGCTTTCATTTTAATCCTGTGACTTTCATATTTTTTGCTTGTTCCTGTTGTTTTTTTCCTCCCGTTAATGTTACAACCGCGGAAAGGTTTGTAATGACCTATCAAACACACTCCGGTAATGGCTGAAATGGTCTTAATAGAATAGATTGTCTTTCTGTTGAATCTATAAGAACGCTGAAGCTTCTCAGGGATTTAACATACCGTCTCGACACATACACGGTACCCAAACCGGCCTCGCACATGCCATCGTGCGCAAATTGATTTTGTCCCCCCACACCAAACGCGATCAAGACACACAGGTTGAAATAGCAAAACAAACTCTGAACCAATTATGTTAATTTGGGGACAGGTCGAAAAGCATTAAACATTTATGGCAATTTAGCTAGCTAGCTTGCAGTTGCTAGCTAATTTGTCCTATTTAGCTAGCTTGCTGTTGCTAGCTAATTTGTCCTGGGATATAAACGTTGTTGTTATTTTACCTGAAATGCACAAGGTCCTCTACTCCGACAATTAATCCATAGATAAAACGGTCAACCGAGTTATTTCTAGTCATCTCTCCTCCTTCCAGGATTTTCTTCTTTGGACTTATATGGCGATTGGCAACTAACTTTCATAAAAGGTGTATTACCACCACCGACCTCCGATCGTCTTTCAGTCACCCACGTGGGTATAACCAATGAGGAGATGGCACGTGGGTATCTACTTCTATAAACCAATGAGGAGATGAGAGAGGCAGGACTTGCAGCGCGATCACCGTCACAAATAGAACTGACTTCTATTTTAGCCTTTGACAACGCAGACGCTCATTGGCGCATGCGAGCAGTGTGGGTGCAATAATTGAATAACATGTATGTCTACATTTATTTTGCAAGGCAAGCGATGTAGTTAGCATGTTAGAGTGAAAGAGAAGAAAGATCACTTTATTTTGATGGCTGTTCATTTTTTGTGGAATTTTAAAAACATACAATTGAATTTTTTACAAATTTAGATGCGCTGAAATTAAAACAACTTCTGAAAATTAACACTCGAATTATAAGGATGATCTGTTTGATCTCGCAAACAATTTAAAGTATGTTTAGATAGGTGTGATTTTTATTAGGGTAAGATCTAATTTTACTGGGGCGAGGTGTGATCCAAAATAGGGGAGGGGCAAACTTTTTATTTTGTGTAAGTTTGTGTTTTTTCAAAAATAATTTTGATATTACCCTAATAAAGTTTAGAAATGTTTAAGGTTTGGTATGGTGTGGCTATTATTAAGCTTTAGCTACTGCAGGCCTATTTAAAAAAAAAAATAAAAAATAATAATAATAATATTTAACTAGGCAAGTCAGTTAACAAATTATTATTTACAATGACAGCCTACACCGGGCAAACCCGGGCGACGCTGGGACAATTGTGCGCTGCCCTATGGAACTCCCAATCACGGCCGGTTGTGATAAAGCCTGGATTCGAACTAGGGTGTCTGTAGTGACGCCTCTAGCGCTGAGATGCAGTGCCTTAGACCGCTGCGCCACTCGGGCGCTCTAACTGACTCTGACAGTTGAACTTCAGGTGAGGAAGACTACAAGAGTTACACCTATAATCTAACAATATTATGCTTATCTTTGTACAAAATATTTGGATCGAAAATCTCTACGTCTATCTGTATAGCAAACGCAGTAGCCATCTGACAAAGTTAGTTTTGATGTCTTCGCTATTATTCTACAATACAGTAAAAATAAAAACCCTTGAATGAGTAGGTCTCCAAACTTTTTTTTATTTTTATCGATAAATAAAATGAATCAATTATCCAAACTGTATAGAGGCCAAATGATGAATGGAAAGAGACATCTGTTACGAAACACCCAAATTTTTAATGACATTCAGAGATTGCCAAGCCTTCAATACTGGGTAAGCCTACAAGGTAGGGAGGGATGTATTGTCTGTTTGTCAAGATTAGAGGTCGACCGATTAATTGGCATGGCCGATTTTCAAGTTTTCATAACAATCGGTATTTTTGGATGCCAATTATGGCCGATTACATTGCATTCCATGAGGAAACTGCGTGGCAGGCTGACCACCAGGCTGACCACACGAGTGCAGCAAGGGGCCAAGGTAAGTTGCTAGGTAGCATTAAACTTATCTTATAAAAAACACATTAAATCTTAACTAGTGATTAACTACACATGGTTGATGATATTACTAGGTTAACTAGCTTGTCCTGCGTTGCATATAATCAATGCTGTGCCTGTTAATTTATCATCGAATCACAGCCTACTTCGCCAAACGGGGGATGATTTAACAAAAGCTAATTCGCGAAAAAAGCACAATCGTTGCACAAATGTACCTTAACATAAACGTCAATGCCTTTAAAATCAATACACAGAGGTATATATTTTTAAACCTGCATATTTAGTTAAAATAAATTCATGTTAGGAGGCAATATTGCAGTTGAAGTCGGAAGTTTACATACAGTTAGGTTGGAGTGTATGTAAACACTCATTTTTCAACCACTCCACAAATTTCTTGTTAACAAACTATAGTTTTGGTATGTTGGTTAGGACATCTACTTTGTGCATGACACAAGTAACTTTTCCAACAACTGTTTACAGACAGGTTATTTCACTTATAATTCACTGTATCACAATTCCAGGGGGTCAGAAGTTTACATACACTAAGTTGACTGTGCCTTTAAACAGCTTGGAAAATTCCAGAAAATGATGTCATGCTTTAGAAGCTTCTGATAGGCAAATTTACATCATTTGAGTCAATTGGAGGTGTACCTGTGGATGTATTTCAAGGCCAACTGTCAAACTCAGTGCCTCTTTGCTTGACATGATGGGAAAATCAAAAGAAATCAGCCAAGACCTCAGAAATAGATTGTAGACCTCCACAAGTCTGGTTCATCCTTGGGAGCAATTTCCAACGCCGAAGGTACCACGTTCATCTGTACAAACAATAGTACGCATGTATAAACACCATGGGACCACGCTGTCGTCATACCGCTCAGATATTTGGTGCGAAAAGTGCAAATCAATCCCAGAACAACAGCAAAGGACCATGTGAAGATGCTGGAGGAAACAGGTACAAAAGTATCTATATCCACAGTAAAACGAGTCCTATAGCGACATAACCTGAAAGGCCGCTCAGCAAAGAAGAAGCCACTGCTCCAAAACCGCCATTAAAAAAGCCAGACTACGGTTTGCAACTGCACATGGGGACAAAGATCGTACTTTTTGGAGAAATGTCCTCTGGTCTGATGAAACAAAAATAGAACAGTTTGGCCATAATGACCATCGTTATGTTTGGAGGAAAAAGGGGGATCCTTGTAAGCTGAAGAACACCATCCCAACCGTGAAGCACGGGGGTGGCAGCATCATGTTGTGGGTGTGCTTTGCTGCAGGAAGGACTGGTGCGCTCCACAAAATAGATGGCATTATGAGGATGGAAAATTATGTGGATATATTGAAGCAACATCTCAAGACATCAGTCAGGAAGTTAAAGCTTGGTCGCAAATGGGTCTTCCAATTGGACAATGACCCCAAGCATACTTCCAAGGTTGTGGCAAAAATGGCTCAAGAACAACAAAGTCAAGGTATTGGAGTGGCCATCACAGATCCCTGACCTCAAACCTATAGAAATTTGTGGGCAGAACTGAAAATGCGTGTGTGAGCAAGGAGGCCTATAAACCTGACTCAGTTACACCAGCTCTGTCAGGAGGAATGGGACAAAATTCACCCAACTTATTGTGGGAAGCTTGTGGACAGCTACCCAAAATGTTTGACCCATGTTAAACAATTTAATGGCAATGCTACAAAATACTAATTGAGTGCATGTAAACTTCTGACCCATTGGGAATGTCATAACAGAAATACAAGCTGAAATATATCATTCTCTCTACTATTATTCTGACATTTCACATTCTTAAAATAAAGTGGTGATCCTAACTGACCTAAGACAGGGAATTTTTACTAGGATTAAATGTCAGGAATTGTGAAAAACTGAGTTGCAATGTATTTGGCTATGTAAACTTCCGACTTCAACTGTGTGCACACACACACACACAGAGAGTACCATTTTGGACACCTACTCATTCAAGGGTTTTTCTTTATTTGTACTATTTTCTACATCGTGAAATAATAGTGAGGACATCAAAACTATGAAATAATACATGGAATCATGTAGTAACCAAAAAAGTGTTTTTAAAAAATCACAATTTATTTTATATTTGATATTCTTCAAAGTAGCCACCCTTTGCCTTGATGACAGCTTTGCACACTCTTGGCATTCTCTCAACCAGATTCATGAGGTAGTCACCAGGAATGCATTTCAATTATCAGGTGTGCCTTGTTAAAAATACATTTGTGGAATTTATTAATGTGTTTGATCCAATCAGTTGTGTTGTAACAAGATAGGGCCACCTTCTTTATACCAACCCTATTTGGTAAAAGACCAAGTCCATATTATGGCATGAACAGCTCAAATAAGTAAAGAGAAACAAGTGTCCATCATTACTTTAAGACATGAAGGTCCGTCAATACAGACATTTAAGAACTTCTAAAGTTTCTTCAAGTGCAGTCACAAAAACCATCAAGTGATATGATGAAACTGACTCTCATGAAGACCCAGAGTTACATCTGCTGCAGAGGATAAGTTCATTAGTTACCAGCCTCTGATGTTGCAGCCGAATTAAATGCTTCACAGAGTTCAAGTAACAGACATCTCAACATCAGCTGTTCATTGGAGACTGTGAATCAGGTCTTCATGGTCGAGTTGCTGCAAAGAAACAACTACTAAAGGACACCAATAAGAATGAGAGACTTGCTTGAGCCAAGAAACACGAGCAATGGACATTAGACCGGTGGAAATTTGTCCTTTGGTCTGGAGTCCAAATTTGAGGTTTTTGGTTCCAACCGCCATGTCTTTGAGACGCAGAGTAGGTGAACGTATGATCTCTGCATGTGTGGTTCCCACCGTGAAGCATGGAGGAGGTGGTGTGGGGGTGCTTTGCTGGTGACACTGTCAGTGATTTATTTAGAATTCAAGGCACACTTAACCAGCATGGATAACGCAGCATTCTGCAGCGATACGCCATCCCATTTATATATAGTGGGGAGAACAAGTATTTGCTACACTGCCGATTTTGCAGGTTTTCCTACTTACAAAGCATGTAGAGGTCTGTAATTTTTTATCATAGGTACACTTCAACTGTGAGAGACGGAATCTAAAACAAAAATCCAGAAAATCACATTGTATGATTTTTAAGTAATTTGCATTTTATTGCATGATATAAGTATTTGATCACCTACCAACCAGTAAGAATTCCGGCTCTCACAGACCTGTTAGTTTTTGTTTAAGAAGCCCTCCTGTTCTCCACTCATTATCTGTATTAACTGCACCTGTTTGAACTCGTTACCTTTATAAAAGACACCTGTCCACACACTCAAACAGACTCCAACCTCTCCACAATGGCCAAGACCAGAGAGCTGTGTAAGGACATCAGGGATAAAATTGTAGACCTGCACAAGGCTGGGATGGGCTACAGGACAATAGGCAAGCAGCTTGGTGAGAAGGCAACAACTGTTGGCGCAATTATTAGAAAATGGAAGAAGTTCAAGATGACGGTCAATCACCCTCAGTCTGGGGCTCCATGCAAGATCTCACCTCCGTGGGGCATCAATGATCATGAGGAAGGTGAGGGATCAGCCCAGAACTACACGGCAGGACCTGGTCAATGACCTGAAGAGAGCTGGGACCACAGTCTCAAAGAAAACCATTAGTAACACACTACGCCGTCATGGATTAAAATCCTGCAGCGCACGCAAGGTCTCCCTGCTCAAGCCAGCGCATGTCCAGGCCTGTCTGAAGTTTGCCAATGACCATCTGGATGATCCAGAGGAGGAATGGGAGAAGGTCATGTGGTCTGATGAGACAAAAATAGAGCTTTTTGGTCTAAACTCCACTCGCCGTGTTTGGAGGAAGAAGAAGGATGAGTACAACCCCAAGTACAACCCCAAGCATAACCCAAGCATAACCATGCTTCACGATTTAATTAGGGCCGATTTCAAGTTTTCATAACAATCGGTAATCTGCATTTTTGGACACCGATCATGGCCGATTACATTACATTGCACTCCACGAGGAGACTGCGTGGCAGTTACGCGAGTGCAGCAAGAAGCCAAGGTAAGTTGCTAGCTAGCATTAAACTCATCTTATAAAAAACAATCAATATTAACATAATCACTAGTTAACTACACATGGTTGATGATATTACTAGTTTATCTAGCTTGTCCTGCGTTGCATATAATCGATGCGGTGCCTGTTAATTTATCATCGAATCACAGCCTACTTCGCCACACGGCTGATGATTTTAACGAGCGCATTCGCGAAAAAAGCATTGTAGTTGCACCAATGTGTACCTTACCATAAACATCAATGTCTTTCTTTAAAATCAATACACAAGTATATATTTTTAAACCTGCATATTTAGTTAATATTGTCTGCTAACATGAATTTCTTTTAACTAGGGAAGTTGTGTCACTTCTCTTGCATTCTGTGCAAGCAGAGTCAGGGTATATACAGCAGTTTGGGCCGCCTGGCTCGTTGCGAACTGTGTGAAGTCCATTTATTCCTAACAAAGACCGTAATTAATTTGCCACAATTGTACATAATTATGACATAACATTGAAGGTTGTGCAACGTAACAGCAATATTTAGACTTAGGGATGCCACCCGTTAGATAAAATACGGAACGGTTGCATATTTCACTGAAAGAATAAACGTTTTGTTTTCGAAATGATAGTTTCCGGATTTGACCATATTAATGACCTACGGCTCGTATTTCTGTGTGTTATTATGTTATAATTAAGTCTATGATTTGATATTTGATAGAGCTGTCTGACTGAGCGGTGGTAGGGAGCAGCAGGCTCGTAAGCATTCATTCAAACAGTACTTTCCTGCATTTGCCAGCAGCACTTCGCTGTGCATTGAGCTGTTTATGACTTCAAGCCTATCAACTCCCGAGATTAGGCTGGTGAAATGGCTAGCTAGTTAGGGCGCACCCCGCTAACTCAATCGGTGACGTCACTCGCTCTGAGACCTCAAAGTAGTTGTTCCCCATGCTCTGCAAGGGCTGCGATTCTTGTGGAGCGATGGGTAACGATGCTTCGAGGGTGGCTGTTGTCGATGTGTCCCTGGTTCGAGCCCAGGTAGGGGCGAGGAGAGGGACGGAAGCTATACTCTGTTACACTGGCAATACTAAAGTGCCTATAAGAACATCCAATAGTCAAAGGTATATGAAATACAAATGGTATAGAGAGAAATAGTCCTATAATTCCTATAATAACTACAACCTAAAACTTCTTACCTGGGAATATTGAAGACTCATGTTAAAAGGAACCATCAGCTTTCATATGTTCTCATGTTCTGAGCAAGGAACTTAAACGTTAGCTTTCTTACATGGCACATATTGCACTTTTACTTTCTTCTCCAACACTTTGTTTTTGCATTATTTAAACCAAATTGAACATGTTTCATTATTTATTTGAGGCTAAATTGATTTTATTGATGTATTATATTAAGTTAAAATAAGTGTTCATTCAGTATTGTTGTAGTTGTCATTATTACAAATAAATAAATATAAATCGGCCGATTTTAATCGATATCGGCTTTTTTTGGTCCTCCAATAATCGGTATCGGCATTGAAAAATCATAATCGGTCGACCTCTAATATAAAGATACATATACACTACCGTTCAAAAGTTTATGGTCACTTAGAAATGTCCTTGTTTTTGAAAGAAAAGCACATTTTATTGTCCATTAAAATATCAAAATACGTAATAATGAACCCTTTTGCCCTTAGAACAGCCTTAATTCGTCATGGACTCTACAAGGGGTCAAGTGTTCCACAGGGATGCTGGGCATATGGACTCTAATGCTTCCCACAGTTGTGTGAAGTTGGCTGGATGTCCCTTGGGTGGTGGACCATTCTTGATACACACGGGCAACTTTTAAGTGTGAAAAACCCAACAGCTTTGCAGTTCTTGACACAATCATACCGGAGTGCCTGGCACCTGCTACCATACCCTGTACCCTGTGGCCATTCACCCTCTGAATGGAGACGTTGGGGAATGGGATTGGACGTTGTTTTCTTTTCTTGTTTATACTAAATACATTATTCTTACAGTTTTTGTTTTGAGTGGCAGCCTACGGGTACGATGTATAAACTTAGAATTTGAAATGAATAATGTACCTGTACACCCCCCCCCCCCAAAGGGATAGTTGTAATTTAGAACGAAGATTGAGGATTTGTAATCGTAGGGAATCCTGCTATTGAAACTTGTTGAATTATGCAAGAGGACGTGACAACAGTAATTAATGAGGCAGTCTAGACGGCGCAGGTAAGGTAGACGGACAAGTGTTTGGTGGTTGCAACCCTGTTCCACCCCTTTGTTAATTTAATCATATATGTAAATACACTTGGTGTATTTATGCAAATGTCGCACATACTGTATTGTTTTCTTTCTTTAGTTATTTATTTATTTTTACCCCTTTTTTCTCCCCGATTTCGTGGTATCCAATTGGTGGTAGTTACAATCTTGTCTCATCGCTGCAACTCCGGTACGGACTCGGGAGAGGCGAAGGTCGAGAGCCATGCGTCCTCCGAAACACAACCCAACCAAGCCGCGCTGCTTATTGACACAATGCACATCCAATCCGGAAGCCAGCCGCACCAATGTGTCGGAGGAAACACCGTACACCTGGCGACCTGGTCAACGTGCACTGCGCCCGGCCCGACACAGGAGTCGCTAGTGCGTGATGAGACAAGGATATCCCTGCCGGCCAAGCCCTCCCTAACCCGGACGACGCTGGGCCAATTGTGCGCCGCCCCATGGGCCTCCCGGTCGCGGCCGGCTGCGACAGAGCCCGAACCCAGTATCTCTGGTGGCACAGTAACAACACTGCGCCACCCGGGAGGCACCCATTTTCTTTATTTTAACACACACACAAAAAATACCTGATACAATAAGAAAATATACAAGTGCATTTTAAGGGGAAAAAAGTAATACCTGAATTCCCACAAAAATCCCTGAACTTTCTATATTTGTCCATACCAGCAAAAAAAATTTTTTGGGTATAATTCAGTCAATATCTGGGGATTAATACATTTTTACAAATCTTCACCCGTTGTCCAATTGTTACATTCATTAGAATTGTTTTTAACAATTTCGTTGACCGTTGCTAGTGTTTTATCATTTACCCAGGAAATCATATTGTGCATTCAGTGTCCACTGATCTACGGACTGACCCTTAGAAAGATTGTCTGGCAACTCAGGTTAATAAGAACAATTCTCACTGTACCAGAATTTGAATCCAAATTCACAATAACATGATCCTATTTGCAGGACTTTGACAACAACTATGCTGCAGGTTTTTTAGTCTCAAACCCATTCGGGCACCAGGTTATTGTAACATGATGTTAGCTGATACAAAAATTACCTATCCAGACGTTGAAAGATCTGACATGCATCAGCAACGTCTGAGCAGAGGAACACAACCAGAATCTTTCCCTGGCTTGATTCAGCCTTTTACACAAGCGCCCAAGGGAGTGACTAGCTTCCCCATTCGCCTTGACTATTCTCCGTCAACCTTGGATCCAGGCCAGCACCTAAGTTAGCCTGTTTCAATCTGACATTGAACATATTTTGAGGGTGGTAACCAGGGAAAATATCCCACTGCCTCCCGCTGTAGGCAATGAAGCAGTTTCTTTTCTCAGAGAAACTTCAGAATCAATTTCTGGAAAGGGCTGTTGGTCTGTGCCAGAGGGGTGCTTAAGTGGAGGCAGATGTGCTCTGGAGAGGGGCACGTCTTTGGCGTGAACACTGGAGGGTGCATGGAAACTATTACCTCGCTGACTGATGACTCATAGGAATATCGCAGCGTCTGAGAATTGTGGGCCAGTTTTCTTTTTCTCTCTCTCTCTCTCTTGTTTAGAGACTGATGGCACATGATAAAATCTAAATGTCTTCCAAATGCAATGTTGTCAAAGTTGAACTTTTTGTAACGTGGCCCTATTTTGGTTTGTACCCAGGTGATGCTGAAAGCGGCACCGTCTTTCCTCAACTGTTTCTACCGCCTGGTGGTCTCCATCATGCATGAGGGGAGACAGAAGGGCGAGGCCGAGAGAGGTAAGGCCATCGGTTCATGCATTCAATCATTTATTCACTCACCCATCCACCACTTCATACAGTAATCTAAGTATTCACCCATTAACTCATAACCTCAAGTGACAGGAATGACATTGGTGTTTACAGGAATTGACTAAGTGTTCTTCCAATAAATTATTTAGCAGTTTCTATTTTCCTGTTGGTTCCCATTTTAAAGAAGAGCGACCACCCATCTTCATGTGTATTAAATGTATTTTTCAGCATTTAATCATCACACCCCTTGATAAATATGACACCTCCTGTTGTTTTAAAAGTTGACATATTTAGCCTGGGTTCCTCCCAAGGGAGTCCTCTGTAGATATGTGCTGTCAGTGTCAAACGACGCCAGAATACTGTCGCCAGGCTAACCAGTCCTGTTAATCGGGCAAGAGTATTTCATGGCACTGAAGTATGTTATAGGTGAGTCGTATCATGTTATACTATGTAAGAGGTGGTCGTGCCCCCGCTCCACATTCCCAAGCAGACTACACATGAAACTGGGCCTATTTTAATCCGCCGACCTTACCCAGTGGGAAGAGAGAAAGGAGAAGAATGGTTTCTCCTTCAGTAATGTTACATTTCTGTTGCTGGTTGTATGCCCTGCTGGTCCCCGTGGACTGGATCAAAAACAACGTGAGGGAAATACAAAAAAAAAAAATCCCACTGAGGGTGACAGAACTGTCGAAGGAGACATGAAAAGCACAGTGCACAGCTGGAGTCCCAGCCAAGCTCGTGGATGAACACCTTGTTAAAACCCTGTAATCCTGTACTGCTAAATGCATCCCTTATGAGTTGAATCAGTGTTGAGGAGCTGTATTCAGCTAAGTGATCAGCATATTCAGGATACATTGTTTTCCTGTTTCTGAAAGGAACAACATAAGACAGCAACATGATTTCAACATCAGAGCTTACCTGACATTATTGACGAAAAGGAAATGATGACATACTCAATTATTCAACAGTAATTGTCTTCAGGTGGAGTTTATTTTTTTGATATCATAGATAACACGTTCTTAATGAGAAGACTGTTTGTGTTCGTCTTCCATAGCCAAAGGAGGCCACCACTGCAGACTTCTGGGCATACCTCCCCTGTTCCAGACAGAGGAGGAAGGGTCAAGAAGGAAAAATGGAGTGGAGCAGCTCATTCGTTTTAACTAGCATGTCAGACTCAGCACGTCATGTAATTAGTTCCTGGCTGGCTCTGTGAAATATAGTAACCCTCACAGGATAAATTTCATGGCGACTGGGTTGTTTGGCAATACCTGCCACCCAGACAATGGCCATATTTCTCCTCTGTGGGTATAGCTATACTGTACATCCAATGAGTCACGAGAGGAAAAAAGGGATGGATAAATTGTTCCAACCGGGCCTTTGTTGTCTAATGGGCTAAACTGTTTGTTATATGCAGACTGTGAGCATAAACATTAGTCTATACACAATTAGAATGGTTAAATGGCTCTTGTTGCTCCATATTCTGCTCTTAGCTATCATGATTGAAGTCTCAGCTTATACAAAACCCTATTCTTATTGTACTGCTCTGTCACAATGCATTCACAAAATATTAATTCTCAGCCCGCACCCTTGGGATTTGATTCAAATGCTGTGCTTTCATCAGCAATACAGCCCAAGTCTGTTTTAGGACAACAGTGCACTCTGAACACACACTGCTGCATCACTCAGTCACCATTTTGTACAAGTTGTACCACTTCTGGAGTTCTGGCTGAAATAAATGTTTAGCCTTCAGCGTTTGGTGTGGTCTAGTTTTCAAAAAGCTTTGCTCTTCTATTCCCCAGCCCCTGAGATCAATGCGGAGGTGCTTTTGAAGTGTGCTCGTCTGGTGGAACGCATGTACTCCCACATCGCCACCACAGCCGAGGGCTTCACTATCCTCTCCTCCTTCATGGTAGCACAGTACGTCAGCGAGCTACAGAAGGTAAGATCTCTGGTTTTCTCTCATCAAGGAAGATGGCCGTGACGTTTCGCTCACAGTTTTAAAAGGCGATTAGGCTATTTTATTATACTTTTGCAGGTTGAAAACATGAATTTTCTGCCTTAAATGGCCTCCAGATCTTCCTTCTCTCCTTTATCATCCCTCACAAGCCCTTACATCTGAAGGAAATACACTATCTGCACATTGAATACCAGGATTTTAATTTGATCCATTGCTGTTTGTTATTGTGGAGTTAAACCATGCTTCGTATTGCATTTAGAGCTGCTAAGGCAAGTCCTCTGGACTTCTCAGATTTGAAGGAAAGAGAAGTCAACATTTTAATTTCCGCCATAATCTTGTCCCAACCTGTGCCAACTTGTACTCTAAAGGACTGTACTTACTGTTGACTCTGGTAGACTATTTGTCTGTCTCATTGTGATGCCGTCTGAGCATATCTGGCACTGTCTCAATGTGGAGAAACCACATTTTTTCCTAGGGTCTACGAGACTGCATTCACGTTACATGACTGCGTGCCATAGTCAGCGTTTTCCATGGAAAAGGCAGAGAGAGGGAAGAAAATGTATGCCCTCTCTACTGTAAGTCGCTCTGGATAAGAGCGTCTGCTAAATGAAATGACTAACATGTCATTTAGCAAACTCAAAGATGCATGAGGATTGATTTGTAATAGCAAACTGTTTGAGTAAGAATTAAACAAAGGATTGGTTAAAGCAATAGTTCAACGCTACCATTGTTCTTTCAAGGTTAACTAAGCCAAGAAACACACCTCAGTATGTGCCTTGGCATCTCTAAGAGGTTTTGTTGAGGCACTGTCCAGTTTCCAGCTGTCAGTACATTATGTTCCTACCAGGCTTTCAGAACTGCCGCAGCTGCATTCACAAATAAAGGTGTAAGAAAGAGGCAAAACACTGATCAGCCGTCTCACTCATCACACCAACATTATGTTTCTGAGTCCATTTTAATACCCCTTCCCCAGCCTCACTCTGTCAAATTGAAACCCTCGCCTCCCTTCTTCTCCTTTCCACTCTCCTCCACACCCTCAAGGTTACTCTGCAACCAGACATCAAGAGCCACCTGACAGAGGGAGTTTACAGGATCCTGGACCTCTGTGTTGAGCAGGACGTTAAGTTTTTGAACAGCACCCTCCAGATGGGTGTCAGAGAGGTGTTCAACGATCTCTATGGCAGTTATACTCATTACCATAAAACCCAGCGGCAAGGAGAGGAGAAATACACAGCCTGACACTCTCCTCTACCATCTCGCTTTTCAGAAATACTTTTTCTTTATAGCAGCCAAGTTTTTTTCTTAAACAACTGTTTAAACATGTAAAAAAAAAAAAAAAAAAAAAAAAAAATTATACTGTTTGTGTGTTGGTTTAGTAGTGGGACAAAAAAAAGGTAATTGACAACAAATTATGTCTCAAGTGTGTTTATTTGAATACCTTGTTTGGTCTTTCTTGTATTGATGGCTAATGTACTGTAACTTTAGACTATCCAATTTTCAAGATTTGGTTTACAGTGCCTTCAGAAAGTATTCATACACCTTGACTTATTAAAAATTGTTACAGACTGAATTCAAAATGGATTAAAATGTTTTTTCGCTCACCAATCTACACACAATACCCCATGATGACAAAGTGAAAACATGTTTTACAAAAATAAATCAAATATCGTAAAAATAAAAGTATTCCCACCCTTGAGTCAATACATATTAGAATCACCTTTGGCAGTGATTACAATTGCGAATCTTTCTGGGTAAGTCTCTTAAGAGCTTTGCACTCCTGGATTGTACAATATTTGCACATTTATTTTTTAACATTCTTCAATGACGTTGGTTGTTGATCATTGCTAGGCAGCCATTTCCAAGTCCAGCCATAGATTTTCAAGTAGATTTAAGTCAAATCTAACTAGGCCACTCAAGAACATTCAATGTTGTCTTGGTAAGCAAGTCCAGTGTATATTTGGCCTTGTGTTTTAGTTTATTGTCCAGCTGAAAGGTGAATTTGTGTCTGTTAGAAAGCCGACTGAACCAGGTTTTCCTCTAGGATTTGGCCTGCGCTTAGCTCTATTCGGTTTCTTTTTATCCAAAACCTTTCAGATGCTCCAGACTATTGTGTGAGAAGACCAATTTTCATGGTCTGACAAACACTGCTCTAGCTCTGTCACGTTTCACTGCAGATGCAGAAGTGTGACATAGGCAGATGCGGTGGATTGAAACGCATCCAACGCTAATTAGATTTCCACTGGGGCGCGGACGTCAACTTAAAAAAAAACTCCTGAATTGTTTAAGCATGATATAAAAGGGATCTAAAAATGTTTTTTTTTTTGTTTTCATTTGGAAACATTTCTAAAAAAGGAATTCCACTTTGACATTATGGGGTATTGTATGGGTAGTTACAATTTGGGTTGTAACAACAAAATGTGGATAAAGTCCAGGGGTGTGAATACTCTGTAGGCACGGTATGCTTTATCTGGGAACTCTGTTTCAGATGTGACGAAAAAGGATACGAGTAAATGATTACTATACCATTACAAAAGCAAATTGTGGAAATTCTGGAAATGGTTTAACCCAGCATATACAGCGAGTACAAAACATTAGGAATACCTTCCTAATATTGCGTTGCACTCCCTTCTGCCCTCAGAACAGCATCAATTTGTTGGTGTCGAAAGCATTCCACAGGGATGCTGGCCCATGTTGACGCCGATGCTTCCCACGGCTGTCAGGTTGTCTGGATGTTCTTTGGGTGGTGGACCATTCGTGACACACACAGGAAACTGTTGAGTGTGAAAAACCTTAACCCTAATTGCTCCTATAAGTTGCTCTGGATAAGTGCCTTGCTCAAGGGCACAACGACAGACTTTCACCTTGTTGGCTCGTGGATTCAAACCAGTGACCTTTCGGTTACTGGCCCAATGCTCTTAAACACTAGGCTACCTACCGCCCATACACATACACAGTTTCAATTGTCTCAGGGCTTAAAATCCTTCCTTAACCTGTCTCTTCCCTTTAATCTACACTGCTTTTGAAGTGGATTTAACAAGTGACATAAGGGATCATAGACTGACCAGGTGAAAGCTATGTCATGGAAAGAGCAGGTGTTCCTAATGTTTTTTACACTCAGTGTATAGTGGAGGGGAATGTCATTGACTTTATCACACGCATTCCTCATGAAACATTGTGACTGAAACTTTCCCTTGTGATTTGCCATACATTTGTTATTAACTACCAGATGAGAAAATCTTAGGAGAAATGTGTATTATATTTGGGGTTGGCTTTCACAGACGAATTATGAACATCTTATAATTTTATAAATAATGAGTAGTATGACAGATCTGTTTTACAGGCGAAGGTCATTATGGAACTACAGTTTTTGAACGCTGTCATTTTCCAAAAGGGCTCCTCATGCGAGTGTAAATCCTTCAGTAAGACTTAATATATTCATTTTGCAAGCGTTGTTTTCCTTTTCTCTTGTCTCAATAAGTATTTGTTCCCTCACACGTGTAATATATGGGACATTTCTCGTGCGTGTGTGTTGGTGTGTTATCCACTACCAACCTTGAGTTTGAGCAGCCAGTCTTAAATGTTTCATTTTACATTTGAGTTATTAAGCAGATGCTCATATCCAGAGCGATTTACAGTTAGTGCATTCATCTTAAGATGGCTAGGTGGGACAACCGCATATCACAAGCATAGAAAGTAGACCTCTGTAGTCAGAGCTAGAAAGGGGGGGTTGAGGTGAGGAGGATTATTTAAGATACTGTTTGAAGAGGTAGGTTTCCGGAAGATTGGCAGGGAGGGACTCCTCTTTCCTAGCTTCAGGGGGAAGCTGGTTCCAGCATTGGGGTGCCAGGACAGAGAAGAGCTTGGACTGGGCTGAGCAGGTAGGTGTGGGAGGGCTAAGAGACCTGAGGTGGCAGAACGGAGTGTTCAGGTTTGGGTGTCGGGTTGGAGCATAGCCTGAAGGTAGGGAGGGGCAGTTCCTCTTGCTGTTCTGTAGCGCCATGGTCATGTAGTTTCCATTTTAATTACTCTTAAATCTCAAACACATTGTGAAGTAATTACATGAACACGGATTGTTTTAGTCTTAGACTGTTTGTTTATTGAGCCAAAGCTTTTACTTAGCCAGGTCAGATATCTGGCAGGACTGCCATTTCTCCCTGCGCTTTTCTGCAACTGTCATGATTTACAATGCCTGAATCTACCAACTTGCCTGGCAAGGTTTCCTATAAGATTCACTGAAGCTCATTTATTTAATTAAACTGGTTATTTAATTAGAGTGAAGGGCCACTGCAATCACCCAACAGTTGGCCAAAAGTTTATATAAAACTTGCAGGCCAGTGACATCCAGGCAAAGTGGAAAGACTTCTGCTTTAAATAATGAAGCAGGGCATTTCTGGCTCCCTTACACATTCCCTCCTTACTTTGCTAAAATGAGCGTTCTGCTGGTATCTTTCCCATTCTCAGTTCTCCCAAAGTCATAACCTTGACATTGCCTCACAACACAAAGAATTTTGAACAATTACTGTCTGCCTATTCTCATAGGGTTGCTGTGTGTCATCCGGGTGCCATTTATGGGCCTAATTGTGTTAGTGAATATCCCTTATGGCCTTCAAATGACCAGAGAGGGTAAACAGACAACTTGTACCCATGGTATGGCTATATAAAATGGATGGTCATTATGTAATTCTATCATACTTCCTGTCTGGGTAGTAGACCTGGGATGGGGAGAAGGGGCACAGGGGCATGTGCCCCATCAGATTTGTCTCTGTAATGCTACTAGCCACTTAGCAATTTTATGAAGTTAGCTTTAGCTAGCCCAGATAGGTTCCCAACCTTATAACTAGCTACCAAGAGGCCATTTTAGGCTATCAATCAAGTTAGAGTAAAAAGCTATCTTAGCTGGCATGCCTGGTGGCAAGGTTGGTAGACTTTAGAAAAGCAAGCAATAACTAAATATACTGAATAGACTCACATACCTTTCAATCCTTTACCCAGATTCTAGCAGAGATGCAGAGAAGCACATTTAGTTTCTTTAAAAAAAAAGAACCACCAGTCAGGATACAGACAGCTCAAGAGGTAAACTTAGATTAGCATAATGATTATGGCTCTAGATTGCAGGAGAATGTTTCAGGTGTTTAAAAAATGCGAAATTCTCCAACTTTAACAGCCCCCCAGTCATCCTCACATACGTTGTGCACCCTCAGATTTTGGGGGTGTATGACACCCCTGAGAAATGGAGCAGTGTGTGCTGGTCCAGTGAGGGCTCAGAGCCCCTTTTCTATATTTTCTGCAGCTGCACAAACTCTGCGGGCTCTGATCTCACTGGTGGATCCCTCGAAGCAGCATGGGTGATGTGTGATTGGGTATGAGGCTGTTAGCCATAACATTTCAGATGTCAGGGGATTGGTGGGTGGAGAACAAGGGAGAAGCTTCAGGCTTATACAGCCAGGCTGGGGGAATGACATGCATCCTTATCACTGTACAGTAAAAAAGGGTTGGTACTACCACCCAACCATAGGTACTACAAAAAAAGACGAGGCCTTTCTGAACAGCACACTGTCTGTGCAAGGAATGAAGTGCAGTGTTTGTTGGGGTATAGATAGTGTATTGGTGTGGTGTACAGGTACTAGTAAGGGATTGGTGGAATGTGTTTTCCTTTTAACACAAGGCATTTTGTTGTAATTATTTTTGGGCAACGGATGAGATGGAAAAATGTCAGGAAAGATTTCACAATGTGCAACTATGGCCTTTACTAAAGGTGACTCAGGTGCTTTGTATTCTAAGGAGAGGTAAGTCTTACAGAACTATGTTTAACAAAAAGCATGGTATTCAGTGTAGGCACTAACCTTCCAAGATCTTATTGCATCACTGAAAACCTGTAATTCATGTTAAACATTGAAAAGTTAAGCAGAATAGAATGGCTGCTTGTAGGATGTGAATCACTGTGAACTAACAAGTTAAATGAATTCCACTCCATAAGGTAAAGCTAAGTAAACTAATCTATCAACTAATATATAATGAGTTGATTTGATTCTGTCCAACTAACAATGTATATCAAGATTGTGTAGGGAGGTCCCAGAAGAAGCTACAATGGCTTCCATTTATGCCATGCATTTGTTATAATGATGTTTGCTCAGGGTGGGAAAGTAATGTAGAATTATGGGGCGGATTTCTGTAGAGTTATTGTATGAGGGTAACAATGTTATAAACACCGCTCAAAAAAATAAAGGGAACACTTAAACAACACAATGTAACTCCAAGTCAATCACACTTCTGTGAAATCAAACTGTCCACTTAGGAAGCAACACTGATTGACAATAAATTTCACATGCTGTTGTGCAAATGGAATAGACAAAAGGTGGAAATTATAGGCAATTAGCAAGACACCCCCAATAAAGGAGTGATTCTGCAGGTGGTGACCACAGACCACTTCTCAGTTCCTATGCTTCCTGGCTGATGTTTTGGTCACTTTTGAATGCTGGCGGTGCTTTCACTCTAGTGGTAGCATGAGATGGAGTCTACAACCCACACAAGTGGCTCAGGTAGTGCAGCTCATCCAGGATGGCACATCAATGCGAGCTGTGGCAAGAAGGTTTGCTGTGTCTGTCAGCGTAGTGTCCAGAGCATGGAGGCGCTACCAGAAGACAGGCCAGTACATCAGGAGACGTGGAGGAGGCCGTAGGAGGGCAACAACCCAGCAGCAGGACCGCTACCTCCGCCTTTCTGCAAGGAGGAGCACTGCCAGAGCCCTGCAAAATGACCTCCAGCAGGCCACAAATGTGCATGTGTCAGCATATGGTCTCACAAGGGCTCTGAGGATCTCATCTCGGTACCTAATGGCAGTCAGGCTACCTCTGGCGAGCACATGGAGGGCTGTGCGGCCCCACAAAGAAATGCCACCCCACACCATGACTGACCCACCGCCAAACCGGTCATGCTGGAGGATGTTGCAGGCAGCAGAACGTTCTCCACGGCGTCTCCAGACTCTGTCACGTCTGTCACATGTGCTCATGTGCTCAGTGTGAACCTGCTTTCATCTGTGAAGAGCACAGGGCGCCAGTGGCAAATTTGCAAATCCCAAACGTCCTGCACGCTGTTGGGCTGTAAGCACAACCCCCACCTGTGGACGTCGGGCCCTCATACCACCCTCATGGAGTCTGTTTCTGACCGTTTGAGCAGACACATGCACATTTGTGGCCTGCTGGAGGTCATTTTGCAGGGCTCTGGCAGTGCTCCTCCTTGCAGAAAGGCGGAGGTAGCGGTCCTGCTGCTGGGTTGTTGCCCTCCTACGGCCTCCTCCACGTCTCCTGATGTACTGGCCTGTCTTCTGGTAGCGCCTCCATGCTCTGGACACTACGCTGACAGACACAGCAAACCTTCTTGCCACAGCTCGCATTGATGTGCCATCCTGGATGAGCTGCACTACCTGAGCCACTTGTGTGGGTTGTAGACTCCATCTCATGCTACCACTAGAGTGAAAGCACCGCCAGCATTCAAAAGTGACCAAAACATCAGCCAGGAAGCATAGGAACTGAGAAGTGGTCTGTGGTCACCACCTGCAGAATCACTCCTTTATTGGGGGTGTCTTGCTAATTGCCTATAATTTCCACCTTTTGTCTATTCCATTTGCACAACAGCATGTGAAATGTATTGTCAATCAGTGTTGCTTCCTAAGTGGACAGTTTGATTTCACAGAAGTGTGATTGACTTGGAGTTACATTGTGTTGTTTAAGTGTTCCCTTTATTTTTTTGAGCAGTGTAGTTATGTTAATACACCAGCCTGCCGTTGTACAGTATGTATAGCTCTGTTAAGGTCAATAAAGATCTGCATTATTGTGTTTGTCACACGTATGCTGTTGTAGGAATAGGTAATTACTTCAAAATACAGTATTCACGCCCCTTGACTTTTTCCACATTTTGTTGTTTTACAGCCTGAATTTAAAATGGATTCAATTGCGATTAAAAAAAAGTATTATTATCACTGACCTACACACAAAACCCCATAATATCAAAGTGGAATTATGTCATACAAATGAAAACCTGAAGTGTCTTGAGTCAATAAGTATTAAACCCCTTTATGGCGACCCTAAATAAGTAAAGATTTGCTTAAACTAGTCACATAATGGGCCTCCCGAGTGGTGCAGTGGTCTAGCTGTGCCGCTAGAGATTCTGGGTTCGAGTCCAGGCTCTGTCTCCGCGACCGGGAGACCCATGGGGCGGTGCACAATTGGCCCAGCGTCGTCCGGGTTAGGGGAGGGTTTGGCCGGCCGGGATGTCCTTGTCCCATCGCGCACTAGCGACTCCTGTGGACTGGGCGCAGTGCACGCTGACACGTTCGCCAGATGTACTGTGTTTCCTCCGGGCAAATTGGTGCGGCTGGCCTCCTGTGGGCTGGGCGCAGTGCACGCTGACACGTTCGCCAGATGTACTGTGTTTCCTCCGGGCAAATTGGTGCGGCTGGCTTCCGGGTTAAGTGTGCATTGTGTCAAGAAGCAGTGCGGTTGGGTTGTGTTTCGGAGGACGCACGGCTCTCGACCTTCGCCTCTCCCGAGTCCGTACGGGAGTTGCACCGATGAGACCAGACTGTAACTACCAATTAGATAGATACCACGAAATTGGGGAGGAAAAAGGGCAATTTTCTTTTTTCAACTGGTCACATAATAAGTTGCCAGTACTCTGTGTGCAATAATACTGTTTAACATGACTTTTGAATGACTACCTCTTCTCTGCTGTACCCCACAAAACAGTTATCTGTAAGATCCCTCAGTTGAGCAGTGAATTTCAACCACAAAGACCAGGTAGGTTTTCCAATGCCTTGTAAAGAAGCAGACATTGAAATTCCCTTTGAACATGGTGGTTATATTGTTACACTTTGGATGGTGTATCAATACACCCAGTCACTGCAAAGATACAGGCGTCCTTCCTAACTCAGTTGCCGTAGAGGGGGTACACCAAATAAAAATGTGATAAACATTTATAAAAAATGAAACAATTAAAAAAATATATTATTCACATTTTCAAACACTCCATTTATATTTTCCAATGGGGCTATACATTTGGGTGAGGTATTTTTCTTGCCTGAGTAGCCTCGTTCCACTGCCAAAAATAAAATGTGTTAAATAAAATTTAACAACACAATGTCAAATACAGGTAGCCTAGTCAAATAATTAACATCCACTCACATTAACCGTTACTCTCTCGCGGGAATTCCACTAACGGTCCGTATGTAGCCAAACGTAGCTACTGCTCATGTTGGTATCTGTACTGATGGCGCAAAAGCCATGATGGGGAGATATAGTGGAGTGGTAACGCGCGTGCAAGCAGTTGCTCCCGACGCCACTTGGGTACACTGCAGCATCCACCGAGAGGCTCTTGCTGCCAAGGGAATGCCTGACAGCTTGAAAGACGTTTTGGACACTACAGTGTAAATGGTTGACTTTGTTAAAGCAAGGCCCCTGAACTCTCGTGTATTTTCTGCACTATGCAATGATATGGGCAGCGACCATGTAACGATTTTACAACATACAGAAGTGCGCTGGTTATCAAAGGGAAAAGTATTGACACGTTTTTTTGAATTGAGAGACGAGCTTAAAGTTTTCTTTACTGACCATAATTTTCACTTGTCTGACCGCTTGCATGATGACGAGTTTCTCACACGACTGGCCTATCTGGGTGATATTTTTTCTCGCCTGAATGATCTGAGTCTAGGATTACAGGGACTCTTCGCAACTATATTCAATGTGCAGGACAAAATTGAGGCTATGATTAAGAAGTTGGAGCTTTTCTCTGTCGGCATTAACAAGGACAACACACAGGTCTTTCCATCATTTGTATGATTTTTGTGTGCAAATGAACTCAAGCTTACGGACAATGTCAAATGTGCTATAGCGAAGCACCTCAGTGAGTTGGGTGCGCAATTACGCAGGTACTTTCCCGATACGGATGACACAAACAACTGGATTCGTTATCCCTTTCATGTCCTGCCTCCAGTCCACTTACCGATATCTGAATAAGAGAGCCTCATCGAAATTGCAACAAGCGGTTCTGTGAAAATTTAATTTAATCAGAAGCCACTGCCAGATATATGGATTGGGCTGCGCTCAGAGTATCCTGCCTTGGCAAATCGCGCTGTTAAGACACTGATGCCCTTTGCAACCACGTACATAATGTGAGAGGGGATTCTCGGCCCTCACTAGCATGAAAACTAAATACAGGCACAGACTGTGTGTGGAAAATGATTTAAGACTGAGACTCTCTCCAATACAACTCAACATTGCAGAGTTATGTGCATCCTTTCAAGCACACCCTTCTCATTAACCTGTGGTGAGTTATTCACAATTTTAGATTAACAAATAAGGTTTTATATGTAAGATGGTTAAATAAAGAGCAACATTTTTTATTATTATTATTATTTTTGCCCTGGTCCTATAAGAGCTCTTTGTCACTTCCCACGAGCCGGGTTGTGACAAAAACTCACACTCATTCTTGTTTAATAAATGTATCGTATAGTGTGTGTGTGGCAGACTTATTATGATGGCAAAAACCAACATTTGAGAGTGCTCTGACCCTGGTGTTAGAGGGGGTACACAGCTGGAGGTTGAATGTTTGAAGGGGTACGGGACTATAAAAAGTTTGGGAACCACTGCCGTAGAGGAAGTAAACCGCTCAGGGATTTCACCATGAGGCCAATGGTGACTTTAAAAAATAATTTACCTCCATTTTCTCCCCCATTTCGTGATAGTCAATTGCGATCCAATTACGATATTTTCTCATCGCTGCAACTCCCCAACTGGCTTGGGAGAAGCGAAGGTTGAGTCATGCGTCCTCCGAAACATGACCCGCCAAACCGCGCTTTTTAACACCCGCCCGCTTAACCCGGAAGCCAGTAGCACCAACGTGTGGAGGAAACACCTTTCAACTGACAACCGAATTTAGCCTCTTGTGATTTTAGTTAAACTCATATGATTATTTGGGATAGCTGAAGTACCATTGTCTGCATTCTGGATCACCACTCGTTAATTAATCATCTCCCCTGTTCACACCATCTTGTTCCCCCCTTGATGTAACAGCTCGACAAGCCCTCTGATGTCTGAGGAGGTACTGTAATTGAAGGGGTTCATACTGATGCTCAGAAGTCACTCTCGTCTGGACATCCCTTCAATATTTATTAACCTGTGTTTTTCCAATAGTCCTTGAAGTCTACTTGACAACTCTTGTTAAGCCCCTCTTACTTTAATGAGGGGAACCTACATTTTTCTGGCAGAACTACCATGCGGCCTCTTGTCAATGGCAATTACAGCTCTGGAACCCTGCTTGTCCTACTTGCTCTGTCTTTGGGAGTGGCTTGGGAATCCTGTGATCAGAGACTCCATCTTCTGTGTTTTAATTGGGAGTTTGGAAGTCCCGCCTAGAGATGCAGGCCTCTGTGAGTCAGTAACTCTAGTAACAGATGCCACCTCACCATAGGTGTTGATTAATTGCATGGAAAAGCTCTCTGACCCTTCATACAGCTTTGTGGTTTTACAACAAGGAACCAAAGTAGGCCTACAAAGTAACTTGCAGTATACAGTTTGCTGTCTCCATTTAATCTATCGACAAAAAAAGCCCAATTTAATAATGGAATCTATTTTGACGTGGGCTTACCTCTCACTGGTGCTCTAATGTTGATTTGTATGGAGCCTAATTGATTCATTAAGCTGTTTGTATGCGACGCTAAATTCACTGAGATCAATCAGAGGCGTGTTAAACCTTCTATTCTTCCTTTTCATAATAAGAGATGGAGAGAGATACTAATTACTAAGTTGTGTGCCCTGAGCACAAGGGAAAGGTTATTTAGAGAGATGCTTTCTCTGATGTCTGATAAATGTCATGCAAAAATAGATTTTCCTTGATACTGCTAGAATGTATTATGTATATATTTGGGCAAAAGCCTCCTATTAGAGGACAACAGGGTTGTCACGTTTGTCGTATGGAGGAAGAGAGAAGGACCAAGGCGCAGCGTGATATAAATACATTCTTCTTATTTATTTACTGAAACGAAGAACACTAAACACACTATCAAAATAACAAACAAACGCAACGCTATACAATGAATAAGTGCAGACACAGGCAACTTACACATAGACAATAACCCACGAAATACCCAACGGAATATGGCTGCCTAAATATGGTTCCCAATCAGAGACAACAATAAACAGCTGCCTCTAATTGAGAACCAATCTAGGCAACCATAGACATACAAACACCTAGACAAGTCAAACACCCCATAAACATACAAAACCCCTAGACAAGACAAAACACATACATCCCCCATGTCACACCCTGACCTAACCAAAATAATAAAGAAAACAAAGATAACTAAGGTCAGGGCGTGACAAGGGTGCTATAATCATTTGTATTATTTTTTATGTTAACGGAATAGCTGAATACATGTTGTAAAGCATTTAATTGGGAAAGACTCTGACTATTAGGCAGTGTTGGGCCAAGTATTAGAGAGGAGTACAAAGAGATGTGGTGGCTGCAAAGCCTTGGTCATGAGAATATTAATTATAATTGTGTGAACTTCTATGATCAGTAGCCTAGGCTAGGATGTGATACTTTGAGAGTGAGACCACATGAATTAGGCCATTATAATTAATTATATTAGTGCCAGAGAAGGATTAATGCACAGCATTTAAGGTTTAAGACATGAAGTAGATATTACTGCAGCCTTCTCAATCATTATCATGAAATTGTGGGGAAACAAATAGATTACATACTATTCGCTAGTTACATTAGCCAAAAATGCTCAATGAGCCTCTTCACTGTGGGTCAACAGTTTGTTGATATGAGAAAACTTGTGAATAAATGTTGGAAATAATACAAATAGAATCTCCAGTTACTGAACAATGCTTTGTTAATGGATTTAGTACCATCTGGCTGTGCTCAACTTACGAGAGGACCACAGTGGAAATAAGCCTGCAGGCTTTATTATGTATCCCAGATCATTTGATGTAGGCCTATTCACTGTTGGGCTGTAACAGACTTCTATGTACATTTAACGATCAAATAAAAATATAAAAACATGGGGTAACCAACAGTGGTCCAATTGGAAAGCCAGTAGGATGCTAGTTGTATTTAAAACAACAATCTGTAAGAAAGAATGACAAAATATAACTATTTTAAAATAGATTGTGTTCGTAAAATGTATACAGTATGTAAAAGCTGGAAGTCAAAGTCTAAGTGTTGTTGTTCATTAGTTTACTTCAATTATGGGAGGGGTGGTAGGGTTAGTGGAAAATAATATAGGAAAAACATATATATATATACACTACCGTTAAAAAGTTTGGGGTCACTAACAAATGTCCATGTTTTTGAAAGAAAAGCTATTTTTTTGTCCATTAAAATAACATCAAATTTATCAGAAATACAGTGTAGACATTGTTAATGCTGTAAATGACTATTGTAGCTGGAAACAACAGCTGATTTTTTAAATGGAATATCTACATAGGCGTACAGAGGTCCATTATCAGCAACCATCACTCCTGTGTTCCAATGGCACATTGTGTTAGCTAATCCAAGTTTATCATTTTGAAAGGCTAATTGATCATTAGAAAACCCTTTTGCAATTATGTTAGCACAGCTGAAAACTGTTGTTCTGATTAAAGAAGCAATAAAACTGGCCTTCTTTAGACTAGTTGAATATCTGCATTTGTGGGTTTGATTACAGGCTCAAAATGTCCAGAAACAAAGAACTTTCTTCTGAAACTCGTCAGTATATTCTTGCTCTGAGAAATTAAGGCTATTCCATGCGAGAAATTGCCAAGAAACTGAAGATCTCGTACAATGCTGTGTACTACTCCCTTCACAGAACAGTGCAAACTGGCCCTAACCAGAATAGAAAGAGTGGGAGGCCCCGGTGCAAAACTGAGCAAGAGGACAAGTACATTAGAGTGTCTAGTTTGAGAAACAGGCGCCGCATAAGTCATCAACTGGCAGCTTCATTAAATAATACCCGCAAAACACCAGTCTCAACGTCAACAGTGAAGAGGCGACTCCGGGATGATGGCCTCCTAGGCAGAGTTGCAAAGAAAAAGCCATATCTCAGACTGGCCAATAAAAAGAAAAGATTAAGATGGGTAAAAGAACACAGACACTGGACAGAGGAAGATTGGAAAAAAGTGTTATGGACAGACAAATCTAAGTTTGAGGTGTTTGGATCACAAAGAAGAACATTCGTGAGATGCAGAAAAAATGAAAAGATGCTGGAGGAGTGCTTGAAGCCATCTGTCAAGCATGGTGGAGGCAATGTGATGATCTGGGGGTGCTTTGATGCTGGTAAAGTGGGAGATTTGTAAAGGGTAAAAGGGATCTTGAAGAAGGAAGACTACCACTCCATTTTGCAATGCCATGCCATACCCTGTGGACGGCACTTAATTGGAGCCAATTTCATCCTACAACAGGGCAATGACCCAAAGCACAGCTCCAAACTATGCAAGAACCATTTAGGGAAGAAGCAGTCAGCTGGTATTCTGTCTATATTGGAGTGCCCAGCACAGTCACCGGATCTCAACCCTATTGAGCTGTTCTGGGAGCAGCTTGACCGTATGGTACGTAACAAGTGCCCATCAAGCCAATCCAAATTGTGGGAGGTGCTTCAGGAAGCATGGGGTGAAATGTCTTCAGATTACCTCAACAAATTGACAACTAGAATACCAAAGGTCTGCAAGGCTGTACTTGCTGCAAATGGAGGATTCTTTGACGAAAGCAAAGTTTGAAGGACACTATTTTTTTCAATTAAAAATCATTATTTATAACCTTGTCAACGTCTTGACTATATTTGCTATTCATTTGGCAACTCATTTCATGTATGTTTTCATGGAAAACAAGGACATTTCTAAGTGACCCCAAACTTTTGAACGGTAGTATATATACATACACACATACATACAGTGGGGAGAACAAGTATTTGATACACTGACGATTTTGCAGGTTTTCCTACTTACAAAGCATGTAGAGGTCTGTAATTTTTATCATAGGTACACTTCAACTGTGAGAGAAGGAATCTAAAACAAAAATCCAGAAAATCACATTGTATGATTTTTAAGTAATTAATTTGCATTTTATTGCATGACATAAGTATTTGATACATCAGAAAAGCAGAACTTAATATTTGGTACAGAAACCTTAGTTTGTAATTACAGAGATCATACGTTTCCTGTAGTTCTTGACCAGGTTTGCACACACTGCAGCAGGGATTTTGGCCCACTCCTCCATACAGACCTTCTCCAGATCCTTCAGGTTTCGGGGCTGTCGCTGGGCAATACGGACTTTCGGCTCCCTCCAAAGATTTTCTATTGGGTTCAGGTCTGGAGACTGGCTAGGCCACTCCAGGACCTTGAGATGCTTCTTACGGAGCCACTCCTTAGTTGCCCTGGCTGTGTGTTTCGGGTCGTTGTCATGCTGGAAGACCCAGCCACGACCCATCTTCAATGCTCTTACTGAGGGAAGGAGGTTGTTGGTCAAGATCTCGCGATACATGGCCCCGTCCATCCTCCCCTCAATACGGTGCAGTCGTCCTGTCCCCTTTGCAGAAAAGCATCCCCAAAGAATGATGTTTCCACCTCCATGCTTCACGGTTGGGATGGTATTCTTGGGGTTGTACTCATCCTTCTATTCCTCCAAACACGGCGAGTGGAGTTTAGAGCAAAAAGCTCTATTTTTGTCTCATCAGACCACATGACCTTCTCCCATTCCTCCTCTGGATCATCCAGATGGTCATTGGCAAACTTCAGACGGGCCTGGACATGCGCTGGCTTGAGCAGGGGGACCTTGCGTGCGCTGCAGGATTTTAATCCATGACGGCGTAGTGTGTTACTAATGGTTTTCTTTGAGACTGTGGTCCCAGCTCTCTTCAGGTCATTGACCAGGTCCTGCCGTGTAGTTCTGGGCTGATCCCTCACATTCCTCATGATCATTGATGCCCCACGAGGTGAGATCTTGCATGGAGCCCCAGACCGAGGGTGATTGACCGTCATCTTGAACTACTTCCATTTTCTAATAATTGTGCCAACAGTTGTTGCCTTCTCACCAAGCTGCTTGCCTATTGTCCTGTAGCCCATCCCAGCCTTGTACAGGTCTACAATTTATCCCTGATGTCCTTACACAGCTCTCTGGTCTTGGCCATTGTAGAGAGGTTGGAGTCTGTTTGATTGAGTGTGTGGACAGGTGTCTTTTATACAGGTAACGAGTTCAAACAGGTGCAGTTAATACAGGTAATGAGTGGAGAACAGGAGGGCTTCTTAAAGAAAAACTAACAGGTCTGTGAGAGCCGAAATTCTTACTGGTTGGTAGGTGATCAAATACTTATGTCATGCAATAAAATGCAAATTAATTACTTAAAAATCATACAATGTGATTTTCTGGATTTTTGTTTTAGATTCCGTCTCTCACAGTTGAAGTGTACCTATGATAAAAATGACAGACCTCTACATGCTTTGTAAGTAGGAAAACCTGCAAAATCGGCAGTGTATCAAATACTTGTTCTCCCCACTGTACATACAGTTGAAGTCGGATGTTTACATATACTTAGGTTGGAATCATTAAAACTAGTTTTTCAACCACTCCACAAATTTCTTGTTAACAAACTGTAGTTTTGGCAAGTCGTTTAGGACATCTACTTAAACAGGTTGGAAAATTCCAGAAAATTATGTAATGGCTTTAGAAGCTTGCTAATTGACATTATTTGAGTCAATTGGAGGTGTAACTGTGGATGTATTTCAAGGCCTACCTTCAAACTCAGTGCCTCTTTGCTTGACATCATGGGAACATCTAAAGAAATCAGCCAAGACCTCAGAAAAAACATTGTAGACCTCCACAAGTCTGGTTCATCCTTGGGAGCAATTTCCAAATGCCTGAAGGTACCACATTCATCTGTACAAACAATAGTACGCAAGTATAAACACCATGGGACCACGCAGCCGTCATACCGCTCAGGAAGGAGGCGCGTTCTGTCTCCTAGAGATGAACGTACCTTGGTGCGAAAAGTGCAAATCAATCGCAGAACAACAGCAAAGGACCTTGTGAAGATGCTGGAGGAAACAGGTACAAAAGTATCTATATCCACAGTAAAACGAGTCCTATATCGACATAACCTGAAAGGCAGCTCAGCAAGCAAGAAGCCACTGCTCCAAAACTGCCATTAAAAAAAGCCAGACTACGGTTTGCAACTGCACATGGGGACAAAGATCGTACTTTTTGGAGAAATGTCCTCTGGTCTGATGAAACAAAAATAGAACTGTTTAGCCATAATGACCATCGTTATGTTTGGAGGAAAAATGGGGATGCTTGCAAGCCGAAGAACACCATCCCAACCGTGAAGCACGGGGGTGGCAGCATCATGTTGTGGTGGTGCTTTGCTGCAGGAGGGACTGGTGCACTTCACAAAGTAGATGGCATCATGAGGCAGGAAAATTATGTGGATATATTGAAGCAACATCTCAAGACATCAGTCAGGAAGTTAAAGCTTGGTTGTAAATGGGTCTTCCAATTGGACAATGAACCCAAGACACTTTCAAAGTTGTGGCAAAATGGCTTAAGGACAACAAAGTCAAGGTATTGGAGTGGCCATCACAAATCCCTGACCGCAATCCTATAGAACATTTGTGTGCATAACTGAAAAAGTGTGTGCGAGCAAGGAGGCCTACAAACCTGACTCAGTAACACCAGCTCTGTCAGGAGGAATGGGCCAAAATTCACCCAACTTATTGTGGGAAGCTTGTGGAAGGCTACCCAAAATGTTTGAGCCAAGTTAAACAATTTAAAGGCAATGCTACCAAATACTAATGTATGTAAACTTCTGACCCATTGGGAATGTGATGAAAGAAATAAAAGCTGAAATAAATCCTTCTCTCTACTATTATTCTGACATTTCACATTCCTAAAATAAGTGGTGATCCTAACTGACCTAAAACAGGGAATTTTTACTAGGATTAAATGTCAGGGATTGTGAAAAACTGAATTTAAATGTATTTGGCTAAAGTGTATGTAAACTTCCGATTTCAACTGTACATACGTACATACATATTTTTAAGTTGTTTGTGTGTGTATGTATGTATGTATATAAATATGTATGTGTCCTTATATACAAAGTACCAGTCAAGAATTTGGACACACCTACTCATTCCAGGGTTTTTCTTTATTTTTACTATATTCTACATTGTAGAATAATAGGGAAGACATCAAAACTATGAAATAACACATATGGAATCATGTCGTAACCAAAAAAATCACAACATATTTTATATTTGAGATTCTTCAAATAGTCACCCTTTGCCTTGATGACAGCTTTGCACACTCTTGACATTCTCTTCATGAAGCCGTCTTCATGAGGTCGTCACCTGGAATGCATTTCAATTAACAGCTGTGCCTTAAAAGTTAATTTGTGGAATTTCTTTCTTAATGCGTTGAGCCTATCAGTTCTGTTGTGACAAGGTAGGGGGGTATAAGATAGCCCTATTTGGTAAAATACCAAGTCCATATTATGGAAAGAACAGCTCAAATAAGCAAAGAGAAACAACAGTCCATCATTACTTTAAGACATGAAGGTCAGTCAGAAAGTCCAGAAAGTCCAGAATCCAGAAAGTCGCAAAAACCATCAAGGGATATGATGAAACTGGCTCTCATGAGGACTACCACAGGAATGGAAGACCCAGAGTTACCTCTGCTGCAGAGGATAAGTTCATTGGAGTTACCAGCCTCAGACATTGCAGCCCAATTAAATGCTTCACAGAGTTCAAGTAACAGGCACATCTCAACATCAACTGTTCAGAGGAGACTGTGTGAATCAGGCATTCATGGTCAAATTGCTGCAAAGAAACCACTACTAATGGACACCAATAAGAAGAGACTTGCTTGGGCCAAGAAACACGATCAATGGACATTAGACTGGTGGAAATTTGTCCTTTGGTCTGGAGTCCAAATTGGAGATGTTTGGTTCCAAACGCCATGTCTTTCTGAGACGCGTGAACGGACGATCTCCGCATTTGTATTTCCCACCGTGAAGCATGGAGCAGGAGGTGTTATGGTGTGGGGGTGCTTTGTTGGTGACACTGTCTGTGATTTATTTAGAATTCAAGGCACACGTAACCAGCATGGCAACCACAGCATTTTGCAGCGATACGCCATCCCATCTGGTTTGGGCTTAGTGGGACTATAACTTGTTTTTCAACAGGACAATGACGCAACCCCTGTCTTTGCTTTGTCACTATGGTGTATTGTGTGTAGATTGATGAGGAGAAAAAAACGAATGTAATTAATTTTAGAATAAGGCTGTAACATAACAAAATGTGGAAAAAGTAAAGGGTTCTGAATACTTTCCGAAGGTACTGTATTTACCAAAAAATATATGGGGGATTGGAAATGATCTATCTGCAATCTACAATCTATCTGCAATATAAAAGCTGATCTACCCCCTAAATATATATATACAGCTCTGGAAAAAAATAAGAAATCACTGCAAAATGATCAGTTTCCCTGGTTTTACTATTTATAGGTATGTGTTTGGGTAAAATTAACATTTTTGTTTTATTCTATAAACTACTGACAACATTTTTCCCAAATAAAAATATTGTCATTTAGAGCATTTATTTGCAGAAAATGACAATTGGAAAATAAGTTCATATTCATTTTTAAACAACACAATACTAATGTTTTAACTTGGGAAGAGTTCAGAAATCAATATTTGGTGGAATAACCCTGATTTTCAATCACAGCTTTCATGCGTCTTGGCATGGCGCTCAGTGGTGAAGCTGAGGCAGGCTGTAATGTATGCAGGAGGAAGCAGTGGAGATCGAGAGAGAGGTTAGTACAGTGGTTCCTAAATGTGGGGTCCTCTGAGAAAATCTGTACTAATTTTATCAAACAAGTTAGGGACTTTAAATTAAAAAAAATATATATATATATACAGCTCCACATGTCCCATCTTCCATATAGGCCTTGGCTACATCAAATGCAATTAGGCTACAGTTAAAAACAATTAATATGTTTGGTTGTTGCTGATGCTATTTGTCAGTGTGAATAATTTATCATATTTCCCCCCTTTCAGGGGTATGACATTACAATTGTATGCCACTATAGCTAATAGGCTATGTGTTTGTAGATGACTGAGGTGCATGAACCAATAGCAGCCAAGGTGATAATGGCTGGGATAATTTTTCCATAATGGCTGCTGTTGCTGGTAGCAAGCATGAGGACGAAAATGGCAGTTTATTTAAACTAGCAGTCATCCAATCTTCCCGGTGTAACAGTTGGGATAATGAGCAATTCGGAGTACAACACATTTCTCATCCCCGGATTAAGGTACATTTTCTGAGTAATATTTCGTACCGTTCCGTGGTCTCTTAATATACACAGGAATGCTGTCCGACCCTATTGCAGCTGTAAGAAAGCTGGTCAGATCTGCTGGCTACCACCTCATCGACACTGACCATGAAGGTAGGCTCCGCCTAATCTGTTACACAAACTGCTGGATCGTTTTATAATCCACTGCGACAATGTTGCAAACGCTCAAATGATACATTCTCTGATAAATCGCTACAATATTGTAAACAATGTTTATTCTGTCAAATTCGAGAATGCATGGACAAGCGTCTCAAACCCCCATCACTCCTCCTTCGATGGTGTCTCCACGGAGTGTGATTGGATTAGAGACGGTTACCCTTTCCCCTCTAACCCGGTGATGTTGGCAGTTTCCTGCTCTCACTACTCGACTGCCGAAGCTGCACTGAACACAGCTCAGATACCGGACGCTTTAATCAAAGCAAAAGCCTATCAGACAATTATTTCACATTCAAACAGACAGCAATGCGAAGGAAATCGAGGATATTACTATGCTTTGCTGTCCTCTGGGTGCTTGGCATAGCATATTATTTCTATTCAGGAACAACGTTGAGTCGAAAGGTATGTTTCCCCGACTCTTTTCTGAGCTTATTGAAAATTCATTAGAGCTCGCTTCCACGAGAATTCAGTACATGTAATGGCTTCAAGATAAAAGCGAAGCATGTTGTGTAGATTTTTATCATGGCTATTTTGATAGTCTGCTAATATTATGGAACGCAAATTCCGAGTGTATACCGTTAAGAAATATATTGTTTCCATGATCAACTAGATTATTTTTTATTTGCTTAATAGGAATACAGATATTGCATGCTTTGAACGTTGTGCTGTCTGGTAGCTAATCGTAGCGTAGTCTGATTAATCAGGCTGTAATACACAATTCATTTGTATATACAGCCTGAAACTAATGCCTACAAAATCGTGTAAATGTTACTTACAAGCAAGAATGTTTTATACAATTTACATTTTTGACTTACTCCACGGGTTGTCTTTGCGGTTTGTCCTTAAGCTGCTCGAAATTTGAGACAAATTGTCCAAAGAAAAGTATTGTTTACCCGACTTTTCAGAGAGCCGGTAGGCTGTATGGTTCGGGAACCGATATAAAATTAGTTTTTAATTAGATATTTGGTTTTCTTTAGTCAATAGGTATTGAACCAAGTATGCCATGAAAATTGTATATTTAAGCAATAACACCACATGGGGGGGGGGGTATATGGACAATATACCACGTCTAGGGGCTTTTCTTAGGCAACACACAACGCAGTGTCTGGATACAGCCCTTAGCCATGGTATATTGGCCATATACTACAACCCCCTGAGGTGCATTATTGCTATTATAGACTGGTTACCAAAGTAGGTAGAGCAGTAAAAAAAAATTTTTTTTTTTATACCCGCAGTATACTGTCCGATATACCACGGCTGTCAGCCAATCAGCAGTCAGTGCTCGAACCGCCCAGTTTATAATTGATTTAAGGGAGAGTGGAGAACAATCCACACTTTTTTATTTTTGGGAATAGTGCATTTTTTAAAGGTTAAAATCTGAATCAAAAATGTACAATTCACTCAAAAAATGTGTTGATTGTCCTCCATCCTCCCCTGATTCAAGATATGCCGTTTTCATTGTCACGGCGTGCTTGGTTTATATGCTATTGACGAGAGAACTGAATATCCAATATAAAACTAATTTGACCTTGGAGCCAAACATATAACATACCTACTGATCTCTAAAAAGTCAGGTGAACCATACTTTCCTGTGGATATTTCGAGCATCTGAATAACAAACCACACAGACAACAGGTAGAGTAAGTTTTTAAATGTAATTTTATTCAACATTCTGGCTTGTAAGGAACATTTACATAATGTTCCTTACAAGCCCGAATGGCATTAGCTTCAGGCCGTATATACCAATTAATCGGACTAATCGTAGCCTATCATTTTGATGTGTGATTGAATAGCTAGGCCATTGTAACCACTTTATCAAGAGCTGTGTTTAATGCACACACCACTTCCTTAATTCAACTATGACTGCTGCAATAGTTGAAGGAAGTAGCCTATATCGGCTACATTGTAACAAAATTTGCAAACCAAGGTTTGCCATTGTTTAAAACCCCTGCTTATCTATGGTCATATGATTACAAGTGAGGAATAGGCTATTGCCTGTTGTTTATAACCTAAGTACTGTATAGCTCTCTCCCAAGCCTTTCACTCTTCTTTCTCTGTTACCGTTAATAAACAAAAATGACGAGGTCAAACATTTCACTTATTATTAAGCTGTGCATTCAGCAAATATATTAAAGTGGTTTATCATGTAACCAACCCCTGTGATAACACCTGTCCCCTTTATTGGGCCACTATTTGCTCTGATCTTGTCAGTGTGTGCTCTGTCATTTGGCACCTTTCATTTGACATTATGCTGATAGGTGGTGCAGCTAGATAAGGAACCTATTGACATTCTGATTTGATTAACAAAGACCCAGTCTCCACTAAAGGCAGTTATCAGTGAGTAGTTTCCAATTTCCCTGGCGAGTGCAAGGCAGAGGGATGCCTCAAGGCCAAATCACATCACAAGGAACTGCTCAGGAACGCCACCACTGTGCTAAGCTCCCACGTTGGACTCAAATAGGGGTGATGACAATGCTGCTGGTTTCCTGTCTGTGGGAAGGGGGCATCTGATGTCTGACTTTTGTTGTGGAGGGAGATGAGCCTGCAACAGAATTAGGGCTGGGAATTGCCAGGGACCTCACGATATTATCGCAGTATTTAGGTGCCGATATACGATATGTTTTACGATTCTATATGTTTAGCAATTTTATTGTGATTCAATGTTCCCAACATATTGCTCACCATATGTCTGCTGCAGAGAGACTATAGAACCATGAGAAAATTAGTTTTGATCAGTCATAGAAAAAAAATGCTGAAAACAAATTTGCTCCCGATTTTTAAAAAGAAGATGGAGGACAAGCTATGATGGAAAATTACTGGAATTTTGTTGCAGGTACAGCAAACTAGCACTATTGTCAAAACGGTACAATATATTGTCAAACATAATATCCCGGTATGTACAGTGCCTTCAGAAAGTAGTCATACCTCTTGACTTATGCCACATGTTGTGTTTGCCAATCTTGGTGTTCTCTGGCAAATGCCAAACGTCCTGCACGGTGTTGGGCTGTAAGCACAACCCCCACCTGTGGATGTCGGGCCCTCATACCACCCTCGTGGAGTCTGTTTCTGACCGTTTGAGCAAACACCTGCACATTTGTGGCCTGCTGGAGGTCATTTTGCAGGGCTCTGGCAGTGCTCCTCCTGCTCCTCCTTGCACAAAGGCGGAGGTAGCGGTCCTGCTGCTGGGTTGTTGCCCTCCTACGGCCTCCTCCACGTCTCCCGATGTACTGGCCTGTCTCCTGGTAGCGCCTCCATGCTCTGGACACTACGCTGACAGACACAGCAAACCTTCTTGCCACAGCTCGCATTGATGTGCCATCCTGGATGAGCTGCACTACCTGAGCCACTTGTGTGGGTTGTAGACTCCGTCTCATGCTACCACTAGAGTGAAAGCACTGCCAGCATTCAAAAGTGACCAAAACATCAGCCAGGAAGCATAGGAACTGAGAAGTGGTCTGTGGTCACCACCTGCAGAACCACTCCTTTATTGGGGGTGTCTTGCTAATTGCCTATAATTTCCACCTTTTGTCTATTCCATTTGCACAACAGCATGTGAAATGTATTGTCAATCAGTGTTGCTTCCTAAGTGGACAGTTTGATTGACTTGGAGTTACATAGTGTTGTTTAAGTGTTCCCTTTATTTTTTTGAGCAGTGTATATGTGTATATATAATCTCACAAAAGTGAGTACACCCCTCACATTTTTGTAAATATTTGAGTATCTTTTCATGTGACAACACTGAAGAAATGACACTTTGCTACAATTTAAAGTAGTGAGTGTACAGCTTGTATAACAGTGTAAATTTGCTGTCGCCTCAAAATAAGGGGACAGCAAATTTACACTGCTGGAGCACATGCTACGGGTGGGTGCTGCTATGGTGACCAGTGAGCTGAGATAAGTCGGGGCTTTACCTAGCAAAAACTTGTAGATGACCTGGAGCCAGTGGGTTTGGCGACGAGTATGAAGCGAGGGCCAGCCAACGAGAGCGTACAGGTCGCAGTGGTGGGTAGTATATAGGGCTTTGGTGACAAAACGGATGGCACTGTGATAGACTGCATCTAATTTGTTGAGTAGAGTGTTGGAGGCTATTTTGTAGATGACATCGTCGAGGATCGGTAGGATGGTCAGTTTTACGAGGGTGTGTTTGGCAGCATGAGTGAAGTATGCTTTGTTGTGAAATAGGATGCCGATTCTAGATTTAATTTTGGATTGGAGATGCTTAATGTGAGTCTGGAAGGAGAATTTACAGTCTAGCCAGACACCTAGAGTTGAAGTCGGAAGTTTACATACACCTTAGCCAACTAAATTTAAACTCAGATTTTCATAATTCCTGACATTTAATCCACGTAAACATTCCCTGTCTTAGGTTAGTTAGATCACCACTTTATTTTAAGAATGTGAAATGTCAGAATAATAGTAGAGAAGGATTTATTTAAGCTTTTATTTCTTTCATCACATTCCCAGTGGGTCATATACTCAATTAGTATTTGGTAGCATTGCCTTTAAATTGTTTAACTTGGGTCAAATGTTTTGGGCAGCCTTCCACAAGCTTCCCACAATAAGTTGGGTGAATTGTGGCCCATTCCTCCTGACAGAGCTGATGTCAGGCCTCCTCAATCGCACACGCTTTTTCAGTTCTTCCCACAAAGTTTCTATAGGATTGAGGTCAGGGCTTTGTGTTAGCCACTCCAATACCATGCCTTTGTTGTCCTTAAGCCATTTTGTTTAACTTTGGAATTATGCTTGGGGTCATTGTCCATTTGGAAGACCCATTTGCGACCAAACTTTAATTTGTTGCTTCAATATATCCACATAATTTTCCTCCCTCATGATGCCATCTATTTTGTGAAGTGCACCAGTCCCTCCTGCAGCAAAGCACCCCCACAACATGATGCTGCCACCCCCGTGCTTCACGGTTGGGATGGTGTTCTTCGGCTTGCAAGCCTCCCCATTTTTCCTCCAAACACAACGATGGTCATTATGGCTAAACAGTTCTATTTTTGTTTCATCAGACCAGAGGACATTTCTCCAAAAAGTACGATCTTTGTCCCCATGTGCAGTTGCAAACCGTAGTCTGGCTTTTTTAATGGCGGTTTTGGAGTGGTGGCTTCTTCCTTGCTGAACGGCCTTTCAGGTTATGTCGACATAGGACTCGTTTCACTGTGGATATAGATACTTTTGTACTGTTTCCTCCAGCATCTTCACAAGGTCCTTTGCTGTTGTTCTGGGATTGATTTGCACTTTTCACACCAAAGTACGTTCATCTCTATGAGAAAGAATGCGTCAATTTCCTGAGCAGTATGATGGCTGCGTGGTCCCATGGTGTTTATACTTGCGTACCATTGTTTGTACAGATGAACGTGGTACCTTCAGGCGTTTGGAAATTGCTCCCAAGGATGAACCAGACTTGTGGAGGTCTACAATTTTTTTTCTGAGGTCTTGGCTGATTTCTTTTGATTTTCCCATGATGTCAGTTTGACAGTTGGCCTTGAAATACATCCACAGATACACCTCCAAATGACTCAAATAATGTATCAGAAGCTTTTAAAGCCATGACAACATTTTCTGAAATTTTCCAAGCTGTTTAAAGGCACAGCCAACTTAGCGTATGTTAACTTCTGACCCACTAAAATTGTGATACAGTGAATTATAAGTGAAAAAATCTGTCTGTAAACAATTGTTGGAAAAGTGACTTGTGTCATGCACAAAGTAGATGTCCTAACCGACTTGCCATAACTGTAGTTTGTTAACAATGCATTTGTGGAGTGGTTCAAAAATTAGTTTTAATGACTGCAACCTAAGTGTATGTCAACGTCAGACTTCAACTGTAGGTAGTTGTCTACATATTCTAAGTCAGAACCCTCCAGAGTAGTGATGCTGGAAGGGCGGGCAGGTGCGGGCAGTGATCGGTTGAAGAGCATGAATTTAGTTTTACTTGCATTTAAGAGCAGTTGGAGGCCACGGAAGGAGAGTTGTATGCCATTGAAGCTCGTCTGGAGGTTAGTTAACACAGTGTCCAACGAAGGGCCAGAAGTATACAGAATTGTGTCGTCTGCGTAGAGGTAAATCAGAGAATCACCAACAGCAAGAGCGACATCATTGATGTATACAGAGAAAAGAGTCGGCCCGAGAATTGAACCCTGTTGCACCCCCATAGACTGCCAGAGGTCCGGACAACAGGCCCTCCGTTTTGATCTACTGAACTCTATCAGAGAAGTAGTTGGTGAACCAGGCGAGGCAGTCATTTGCGAAACCAAGGCTGTTGAGTCTGCCGATGTCAATCACCACATTCTCAGAGTCGAAAGCCTTGGCCAGGTTGATGAATACAGCTGCACAGTATTGGCTCTTATCGATGGCGGTTATGATATCGTTTAGGACCTTGAGCATGACTGAGGTGCACCCATGACCAGCTCGGAAACCAGATTGCATAGTGGAGAAGGTACGGTGGGATTCGAAATGGTAGGTGTTCTGTTTGTTAACTTGGCTTTCAAAGGCCTTAGAAAGGCAGGGTAGGATAGATATAGGTCTGTAGCAGTTTTGGTCTAGAGTGTCTCCCCCTTTTGAAGAGGGCGATGACCACGGCAGCTTTCCGATCTTTGGGGATCTCGGACGATACGAAAGAGGTTGAAAAGGCTAGTAATAGGGGCTGCAACAATTTCGGCGGATAGTTATAGAGAGGGTTCAGATTGTCTAGCCCGGTTGATTTGTAGGGGTCCAAAATTTGCAGCTCTTTCAGAACATCAGCTGTCTGGATTTGGGTGAAGGAGAAATGGGGGAGGCTTGGGTGAGTTGCAGGGCAGTTGACCAGGGTAGGGGTAGCCAGGTGGAAAGTATGGCCAGCCGTAGAAAAATGCTTATTGAAATTCTCAATTATAGTGGATTTATCGGTGGTGACAATGTTTCTTAGCCTCAGGGCAGTGGGCAGCTGGGAGGAGGTGCTCTTATTCTCCATGGACTTTACAGTGTCCCAGAACTTTTTTAAGTTTTGCTAAAGCTGCCTTAGCTTTCCTAACTGCCTTTGTATATTGGTTCCTAACTTCCCTGAAAAGTTGCATATCACGGGGGCTATTCAATGCTAATGCAGTATGCCACATGATGTTTTTGTGCTGGTCAAGGGCAGTCAGGTCTGGAGTGAACCAAGGGCTATATCTGTTCCTGGTTCTATATTTTTTGAATGGGGCATGCTTATTTAAAATGGTGAGGAAGGCACTTTTAAAGAATAACCAGGCATCCTCTACTGACGGTATGAGGTCAATATCCTTCCAGGATACTCGGGCCAGGTCGATTAGAAAGGCCTGCTCGCTGAAGTGTTAGGGAACGTTTGACTGTGATGAGGGGTGGTCGTTTGACCGCAGACCCATTACTGATGCAGGCAATGAGGCAGTGATCGCTGAGATGTTGGTTGAAAACAGTGGAGGTGTATTTGAAGTAGAGGTCGACCGATTATGATTTTTCAACACCGATTCCGATTTATTGGAGGACCAAAAAAAGCCGATACCGATCAATCGGCCGATTTAAAAATAAAAATTATTTATTCATTTGTAATAATGACAATTACAACAATACTGAATGAACACTTATTTTAACTTAATATAATACATCAATCAAATCAATTTAGCCAATCAAATAATGCAAAAACAAAGTGTTGGAGAAGAAAGTAAAAGTGCAATATGTGCCCTGTAAAAAAAGCTAACGTTTAAGTTCCTTGCTCAGAACATGAGAACAACTGAAAGCTGGTGGTTCCTTTTAACATGAGTCTTCAATTTTCACAGGTAAGAAGTTTTAGGTTGAGGTTATTATAGGACTATTTCTCTATATACCATTTGTATTTCATATACCTTTGACTATTGGATGTTCCAGTTTAGGTCACCTAACAGCACGAGCTCTGAAGATAGATGGGGGCAATCAATTCACATATGGTGTCCAGGGCACAGCTGGGGGTAGAGGGTGGTCTATAGCAAGCGGCAACGATGAGAGACTTGTTTCTGGAAAGGTGGATTTTTAAAAGTAGAAGCTCAAACTGTATATTGTTTTTCTCACCCATCTACACACAATAACCCATAATGACAAAGTGAAACATGTTTTTAGAGATGTTTTCAAATGTATTGAAATATAATGCAGACATTTCTAATTTACTTAAGTATTCAACCCCCTGAGTCAATACATGTTAGAATACATGTTAGAATCACCTTTGGCAGGGATTACAGCTGTGAGTCTTTCTGGGTAAAAGGTGCTGGATGGTCAATCCGGCATCTGTGTTGCCGTGCAGCATTTACAGTGATACAGCCTCTGCAGAAGTCAGGCATTCATACTTTTTGTGCTTCAAGGAAGTGAGTTTGTGTTTATACAAGACCTCTCGCACCCACCTACCTTCAACCAATCATGTCAATGCGGAGCTATACGGTGCCCTCCGCAATGTTACACAATCTGGGAGGCACACAGTGATGCGGTACGGAGCTCAATTTGGCCTCTGCATGCCTCCGGAGGCTCCGCAATTGCGTCACACCCTCCATATGGAGACTCCGACCACATGTCCAGATTAAGCATAAATTGGCTTTTAGTCACACCTTGATTGTGCAATATTTGCCCATTATTCTTTTAGAAATTCTACAAGCTTTGTCAAATTGGTTGTTGAGCATTACTAGACAATCATTTTCAGTTCTTGCCATAGATTTTAAAGTAGATTTAAGTCAAAACTGTAACTCGGCCACTCAGGAACATTCACTGTCTTCTTGGTAACCAACTAATAGATTTGGCCTTGTGTTTTAGGTTATTGTCCTGCTGAAAGGTGAATTCATCTCCCAGTGTCTGGTGGAATGCAGACTGAACCAGGTTTTCCTCTAGGATATTGCCTGTGCTTAGCTCCATTAGTTTCTTTTTTTTATCGTGTAACTCCCCAGTCCTTAATGATTACAAGTATACCCATAACATAATGCAGCCACCACTATGGTTGAAAATATGGAGAGTGGTAGTAATGTGTTGTATTGGATTTGCCCCAAACATAACACAAAAAAATGGATTGCTTTGCCACATTTCTTGCAGTATTACTGTCTTGCATCCTGTTTGGAACATGTTTTGGATATGTTTTATTTTGTACATGCTTCCTTCTTTTCTCTTTGTCAATTAATTTAGTATTTTGGAGTAACTACAATGTTGTTTAGGAGAAAACTATCACAGCCATTAAACTCTGTAACTGTTTTAAGTCACCATTTACTCATGGTGAAATCCCTAAGCAGTTTCCTTCCTCTCCAGCAACTCAAATCAAATCAAATTTTATTAGTCACATACACATGGTTAGCAGATGTTAATGCGAGTGTAGCGAAATGCTTGTGCTTCTAGTTCCGACAATGCAGTAATAACCATAAGTAATCTAACCTAACAATTCCACAACTACTACCTTATACACACAAGTGTAAAGGGGTAAAGAATATGTACATAAAGATATATGAATGAGTGATGGTACAGAACGGCATAGGCAAGATGCAGTAGATGGTATAGAGTACAGTCTATACATATGAGATGAGTAATGTAGGGTATGTAAACATAAAGTGGCATAGTTTAAAGTGGCTAGTGATACATGTATTACATAAAGATGGCAAGATGCAGTAGATGATATAGAGTACAGTATATACATATGAGATGAGTAATGTAGGGTATGTAAACATTATATTATATTAAGTGGCATTGTTTAAAGTGGCTGGTGATACATTTTTACATAATTTCCATCAATTCCCATTATTAAAGTGGCTGGAGTTGAGTCAGTATGTTGGCAGCGGCCACTAAATGTTAGTGGTGGCTGTTTAACAGTCTGATGGCCTTGAGATAGAAGCTGTTTTTCAGTCTCTCGGTCCCTGCTTTGATGCACCTGTACTGACCTCGCCTTCTGGATGATAGCGGGGTGAACAGGCAGTGGCTCGGGTGGTTGTTGTCCTTGATGATCTTTATGGCCTTCCTGTGATATCGGGTGGTGTAGATGTCCTGGAGGGCAGGTAGTTTGCCCCCGGTGATGCGTTGTGCAGACCTCACTACCCTCTGGAGAGCCTTACGGTTGTGGGCGGAGCAGTTGCCATACCAGGCGATGATACAGCCCGGCAGGATGCTCTCGATTGTGCATCTGTAGAAGTTTGTGAGTGCTTTTGGTGACAAGCCGAATTTCTTCAGCCTCCTGAGGTTGAAGAGGCGCTGCTGCGCCTTCTTCACAACGCTGTCTGTGTGGGTGGACCAATTCAGTTTGTCCGTGATGTGTACACCGAGGAACTTAACTTTCCACCTTCTCCACTACTGTCCCGTCGATGTGGATAGGGGGGTGCTCCCTCTGCTGTTTCCTGAAGTCCACGTTCATCTCCTTTGTTTTGTTGACGTTGAGTGTGAGGTTATTTTCCTGACACCACACTCCGAGGGCCCTCACCTCCTCCCTGTAGGCCGTCTCGTCGTTGTTGGTAATCAAGCGTACCACTGTAGTGTCGTCCGCAAACTTGATGATTGAGTTGGAGGCGTGCATGGCCACGCAGTCGTGGGTGAACAGGGAGTACAGGAGAGGGCTCAGAACGCACCCTTGTGGGGCCCCAGTGTTGAGGATCAGCGGGGTGGAGTTAGGAAGGACGCCTATATCTTTGTAGTGACTGGGTGTATTGATACACCATCCAAAGTGTAATAATGACTTCACAATGCTCAAAGGGATATTCATTGTCTGCTATTTTTATTTTTACCCGTCTACCAATAAGTGCCGTTCTTTGCGAGGCATTGGAAAACCTTCCTGGTCTTTGTGGTTGAATCTGTGTTTGTAATTCACTGCTTGACTGAGGGACCTTACAGAAAATTGTATGCGTGGGGTACAGAAATGAGGTAGTCATTTAAAAATCATGTTAGACACTATTATTGCACACAGAGTAAGTCCATGCAACTTATTATGCCACTTGTTTAGCAAATATTTACTCCTAAACTTATTCTTTATTTTTTTCTAAATATTTGGAAAAACATTATTCCACATTGTCGTTATGGGGTTTTGTGTCTAGGCCAGTGACAATATTATTTTATTTTTATTTTTATAGAATCAATTTGAAATTCAGGCTGTAACACAAATGTAGAAAAAGTCAACGGGTGTGAATACTTTCTGAATGCACTGTAACTATCAGTTTTTTCCCCTCATCACTAAACAGAATACACTTTTATTGTAGTTCTATCCATATGTTAGCAATAGCCTGTCTATCTCTACAATTAGTCAGAGGGATCCAGTCTATCTGAGGTGTCTGTCTGTGATTTGGGAAGGTGAAGATTTTGCTTTGCAGGAGAGCAGCAGTAAAAGGTGCCCACAGTAGCAGAGAGCCAAACACCATTATGCTCCCTCTTGTCCTGTGACTCCTGCTACTGCAGACTGGATCCCTCTGCTGTTTCGGGCTGTCGACAGGCTCCTGCAGACTGGATCCCTCTGCTGTTTCGGGCTATCGACATGCTCCTGCAGACTGGATCCCTCTGCTGTTTCGGGCTGTCGACAGGCTCCTGCAGACTGGATCCCTCTGCTGTTTCGGGCTGTCGACAGGCTCCTGCAGACTGGATCCCTCTGCTGTTTCGGGCTGTCGACAGGCTCCTGCAGACTGGATCCCTCTGCTGTTTCGGGCTGTCGACAGGCTCCTGCAGACTGGATCCCTCTGCTGTTTCGGGCTGTCGACAGGCTCCTGCAGACTGGATCCCTCTGCTGTTTTGGACTATTGAAAGTTCCCTTTACTGCTGCTCCTGTAGTACTCCAATTTTAGCTAGAATGTATTTATATCCTTATGGCACATAAACATGTTTTCAATTGAATGAATCACATGAAGAATGCTTTTTTTCTGAGAAAGTCTGCATATTCGTTTGAATCGTGTGATATGGAATATACAGAAGATGTTTAGGCTTCTGTCTGTATGACCGCTCAAGAGGCCTCTTTAACCATTGAAATTGAATTTTATTTATTGCTCGCCACCTAGGAAATTCTAGTTTACAGACCTACATTTTACACAAACCAACAAACGTCACCCAGACATTTACAGTTCCAAACCTACAGTTTCACTGTGAAGACGCCAGAGAGTGGCTGCCTTGAACTGAGGAAACTATACTCTGAGAGGCCTAAAATGAGGCGTATGTAGTCATGGCAGGTTTGAGATCCTCAATGTAAGCAGCCAGGTCAGATGATTAATGCTTTCCCCAACCTACCACTTGATTGTATTGGGAGCTGCTGCGGCTTGGTGAGAATGCACTCACTGGACCTGTATGGTAACCAGATTGTCAGCTTTTATCTCTTGCTCCAAAGGGTTTGATCCGATTTCCGCTCTGCAACACAATTATTGACAAACTGATAGTTCTGCTTTTGCTCAGCGGCCAACAGTGTAGTTGCGCCCACTAGTGTAAAGAAAGGCCATGCTGTGCTTCCTCAGCTTTTTAAGTCAAAGGTCTTTTTGGAATTGATTAATTTGCAAGTATTAAGAAATGTAAATGAGGAAGTGCGTTTGAAGAAATGGTAGAGAATATCTCAATGTGTACGCGTACACACAGCAGCATTCTAGAATATTGGACCGTAGGCTTTCATACTTTTCTCAGCGCAGCTCATGCAATTTCTCCATCTGTCAATACATTGAAATGAAAAGAGGACTCATACCAGAGTCACGTTGGTTTGGTATGGTGGGGAGGTGCGCGTTCGAGTTGTGCATCCCTGTCCCCAGCGGATGGTGGTCTCAGAACCGCGTAGCTATGTCACAAAGTGACACTGGACTATCATATCTCAGGACTATGATTTACGCTTGACAGAGAGCATCATAACTGATCATCTTCAGGTTACATTTTTGAACAGGCTACTGGATGTTTGATTTGCTAGAGTAATTGTTGTGATGACAATGATTTTCACATTTGATTCTAATATTTCAGTGTTCCTTGTCACTTTGGCATTGAATACAGTGCATTCGGGAAAGTACTCAGACCCCTTGATTTCCCCCCACATTTTGCCACGTTACAGCCGTATTCTAAAATGGATTAAATTGTTTTTTCCCCCTCATCAATCTACACACAATACCCCATAATGCCAAAGGAAAAAAACAGGTTTTCAGATTTTTTGCAAAAAAATACAAAATAAAATGGAAATAGGCCCTACAGGCCCTATTGGTCACGTGCATACGATGCATAAAGTGCATTTGGGAAGTATTCAGACCCCTTGAATTTTACCCACATTTTGTTATGTTACAGCCTTATTAAAAAATGTATTTAAAAAAATGTTTGCCCTCATCAATTTTCCCCTAATGACAAAGCAAAAACAGGTTTTTAGACATTTTTGAAAATGACATACATTTGCATAAGTATTCAGACCCTTTACTCAGTACTTTGTTGAAGCACCTTTGGCATCAAATACAGCCTCAAGTCTTCGTGGGTATGACGCTACAAGCTTGGCACACCTGTATTTGGGGAGGTTCTCCCATTCTTCTCTGCTCATCCTCTCAAGCTCTGTCAGGTTGGACAGGGAGCGTCGCTGCACAGCTATTTTCAGGTCTCTCCAGAGGTGTTCGATCGGGTTAAAGCCTGGGCTCTGGCTGGGACACTCAAGGACATTGAGACTTGTCCCGCAGCCACTCCTGTGTTGTCTTGGCTGTATGTTTAGGGTTTTGTCCTGTTGGAAGGTGAACCTTCGTCCCCCAGTCTGAGGTTCTAGAGCAGGTTTTCACCAAGGATCTCTCTGTACTTTGCCCCATTCATCTTTCCCTCGATCCTGACTGGTCTCCCAGTCCCTGCCGCTGAAAAAAATCCCCACAGCATGATGCTGCCACTATGCTTCACCTTAGGGATGGTGCCAGAATCTTTCCAGACATGACACTTGGCATTGAACTCTTTGAGCCTGAATCTTGGTTTCATCAAACCAGAGAATCTTGTTTCTCATGATCTGAGACATGCTTTTTGGTCAACTCCAAGTGGGCTGTCGTGCCTTTAAAAAAAAATAAAGGCCTGATTTGTGGAGAGTTGCAGAGATGGTTGGGATTCTGGAAGGTTCTCCCATCTCCACAGAGGAACTCTGGATCTCCTTCAGAGTGACCATCAGATTCTTGGTCACCTCCCTTACCAAGGCCGTTCTCCCCCAATTGCTCAGTTTGTCCGGGCGGACAGCTCTAGGAAGAGTCTTAATGGTTCCAAACTTCTTCCATTTAAGAATGATGGATGCCACTGACTTCTTGGCGACCTTCAATGCTGCAGAAATGTTTTGGTACCCTTCCACAGATCTGTGCGTCGACATAATGCTGTCTCTTAGCTCTACGGACAACTTATTTCATCAGTTTTAGAATAAGGCTGTAACCTAACAAAATGTGGAAAAAGTGAAATACAATATGACGTCCATATAACCTGGAGGAGGAAATGATTTTCCAAAAACAAACAAAAGTGGCACTGATCCAAAGATAAAGACAGTGAATATGCTCACTTACCTTACCGGGGATATGGCTGATGTTCTCTGCTGGTGCTAATGTGCTACTTTTTGCTCAATTAAGTTGAGAATTTTGATAACTAGAAGATTGATTGGAGTCTTCTTATTGTCTTCTCTTTACAGCAATAGTCATTTGTTTTCTGAATAGTTTTTCAGCGATTTGTAGTTTTAAATATTGCGATATGCCTTGCTGGGTCTTTTTTGATGAGTTGCGACTCAGTGATTTACAATCATCGATTTGGTATTTGCGTTGTGCTCTGCGCAAATTGTAAGCTATGCAATTTAAAACAATCTTTTTTTAATTTTTTTATGAACAAATGATCCTCTGTGGCCAAATCATGCTTTCTGGTGTAGTAGCCTATTTTGAATGATTTTATTTATTTCTGTATAGACAGGAGTAAGCTAATTAGGCTATATCATTTTGGCAATTTAATTATTTATTCTAACATCTTCAAATTGCTCATCAGAATTCGGTAAGGCATCTGGTTGCATCAGAGTTGCTTGTTAAAATGAATTTCCCTAAACTAAATGTGATTGTCTTTCTGAGATCTGTGGGTGGATGCCCTAATCAGGTTACGCAACCAATGCATATGGGTCCAGTAAATTAAAATACTGCCGGTCAAATGTCTGACGCCACATTTTCCTAACGGAAACCCTGGGCAGGATATATTTTTTATTTTTTATTTAACCTTTATTTAACCAGGTAGGGAAGTTGAGAACAAGTTCTCATTTACAATTGCGACCTGGCCAAGATAAAGCAAAGCAGTTCGACACATACAGGCGATAGTCCCTGAGAACTCCCTCTGAAGGTAAAAATGGCAACATTTGATGACCAAGTATTCCAACTCAGGAGAGCAGAAGCTCACAAGTTCCTGTACGTTGCCCCCATTGCACCGCTAGTTATTGTTCATGAATCAGAAACCTCCGCCTCTCTCTTGCCAGAGAGAGCCTGCTTCCTATCCAGTTGATGAACTGTAAAACCTACTGGTTTTATATAATCCATTTGGATGTCGGAGGAAAGCAAAGTTTCAGAAAAACTGCTAACTACTTTGTTGCAGTATGAGTATGATGCGTAATCTGATGTCCCTCTGGAAGGAGATCCTCGTGCTGAGTTTATTCACTAATGATTGAACATTGGCGAGGTAGTATGCTCTGTAATGGAGGATGGGTCATCCGGCTTCTCAATCTCACAAAGACCCCTACACGTCTGCCTCTCCGTCGGCATCTTCGTTTCCTTCTCTCCGGTAGGACTCCCAGGCTACCCGGCGCCATTGTTCCGCCATCTCCGGGAATTCGGGAAGGTCGGGTGGATGGTGAGTAACCAGCGATTCATATTCCAATAGTTCTACCAGAGTCTAAGAAAATTTGAGTAGAACACAAGAAAAAGTAGAAACCTGCAAAGTTTTGTAGGAGCTCGAGGCGAGGCTACCGTGTTCGTCGGCGCCATCTTGCCAGAAGATCATCTAGGACCTCAGCCAGCCGAGCCACTGCCTGTTCTCACCCTTCCATCATTCAGACGCGGGCAGTATAGGAGCATCATGGCAAAAACCATGTCTTCACCCTCCAATAGACATTTACAGTGTCATTGTTACAGTTGTAAATACATGTATATTGTTTCATTCACTTCTCTTTTTGACCGTTGGAGCTTAAGAATTTCACTGTACCCTGCAATTACATGTGCTGACTAATTTCCTGTTCTGAGAAATATACAACTTCGTAGAAATATATAACTGACCTTTTTCTATGACGTGTGACGTCCATGAATGACAAATTATGCATGTTTTTTGTGATCATGGGTATTGGGGACAGATGATTAGGCATAGTATTTTGACAAGTATCACTATGTCTCAATGGCAGTGTAAAGTACTTTGGTTAAAAATACTTAAGTACTACTTAAGTAGTTTTTTGGGATATCTGTACTTTACTATTTATATTTTCTGGCAACTTACTTCACTACATTCCTAAAGATTATTTTTCTCCCCCTGATACCCAAAAGTACATTTTGAATGCTTAGCAGGACAGGAAAAGGTTCCAATTCACGCGCTTATCAAGAGAATATCCGTGGTCATCCCTTCTGCCTCTGATCTGGCGGACTCACTAAACACACATTTGTAAATTATGTCTGAGTGTTGGAGTGTGCCCCTGGCTTTCCTAAAATAAAAAATTAAATGGTGCCATCTGGTTTGCTTAATTTAAATAATTTGTACTTTTACTTTGACTTTGGATACATAAGTATATTTTAGCAATTACATTTACTTTTGAAACTTAAGTATATTTAAAACCAAATACTTTTAGACTTTTACTCAAGTACTATTTTACTGGGTGACTTTTACTTGAATCATTTTCTATTAAGGTATCTTTACTTTTACTCAAGTATGACAATTGGGTACCTTTTCCACCACTGCTCAATGGAGATATTTGACAAAGACAAAAGCGAGGGAGGAATACTGCTTTGAGTGGAGAAATGATTTTGGAGCTCATAGCCGTAGTCATTAGATTCATCGTCACAAATGCTTCACCACCACACGTTTCTGTCAAGTGAGCCAGAGGCTCTTTGGGCATAACCCCACTCGTCTGCGCTGCCCCTATACACAATGGCTCCATGTTCCATAGGGCCTGTCGATCTAAAGATGTACCACGGCCATGAGAAGGATTGCATTGACTCTCATAATAAAGCATTCGTAGGACATATTCATCACTGCTGATTACGTAACAGGTAATATGATAATAATAACAATATATGCCATTTAGTAGGCACTTTTATCCAAAGCAACTTAGTCATGCGTGCATACATTTTATGTGTGGGTGGTCCCGGGAATCAAACCCACTACTCTGGTGTTTACAAGTGCAAGTGCTGGTTGATTTTGTATTTGATTTATATTTTTTGTTTATATCATGTGAATGTAAAGCAAGTCCAATGTATTATGACTGTAAAGATTAGGCATGCAAGTTTAAAATATGTTCATAGTAATTTGTAAGAAATACATATCCTCAGTGCTTACTATGAGGTATTAACAAAGTATTGCAATGTTCAGTCTCTGTATAATAGAGGGCAGTAAAACAGCTTGACTTAGACTCTGGTGACCCACACATGGTTGTGATACTTGGATAAATGAGGAGATTGTCTCCCTGACAGTATTACAGTATTATCTAACAAGTGGCTCAAGCCACTATAAGACAGTAATAGGACTCTGAAGGGACTGGCCAGGGAAGGCACCAGCAGGAATGTGTACTTTGACATGAGGATTTAACACACAGGCCACCCTCACTACTCTACTGATAAAACTGTTTTTTCCTCCTGGGCTTTCACTGCTTGTGTAGAGCTGTGTAGGGAGGGAGAGAGCGAGCCACAGCCCTAAAAAATGTCTCACACTTTTTGTTTGTTCACACTTGACAGTGTGTGAAATACATTGAACAGTGTGCATTTTTGTTTTGTCATAGCTGAGAATGAGTTTGTTACAATCTCATGTGTTTGAGGGATTGCACTTCACAGTAGAGTTTGGGATTGTGTGAAGGCCACAGGCCAGTAGTGATGAGCGGAGGACTAGTAGCTTTAACTGTAATAGAGCCTCTTTGTGCTTTTAATGACAGTGCTGCTGCCTCAGATTTGCCCTAAGACCGTATTGCAATGTATTTGCCTTAGGCTAATCATGCATATTGAAGTTTTATAGAACATGGAAAAGGTTTGATCCTATTCCTAGCCTTCTTCAACAATGACGTGCTTTGTTTTAGTGGAAGGATGAACAATGCACTTGCCAGCCAAATTTCAGCGTTAAAGTTTACATATACTCCCCAGCCCTAGTGCTGTCGCATACTTGATATTCAGATTTCAATTTGCCGTGTGTGGATGTTTCCCCTCACTGTGAATTGAAAAGAATGCACCCATTACATTCTAGCACTCGTGGGTTGCTGCTCTCACCCCTTTCCCCTGGCCATATACGCCTCTTACATTTAACATTGACATTTTAGTCATATAGCAGACTCTCTTATCCAGAGCGACTTACATTAGTACATTCATCTTAAGATAACTAGGTGAGACGACAACATATTACAATCAGAGCAAGTACATTTTCACTCAACAAAGTAGTTATCAGCAAAGTCGCTGCTTGTAGAGGGTTGGGGGGTGGTGGTGTATCAAATCAAATCAAATTTATTTATATAGCCCTTCTTACATCAGCTGATATCTCAAAGTGATGTACAGAAACCCAGCCTAAAACCCCAAACAGCAAGCAATGCAGGTGTAGATGCACGGTGGCTATGAAAAACTCCCTAGAAAGGCCCAAACCTAGGAAGAAACCTAGAGAGGAACCAGGCTATGAGGGGTGGCCAGTCCTCTTCTGGCTGTGCCGTGTGGAGATTATAACAGAACATGGCCAAGATGTTCAAATGTTCAGAAATGACCAGCATGGTCAAATAATAATAATCACAGTAGTTGTCGAGGCTGCAGCAAGTCAGCACCTCCAGGAGTAAATGTCAGTTGGCTTTTCATAGCCGATCATTAAGAGTATCTCTACCGCTCCTGCTGTCTCTAGAGAGTTGAAAACAGCAGGTCTGGGACAGGTAGCACGTCCGGTGAACAGGTCAGGGTTCCATAGCCGCAGGCAGAACAGTTGAAACTGGAGCAGCAGCACGGCCAGGTGGACTGGGTACAGCAAGGAGTCATCATGCCAGGTAGTCCTGAGGCATGGTCCTAGGGCTCAGGTCCTCCGAGAGAAGGAGAGAATTAGAGAGAGCATACTTAAATTCACACAGGACACCGGATAAGACAGGAGAAGTACTCCAGATATAACAAACTGACCCTAGCCCCCCGACACAAACTACTGCAGCATAAATACTGGAGGCTGAGACAGGAGGGGTCAGGAGACACTGTGGCCCCATCCGATGATACTCCCGGACAGGGCCAAACAGGAAGGATATAACCCCACCCACTTTGCCAAAGCACAGCCCCCACACCACTAGAGAGATATCTTCAACCACCAACTTACCATCCTGAGACAAGGCCGAGTATAGCCCACAAAGATCTCCGCCACGGCACAACCCAAGGGGGGGCGCAAACCCAGACAGGATCTTTGGATGTGTGTATCTCTGGATCTACAGTACGTAGCTTACCAGATACTGAAGATCTGAGGACCAAAGTCTATTTTTATATAGCTTGAATTACATATTACTGTCAATCTTTACGGTATCTAAGATTTTTGTTATGTATTCAGTTATTGTATGGATGGGGTTTGGAGATAATGTTGGGTTTTCTTTCCTTCCTTTACCCCCCCCCCCACACACACTCAGAAATATGCTGGTTGCCTTAGACACAACGAAGGCACTGTTTGAAGAAGATGGCCCGTTCCATGTCTTATTGAACATGTACAGGCTTGCAGACAGCCTAAGTGAAGACATGATTCTAACAGTGTTGGCTTGTTCTAGTTTTCCACAGTGGTTATCTAAGGCCATGCAACAAAGGAACATGTGAGAACAAATCAACCGTAACAGTGTGTGGTGTGTTTTATATTGTCATCTGTGGGAATTTAGTATTAAATGATTGTTAAGGCTACTGTTTGGTAGTTCGAGTTGTTCAAATGACTCAACTATACTGAACAAAATATAAACTCATCATGCAACAATTTAAGAGTTCATAATTAGGAAATCAGTCAATTTAAATAAATTCATTAGGCCCTAATCTATAGCTGTCACATGACTGGGAATACAGATATGCATCTGTTGGTAACAGATGCTTAAAACAAAAATGGGCCTCACAATGGGCTTCAGGATCTCATCACGGTATTTCTAGGCATTCAAATTGCCATCGATTTAAATGTGATTGTGTTCATTCGTAGCTTATGCCTGCCCATACCATAACTCCACCGCCAACATGGGGCACTCTGTTCACAACATTGACATCAATGAACCGCTCTCCCACACAATGCCATACACATGGTCTGTGGTTGTAAGGCTGGTTGCATGTACTGCCAAATTCTCTAAAACAACGTTATGGTATTATGTTATGTATTCCATGAACGTTAAATTATTTGGCAACAGCTCTTGTGGACATTACTGCAGTCAGCATGCCAATTGCACGCTCACTCAACTTGAGACATCTGTGGCATTGTATTGTGTGACAAAACTGCCCATTTTAGAATTACTTTTTATTGTCCCCCAGCACAAGGTGCACCTGTGTAGTGATCATGCTGTTAAATCAGCTTCTTGATATGCCACACCTGTCAGGTGGATGGATTATCTTGGCAAAGAAGAAATGCTCACTAACAGGGATCTAAACACATTTTTGCACAATTTGGGAGAAATAACCTTTTTGTGCGTCTGGAATATTTCTGTGATCTTTTATTTCAGCTCATGAATCATGGGACCAACACTTTACATGTTGCATTTTATATTTTTGTTCAGTGTAATTTCAAGAGCTGTAGTATCTGTTGCCTCATGGTTTTTTTCATTTGGCTTGAGTCATACCTTGGCTAGATAACTTATTTTTACGCTGATGGCGTCCTCCTTTTAATTAATATGCATACTTTACCTTTTTTTTTTGGTGTTCGACCTAGCCTAAACACCAGATTTTACTCTAACTTTTAAATATTGGAAGATTTTAGAATGAATTAGGGAAATGTTTGGTCAGAAAGTTGACTTTTTATGTAAATTATCTGTGCAGGCTAGTACTTTATCTATAAAGTGGTCAACCAATGAGAGTAGGCCGCATACAGTGCATTCGGAAACTATTCAGGCCCCTTGACTTTTTCCACATTGTGTTACATTACAGCCTTATTCTAAAATGAATTAAATAAATTTTTTCCCCTCATTCTACACACAATAGCCCATAATGACAAAGCAAACCTGGTATTCAGACCCTTTGCTATGAGACTCGAAATTGAGTTCCGGGGCATCAGGTTTCCATTGATCATCCTTGATGTTTCTACAACTTGATTGGAGTCCATCTGGTAAATTCAATTGAACATGATTTGGAAAGGCACACACCTGTCTATATAAGGTCCCACAGTTGACAGTGCATGGCAGAGCAAAAACCAAGCCATGAGGTCGAAGGAATTGTCCGTAGAGCTCTGAGAAAGGACCCAAGACCCTTCCAAGAGCTGGCCGCCCAGCCAAACTGAGCAATTGGGAAAAGGGGCTTGGTCAGGGAGATGACCAAGAACCCGATGGTTACTCTGACAGATCTCCAGTTCCTCGGTGGAGATGGGAGTACCTTCCAGAAGGACAACCATCTCTGCAGCACTCCACCAGTCAGGCCTTTATGGTAAAGTGGCCAGACAGAAGCCACTCCTCAATAAAAGGCACAACAGTCCACTTGGAGTTTGCCAAAAGGTACCTGAAGGACTATGAGAAACAAGATTCTCTGGTCTGAGGAAACCAAGATTGAACTCTTTGGCTTGAAAGCCAAGCATCACGTCTGGAGGAAACCTGGCATCATGCTGTAGGGATGTTTTTCAGCGGCATGGATTGGGAGACTAGTCTGGATCGAGGGAAAGATGAATGGAGCAAAGTACAGAGATCATTGATGAAAACCTGCTCCAGAGCGCTCAGGACCTCAGACTGGACTATGGTTCACCTTCCAACAGGAAACTGACCCTAAGCACACAGCCAAGACAACACAGGAGTGGCTTCAGGACAAGTCTCTGAATGTCCTTGAGTGGCCCAGCCAGAGCCCGGACTTGAACCCGATGGAACATCTCTGGAGGATCTGCAGAGAAGAATGGGAGAAACTCCCCAAATACAGGTGTGCCAAGCTTGTATCGTCATACCCAAGAAGACTCGATGCTGTAATCGCTGTCAAAGGTGCTTCAACAAAGTACTGAGTAAAGGGTCTGAATACTTATGTAAATGTGGTATTGAATGTATTTATTATACTTTTGCAAGCATTTCTAAAAACCAGTTTTTGCATTGTCATTATGGGATATTGTGTAATTGAGGGGAATAACATTTTTTAAATAAAGTAGAATAAGGCTTTGGAAAAAGTTCAGGGGTCTGAATACTTTACGAATGCACTGTAGATTCATATGGGAAGTTGAGCCAGTGGCTTGCCCACCTGGAGGCATACATTTTAGACGTCAAAGGACCTTGACAAACACAGCAGAGGATACCCTCCTCTTATTTTCTCTTGTTCTGTGTACGTTTAAACAAAATCGAATCCTTAACTTTAAGAACCCCCCTCAAAAAAACAATATTCAATCAGTTATCACAAAATCACCACTAACAGGTCCCGATCATCAGGGAAAACATTTAACATATAGGCCTACCTAATTCAACAATGCTGTAATGTTAGTAAGAGGGAATATACATCTTTAAAATGATTTGCACTGATATAGAGCTCTCTGCACATCATCGTTGTTAACAGATGGATTAAAAAGCGCTGATTACAGAAATGATTGCTGTCTATGTGCAGCCATTGTCAATGGCCTAGGCCTACCTGAGTTGCGAGGTAATTTGCTAAATGAAGGACTGCAAGCACCTTTTTGAGATGTGACTTGCGCCCTTGCAAAAAAAAAGATTGCCATTTTGAAACTGCAGTAAAAGTGCAGTGATTTCACCTGCCCGAAGCAGATTGTGTGGCTGTGGTAGAACTTCATTGCCCCCACGCAATAGGATTTGATGTGGATTTTTTTTAATGGCAGTTTAAACGTTAAGAAAAATTGTCAAATTTTCGCATCCATCGGTCATTAGATATTACCCTGAAAAATAGTGTCATTTAGCTAAACCTTACCACTTTTTATTTTACTCACTACGGGATGGATGAAAATTTAATTGATAATTTCAATGTTTCTCAGTGTTTTAGAATTAGTTGCTTATTAGGCTATGTATCGATGTGTGCCCGTTGCCGCCCCTCATCTCTAATTCTCCACTGGGCGCGCAATATCAAGTGCGCCTATAGGCTATTTAGTGTAGTCTCAATTAAATGAGCCATAGGCTACAAAGTGCATGATCGGAGAAGCAGAGAGCAAAGATATTTCTAAGATAGCTGCTGGGATGGATCTAAATAACACTGCAATGGATATTCCAACCCTGAGCCCCGGTCTGCTCTTGCTAATCATAAACTTTTTTGTGTACTGCTTAACCAATGGCTGTGCCATGTAGGTCTACGGTGGCAGTTCAGGAGGAGAGTCGAAGGTTTTTTCCCGAAATAATTGTTGATTAGGCCTAGTCCAAAAAATGCATCTTGCGTGCGAACTATAGCCTTTGTTCTGTTCAGTTTGAGAATGAGGACCGGAGGTCAACTTTGATAGCTTGCTACTACTATAATTAATTTGATTAAAAACAATGTTTCTCGCCCATTATGTATTTATCAGAGTTATTGACCTGCCAATAAGCCCGATTTCGAGTAACTTACATTGTGTTGCTGAAACTTGAATCAGCAGCCACGGCACAATCAATTGGAAATGGAAAGCTCATGGTGCTGCAAGTAGGCAAAATTCATTTAAACAGTCTTCATTTGAATTAGACTTTACTAGCAACAAGCATTTGCAAACAAGACACTGATTTGGCATTGGAGAAATATGATAAGATGCACACACGGCTATCTCTGTCCATTCTTAGCCTGTAATTTGTGTGGTATTAAAAAAAGATTCTGCTAATATGTACAATTACGTATAATTGCATGAACTTCTATATAAGGCTTTTTTCTCAGACCTGTAAATACGATGATGGATTCATGCCATGCTTTTACTATAAAGGAGATCTTTCCACCCCTACTCTTGTCCATGTGAACGCACAACCTTCTGGCCCGTAGCTCTGTGCGGTACAACAATTTGTGCGTTGCCATGTAATGCTTATTGGACAAAGAACATATCTAAGGCTCTGGTCTGTCCAAGAAGTGAGGGTAAAGAAGTCCTTATATTAGGTGCTGGGATGTAAATTCCATGGGTGACATGTTGCTATTGGTTAACCAGACTAACCTGCAACTAGATCAGGAAATGCTGTAAGGCCATGCCATTCAAACACCATGATGATTAATATACTTTTTTTATTTTTTTATTTTTTTATTTCACCTTTATTTAACCAGGTAGGCTAGTTGAGAACAAGTTCTCATTTGCAACTGCGACCTGGCCAAGATAAAGCATAGCAGTGTGAACAGACAACACAGAGTTACACATGGAGTAAACAATAAACAAGTCAATAACATGGTAGAAAAAAAAGAGAATCTATATACAATGTGTGCAAAAGGCATGAGGTAGGCAATAAATCGAATAATTACAATTTAGCAGATTAACACTGGAGTGATAAATCATCAGATGATCATGTGCAAGAAGAGATACTGGTGTGCAAAAGAGCAGAAAAGTAAATAAATAAAAGCAGTATGGGGGGTGAGGTAGGTAAATTGGGTGGGTAGTTTACAGATGGACTATGTACAGCTGCAGCGATCGGTTAGCTGCTCGGATAGCAGATTTTTAAAGTTGTTGAGGGAGATAAAAGTCTCCAACTTCAGAGATTTTTGCAATTCGTTCCAGTCGCAGGCAGCAGAGAACTGGAAGGAAAGGCGTCCAAATGAGGTTTTGGCTTTAGGGATGATCAGTGAGATACACCTGCTGGAGCGCGTGCTGCGGGTGTGTGTAGCCATCGTTACCAGTGAACTGAGATAAGGCGGCACTTTACCTAGCATAGCCTTGTAGATGACCTGGAGCCAGTGGGCGAACATGTAGCGAGGGCCAGCCGACTAGGGCATACAGGTCGCAGTGGTGGGTCGTATAAGGTGCTTTAGTAACAAAACGAATGGCACTGTGATAAACTGCATCCAGTTTGCTGAGTAGAGTATTGGAAGCTATTTTGTAGATGACATCGCCGAAGTCGAGGATCGGTAGGATAGTCAGTTTTACTAGGGTAAGTTTGGCGGCGTGAGTGAAGGAGGCTTTGTTGCGGAATAGAAAGCCGATTCTTGCTTTGATTTTGGATTGGAGATGTTTGATATGAGTCTGGAAGGAGAGTTTGCAGTCTAGCCAGACACCTAGGTACTTATAGATGTCCACATATTCTAGGTCGGAACCGTCCAGGGTGGTGATGCTAGTCGGGCGTGCGGGTGCAGGCAGCGAACGGTTGAAAAGCATGCATTTGGTTTTACTAGCGTTTAAGAGCAGTTGGAGGCCACGGAAGGAGTGTTGTATGGCATTGAAGCTCGTTTGGAGGTTAGATAGCACAGTGTCCAAGGAAGGGCCGGAAGTATATAGAATGGTGTCGTCTGCGTAGAGGTGGATCAGGGAATCGCCCGCAGCAAGAGCAACATCATTGATGTATACAGAGAAAAGAGTCGGCCCGAGAATTGAACCCTGTGGTACCCCCATAGAGACTGCCAGAGGACCGGACAACATGCCTTCCGATTTGACACACTGAACTCTGTCTGCAAAGTAGTTGGTGAACCAGGCAAGGCAGTCATTAGAAAAACCGAGGCTACTGAGTCTGCCGATAAGAATATGGTGATTGACAGAGTCGAAAGCCTTGGCCAGGTCGATGAAGACGGCTGCACAGTAATGTCTTTTATCGATGGCGGTTATGATATCGTTTAGTACCTTGAGCGTGGCTGAGGTGCACCCATGACCGGCTCGGAAACCGGATTGCACAGCGGAGAAGGTACGGTGGGATTCGAGATGGTCAGTGATCTGTTTGTTGACTTGGCTTTCGAAGACCTTAGATAGGCAGGGCAGGATGGATATAGGTCTGTAACAGTTTGGGTCCAGGGTGTCTCCCCCTTTGAAGAGGGGGATGACCGCGGCAGCTTTCCAATCCTTGGGGATCTCAGATGATACGAAGGAGAGGTTGAACAGGCTGGTGATAGGGGGTGCGACAATGGCGGCGGACAGTTTCAGAAATAGGGGGTCCAGATTGTCAAGCCCAGCTGATTTGTATGGGTCCAGGTTTTCCAGCTCTTTCAGAACATCTGCTATCTGGATTTGGGTAAAGGAGAAGCTGGGGAGGCTTGGGCGAGTAGCAGCGGGGGGGGCGGGGCTGTTGGCCAAGGTTGGAGTCGCCAGGAGGAAGGCATGGCCAGCCATTGAGAAATGCTTGTTGAAGTCTTCGATTATCACGGATTTATCGGTGGTGACCGTGTTACCTAGCCTCAGTGCAGTGGGCAGCTGGGAGGAAGTGCTCTTGTTCTCCATGGACTTTACAGTATCCCAGAACTTTTTGGAGTTAGAGCTACAGGATGCAAATTTCTGCTTGAAAAAGCTGGCCTTTGCTTTCCTGACTGACTGCGTGTATTGGTTCCTGACTTCCCTGAACAGTTGCATATCGCGGGGGCTCTTCGATGCTATTGCAGTTCGCCACAGGATGTTTTTGTGCTGGTCGAGGGCAGTCAGGTCTGGAGTGAACCAAGGGCTATATCTGTTCTTGGTTCTGCATTTTTTGAACGGAGCATGCTTGTCTAATATGGTGAGGAAGTAACATTTAAAGAATGACCAGGCATCCTCAACTGACGGGATGAGGTCAATATCCTTCCAGGGTACCCGGGCCAGGTCGATTAGAAAGGCCTGCTCGCAGAAGTGTTTTAGGGAGCGTTTGACAGTGATGAGGGGTGGTCGTTTGACCGCGGACCCGTGGCGGATACAGGCAATGAGGCAGTGATCGCTGAGATCTTGATTGAAGACAGCAGAGGTGTATTTGGAGGGCAGGTTGGTCAGGATAATGTCTATTAGGGTGCCCATGTTTACGGATTTAGGGTTGTACCTGGTGGGTTCCTTGATGATTTGTGTGAGATTGAGGGCATCAAGCTTGGATTGTAGGACTGCCGGGGTGTTAAGCATATCCCAGTTTAGGTCACCTAACAGAACAAACTCTGAAGCTAGATGGGGAGCGATCAATTCACAGATGGTGTCCAGGGCACAGCTGGGAGCTGAGGGGGGTCGGTAGCAGGCGGCAACAGTGAGAGACTTATTTCTGGAGAGATTAATTTTTAAAATTAGAAGTTCGAACTGTTTGGGCATAGACCTGGAAAGTATGACAGAACTTTGCAGGCTATCTCTGCAGTAGATTGCAACTCCTCCCCCTTTGGCAGTTCTATCTTGACGGAAAGTGTTATAGTTGGGTATGGAAATCTCAGAATTTTTGGTGGCCTTCCTAAGCCAGGATTCGGACACGGCAAGGACATCAGGGTTGGCAGAGTGTGCTAAAGCGGTGAGTAAGGCAAACTTAGGGAGGAGGCTTCTGATGTTGACATGCATGAGGCCAAGGCTTTTTCGATCACAGAAGTCAACAAATGAGGGTGACTGGGGACATGCAGGGCCTGGGTTTATCTCCACATCACCCGAGGAACAGAGGAGTAGTAGGATGAGGGTGCGGCTAAAGGCTATCAAAACTGGTCGCCTAGAGCGTTGGGGACAAAGAATAAAAGGAGCAGATTTATGGGCGTGGTAGAATAGATTCTGGGCATAATGTGCAGACAGGGGTATGGTGGGGCGTGGGTACAGCGGAGGCAAGCCCAGGCACTGGGTGATGATAAGAGAGGTTGTATCTCTGGACATGCCGGTCTCAATGGGTGAGGTCACCGCATGTGTGGGGGGTGGGACCAAGGAGGTATCAGAGGTACGGAGAGTGGAACTACAGGGTCCATTGCAAACCAAAACAATGATAATGATAACTAGCCTGAACAACAGTATGCAAGGCATATTGATATTTGAGAGAGACATACAATAAGGCATAAAGTGATTGCAGGTCTTGATTGGGAGAGCTAGCTAAAACAACAGGTAAGATAACAGCAGCAATAACAGGGTGCTAGTCTAACACAGCAACAACAGGTAAAAATGGCGACGACTAGGCAGAGAGGGTCGGATTAACTACACACAGATCCTGAGTTAAAGCACAGAGCCGACAGATAAAACACAAATAAACAGAATGGAGTACCGTGAATTAATGGACAGTCAAGCATGCATCAGCTATGTAGCCAAGTGATCATAGTGTCCAGGGGGCAGCCGTAGATGGAGCAGGGAGGCCTCCACTAAGCTAGCACGCGGCGTTTAAAGTTAGTAGCCCGGGGGGTGGTCTGCTCAGACGTGGTCGTGTCGACAGAGAATCCAAGCCAGATGGCGATGGCGAAAGAGAGGTTGTGAATTGTAGAATTGTGTTTGCTAACTGGTGCTAGCTTCGTGGCAGTGGCGCTAGCTGCGCTAGCTACAAGCTAGCTGTGAGGATCAGAAGTAGTGGCTCAGGGATTACGGCAGGAATCCGGCGTTGTTGTCGAGAGACAGTCCGATGCTGGTAAATTGGTGAGTAATATCCAGGCTAATAACAGGGCTGGTGACTGTGCAGAAGGTAAAAGCTACTAGCAGCGGCAAAAAAATGGCTAAATTAGCTTGTAGCTGGTATTGTAGCCCAAGAATTCGCTGGTAGACCTCTTCAGCTAGCCGGCAGATGGGCCTAGCTCGAGGCTAGCTCAAGGCTAACTGGTGCTTGCTTCGGGACAGAGGTGTTAGCCAGTAGTAGCCACTCGGTTGCAGCTAGCTAGCTGTGATGATACGGTGTAATTGTCCAGAGCTTGCGTCAGGAATCCGGTGATGTGGTAGAGAAAAAGCAGTCCTATATGCTCTGGGTTGATATCGCGCTTGCAGACTGGCAGGTATTGGCCCGGTATTGAAGCTGGCTGTGTCCGAGTTGAGGGTGAAGACCGCAGCAGTGGCTAACTGACTACTAGCTAGTAGCTAGTTATCTGGCTAGCTTCTGATTGGGGTTACGGTTCTAAAGTATAAAAAAAATAGCAGGTCCGTACCACATTGGGTGAGGCGGAATGTAGGAATGTATATTCAGTTCCTAGATGGAAAGTGAAATTAAAATATATACGAAATGTATACGAAAAATACGAAGACTATTTACACGGGACAGGACAGGACAAAGACACGTCCGACTGCTACGCCATCTTGGATTCAACATCCGACTCGTTGCTCGTAGCTCTAAGTTTTTAACAAACCCAGCTCTGAGACATCCATGTTTTGATATCACTGCTATATTTAGATATTACATTTAGATTTTGAGCATATGGGAAGCAAGACGGATATTAATTCAAATTAATGGGATCTTAAATTCAGTTTACAACTAACCTGATTGTGTTAGGTACAGTCAACACCAAAGTTGTTACTCTGAGTAGTACTTAAACACCTGGATTATGTACAGTTGTTATGTACTAGTAGAGAGCTCTAGGAAAAACATTCTGTGACATTAGCAGTTGTTGATATACTGTAAATGATGTCACATTTGAGATTTCTCATGAAAACTTGGCTTAGCAATGAAACATGGGGGCAACTTTGAGACATCCAGAGAGAGACGACTGTCTGTAACAAGAGGAAATTACTGAGGCAAACAAATGTAAATCAGTGGATTGTTGTTACAATGTTGACATAAGTTAATTTAACAGCAAATGAAGCTGCTGTCACAGTTAATTAATGAAGATGGATGTTTAGGCTAACCAGTGTTCTAGAGGCCATGATTTGCCTGAGCAATGAAGATCACAAGCGGAAGTCATACATTTCACCCCTCTTGCTCGGTGTCCACAAGACCACAAATGCATTAAGGCACAACACAAAAATATTTTTAGAATATATCTCAGGCATGTTGTCAATTAATATCACATCACCTTCCTAAAAAATAAACCCCAATATAAAGCGATGTTGTTTGCATCTGGCTTGATGGAAAACATTTGTATTTTGTTTCCCTCCGTGGCTGCAACAACACAATGAGGCAAAAGCTCTTGCCCCGTTTTTCCAAAATCATTCTGATTTGAAACCAAGTAATTCCATTGCAGAGAAAAGGTCGAACAGCCTGTCTCTGCTTTACTTGTGCATACAAAATGAGTATTACCATAATTTTTATTTATTTATTTATTTTACCGTTATTTTACCAGGTAAGTTGACTGAGAACACGTTCTCATTTGCAGCAACGACCTGGGGAATAGTTACAGGGGAGAGGAGGGGGATGAATGAGCCAATTGTAAACTGGGGATTATTAGGTGACCGTGATGGTTGAGGGCCAGATTGGGAATTTAGCCAGGACACCGGGGTTAACACCCCTACTCTTACGATAAGTGCCATGGGATCTTTATTGACCTCAGAGAGTCAGGACACCCGTTTAACGTCCCATCCGAAAGACGGCACCCTACACAGAGCAGTGTCCCCAATCACTACCCTAGGGCATTGGGATCTTTGTTTAGACCAGAGGAAAGAGTGCCTCCTACTGGCCCTCCAACACCACTTCCAGCAGCATCTGGTCTCCCATCCAGGGACTGACCAGGACCAACCCTGCTTAGCTTCAGAAGCAAGCCAGCAGTGGTATGCAGGGTGGTATAATGAGTCCCTGATCCCCATCTTATTCTATCGATGACTTTAGGCCTGACTGAACTCACTCCTAAATCAATAGGCTGGGAATTGCCAGGGACCTCGATATGAAATTAGCACGATATTTACAGTAGGTGCCGATACGATATGTATTGCGATTCTCACGATTCAATACTGATTTTATTGCAAACATGTTGCTCACCATAATATTGTATTTCATGAACATTTTATTTTTATTTTTATTGAACCTTTTATTTAACTAGGCAAGTCCGTTAAGAACAAATTTTTATTTACAATGACGGCCTACCTATGTACATGACTAGACAACAATAGTGACCCATCCACTTAGCTAGATGTGGCTGGGGGTTATAGCATTTTTTTCATATGACCCATCAATTTTGACAGGTGTCTGTCTGCATCATCTAATAATTACAAAATATTCATCAAATATTTGTATCTGGACATGTTCTGTGTTTGATATTGCTACTATACAATTATGCAAGTAACTATTTCACTGTACCGTATACAACTTCTGTATCCTGTGCATGTGACGAACTTTGATTTTATTTGATATAGTGTGCGTTTACCAGAGACGGTAATGTGAAGGACTAGATAGTGTATTTTTACCTGGAGTTTTTCCTTATTGTTTGCTACTACATTGACAACTTTTAGTCTTTATCTTTAGTTGTTTACTACACTAGCTTACTTACTCTGTTTAGCACATGGTCTCATGTGAATCCTTAAAGAGATGGTTGCGGCCAAGGCTTTAGATGGTGTGAAAGAGGCTGAATAGGTGTCGACAAAGAAGAGTTGTCCAGTAGATGTACCAAAACATTCAAGGGCCATTTTCTCAAAAGTGGGGTTACAAGTTTATCCATTTTCAAAGCAGAATTGCTTTCCGTTAGTTCCTCAACTGCAGTGTATGATAAAACATTTTGTAGCTCTGAGTCTGTACTTTTATCCAAATGTAAAAAAACAACAAAAAAACAATTTCAAAGGTTCGAGATGGTCGGTCACATATGTCTGCTGTAGAGGGACAAGTGAGAGACATGAGAATGAGTTTTGATCAGTCATGGAAATAAAAGTGCTGAAAACAAATTGGCGTACTGGAATTTTGGTTCAGGTACAGCCAACTAGCGCAAAAACAATATGGCGATATTGTCAAAGCGATTAGGATATATTGTCAAAAATCACTATAAAGAACCATCACTATAAATCAGTATGGAATGGATATATACAGGCCTCAGTCTTGGGATACAGTCGTGATTGCCCTATGCTAATTTCACTGGAATCTCTGTCTCCAAAGGGGGGAAAAAGACATGTATTTTTATCTGTATGATTTGGTAGGAATTTTTACCACTATCTACTGAATCAAGTAAAGATAGAAATCTTATTGATCTGATCTAAAACACCATCTTTCTCCTAGGGATTTTTGAAATTTGTATCAGATTCATGTCAGCTTTCACCTTTTTTTTTTTTACATGAAGCCTCTTTCATTCCAGTTTTATGGAAATACTTAATGAACACTGTTTGAATTGTTTGTTGTGAAATGAGCTTGCAGCATGAATTGGTATAGGCACCGTTTCCAGAATGACTTAAAACTGGCAACGTGAGTGTGTGAATGATGGCATGCAAAGAATATCAGTCGCAGCTGGCAGCAAGGGTGGTCCAGCACGGTGGACCAAGGACAATGTTCTTGGAGTAAAGGGGAGGTATTGGCAAATGAAGAGAAGGAAAATAGTGGGTTTGTTCCCATGGATCCTGATGGATTGACAGTTGAGGGAGCCATCCGCCTGTCTGTGAGACCCAGGCTCTAATAAGAAAATGTTTCCTGCTCCCTGTATCTGTCACGCTTCTGAGCACTCCTACTTTTCTACTCACTCAGGCCAACCAAAATGTCTGCATTCCAATTCAAATAAGATCTTTTGAGAATGCCAAAATAAAAATGTAATCAGTACTACTGCCGGGGATATGTTAAATTCATTACACTCAGTGGTTTGCGTTGACAAGGAGGTAGGCTGAACTTCAAGCCATCAATGACTGTAGCTAAACCCTCATTGCTTTTTTCTAACTGTCAACAATTTTATAGAAGCCTCCAAATCAGATGAAACGGTGAAATTGGGCAAACCACATGACTTTGTCAAACTTTTTAACCCCCGCCCAGTAAATGATGCACATCATGGCTACTTAGTGGAGACGTGAGCAACAGTTAATATGCTGATTCTCGTTGGCTGTACTGTGGGAAACCTTCCTGTCCCAGGCTGGAACCTCAGCCCCTCTGGAGACTGCAGCTTACGGGTTTCATTTGAGACTCTCAATACCATGGGAAAGCTCCAGGATTACAAAAAAAAAATCAATTTTCATTGGCATCTATTTAGAGTGAAACTTAGTCTAACTTGGCTCTGTGTTTTATATATGGGGATGAATAAAAATCAAGATCTTAATTGTATCTCATGGAATTAGTACTAAATCAAGTCAATTGTATTTGTCACATGCTTCATAAACAACAGGTGTAGACTAACAGGGAAATGCTTACTTACGGGTCCTTTTCTGACAATGCAGAGTTAAAGATAATAAAAATAAGCAAATGATCAAAGCATCTGGTGTTTTCATTAAAATTCTATTGTTCATCCAAAATAGTTTTGCTTAGGTTTCATTGAATCCTTTTTTGTAGTCATCCTGTGCTCGGAAGGTGTCTAATCACTGTCATGTTATGGATCTACTGTACATGCGTACAAACTTCTCAATGGAGTTTATAATCTCTGTTTAATGTTATCAACCGATCTGCCTCTTAAGTGGTGACCTTACCCATCCACAGTCCTCATCTTACTAAACTCAGTCACTCTACAGTCCTCACCCAACTATGCAGTCCCTCCAGTGATTTGGTCTTTGTATCCAAGATATTTTCCCTTCCACTGAAGTGCCTATTTGCATCCGCCACCACTCATTTGGATACAATCTGGTCTTTCCCAAGACTATCAGCTGGGTAGCGTCTGCTGTATTTTCAGGGCTTATCTGATGCTTGCAGCAGACGTTTCCCGGGAACGGCAGCTGGAGCCAAGCCTGCGACTTCCTCAGTGCTGCCCATGCATCATCACCTGACAACCCCTTGCCGCCCAAACGCTTCGCTATGTCATCCAGAGCGTGACCACCGCCTCCCCCGTTCCACAGACCCAACTCACCTTCACAGCCTTGGCTGCCAGCACAGAGTTCCTTGCTCCTCACATCTACACAAGCTGTTAAGAAATAATCAACAACATGCCGTTACCTTGAGAAGGTGAACAAACGTGCCGTGAGTTATGATTATGAAATACCGCCTTAAAGAAAATGTTTAAAACGGCCTACTTGATGGCTCATGACTCTGTCAGTCCCCTGTAGATTGATTGCACTGTGTCTGCTGGTTCTACCAAAATGATGTGGATATTTATTGGATTTTATCCCTAATCATCTCCTTTTGTGATCTTGGTGGAACATTGGAGGCTTTTATTCAGTGCCATTTTGGATAATGAGAGTTGGCCTTGGCCAATCTAGGCTCTTGCATTCCACAATTGAGCTCTGCTTCATGCCAATTGCCAATGGCTAGAGTTTAAAGGGGAAATTGGCCAATCTCAACCTATTACGTTGGATTGAATCCCAGAAGGTATTGAAACACCAAGGCGGATGCTCTGCAGAGTTGAATTATGAAAACTTTACCCCTACCTTCATGTACAGATTACCTCGACTAACCTGTACACCTGCACATCGACTCGGTACCGCTGCCCCCAGTATATAGCCCCAATATTGTTATTTTATTGGGTTACTTTTTATTTTATTTTCACTTCGGTTTATTTAGTAAATATTTTATTAACCAACAATGCAGTTCAAGAAACAGAGTTAAGCAGGCCGTCATTGTAAATAAGAATTTGTTGTTAACTGACTTGCCTAGTTAAACTAATTAAAAAAGTAAGCATTTCACAGTAAGGTACCTGTTGTATTCGGCGCATGTGCCTAATATTTGATTTGTTGTTTGAAGTATCCCTTTGCTATCAACATCAGCTTGCTAGACATGTATGGATTTCTTTTCCTTTTAAGGCAATCAAGGAATGGAGTAGCCTACTAGTTACAACCTTGATTGAGGTTAGGCCTGTTCCAAAAATCCCATGCCTCTGAAAATGTCATCCTTGCTATTTGCAAGGACTTATTTATAGGAATCACTTGCACAGTTAAAGCCTTTGTACCCTGCCCTTGCTCTTCTCCATCTCCAGAATATTTTATATTTTTGAACGGTTTGGTTAGAAAGGCCTTGTGTATGAAGTAGGCTCATTGCAATTCAGGTCGTCTTCCCCTCGGCACCACATTTCATATTCCCTGAGTAACCCACAGCTACACATCTGAGTGCAGAAGATTATTTGAGTTTCTGTTACATGGGTGAAGGACAACACCTTTTGGATCAGAGAGAGTGAGGAAAAGGCCAAGTCTGATTGACACACTGAGGTGGAAGGCCTCCAATTTGCCCATGTCTCTATTTAACAAAATGAACGCCCAATATAAATTCATCCTCCCGCCTGCTTCTCTTTCCTTTCAGAACCAATCCGCCCCTTCGTATCCGCGTTGGCGTGATCAGCTGACAAGGTGTCTGATTCAGTTTGCCGTAATACCGCAGTGTGTTTTAGCATGTTTTTAATTTCATGCTGATTTGCTAGTAGCTACTGACTAATAATAGCTCCAACTGTAGGATAGGAAGAATGTCTTTCATGCTCCACAGGCCCTGGCTTTAACTGCATTTAAATCATTCTGATTTAGAAGAGACAAGGAGCCCAGAAGCAGAGAAGTTGCTCCCAAGTGCAAGTCTGAAGTTAATACTGACTCTGTGCGGCTGGATGTGCAGTGACGAAGCAGTTGGCTGTATCTGCAGCCATCAACAGCAAAATTAAAATGGCTTCATCAGCATTTAACCTTGCCCCGTTCCGTGTCAACCTTCACAGAGAAGGTAATTTACAATGATATCTATCATCTTTAATACTGCTGGGCATGAGCCGAGGCTCTGATGGATGCTTCCTCTTATTACATCAACTGTGAGCCTGCCTGTCACTGTGAGTGGGGGAGACATGTAAAGTCATCTTAGCACATTGTTTGTGAATTATAACAGCAATGCACAGTAGTGATTTTGAACAGCCATGCAATGTGGTGGTTTAATAGGACATTGCCTAGATTTGGTTGAATATGGTTTAGGCTGCGGTCAGATAATTATATAGTTTGATAATAACAGGGAAAAAAGGAGCATACCCGACTGTCCTTTTACTAATGAAAAAAATCCTTACTGATGTGCAAAAAAGAAAATGCTTGAATATGTAGTGGGAAGTAAGATTTCATTTCTAAAGGTATCCTAGTTTGCACAAAAAACATAATAATGATTGATCAAACTAGGCTATGTCATACATAGCATTTTTGCCGAAGGCAGTTACCACAGAGAAATGGTTCCCCTTTTCCCCTTGCATTTCCACTTAAAGTATAGTAGTGAGTGATCCAAACCATGCCATTACTCCTTTCCACCTCGTATTGTGTGAGGGCTATGAAAACAGTGTTCTTCTGAAGTAGCTGAATGCTTCCTGATGAGCAGCTACGGCTCCCAGAACGTGTTTATTTTCTCCAAGTATATAAAATATCTGACTCTCCCTGTCTTTAGTTTTCTATAATCAGTATTCCAAACCAATTGCTCTGTGAAGTAGACAGAAGCTCCCCCAAACGGCTCATTGTTTTAGTCCTTGGGGAAGAACACTGGCTAATGTAGATAAGAATATCCAGATTTAAAACCATCCTGTTACTAGTTGTCTTGTATTGCAAATGCTTTGATTGATTTCATAGCAGCATATTGTTATCAACAATGTGCTTACTCATTCAAATTCATAACACATTTTCGAACACAAACACATCCTTCAATGTTACCAGATGATCAGGAGCCTTTGGTTGGTTGGTTGGTTTGGTCTAGGGCTGACCCCAATTGGTCAACCGGTCAATTGTTTGGTCAATAGGCTGTTGGTCGACCAATATTTTTTTTAGTTGAGCTGTATCAAATATATATGTTTATTTTTTTATGGCACAAGAGACACCTGTCTTATTTGCGCCCATCTCGGTGAACTAATCCATTGTGGAAGCCACGGGGATGGCACAGTCCAAGAAGAATGGGAGTCTGGCTGAGATGCACATTTCTCCCCAGAATCCGCTCTCTCCCACCAATTTGTGCACATTCATTGTTTCATAACTTCATTGTGTAAATTGTTTGTGTTTGATTGTTAGTGTCTCTCAATTCCCCATTACATGTATCATCAGTAGTACATTTATTGGTAATTCTTATCATTTCTAATCTACAATGTTTGTTTGGTTACGGTCATTTCGGTTAATGCATTCAATATATTATTATTCCAGTGTTACCGTTCTCATTGTCAGAGGGGACACATTGTTTGCAGAGCGCACAACCTATGCTACATTTGTGAGAAAGATGTAGTTTTGGTTTATTTCATTCCGTTTATGAGTTTTGTAAATGTAGTCATTGTCTTTCGTTTGGAGCGCTCCTGTCAATGTTGAGTAAGGACATGCACCTGATTGCATTTAGAAGTACGCCTATAGGCTACCTGGCCTGTACGCAAATGTAGACATATAAATGTGCCCATTTGGGCATCTGATTGTAAGTAATGCTTCTCAAAGTAATGCTTTCGTCATCTCAAACAGCAAGCAAATAAAGTATGTTTTTACATCCAATGACAATAGTTACTGAGCTCTTTCCCTTTCGATAACCATTTGGCGTGGAAGGGAGAAATGTCATGCTCTCATCCAGTGGAAACGTCATAAAATAGGCCTACCTGATTACTTGTTATCCCTTGCGCAAACAGCCTACAACTGTGTCTGTCCTGAGCTTGCTGGAGCAGGAAACTCTGAGGGCCCAGAATATTTTATACAATGTTGCAAGTTTGCTAGCACAAGTTTCACTGGATCCAAGTAATAGTTGATACAATGTTTCAAGTTCGCTGCAAACAGGCCATGCATAGCCAATGTGATTTATAAGGATATTTATTTTCTACCTGCAGTTTTTATGTTTTTATTTGTTGGCTTTAGGCTATTTCTACATAGTTGGCAATAGAAGTTACTTTTTAGGTTTGTATCATTTTCATTTGGATAGAATTTTAGATTTGGATAGAATTGATTAACCACATAATGATTTTGAGATATGAATACATTTATAAATTAAATAAATGTGCATATGAAAACAATAAACGCCAGTCTCAACGTCAACAGTGAAGAGGCGACTCTGGGATGCTGGCCTTCAAGGCAGAGTTGCAAAGAAAAAGCCATATCTCAGACTGGCCAAAAAAAGAGAAGATTAAGATGGGCAAAAGAACACAGACACTGGACAGAGGAACTCTGCCTAGAAGGTCAGCATCCCGGAGTTGCCTCTTGACTGTTGACGTTGAGACTGGTATATGAAGAATGAATGAATAGCCTTCATTTCTCAGAACAAGAATAGACTGACGAGTTTCAGAAGAAAGGTCTTTGTTTCTGGCCAATTTGAGCCTGTAATCGAACTCACGAATGCTGATGCTCCAGATACTCAACTAGTCTAAAGAAGACCAGTTATATTGCTTCTTTAATCAGAACAACAGTTTTCAGCTGTGCTAACATAATTGCAAAAGGGTTTTCTAATGATCAATTAGCCTTTTTAAAATTATAAACTTGGATTAGCTAACACAACGTGCCATTGGAACACAGGAGTGATGGTTGCTGATAATGGGCCTCTGTAAGCCTATGTAGATATTCCAATAAAAATCAGCTGTTTCCAGCTACAATAGTAATTTATAGCATTAACAATGTCTACGCTGTATTTCTGATCAATTTGATGTTATTTTAATGGACAAAACATTTTCTTTTCTTTTCAAAAACAAGGACATTTCTAAGTGACCCCAACATTTTGAACGGTAGTGTATATAGTTGATTTTATGAAACACACACACAACTATGTGTTATGTATGTACAGTTGAAGTCGAAGTTTACATACACTTAGGTTGGAGTCAGTAAAACTTGTTTTTCAACCACTCCACAAATTTCTTGTTAACAAACTATAGTTTTGGTAAGTCGGTTAGGACATCTACTGTGTGATTGACACAAGTAATTTTTCCAACATTTGTTTACAGACAGATTATTTCACATAATTCACTGTATCACAATTCCAGTGGGTCAGAAGTTTACATACACTAAGTTGACTGTGCCTTTAAACAGCTTGGAAAATTCCAGAAAATTATGTAATGGCTTTAGAAGCTTGCTAATTGACATAATTTGAGTCAATTGGAGTTGTGGCTGTATTTCAAGGCCTACCTTCACACTCAGTGCCTCTTTGCTTGACATCATAGGAAAATCAAAAGAAATCATCAAAGACCTCTGGGGGGAAAAAATTGTAGACCTCCACAAGTTTTGTTCATCCTTGGGAGCAATTTCCAAAATCCTTAAGGTACCACGTTCATCTGTACAAACAATAGTACGTAAGTATAAACACCATGGGACCACGCAGCCGTCATACCGCTCAGGAAGGAGACACGTTCTGTCTCCTAGAGATGAACGTACTTTGGTGCGAAAAGTGCAAATAAATCCCAGAACAACAGCAAAGGACCTTGTGAAGATGCTGGAGGAAACGGGTACAAAAGTATCTATAGCCACAGTTAAACGAGTCCTATATTGACAACCTGAAAGGCCGCTCAGCAAGGAAGAAGCCACTGCTCCAAAACCGCCATTGAAAAAGCCTGACTATGGTGTGCAACTGCACATGGGGACAATGATCATACTTTTTGGAAAAATGTCCTCTGGCCTGATGAAACAAAAATAGAACTATTTAGCCACAATGACCATCGTTATGTTTGGAGGAAAAAGCAGGAGGCTTGCAAGCCGAAGAACACCATCCCAACCGTGAAGCACGGGGGTGACAGCATCATGTTGTGGGGGTGCTTTGCTGCAGGAGGGACTGGTGCACTTCACAAAATAGATTGTTTCATGAGGAAGGAGAATTATGTGGATATATTGAAGCAACATCTCAAGACATCAGTCAGGAAGTTAAAGCTTGGTCGCAAATGGGTCTTCCAAATGGACAATGACCCCAAGCATACTTCCAAAGTTGTGTCAAAATGGCTTAAGGACAACAAAGTCAAGGTATTGGAGTGGCCATCACAAATCCCTGACCTCAATCCTAAAGAAAATTTGTGGGCAGAACTGAAAAAGCGTGTGCGAGCAAGGAGGCCTACAAACCTGACTCAGTTACACCAGCTCTGTCAGGAGGAATGGCCCAAAATTCACCCAACTTATTGTGGGAAGCTTGTGGAAGGCTGCCCAAAACGGTTGACCCAAGTTAAACCATTTAAAGGCAATGCTACCAAATACTAATTGAGTGTATGTAATCTTCTGACCCACTGGGAATGTGATGAAAGAAATAAAAGCTGAAATAAATCATTCTCTCTACTATTATTCTGACATTTCACATTCTTAAAATAAAGTGGTGATCCTAACTGACCTAAGACAGGGAATATTTACTCGGATTAAATGTCAGGAATTGTGAATAACTATGTTTTAAATGTATTTGGCTGAGGTGTATGTAAATTTCCAACTTCAACTGTGTGTGTGTGTGTGTGTGTGTATGTGTATATATATATATATATATATATATGTGTATGTATATACAATGCTCAAAAAAATAAAGGGAACACTAAAATAACACATCCTAGATCTGAATGAATGAAATATTCTTATTAAATACTTTTTTCTTTACATAGTTGAATGTGCTGACAACAAAATCACACAAAAATGATCAATGGAAATCAAATTTATCAACCCATGGAGGTCTGGATTTGGAGTCACACTCAAAATTAAAGTGGAAAACCACACTACAGGCTGATCCAACTTTGATGTAATGTCCTTAAAACAAGTCAAAATGAGGCTCAGTAGTGTGTGTGGCCTCCACGTGCCTGTATGACCTCCCTACAACGCCTGGGCATGCTCCTGATGAGGTGGCGGATGGTCTCCTGAGGGATCTCCTCCCAGACCTGGACTAAAGCATCCGCCAACTCCTGGACAGTCTGTGGTGCAACGTGGCGTTGGTGGATGGAGCGAGACATGATGTCCCAGATGTGCTCAATTGGATTCAGGTCTGGGGAACGGGCGGGCCAGTCCATAGCATCAATGCCTTCCTCTTGCAGGAACTGCTGACACACTCCAGCCACATGAGGTCTAGCATTGTCTTGCATTAGGAGTAACCCAGGGCCAACCGCACCAGCATATGGTCTCACAAGGGGTCTGAGGATCTCATCTCGGTACCTAATGGCAGTCAGGCTACCTCTGGCGAGCACATGGAGGGATGTGCGGCCCCCCAAAGAAATGCCACCCCACACCATGACTGACCCACCGCCAAACCGGTCATGCTGGAGGATGTTGCAGGCAGCAGAACGTTCTCCACGGCGTCTCCAGACTCTGGCACATGTGCTCAGTGTGAACCTGCTTTCATATGTGAAGAGCACAGGGCGCCAGTGGCGAATTTGCCAATCTTGGTGTTCTCTGGCAAATGCCAAACGTCCTGCACGGTGTTGGGCTGTAAGCACAACCCCCACCTGTGGACGTCGGGCCCTCATACCACCCTCATGGAGTCTGTTTCTGACCGTTTGAGCAGACACATGCACATTTGTGGCCTGTTGGAGGTCATTTTGCAGGGCTCTGGCAGTGCTCCTCCTTGCACAAAGGCGGAGGTAGCGGTCCTGCTGCTGGGTTGTTGCCCTCCTACGGCCTCCTCCACGTCTCCTGATGTACTGGCCTGTCTCCTGGTAGCGCCTCCATGCTCTGGACACTACGCTGACAGACACAGCAAACCTTCTTGCCACAGCTCGCATTGATGTGCCATCCCGGATGAGCTGCACTACCTGAGACACTTGTGTGGGTTGTAGACTCCGTCTCATGCTACCACTAGAGTGAAAGCACCGCCAGCATTCAAAAGTGACCAAAACATCAGCCAGGAAGCATAGGAACTGAGAAGTGGTCTGTGGTCACCACCTGCAGAACCACTCCTTTATTGGGGGTGTCTTGCTAATTGCTTAATTTCCACCTGTTGTCTCTTCCATTTGCACAACAGCATGTGACATTTATTGTCAATCAGTGTTGCTTCCTAAGTGGACAGTTTGATTTCACAGAAGTGTGATTGACTTGGAGTTACATTGTGTTGTTTAAGTGTTCCCTTTGTTTTTTTGAGCAGTGTATATATGTGTGTGTCTATATGTATTGAAAAATACACGTTTTAAAATTTAGACCAATCGATTGGTCTAAATAACAGACGACTTTTGATCAACCAAGTTTTAGTTTAGTCGGGAACAGCCCTAGTTAGGTCACATGTTAACATGCTGATCAGTTCCACCATGTGATCATTCAACATAACCATGAAGCTAGTCCTCCAGAGTTGAGCTTTATACTTGGTGCCAGATGTAAGATCAGCAATTTGTTTATTTAACCTTTATTTAACTAGGCAATTAAGTCAGTTAAGAACAAATTCGTATTTACAATGACGGCCTACCCCGGCCAAACCTGGACGACGCTGGGCCAATTCTGCGCTGCCCTATGGGACTCCAATCGCGTCCGGATGTGATACAGCCTGGATTCGAACCATGGACTGTAGTGATGACTCTTGCGCTGAGATGCAGTGCCTTAGACCTCTATACCACTCGGGAGCCCAGCATGAGGGGAGGTAGACACTTAGTCTGACACAGTGTTTCTGTTGCAGTGCATTGATGGTCAATGGTTACAAATGCTTTGTCAGGCCATATTTCACTGTGAATTGATGTAATAAAATCTTTAGTTACCCTGTTGCCATATGGAAATGTGCTCTGTGTTAGCTGCTATACTTGGTGTGCCAAACTGCTGAATGTTATTTTAGTTGCTGCCAGTCTTGTGAAAAGAGGAGAATGGCGCCAGTTTGGATGGCAGTTATTTTGTGTTTTCTACCTTAAATTTTTTTGGGGGGTCATGTGTTACATCATCACTGGCAAGATTTTGCCTTTATGAACCAAAATGTCCATCTGTGCACTTTCAATTGCCCCAGCATTGAATACTCTCTCTGTAGGTTGCCTATTTTTGGTCACAAACAATTTTAAGGCTTCGTGGAGTCTTCATAAACCCTTTCATAGATTCTTCACAAATAATTTATAACAAATGTCATGCTAAAGGGTAGAAGAAATAGCGTTTGCCACATTTTGCAACAACAAGTCAGATGTAAGGACCGGTTCTAACTAACCCATTTTTTATTATGAATTTGTTAATGAAATACAGTACTCCAGCACATAGGCATTTCATCACAGTGTATAGTCGGTTAGCCACGTCACTTTACCCCCTTTTATTGAGGAGGTGCCTTGTTTGAAGCAGTATACTGAAGAGCTGGGTTTCGGGTAGCCATTAGCCTCCACAGCCATATGGCCCATGTGAGAACAGCCCAAAGGAAGTGCTCCCCAGCTGACAGAATGTAGGCTCATGTAGCAAAACCTGAAACTGGAGACCGTGCTGCACCCCACAAATGGGTTTTTGCTGCTATGGGAAGATCTTTTATTAATTTTTTATCTATGTTTGTTTTCCAACCAAAGTTCTTTGGGAGAAGTGGTTCCACCACCACTTACATGGTATGTGGTAAACTATGATAACTGCTATTATTGTATTTTTCGTTTAGATTGTGTTATGGCTATATGAAACAAAATAAGATGACAGTGAAATGCCACAAAAATAGCCGCTGTAGTCAGAGCTGATTGCTTTAAACAGATGACTTCAGAGCCTTTTAATTGCAAGAGACACTCTTTTACTTTTGACAGTGCTTTATTGTTTTATGTACTCCCTGCCTTTTTTTCACCATCTTTGTTACCTCAAGGACAGTTCAAATTATGAAAGCAGGGGGTGGAATCATGAACTAAATGGCCAAACTATTTGCTCCCTTAAAAGTTCTGCATCAGAGTTCTTGGCACAACTCTGCCTTGTCATAACATGGTTGGATTAGTCAAGATGGTGACTCCTGAGGATGGAACTGCAGGCTGTTGTCTGCTATCCACTGAGTCAAGCAAGAACTTGGAATGCTTTATTATAACAGTCTGGCTGTGTGTGTGAGTTATTGATAACAACAGCTTGGGTTAGTCTAAACTGTTATCATTGAAAAGGAAAAGGTGCACCATTAAAAACCTGTTGTATTTAAGCAAATATTAAATGCTGGGCTCATTCTACGCTCCTGACAGGACATCTGGTGACAGGGTCATTCTTCAACCATACATCCAGTTTACCCTTTACCTAAAGTGAGCCTATGAAAAGTTTACTTGTACTTGGAGGAAGGTGGTCTGGTATACTCCATCTCCCTACCCTGCTACCCTGCCTGGGCCCAGCTGGAGCAGGTTTGCTCACTGACCTTCAGGGACTGCCTGCCTTGCCTTCCCTAGAGGAGGTGGCCCTCGTGGGCTGAACTGTGAGTGTAATATTCACACTCCACTGCACATGTCTGAGTGACTCCCACACAGCCGGAGCCACTGACTGAGGCTGTCGGCTCTTTCTTCCTCCATTCCTCCTTCCATTCCTTCCACTCTCCTTCTGTTCCCTCTGTGAGAGTCTCAGCAGAAGCTTCTAAAAGCTGTGGCGGGAGGCAGCTAAATGTCTGTCTCCTCACTTGTCACACTTCTTTTTTCTCTCCTCCCCGTGGGCAGAGCAAGAGATGGTGAGTGTGACATTGGATTAATGCACGGCTGAATTGGGCACCTGAATTACAACTGCGCGTAGTCTTTTTGAGGCTTATCTTGTGCCATCACTTCTTTCCACTGCGATCATGGCAGGAATATTAATTAGAGGGCCCTAAGGACACGGGTGTGATATTCAATTGGGCAATGATCTGTCAGCCTGCCGCATGATATGTTGTGGATTATTAATCTGGATTTATTGCGATATGGATGTTCACAATATACATGGTCAGATTTGAACACGATGTTGACCTCTCTTTGTGTACCCAAACCCATTTATGGGCCAATTTGGTTTTCCCATGTGGATGCAGTGGGTCACAGTCTGTAGGCTGAGCCTCCCAATGGGAGAAAATACTGTTCCACTACCATATGGATGAGGTGGGGATAAGTGTTGCAATGATCACAATATGGATGATACATATTTGTCAATGGATATTGAACAGCGCTACCAGTATGTCAACTTGTATCAGAAAACCATTGATTAAAGTCAATTCATGTATGTTTGTAGCTAGTTAAGTGGATGCTTTTTCAGGCTTCCAGAGCCGTTGACAATAGACACTAAATGGCAAATGTCACCACCCTCTAATCTGGTCAGTCCAAATGGTTGAACATCAAAGAGCTAAGTGCCATTTCATCAGCACCATTGGCACTTATGACTCCAGCCACACATTATCTAAAGGAAGAGGAAGATTTGATCTGCTGAACATTAGCAAGTGCCACTTTATACAGCATCGTACACAGCTGCCAGAAGGAATCGAAGATAATTAGAAGCAAAGTACAGTGGGGGGACCTCCCCTCTATCCCCCAACCTCACCATGACCTACTTTCTTTCTATGCTGACACATAAATGATTCATCTCTTTCTCTCTCGCTCTCTCTCTTTCTCTCTCGCTCTCTCTCAATCTCTCTCTGCCTCTTTCTTCAGTGTGATGTCATTGCACTATAAAACATTCATCCTACCATGTGTCTCCAGCCCTGTTGCCACCTGTCACATTGTGTCAGTGGTGAGGATTGTTCCCTTGGGGACCTTCTCTCTTCCGCAGGCTGGTGGTGGTAGTGATGGGGGTGATATGTTTGTACCATTCCCTGGCGGGTTGATAAGTTAACAGAATGCCCTGGGAGAACTCTGACCTGCTGATTCAGTTCATTACTCACTGTGTGTGTTTTTGGTGAAAAATCAGCTTTTTTGCTGGATGGAAACATTGCCCAATATCAGATCATTTTGCCACCGGATCTAGTAGGGTATATTTGACATTGCTTTTTTTCAGGGCTTGGTGTTAATTTAATTGGAAGTCTTGTCAGTTCAGGAAATTAAGCAATCTCCATCCCCGAGTTTCAAAAGCATATTTTCTACAGCAAGTGAGTTTTGTGTTTTGATACTAATAAATAAGAAAATGTAACAACATTTTACCTGTAAAGGAAGGATTAGTCAGCCAGAACATGTTCTGTTCTGTTGCATGTAGGCTGGTCCCAGGCTGGCTGTGTGTGTGGTTGTGGGAATGAGAGAGAAGCCAAGCTTTCCAATGACAGGCTGTCATTAAACTTCCTTGGATTTCCTCTTGCCGGCTGTAATGATCGAGGGGTCTGATTGTCCTTAGGACTCCAGCAGATCCTCTGACTTGCTACGTCTCTCATTCAGGCAACTCATAGACAGGCATGGTGAAAGATCTGCTTTTACTTTTAACTTGTGCCTCGCTGAACATAAAACCATGTCTGTGTTGGTTGGGAAGAAGCGAGGGAACGGATGCATCGAACAATGGCCGTAATGTAAGCCTCTTGTAAATCAGCTCAGTTTTTCAGTTGGCTCTTTGTTTGCTGGAAGATTTAGATTAAATATTTGGTAATTTAATAAGTGCCTGGCTGTGCTTCTATGGTGTTCCTAGTCAATTGCGTCTGGTAAACCTAGACATTACGTGAGCCTCCAAAGGACAGTACTCATTCTATCCTCCAAAAGGCGAGGCTCCGGCGAACGCACGGCTATTCTTGTTTCACACATCTTCCCCCAAGTCTTGCTGCATGCAAAGCAGGGTGGTATTGATGGCTAGTTTGGGTTGCCATGTGTTTTGCCTCAGTCTTGGTTCCACTTGTACTCCCTTGACTCTGCAGTCTGGTTTCCTCACGCAGATGGGGGTCCAGGCGGCGGGCCAGCACACACAATTGCCCCATTGAGTTTCCTCCCTCCTAGTTTTGCACGCCTGCATGACATCTCACAGTTTGCTCTGCGGAGTCTTGAGTTTCAGCAGGGTGTTATGAAGTGCTACACTATGCTGTGGGCTCCCAGCTCTGCTACACCTTGATAGGGGAAGGCGAGTTACTGCACTGTCAGGGCTCCCCTATTTTATGACCCTCCATGGTGTATTTGAAATGCAGAGAAGCAATTTGAAACGCAGAGAAAAAAAAGCTACTCCTTCAGATCATTTGTAATCCCTGCCTGGCTGGGTCTGGGTGTTGTCCAGGCAGTGTGTGTCGGTGCCCTGCCACGAGGGTAGAGCTGTAATGGTCTTCCACTGCAGGAATTCTCCTAAGATAGCCCAGGCTGCTCTCAGATCATCTCGCTACTGAGTATCCAAATTGCTGTGCTGCTGAGATCTCTCTTGATCAATTTCATGCCCAACTGAACAACATATTGGAGTAATTACAATTTTACTGAATGATTGTACAACAAGGTGTTTGTTTGAATTCTTGAATTGCTCAGGGTGTAACAAAGGCGTATTAGTATAGGCCTGATTGGAAATGACTTGCAATGAGAGAATTTTGCACTTCAGTTGTGATGACATAAGATCAACATTTGGCATTCGTTTTGCAGTATCACTGCGAGCCAAGCGGGGGGGAAAAACGATCACTTTTGTGATCTGAAAATACACTATATATACAAAGTATGTGGACACCCCTTCAAAATAAATAAATAAATTGCCTGTCCTTGTTTGCAACGCTCACTACCAAGAACCAAACTGCCTCTGGAAGCAAGGTCAGCACAGGAACTGTGCGTCAGGAGCGTAATGAAATGGGTTTCTATGGCCGAGCAGCCACACACAAGCCTAAGATCACCATGCGCAATGCCAAGAGTTGGCTGGAGTGGTGTAAAGGTCGCGGCCATTGGACTCTGTAGCAGTGGAAACATGTTCTTTGGCCAGATGGATGGGACACAATGCAGATACCCCGGTTAGCCAATGTGCGGGAGCACTGGTTGGTCAGCCCAATTGATGTAGTATGTACATGAATGTATAGTTAAAGTGACTATGCATATATGATAAAAAGAGGGGTTGGGGGGGGCACACAATGCAAATAGTCCGGGTAGCCATTTGATTACCTGTTCAGGAGTCTTATGGCTTGGGGGTAAAAACTGTTGAGAAGCCTTTTTGTCCTAGACTTGGCACTCCGGTGAACAGTCTGACTGGGGTGTCTGGGGTCTTTGAACATTTTTAGGGCCTTTTTCTGACACCGCCTGCTGTAGAGGTCCTGGATGGCAGGCAGCTTAGCCACAGTGATGTACTGGGCCGTACGCACTACCCTCTGTAGTGCCTTGCGGTCAGAGGCCGAGCAGTTGCCGTACCAGGCAGTGATGCAACCAGTCAGGATGCTCTCGACGTTGCAGCTGTAGAAACTTTTGAGGATCTCAGGACCCATGCCAAATCTTTTTAGTTTCCTGAGGGGGAATAGGCTTTGTCATGCCCTCTTCACGACTGTCTTGGTGTGTTTGGACCATTCTAGTTTGTTGTTGATGTGGACACCAAGGAACTTGAAGCTCTCAACCTGCTCCACTACAGCCCCGTCGATGAGAATGGGGCGTGCTCTGTCCTCCTTTTTCTGTAGTCCACAATCTCCTTAATCTTGGTTACGTTGAGGGATAGGTTGTTATTCTGGCACCACCCGGCCATGTCTTTGACTTCCTCCCTATAGGCTGTCTCCTCGTTGTCGGTGATCAGGCCTACCACTGTTGTGTCGTCTGCAGACTTAATGATGGCGTTGGAGTCGTGCCTGGCCATGCAGTCGTGGGTGAACAGGGAGTACAGGAGGGGACTGAGCACGCACCCCTGGGGAGCTCCAGTGTTGAGGATCAGCGTGGCAGATGTGTTGCTACCTACCCTCACCACCTGGGGGCGGCCCGTCAGGAAGTCCAGGATCCAGTTGCAGAGGGAGGTGTTTAGTCCCAGGATCCTTAGCTTAGTGATGAGCTTTGAGGGTACTATGGTGTTGAACGCTGAGCTGTAGTAATGAATAGCATTCTCACATAAGTGTTCCTTTTGTCCAGGTGGGAAAGGGCAGTGTGGAGTGCAATAGAGATTGCATCATTTGTGGAACTGTTTGGGCGGTATGCAAATTGGAATGGGTCGAGGGTTTCTGGGATAATGGTGTTGTGAGCCATTACCAACCTTTCAAAGCACTTCATGGCTACAGACGTGAGTGCTACGGGTCTGTAGTCATTTAGGCAGGTTGCCTTTGTGTTCTTGGGCACAGGGACTGTGGTGGTCTGCTTGAAACATGTTGGTGTTACAGACTTAATCAGGAACATGTTGAAAATGTCAGTGAAGACACCTGCCAGTTGGTCAGCACATGCCCGGAGCACACGTCCTGGTCATCGGTCTGGCCCCGCAGCCTTGTGTATGTTGACCTGTTTAAACGTCTTAATCATGTCGGCTATGGAGAGAGTGATCACACAGTCGCCTGGAACAGCTGATGCTCTCATGCATGCCTCAGTGTTGCTTGTCTCGAAGCGAGCATAGAAGTGATTTAGCTCGTCTGGTAGGCTCGTGTCACTGGGCAGCTCGCGGCTGTGCTTCCCTTTGTAGTCTGTAATAGTTTGCAAGCCCTGCCACATAAGACGAGCGTCGGCGCCGGTGTAGTACGATTCAATCTTAGCCCTGTATTGACGCTTTGCCTGTTTGATGGTTCGTCGCAGGGCATAGCAGGATTTCTTGTAAGCTTCCGGGTTAGTCCCGCACCTTGAAAGCGGTAGCTCTACCCTTTAGCTCAGTGCAATGTTACCTGTAATCCATGGCTTCTGGTTGGGGTATGTACGTACAGTCACTGTGGGCACGACGTCCTCGATGCACTTATTGATAAAGCCAGTGACTGATGTGGTGTACTCCTCAATGCCATCGGAAGAATCCCAGAACATGTTCCAGTCTGTGATAGAAAAACAGTCCTGTAGTTTTTTTTATAGACCGAGTCACTGGTGCTTCCTACTTTAATTTTTGCTTGTAAGCAGGAATCAGGAGGATCGAGTTGTGGTCGGATTTACCAAATGGAGGGCGAGGGAGCGATTTGTACGCGTCTCTGTGTGTGGAGTACAGGTGATCTAGAATTTTTTTTCCCTCTGGTTGCACATTTAACATGCTGATGGAAATTTTGTAGAACTGATTTAAGTTTCCCTGCATTAAAGTCTCCGGCCACTAGGAGTATCGCCTCTGAGTGAGTGGTTTCCCGTTTGCTTATTTCCTTATACAGCTGACTGAGTGCGGTCTTAGTGCCAGCATCTGTCTGTGGTGGGAAATAAACAGCCACGAAAAGTATAGCTGAAAATGTCAAAGGTGGGACCAACTCCATATTAATGGTGCAGTGAACTGTGGTGGAATTTATCCTCCCCTTTTCTATAAATCAGGTTTGAATGGGCTGTTTTTACTCCTAAAGGGTGTGAAGGATGTACCTCACCCATTAATGCGGCCATTAAACTTAACAACATCATGTTGTGTGTTAAGTGAAGATGACAGCGGACAAGGGCTGGAAGCATCGTTATTTAATTGTTTGTTTTTTTGGCTGCCATTCCAGGTTGACATTAGATTGATGTCTGCGCTTTGGCTGACGGGTGACCGCTTGACATGCACCATCAGTCCAAAGCACTGTGATTCATTTGATGTCTTTTAAAATGTCACTCTTGAGGCACAAGAGTAGCAGCCTCCATTGACCCTGTATATGATATGATAAAAGCAGTGATGAAGCCTTAGTGGAGCCCCTACGCGCTTGCAATGTTAAAAGCATTAGTTAAATACAAGCATCTGGTACGCTCTGTGTTTTTTTCTTCCCATTAATCCTTTGAAAAAACCTGACAAAGGCTTTAATTCAGAAAGTATTGGTCAAGCTAATCAAAGGCTATAAAGAGACTAGGCTGGAAAATGCACAAGTGAAACTTCTTGGTCCATTGATCATTTGTCAGTGAGGCAAGGCCATTTAACTTCAAATGCCAGGCCTTTGGTTTTGAACTGCCACTCAGTGATCTGTAGCCTTCAGTAGCAGCCCATGCATCCTGCACATCTGAAATAACCATGAGGGCAGTGGCAGAATTGCTTTCATTAGACCTGCAGAAAATGACAGGCTTTTGAGATCCGCTCAGTGGATGTTTCAGTCAAATTGGACGGTCTGTCACACTCGACGTGTAGTTTACTTAACTCAACATAGTCTTTTTAACTTTAGTCTGTCTTCACACCTGACATGTCCCATGTATTGACATGCCAATAATTCTTACTGTCCATCAGTACTACCTTCCCTTTCCCTGTAAACCAACATAACACATGCAGATCTGCTGTCTCTGTGCATTAGTGAGCAGCCACTCTGCTCTAATGGCTCCAATGGGAGGAGGTAAGACTGGCAGGAAGAGGGACAGAGGACTTTGTACCCACTCTAAGAAAAAGAGTTGTCCGTTTATATGGCAGCCATACAAATTTCAACAAGGGATATGACCCCACTGTTATCACAAGAGTTAAGTTAGGGTTAGTGGGGGACTGGGGATTGAGCTCTCTCCTAAATCCTGTGAGGAAAAGGAAGGAGATTTGCCCGTCAAGCTGCTGTAATCAAGCACAAAAGCAGCATTACTGGGCAGAGCTTTGAACAGGTGGACACTGCAGTCCCAGCGTGTGTGTGTGAGAGGGTGGAGTGGACCACAGAGCTGGAGAGTGGAAAGGGGTTAATACAAAGCCCAAAATCCCCAGGCTTACAGTCCGGAGACAGTTAAACAGTAATTCCCTCAGGTGTAGGTTAACTGTAAGGCAGGGACATATCTCAATTGGTAACTCTATGAAAATGCTAGGTTACGTTATTTGTGACCTACCATTTACTATCGTCAAGGTGGTGCCTTGGAAATAATGTATAGGTATACAAGCCTACTCAAGCTCGGTCATTCAACCATTTCTCTGAAGTGTAAATGTTGACTTCAACTTAGGTATTATTAGCGTGATCTGTTCTTCCATTCACATGCATAATGGAATGTTGATGTGTTGAGGTCAAGGTAGGAGCAGGAAAAGTAGACTCCTCAAAAATAATATAAAATTAAATCCCAGTAGGTTTGGTATTTATGAAGAGGTTATGGGGTACTTGGCACCATGATGTGCCGCTGATGGTGGCAGCTCTTCCTGGTTCCTTAGGCCTCCCAGCTCCTGATTTAGTTGTTAAATTAAGTGAAGTCGACCTCTCAGGCAGCTCATTTGTTACTGCTCCCAGCTCCAACTGTGTTCAAAGGCCTAAAGGGTCCTACTGAAAACACCTTTAGTGATAAATTAGAAACAGCAGGGGACTTGAAGGAATATCTGTGTTTATTCCAAAGCAGCGGTTGTCGAAACATTGGGTGGGGTGGTAACCATAGTTACAAGACTAATCAGTGAGCTTTGTGTGGACCCTGAGGTGCAGTGTATGCTTTGGCGATTTCCCCTGAAGCATGCACTACATCTGAGATTATAGCTTTACATGAAAAATATGAAACACCAATGACGAGGCTACTTTTTACATGTTCATTTCACACTCCCTCTCTCTCTAACATCTGTTTATTTTTTGCACATAGGCATAAATAGTTTATAGTAAAAAAATAAATATCAAACTGTTATTATTACTAAATGATTAATTGAATCAGACTCCTATTTGTATAAAGGGTTTGTAATACCTATGTATTATGAACCTAAGCATGTCATGGGTAGGCTATATAAGTATCTTAGGCTGATGCCATAGCTATGATCATCATTTTGACTAGTGTTATTTTTCTGTAACATCCAGGGAAGAGTCCTCCGTTTGAACAGGCACTTGCAGGTTGTCATAGTTCAATCCATTCTTGGTTTCTGTGATATGTCATTACCGCTATTATTGTAGTGGGGTGACAGGTAATTTACTGCTGTGGTTTTAAACAGCAATTCACTGAGGAATTGCGCTTCAGTAATCTCACTGACATGGAAGGACATGAAAGAATCGGAGGAGATGGAATGAAAATTAAAAGTGATAGCCGTATTACTTTTTAAAGTACTTTTTCATCACTATACTGTTTAGCTGTTGTTATCCTTTTTTAAATATTAACATAGAAATGAATTAATAACAGTTCTTATTATGGGAATTATTAAAATAGTTCTACAGGATTAGCATACTGTAGTTTGATATTTTACCATAAACCTACTCCTTCAAAAGACTATAAAATCCTATTCATAAAGGTGTTTCTTTTCTGTCTCTCACATGGTAACACACTGTCAGCCACTTGCCCTTCAGCAGTAATATGTCATGTTGGTGACTGACTGACATTCAATTCAGGCAACAATAATGCTTTGAGAGACTGTTTCCCCAATGCCCCTCCAATCCATGACTCAAATAAAACACACTTAATCATCTGCAAAACATAATGGGGAGGTTTTAGCTCAGTTTTGTCTCATGGTTTAAGGTGTTGATGGCCAATATGACACGTCAGTCCTTTTTCTAGCTTCAAGCCATGAGAGTCCACTGCTAATGCTTCCCAGAAATTAGATTTAGTGCAGACCTTCATTTTGATCATTTTGGATATTATTTAGCTACTGCACTGGATCACTTACTGCACTGGATCACTTTCTTTCATCTTCTTATTACAAGGTTCTGATCACATTACTACATTATTGGTACTAAATTAACTAGCAAGTTTAACTCATTTAACATTGATTTGTAAATCAGGTATTTGTATCTTTCCATTAAAAATTAAACATTACCTTGGGATTTTGTTGGGCTCTATGATAACATCTTGGCTTAAGAGACTTAAAAGTCTTGTTTATCTCCTCACAATCGAAAAATCAATTGTGTTAAATTCATATTCTGAGTAACAATAAAGCTTGTTTTGTCCACAGCGTATTTGTTGCACTCACTTTTCTGCCCCATGTAGGTTCATTTGAAGGTCAGTGTCCTAATTCGACATCAGCCTATGTGACTGTGCATACAGCCCAGACCGCTAAAAATTATGTTCATACACTCAACTGAGATTCAACTCTATGTTTTCAGTTGCATTGCTGTGAAAATTGATTAAACATGTGCCAGTACTAAGCACAACGTTTAAAAAAACTCACCCTATACTTGGCCGTGTTGGCTCAAATCTAATTTCATGAGCATAGTCGACAGTCAATAAGCTAGCTAGACATTAAATGCATTTATGTCTGGTTACAACAAGCAATACAATCCCCACAAGCAATCCCACAGTCTCGTGTTTTATGACGTAATCAGTGTGTGCCAGGTCCTGTGGGATGTAAAGTCTCTGTTGCATTCCAGAGATGAGGCCACATCATGTTGGAGCTCAAGGCAGGGAGGCTTTTGTGATGACATACAGGAATCACTGTGATTCCAGAGTTCAAGGTGAACTGACTCAGTGGGCCGTCACATGAGAACGGATCCTTCTATTACTCAAGATTATAGGCTAGTGGCTTTAGAACCCTACAAAGTAAAATCTCTCAAGAAAGAACCGTGACTGATTTTATGACCTGTCCCCCGGTGATATACTGTAACTGTATGGCAGCTTCATATTGACACTCTTTCTGTACTGTATGGGTTTGACCATGAGTGGTGGATTGTTTGTGTATGTGTGTGTCATCTGGACAAAGTCTCTGAAGGATACGGATGGTGTTTGTATTCCAGGTTGGCTCTTAAACTGTAAATGGAACAGACTGGATGCCAGGTGTTAATCTCAGAGAAAGATTGACTGCAAGAAGATTGAGTTGCTTATTCATTTGGTTCTGTCTGCCCTGAGCGATGACTAAATTGAGGGGAGCCTCTTTGTGTTTTTTTTTTTCATGTCTGAATGTGGTCTTGATGTGGTGACACCACTCCTCCTGAATCCTGCTGGCCCCAGAGACTCCTCTGTTGTTTTCTGGTTTTGGTGTTTAAAGGGGATGGTATCGATTTCTCTCAAGGGGAAAGTCACCCTCCTCCACTGGTGCATTAGTGATAGTCTGCTAATGGACAACTCCATTTTTAACTCATGAACAGCGAGTCTGTGGCGATGCACAGATCCAAACTGACAGGGAAGCAGCCTCCTACCACAGACTGTTATCACCCAGGTTAATACGAACTCCGAGAAAGTCATTACACCAGCCAACACATCAATCTGCTCCGAACAGAGCCTTAAGGAACAGAATGGAGTATAGCAGCTTCAGATTGTTTCATTACAAAAGATCCAGATTCACAAAAGGGTCAACAAAACGTCTACTATTATCATGGGTGTTGCATTTGCAAACTTCATCAAGTGAGTCTTTACAATATGGAAATTAGTGTCTCTTTTGCTATTCTAGCTCTTAATTAGGATTCACATTTTTGCTATTTTATTTGCATCCATCAAGGGTAAGAATCTCTCACTTGACAGGCCAGAGCATTCTGTTTTAATTAGTACTGTATCTTCGTGTCACAGCCGCCTCCATTGTCATCCCAGCTGACATTCCCAGGTCAGGCCGGACTCTGGCGGCTCAACACAGGGCTTAAGTGGCTTTCAGGAAGAGTGAGTTTGGAAGTGAGAACATTGAGGTGGCATGTCAACATGCGGAGGAGACAGAGGATGCCTTGGCCTGATCTACTGACTGTGGCCATTACAGTAAAGCAGTTGTTCTGGACCTAATTAGAGGCTCTGTCTCTGGGCAGGAGTAAGGCAGCCATGCCTGAGCTCTTCAGTGGCTCAGTGTTAAGTGCCTGAGCCAGGTGGTATTCATTAAGCCCTCTATTTTCTCAGCACCAGGGCCCTGGGCAGAAAACTGATGGTTGTTTCTTCTCTCTCGCTCATCCAATCCAGCACTTGAAAACATTTCTAGAAGATTCGACCCTACCGTTACGCTTGTTTACACTGAGCTGCACTGGGGTCGGAACGAAATCATGATTACATTAAGACACTGTGAAGCCGGCAAAAGATATGGGTTGGAAAATGTACCTCAATGCAGGGATGGGATATGCCACTGTACTCCAAATTGTACCATTATCCACATTGATACATCAAAAAGCTTGAAATACTGCAATTTGTCATCCTCATGCTAGCTAGCAATAGCCACTGCAGCCATTTTGGAATGTCAGTGTCAGTCAATCAGCTCCTTGGTGGTTCAACACAGTGCCGTTCCATAATGGCTGCTGTGGCTACTGCTAACTAGCATGAGGTCGAAAGGGCAGTTTTCCGGGAAAACAGGCAGTATTTCAATCAAATCAAATCCAACTATTTGTCACATGCACCGAATACAACAAATGTAGACCTTAACGTGAAATGCTTACTTACAAGCCCTTAACCAACAGTGCAGTTAAAGTAGAGTTAAGAAAATATTTACCAAATAAACTAAAGTAAAAAATATTTACAGGGGGTACCGGTAACGAGTCAGTGTGTGGGGGGTATAGGTTAGTTGAGGTAATTTGTATATAGGGGTGAAGTGACTATGCATAGATAATAAACAGTGAGTAGCAGCAGTGTACAAAACAAATTGAGGGGTCAATGTATTAGTCCGGTGGCCATTTTACTAATTGTTCAGCAGTCTCATGGCTTGGGGGTAGAAGCTGTTAAGGAGCCTTTTGGTCCTCGACTTGGCGCTCCGGTACCGCTTACTGTGCGGTAGCAGAGAACACAGTATAACTTGGGTGACTGGAGTCTCTGACAATTTTATGGGCTTTCCTCTGACACCGCCTATTATATAGGTCCTGGATTGCAGGAGGCTTGGCCCCAGTGATGTACTGGGCCATACGCACTACCCTCTGTAGCGCCTTGCGGTCGGAGGCCGAGCAGTAGCCATACCAGGCGGTGATGCCACCCGTCAGGATGCTCGATGGTGCAGCTGTATAAATTTTTGAGGATCTGGGGACCCATGCCAAATCTTTTCAGTCTCCTGAGGGGGAAATGGTGTTGTTGTGACCTCTTCACGACTGTCTTGGTGTGTTTGGACCATGATAGTTCATTGGTGATGTGGACACCAAGGAACTTGAAACTCTTGACCCGCTCCACTACAGCCCCGTTGATGTTAATGGGGGCCTGTTCGGCTCGCCTTTTCCTGTAGTCCACGATCAGCTCCTTTTGTCTTGCTCACATTGAGGGAGAGGTTATGGTCCTGGCACCACACTGCCAGTTCTCTGACCTCCTCCCTATAGGCTTTCTCATCGTTGTCGGTGATCAGGCCTACCACTATTTTATTGGCAGAAAACTTATTGATGGTGTTGGAGTCGTGTTTGGCCACACAGTCTTGGATGAACAGGGAGTACAGGAGGGGACTAAGTACACACCCCTGAGGGGCCCCAGTGTTGAGGATCAGCGTGGCAGATGTGTTGTTGCCTACCCTTACCACCTGGTGGCGGCCCGTCAGGATGTCCAGGATCCAGTTGCAGAGGGAAGTGTTTAGTCCCAGGGTCCTTAGCTTAGTGATGAGCTTCGTAGGCACTATGGTGTTGAACTTTGAGCTGTAGTAAATGAACAGCATTCTCACATAGGTGTTCCTTTTGTCCAGGTGGGAAACGGCAGTGTGGAGTGCGATTGAGGTTGCGTCATCTGTTGGAGCGGTATTTGAATTGGAGTGGGTCTGGGATATCCATGAGGATGCTGTTGATGTGAGCCATGACCAGCCTTTCAAAGCACTTCATGGCGACTGACGTGAGTGCTACGGGGCGGTAATCAGTTAGGCAGGTTACCTTCGCTTCCTTGGGCACAGGGACTTTGGTGGTCTGCTTGAAACATGTAGGTATTACATACTCAGTCAGGGAGAGGTTGAAAATGTCAGTGAAGACGCTTGCCCGTTGGTCCGCGCATGCTTTGAGTACACATCCTGGTAATCCATCTGGCCCCGCGGCTTTGTGTATGCTGACCTGTTTAAAGGTATTGGTCACATCGGCTACCGAGAGCGTGATCACAGTCATCCAGAACAGCTGGTGCTCTCGTGCATGCTTCAGTGTTGCTTGCCTCGAACCGAGCATAAAAGGCATTAAGCTTGTCTGGTAGGATTGCGTCACTTGGCAGCTCACGTCTGGGTTTCCCTTTGTTGTCCATAATAGTTTAAGCCCTGCCACATCCAATGAGTAGAGCCGGTGTAGTAGGATTCAGTCTTAATCCTTTATTGACGCTTTGCTTGTTTGATGGTTCGTCTGAGGGCATAGCGGGATTTCTTATAAGCGTCCCGCTCCTTGAAAGCGGCAGCTCTAGCCTTTAGCTCGATGCAGATGTTGCCTGTAATCCGTGGTTGCTGGTTGGGATATGTACATATGGACACTGTGGGGATGACGTCGTCGATGCACTTAGCCATCGGCTTCATCAATAAGGTGGTATCCTCCTCAATGCCATTGGATGAATCCCGGAACATATTCCAGTCTGTGCTAGCAAAACAGTCCTGTAGCGTAGCATCTACGTCATCTGACCACTTCCGTATTGAGCGAGTCACTGGTACTTCCCGCTTTAGCTTTTGCTTGTAAGCAGGAATCAGGATAGAATTATGGTCAGATTTGCCAAATGGAGGGCAGGGGAGAGCTTTGTATGCATCTCTCTGTGTGGAGTAAAGGTGGTCGAGTTTTTCTTTTCTCCCTCTGGTTGCACATGTGACATGCTGGTAAAAATTTGGTAAAACTGATTTAAGTTTGCCTGCGTTAAAGTCCCCGGCCACTTGGAGCACCGCTTCTGGATTAGCATTTTCTTGTTTGTTTATGGCCTTATAGAGGTGGTTGAGTGTGGTCTTAGTGCCAGCATCAGTCTGTGGTGGTAAATAGACGGCTACGAATAATGTAGATGAGTACTCTCTTACTCTCTTGGTAGATAGTGTGGTCTACAGCTTATCGTAAGATACTCTACCTCAGGCGAGCAATACCTCGAGACTTTTTGAATATTAGACATCGTGCACCAGCTGTTATTGACAAAAAGACACACCCTCACTCCTTGTCTTACCAGTTTTTAATGTCCCGTTGGTAGGATAATTGTAATCGTAGGTCCTCAATTTTATTTTCCAATGTTTGCATGTTAGCAAGTAGAACGGAAGGCAGTGGGAGTTTACTCGCTCGCTTACAGATTCTCTGAAGGCAGCCCGATCTGTACAAACAATAGTACACAAGTATAAACTCCATGGGACCACGCAGCCATCATACCGCTCAGGAAGGAGATGCGTTCTGTCTCCTAGAGATGAACGTACTTTGGTGCGAAAAGTGCAAATCAATCCCAGAACAACAGCAAAGGACCCTGTGAAGATGCTGGAGGAAACAGTTACAAAGTATCTTTATCCGCAAGTCCTAAATTGACATAACCTGAAAGGCCGCTCAGCAAGGAAGAAGCCACTGCTCCAAAACCGCCATAAAAAGCCAGACTACGGTTTGCAACTGCACATGGGGACAAAGATCATACTTTTTGGAGAAATGTCCTCTTGTCTGATGAAACAAAAATAGAAGTGTTTGGCCATGATGACTATCATTATGTTTGGAGGAAAAAGGGGGAGGCTTGCAAGCCTAAGAACACCATCCCAACTGTGAAGCACGGGGGTGGCAGCATCATGTTGTGGGGGTGCTTTGCTGCAGGAGGGACTGGTGCACTTCACAAAATAGATGGTTTCATGAGGAAGGAGAATTATGTGGATATATTGAAGCAACATCTCAAGACATCAGTCAGGAAGTTAAAGCTTGGTCACAAATGGGTCTTCCAAATGGACAATGACCCCAAGCATACTTCAAAAGTTGTGGCAAAATGGCTTATGGACAACAAAGTCAAGGTATTGGAGTGGCCATCACAAATCCCTGACCTCAATCCTATAGAAAATTTGTGGGCAGAACTGAAAAAGCGCGTGTGAGCAAGGAGGCCTACAAACCTAACTCAGTTACACCTGCTCTGTCAGGAGGAATGGGCCAAAATTCACCCAACTTATTGTGGGAAGCTTGTGGAAGGCTACCTGACACGTTTGACCCAAGTTAAACCATTTTAAAGGCAATGCTACCAAATACTAATTGAATGTATGTAAATGTCTGACCCACTGGGAATGTGATGAAAGAAATAAAAGCTGAAATAAATCATTCTCTCTACTATTATTCTGCCATTTCACATTCTTAAAATAAAGTGGTGGTCCTAACTGACCTAAGACAGGGAATTAAATGTCAGGGATTGTGAAAAACTGAGTTTAAATGTATTTGGCTAAGGTGTATATAAACTTCTGACTGTAAAACGTCAGCCATCCTCTCCCGCGGCATCTTATCTTGATATATCGGTGTGGATAAAGGTAAAATTTTGAATATTTTCCCCTATCTATATCTAGCGCCAGCACCACGGTGTCTTAATGTTACCATGATTGCATTTCGTTCCCAGTGCAGCGCAGCGTAAACAAGCGTAATGGTAGGGTCTGAATCTTCTGGCAATTGAAAAGACAGGCAAAATATGACAATTTTAACTAGGCCCACCGTTGTGACATGTGGGCCTAAGATGACTTTAAAATGCTATGATTATGAATATTTGTTGGGTGGATTGTTTCACCACCTAAAAAACAAACCGTTGTGTGCTGTCCACATTTTACAATGAAAAGAAAGTACATGTTCCTGGAGACTAGTACCAGACGGAACTGAGTATATGATTGAGTGAATGTGATGCTATAAAGTGCTTTTATAATCAAATCTGAAAACAGCCCAGTGTCTTATGATTGGATGTTTTGTAAGATTCTTTGGTTGAAGGAAAGAAGACTGCTGCTGTGCTCACTAGTGTTTTTAAGCTTGTTGTCTTACAGAAGGATGATAGTAATGTTTGTCAGAACCATTGCCATTGGTGGTTAATCTATTATTGATATCCTAGCTGTAATAACATTAGTGATATCATTCCTCATGTTCCTCCAACAAAGCCATCCAATTATACACCACTATACCATTGGACTGCCAAGTTTCCAGATAACAATCTTTGAGGCTCGTCGGTATGAATGAGCCAAAAGAGACAAATTTGTGGTGTACCCAATTGGTGGCCATAAGGATGTGTGATGTTAGATCCTAGTCAGCCCAAGGCGTCCTGCTGCAAGTGCTTTGGCTAATAATGTTCAAACTGTTGGGGATGATTCAAAGACTTGCTGAGCAATCAGTGAGAAAGATAGCCTGTTGGCTAACATATGCAAGAAACAACCCAATTTTGCTCAAATGACTGAGTGACGTCTGATTTCGGAGGAAGTTTGATTCATTTTTCGTTAGCCTGTCCAGCGTGCACTTCAGATTACTCCACCATCTGTTTGAAATCAGCCCCAGAACTTGTCAAACTTGTCAAAAAAAAGAGAACATTAGAGAAGTGAAAGATCTTCTCTGTCCTGTGAATGTCAACATTTTAGCCATGGTTATTTGCACCGAATCATTTTGCCGTCTGAGGCAGTGTTTTGGCAGAAGACAGCCTTTCGTATATGTATTTTTCTAATTGATTCATTGATTAAGCTAAGCTTGTGCTGAGCATTTCACTTGCCCATGCCAGTTGAGTCATTACTGAGGGTTAAATAAAGCTCAATGTTTTTTTACACTGTGTTTTATGGAGTTTTTTTCTGGTTAGCTAAGGTGCTGTATATAGTGTTCTGGGCAAAGCAGAAAGGTCCACGTCTAAGGCCGCATTCACTAGGACACATTCATGAACATTAAGATATAAATATATTGTGTACAACAGAACATGCGTCTTGGACATCGTGTCGGTTGTATTCATCGCATTTCTATCTGCAACTTTCAGTATGTTGAACGAACCCTCCTGAACCCTATTTCAGGTGACGTGTGAAGCAGGTTTTCTTGTTTGGTTTTCCATCCATGGTGAGCTGTGGTGGTTAGGTCTAGCTGTGGTGGTTTGTCACATTCATGGCATCAGTGTCTGTCTGTCTGAGCAGTCTGGCTGACTGTGTGGCTCATGAGAAGTACATAGAGAACTTTTAAGCTAAATTAGAAAATATTAACTTAGTCTGAGGTCTGCTATTGATTTGGTGCTGTCTGATCACTTTGTATGGCTGTTTTAAGTTTGAATAAGCCTAAATGGTTGACTTCTCTCCATCACCATCTTGTAATTTCAAGATGCTGACAAACTACCTTTGCAAATCACTCCATTGCTGTCAGTGGGTGACGTAAAGACCTTTTCAGTTGTCCATTGGTAAAAGCCTGTACTTTGTGAGATGAGCTATACGAACATTTCAAGATTCCTAGTATGTTCACAGATTTGCAGACACTTCATCTTGTGCTTTTATGCCGAAAAGTATAAATAACATAATACTACATGCTTTACATCATAGTGTTGCCTGGCTCTGACATTTCAGCATGTGCAGCACCATAGACCAGTGTGTACAAGAATACCCTCAAGATGCATACTTTGTCATTAACCTAACCGAAGTTGGCAACCGAAGATGGTGTTGGCGGTCTCTTTCAATTTATCGCCGAATAACGGGACTTCTGTGTACTGTACATGCACATGCTGTTGTGCAGTTCTGCAGCCCTGTCTAGCCAGGCAAATATAATCCATCTGAGCACAGTTGGTGTGAGGCCAGCCTTGCTCTGCCTCCTCTCTGTGGGATGTTCAGGCTGATGTTATTAGGAGGAATGTTTCTCCTCCTCCCAGCTCTAAGAGATGTGCTCACTGTTCAGTGCAGGGCTTTCAGCCATATATCTAGAACAGCTGAGACACCATCGAAACCCACTTAAACCTTGAGGTTCCACAGCTCCTAACCTCTTAACAGAGCTGGCTTCATCTGCAGAAGTGGACATTCAGTCTTCAGTCTCTCCCCTCCCCCTAAGAGTAGCTTGGCTATGATGGCATTGGCATGCATGCACTATGTTAACTCCCTGCATACTGTATAATTCAGTGCTTGTATGTACACTACCGGTCAAAAGTTTTATAACACCTACTCATTCAAGGGTTTTTCTTTATTTTTACTATTTTCTACATTGTAGAATAATAGTGAAGACATCAAACCTATGAAATATCACATGAAAAAAAAAAAAGTGTTAAACAAATGAAAATATACTTTATATTTGAGATTCTTCAAATAGCCACTCTTTGTCTTGATGACAGCTTTGCACACTCTTGGCATTCTCTCAACCAGCTTCACCTGGAATGCTTTACCAACAGTCTTGAAGGAGTTCCCACATATGCTGAGCACTTGTTGGCTGCTTTTCCTTCACTCTGCTGTCCGACTCATCCCAAACCATCTCAATTGGTTTGAGGTCGGGGGATTGTGGAGGCCAGGTCATCTGATGCAGCACTCTCCTTCTTGGTCAAATAGCCCTTACACAGCCTGGAGGTGTATTGGGTCATAATCCTGATGAAAAACAAATGATAGTCCCACTAAGCCCAACCAGATGGGATGGCGTATCGCTGCAGAATGCTGTGGTAGCCATGCTGGTTAAGTGTGCCTTGAATTGTAAATATATCACAGACGGTGTCATCAGCAAAGCACCCCCACTCCAAAACAACACCACTTCCATGCTTTACAGTGGGAAATACACACGCGGAGATCACCCGTTCACCCACACTGCGTCTCACAAAGACATGGCGTTTGGAACCAAAAATCTCCAATTTGGACTCCAGACCAAAGGACAAATTTCCACTGGTCTAATGTCCATTGCGCGTGTTTCTTGGCCCAAGTAAGTCTCTTCTTATTGGTGTCCATTAGTAGTGGTTTCTTTGCAGCAATTCGACCATGAAGGCCTGATTCACACGGTCTCCTCTGAACAGTTGATGTTGAGATGTGTCTGTTACTTGAACTCTGAAGTATTTATTTGGGCTGCAATTTCTGAGGCTGGTCACTCTAATGAACTTATCCTCTGCTGCAGAAGTAACTTTGGGTCTTCCTTTCCTGTGGTGATCGTCATGAGATGGTTTTTGCGACTGCATTTGAAGAAATGTTCCGTATTGACTGGCCTTCATGTCTTAAAGTAATGATGGACTGTCGTTTCTTTTTGCTTATTTGAGCTGTTCTTGCCATAATATGGACTTGGTCTTTTACCAAATAGGGCTATCTTCTTTATACCACCTCTACCTTGTCACTACACAACTGATAGGCTCAAACGCATTAGAATGAAATAAATTCCACAAATGAACTTTTTTTTTCAATTAACACCTGTTAATTGAATTGCATTCCAGTTGACTAACTCATGAAGCTGGTTGAGAGAATGCCAAGAGTGTGCAATCTGTCATTAAGGCAAAGGGTGGCTATTTGAACAATCTCAAATATATTTTTTTATTTGTTTAACCATTTTTTGGTTACTACAGGATTCGAAATGTGTTATTTCATAGTTTTGATGTCTTCATTATTATTCTACAATGTAGAAAATAGTCAAAAGAAATAAAAACCCTTGAATGAGTAGGTGTTCTAAAACTTTTGATCGGTAGTGTATTCTTACTCTGATATGCGTACACTTGTTTTTTAAAACAAATATGTACTTTACTCTCCGAGACACAACCCCGGGATTGACATCTGGTTTTACTTTGCAAGTGTTTTTCTCCTGTCACTGGTTGACAATGTTCTGAGGAAACGTATTTGTTTTGCCCTGGTGAACCCGGTAATGAAGGGACCAAATCCTCACTACACTTTACGACACTACAGATCTGACTGATAATGAAAGCAAACACAGTGCAGTATCTTAGTACAGTATAACAAGGATAGTTCAGTTAAGACAAGTGCTAGGTCTTCCTACCTGTTCTATCAGGAGGGATTGTAAATATTTAAATGGTTTTAGTGTTACAGTGGCAGACTCTTCTTGAGGAATCCATCTGTGTTCTCTTAACCAATGCATTCTCTGCTTGCTTCTACAGTAGTTCAAGCTTGTCATGACCCTACATATGCCTACATAACCCTAACAGCTGTGTCTTATACGTTTCCTGATCTCTGAAGAGCACTCTAAAGATACTCTTCTACTCTCTTCCCTACCCTCTTCTACTCTCTTCTACTCTCTTCCCTACTATCTTCTACTCTCTTCCCTACCCTCTTCTACTCTCTTCCCTACCCTCTTCTACTCTCTTCTACTCTCTTCCCTACTCTCTTCTACTCTCTTCCCTACCCTCTTCTACTCTCTTCCCTACCCTCTTCTACTCTCTTCCCTACTCTCTTCTACTCTCTTCCCTACTCTCTTCTACTCTCTTCCCTACCCTCTTCTACTCTCAAGTTCTACAGTTCCCTGTACCAACTGAAGCTGCAGCATCCTCAGAGAAGAGGGGACATTTTTGGTTGAATTTTGCTCCTCTGCTCCAGCCTGCCTTCCACAAACTAGCCTGAAAGAGCCTCCAGTCTGGCTGCTGCCTGCTAATGCCCCCTGGCAGTGCATGTATGGCTCAGCGAGGGGGAACAGTTGCTGTGCGGTTATACCATGCCAACTGAGATGGATGTTCCTCTGGGCTCTCTGCATTCACACCTGCTTTCTCCCCCAATTGGCTCCCAGACCTGAAATGGCCCTGAATCACAAAGATTACATAATGGGAGTCAGGCAGGCCAAAAACTAGAATATAATTTACTGTAGTAGTCTACTACTGTCCCAGTTCAGATAAATGATGTAGCAGATAGATGGTAGCATTGCTGTTCATAACAGAGTGTACATACTACAGTGTCATATGTAAAAGCAGAGCAAAGCACAGCATGGAATTTTTGTTTCGTTTTTTTGTCTCTGGCCCACACACAATTCCCCATAATGTGAAAGTAGAATTATTTTTTACAAATGACTTAAATATGAAAAGCTAAAATGTCTTGAGTCAATAAGTATTCAACCCCTTTGTCATTGCAAGCCTAAATAAGTAAATTAAAAAGTGATTAATTACACTACGAAGATACAGGCATCCTTCCTAACCAGAGCATGGGAGCGGAGTTGAGCGGTTGGAAATCCCGCACCGCTAATAACCGCTCTGTGCTCACAGGGAAAACAACTGCCGCTCCACATTCGCTCCATTCATTAACACCCATCTAGTTTTGTGACTGACTGGACCTACCAATAGTTTAAGTATTGAAACCCAACCATATGGCTTTGAATGAAAAGTATTTGAATAAACATGAAAAGGTAATGTAAGAACGGACTTAATTTCAAATAGGCTACATGTTATATTAAACAGCATATAAACACTCTAAATAGGTCTGGAGCCAGACAGGGAGCCTAAGGAACGAAAATGAATTAGGCTATATTATTTCAATTACTTCAAGGCTATAGCCTACAAAGAAATGCATTTGCGAGTGCGACATGACAGGCTAGTAGGAACATAAAGTGCTCAGCATTTGAACAGCATTTTGTCGTATTAAATGATTGTCTATAAATGACACATATAGGCTGTGACTTATTTAGAATTAAATACAAATTTAACACAATGACTTATTAATGCCTTTTGAATTCTGTTAAGAGAATTTTGTTCTCAATGTTCATAAACTGAACTTCAATTAAACTACTCGGTCTGCAACCCAGAATTTGTAAGATTCTAGTTGAATGAAACAGACGGAGTCCCAGCTTACAATAGTCAGAATGTTTATTCACGGGAGCTCTGAAAATCATACCATGCACATAGCCTTTTATACCTCACATTTGGTCATATAAATGCCCCTCCTCCTCTCTAACACTGTCAATGCTGTTTACAAGTTTTCTCCAACACATACATTGCTTATCATATCCTGCAACATGTTATACAATCTACTACAAGCCCAACAGTTTCTCCCCTCCCTGGGTGGGGAGACCTCCTTCCCTGTTCACAGTTGTCACAAGTTGTCTGCCACAGTTTCTTGTCTGGTAACAGTTCCTCTTTTTTATGCACATACAATCAAGAATTCTAGTCTTATGATTCAAACACATTTTACTCCATTATACAGTGACAGAGTAGAATTCTGTTAGTTATAGTCCTATCATTACTTTAAACGTATACATTTAGTCATTATACATAAAATTCATAAAATTAACTTTTAGAAACACGAGTTTGGCCAGTCTGTGGCTTCAGGCTCATGCGATTGTGCTTGGATAGCTGGCCAGCAGCGGAAAATATCCTCTCCACATTTGCAGAGCCCCTGGGGATGCTAAACACCCTTTTGGCCGCTCTTGCCAGGCTGGGCAAACATGCAGAGTGGTTTTTATTTTTTTCTATAGATAAGGTTTTTACTCAAAATAAGCCAATCAAAATGGAAACCACCTTGAATGTGGAAATATGCCAGGCCTATTGGGCCAAAATCAATTATGGCCTATTGTATAGATAATAGAATGAAAATGAACAAAACATTTAGAAGATCTGATTTTTGGTTTATAAATACTTTGCCACAATGACGCACTTATCTACCCACCTCGTTCCTTTCTTTTAGCATGTGCACGTAGTAAGTACACCATCATGCTTTTGGGGTAAGTGTCTTTTCAGATTCCACAATGATTCTTTAATTTGGACACTACCCTTTATTTAACTAGACAAGTCTGTTAAGAACAAATTTACAATGACGGCCAAACCGGGACGACGCTGGGCCAATTGTGCGCTGCCCTATGGGACTCCCAATCACGGCCAGATGTGACTAGGTCTCTCTTGGAAAATAGATATTATCTCAATGAGTAAAACCTGTATAAATAAAAGTTAAATAAAAAATGTGATGCAGCCTGGATTCGAACCAGGGACTGCAGTGACGCCTCTTGAACTGAGATGCAGTGCCTTAGACTGCTGCGCCACTCGGGAGCCCAAACATCACCACACTTCCTCTCTTGCTGTTGGTCCTCATCTTTGTAAGTCACCTTGATTTAGCACCTGTGTCTTTCATCAGTTTCTTAATGAAAATATTTAGTGAACTCCATGACAGTAGCTAAAGCAAGGGGCTATAGCAGCACACAAGTAGGCTACAAATGCATGCTGAGGTGGGCATGCCTTGAGCTTGTGAAGTGAGTGCTACTGGAGCAAAATTAGAGCGGGCAAGAAGGACAACGTTTCAGCCTTTGGGAATTGGGCATGCTCCGCTCAGCTGACATACTCTGTTCCTAACTCAGTTGTCGGAGAGGAAGGAAACCGCTCAGAGATTTTCCTATGAGGCAAATGGTGACTTTTTAAACCCGTTTTTTAAAACAACATTGTAGTTACTCCACAGTATTAACCTAATTGACAGAGCGAAAAGAAGGAAGCCTGTACATAATACAAATATTCCAAAACATGCATCCTGATTGCAATAAGGCATTAAAGTAATTCACTTTTTTGTCCTGAATTCAAGGTGTTATGTTTGGGGCAAATCCAATACAACACTTTACTGAGTACCACTCTCCATATTTCCAAGCATTGTGGTGGCTGCATCATGTTAGGGGTGTGCTTGTAATCGTTAAGGACTTTTCATGATAAACAAGCAATAGAATAGAGCTAAGCACAGGCAAAATCCTAGAGGAAAACCTGGTTCAGTCTGTTTTCCACCTTTCCAATTGACCTTTCAGCAGAACAATAACCTAAAACACAAGGCCAAATCTACACTGGAGTTGCTTACCAAGAAGACCGTATATGTTCCTGAGTTAGTTTTAAATAAAATCTGCTTGAAAATGGTTGTCTAGCAATGATCAACAACCAATTTGTAGAGATTGAAGAATTGTTTCAATAATAATGGGCAAGTATTGTACAATCCAGATGTGCAAAGCTCTTAGACTTACCAGGAAAGACTCACAGCTGTAATTACTGCCAAAGGTGATTGTAATATGAATTGACTCTGGATATTAAACATTTAGGTACATATGTGTCTTATATCAGCTGAAAGCTTAAATTCCTGTTAATCTAACTGCACTGTCCGATTTACAGTAGCTATTACAGCAAAAACATGCCATGCGATTGTTTGAGGATGACGCCCCACATCAAAATATTTTTCCACCGGCACAGGTTTCATACATTCACAAATAACGATTAAATATTCACTTACTTTTTGAAAATCTTCCTCTGATTTGACATCCAAAAGGGTCCCAGCTATAACATGTAGTGTCGTTTTGTTAGATAAAATCCTCCTTTATATCCCAAAAAGTCTGTTTAGTTGGCACCATCTATTTGCGTAATCCACTCGTTCAACATGTAGAGAAAGGTATCCGAAAATCTACCCCTGAACTTTGTTTCAACAAGTCAAAATACGTTTCTATTTACTCCTCAGACACCCTAAAATGTAATCAAACTATAATATTTCTTACGGAAATAAGTATGTTCAATAGGAAACCGATTTTAGCAGGTGCGTCCTGTCTTAATGGCACACACAAACACGAATTTCCAAGACTGTGTCCCTGTACTAAAACGGATTATTTCTTATTCGTTTTTGAAGTTACAAAACTTAACTGTGCATTTATTGACACATGGGGAGCACACCCTGTGGAAGCCATAGGAATTGCATCCAGGGAGCAAATTTTCAATATGACCAACAATAAAACATTTCCGTTTGGTTTTTCTTTGGATTTTCTCCTACCATATCTATTGTGTTATATTCTCCTAGATTATTTTAACATTTCCACAAACTTCAAAGTGTTTTCTTTCCAATTGTACCAATTATATGGATATCCTGGCTTCAGGGCCTGAGCAACAGGCAGTTTACTTTGGGCGCATCATTCAGGTGGAAATTGAGAAAAAAGGGGCCTAGCCCTAAGAAGTCAGAGCGCATAATTATGCTCTAAAAGAAATGCATCAAATTTTTCTCATTCATGTTCATCTGTCTAAATATATAGATTTTTGATAAGATATGAGAATTACTTAGATGAGTTAATATGATCAAATGCTGAGCATCTAAATGCTTTTCTTTGCCACAGCCACCTGTACATTTTGGCCTGACTGAGGGGACCAGTCGACCAGACCAGATGCTAATCGCGTTTTGTAAAGCGAGGGCTTCTGGACAGGACTTCAGTAGCTTGCTCTCTGTCCATACCATACCATCCCGCCTGTTTGTTTATTTACTGCTAATCTTGGCAAGAGGCCTTCTTGAGTTATTACCAAGCCAGCCCACGTTGTGTTACAGGCTTGCAGCACTGCAGTGTGTCACCGTTTGGCTTGGCCCATGCTCTCATTGTCAGCGCGGCCATATTTCCCAACAGTTTGTTATGGAGGCAGGCGAGAATGATCAAATGGGCTATATGCTGAGGCCAAAGCCTCCCGCAGTGTGGGGAATCTTTACTGGCTTTGTGCAGGCACACAACTCCTGTGTGTTCTAACACTGATGTAAATCCTTTTTGGCTGTTTAGTCACTGACTGTCCTTCTGCTTTTGTTTCTGCCGTGAGATCAGAACGGCAGCCACTCCTCAATCGACATGTCCTCTCCATCGCATTCCGTTCTGTGAATCCTCACATAACTTATTGTGGTGGATCCAATGATGCACCTGGCGATGATTGGAATGTTCAAGAGCACCTGCATCAGGTTTTGTAGTCTAGACAGTTTCTATCAGTTTATCCTGATGGTAATAGACAAGGAGACAACAACGTATTTTGTCCATTAGATTGTATCAAACATGCCTTTTTTTTTGTATATGGGTGTAATTTATACTCTGTCTCTAACCCAAAATACCACACAGAAATTATTTTTGTCTGACTCTTGAGAAGGTCTAATGCAGTGGTTCTTAACCTGGGTTCGATCAAACCCCAGGGGTTCGGTGAGTCAGTCTCAGGGGTTCGGCGGAGGTCAAGACACACATCCGACTCATATGATTCGTGATGACACATCCCGCTTGGCCATCATTGGCTGCAGGTGATCACGCTACATCGCTTGGCCTATCTGTGCTGCAGGGAATTTGGTGCGCTCAGTAGTCGACTTGTGACTGTCGTGATGGTACGTCTTGTGATTTCTTTCTTAATATTTTAATCCCTTCATACTTATTACTATGTCGAGCAAAAAAAGAAAGTGGTCGGACGAATATGTACAATATGGATTCACATGTATAACGGAACGTGATGGGAGTCAGCGTCCTAACTGCATGATTTGCAATGCCAAGTTGAGCAATTCTAGTCTAGCACCGGCAAAACTAAGAGAACATTTCCTTAAGCTGCATGGAGATGGAAAATACAAGAACACAACGCTCGCTGAATTCAAGGTGAAGAGAGCCAGATTAGATGAAAAGGCTACTCTGCCTGTTCTCGGCTTTGTACCCATCAACAAACCGATCCTCACAGCATCGTACGAAGTTGCTTACCTGATCGCAAAGCAGGGCAAACCACACACCATTGGTGAAACACTCATAAAACCAGCTGTGTTAAAGATGGCGAATATCATGCTGGGAAAAGAGGCTGAAGTTAAGTTATCCCAAAATCCTCTTTCAAATGACACCATCAGCGACAGAATAGAGGACATGAGCAAAGACATCTTGGCTCAAGTAGTTGCAGATCTGATTTCAAGCCCGGCAAAATTCAGCCTTCAACTCGACGAGACCACAGACGTTTCCAATCTAAGCCAGCTTGCTGTATTCGTGCGCTATGTGAAAGACGACGTGATAAAGGAAGATTTTTTATTTTGTAAGCCTCTTACAACAACAACTAAGGCAGCCGATGTGAAGAAACTTGTGGATGACTTCTTCAAAGACAACAATCTTTCGTGGGATATGGTTTCTGCAGTTTGTTCGGACGGAGCTCCAGTCATGCTGGGAAGAAAGTCTGGTTTTGGTGCGCTAGTGAAAGCCGATGCACCACACATCATTGTTACGCATTGTATTCTGCACAGGCATGCGTTGGCAACAAAAACCTTGCCTCCAAAACTGGCAGAAGTATTAAAAATTGTAGTGGAATGCGTGAACTATGTGCGAACTAGTGCTCTGAGGCACCGCATCTTCAGTGAGCTGTGTAAAGAAATGGGCTCTGAATTCGAGGTACTTCTGTACCATTCTAACGTTCGGTGCTTATCCCGGGGACAGGTGCTGAATCGTGTTTTTGCCGTGCGTGTGGAATTAGCCCTGTTTTTGCAAGAGCACCAACATTGTCATGCATATTGCTTCAAAAATTCTGAGTTCATTCTCATTTTAGCGTACATGGCTGATATCTTCGCAGCTCTCAATCATCTCAATCAAAAGATGCAGGGCGGTGGAGTCAACATCATCGAAGCGGAGGAAAACCTGAAGGCTTTTCAAAAAAGGCTACCGTTATGGAAACGACGAACAGAGAACGATAACTTCGCAAACTTTCCCCTGCTGGACGACTGTGTAAGTAAGATCGAAGATGTATCTGGAATCGGAGACATTTCTGTACCCGCGGAACTGAAGCAAGCAATTGCCACGCACTTAGATGAGCTTGCAAAGTCTCTCGACGGATACTTCCCTACAAGAGAGTCATATCCAGCATGGGTGAGACAGCCGTTCACGTTTAGTGTTGAGACAACAGATGTCAATGATGAATACCTCGATGAAATCATTGAAATTCAGCAGAGCCAGGTTCAACAGCAACTCTTCAGAACAACAACGCTTTCAACGTTTTGGTGTCAACAAATGGTAACGTACCCTGTTATTGCTAAGAAAGCTCTGGAGATTTTCATACCGTTTGTTACAACATATCTTTGCGAGCAATCCTTTTCGAGGATGCTGGACATAAAAACGAAGAAAAGGAACAGACTTTGTTGCGAAAATGACATGAGAGTGGCACTTGCCAAGGTGAAGCCGCGCATTTCTGAACTGGTCTCTGAAAGGCAACAACAGAAGTCACACTGATTTGCAGTAAATATTCATTATTATGTTTTTGTTTATGTGTGAAAATCATGTTTTGATGATTTTGTTCTTTGAACACATGGTGTTGATGTTGATGCACGGTTCATTTTGTGCACCAGTAAAATATATACCTATGTTTTGAATTTGAAAAAATCATATTTTATTTTTCCAATTAAGAAGGGTTCGGTGAATGTGCATATGAAACTGGTGGGGTTCAGTACCTCCAACAAGGTTAAGAACCACTGGTCTAATGCATGACTCAACATACAAGTTGTGAAGTTATTTGAATCGCTGTGAGCCCTAAGCTGAATAAAACATGTCCTCTGTCCTTCCTCTGTCTATCTGGTTTGGATAAGTAGCCTACGTTCAAAGTTCTTGAATGTAAATTGAATGATGGTGAACTGTCTGTCATAGGATCACTGTACCTTTTTCTTCAACAAGATGCTTTTGACAAACTCACTTACATTTTTAAAAGCTTCTCGAAGCAGCGCAATGCTAGGTCAGGGGCATCTCGTTGCCAGAGTAACATGACGATGCAAATCATGCATTTGTAATTCCACAGTTAACCTTGAACTAATAAATCAATAACACTAACTGGGAACTAGGAAGACTAAAGTATTATTAAAGCTTTTTCTAACCATTTGCATTCAGAATTAGTCTGGGAAATGTGCTTAACATTCTCGGTTTAAACTACTCAGACATGTCATTGAGAAACACTGCTATTTATGAAACATGGGGCTGAGCATTTTCTATCTTTAGATCATCCTTTTCTGAAGAGAGCAAGAATATATTTTCCACTGAATGTAAAAAGTTACCTTCACTATTTGTTTCTATATTCATGTGTCTTTGTGTTTCTTTGGCAGGATGACTGGAACGCTATTGACTCATCAAATCAGGCCCAGGCCCACAGCAACGCAGATGACAAAACCCACAGTCTGGAGACACTCCCCCCAGGTAAGAGCCAGATATCCCAGCCCAGCCAGGCATCCCACAGCGCCATCCATTCTGATTAGACCTTCCATTTACACACAGGCGCAGGAGAGTCCCATTGAGAAAATCAATCGAAGTGTTGTTCAAGCTACTTTGCAATAGAGCAGGGTGTCAGCTGTGGCTCTGTTTAAAACTAGTAAACTACCTTTACTGTTCATAAGGTCAGGGCTAATTATTCAAGGTGTGTGTGTGTGTGTAGAGAAATGCTATGAAAAGCATCTCAATTCATCTTGGTGTTTTTACAAGTGTCTGATCTTTGTCCCCGGGCCAATCACCCAAGTAGAAAAGCCCCTGTCGTAACAATTTGCAAGCCCATGCGCTCAACCAAACCGGGATCCAATTTAGCAGGGCTGCTTAATGCATTAAGCCTCAGGTGTAAGCATATGCTGACTTTATAGGCTTTTTCTGCATTTAAAAAAGCAGCATGCCATGTACGAAGAGATATATATAAATTGTAGTGTTTTTACCATCATAACTGTGACTGTCACATTCTTTCCTTGGCAAGGTAGTTCTGCGGGAGAGCTGTTCTGTTTAATTTATGTCATAAACATTCCATATTTTCTATATAGGTAGGGCAGGGAGAAAAATCATTCCCATCTGCTTTTGTTTCCTATATTTTATGTAGAAAACAATACCCCTATCAATATTCAATTGTGTCTTGTTTCAGTGGCTTATGCTATTTAGGTCACTCGGCTTAACACTCAAGTTTGAGTTAAACAAAGAATTTGCAGAAGGGTGCCCATTTTAATTAAGCTCGTTTCCAGATGGCCTAATGTACAATTAATCCTTTTTTGACTCCAAAGTATAATGGAATGTCTGTGAAAATTGCCTTTTAATTAGCCTGTTCTATCTGCTATCAAATCAAAATCAAACCAAATTCTATTTGTCACATGCGCCAAATACAACTGGTGTATACTTTACCATGAAATGCTTCCCAACAATGCAGAGTTTAAAATAAAATGGTAACACGAGGCATAAACTAAAATACACAAGAATGGAGCTATATACAGACAGCCAGTACCAGATCAATGTGGAGAGGTATGAGGTATTTTGAGGTATACTGAACAAGAATATAAATGCAACATGTAAAGTGTTTCATGAGCTGAAATAAAGGATCCCAGAAATGTTCAATGCGCACAAAAACCTTATTACTCTCAAATTCTGTGCACGAGTTTGTTAATAGAAAAATTATAATAATTATATTTAACTAGGCAAGTCAGTTAAGAACAAATTCTAATTTACAATGACAGCCTACACCGGTCAAACCCGGACGACGCTGGGCCAATTGTGTGCCGCCCTATGGGACTCCCAATCACGGCCGGTTGTGATACAGCCTGGATACGAACCATATGCCCATGATTTTGGAATGAGATGTTCGACAAGTAGGTGTCCACATACATTATTTTTTTATTGTTTTACTGCTACGAGCTGAAGAGAAAACAAGTTGTTTTTTTTGCCTCAAGGTTGTATTAAATTAATTCCGTAAAGCTCTGAACTTCATTAGGTCGATGTGAAGTCTCAGCGAACTTGCTTGTTTCTTAAAATTAATTCTACATAGAGGTTTATGATTGGGTTGTGTAACACTTTCATTTTCTGAAGTCTGTTGCTTTGTGTGTGTGTGTGTGTGTGTGTGTGTGTGTGTGTGTGTGTGTGTGTGTGTGTGTGTGCGTGTGCGTGTGCGTGTGTGTGAGCATGTCTGGATGGAAGCGTTGTGGAGGTCACAGCCTAGCGGCTCCATTCTCTTCAGAGAAGCTAATTATACTGATGACGGCTGTATCCTACTCTGCTGCAGGTCCTGTTCTCTCCCTCTTAACTTCTGTACAGAACATGCCTCATTTGGCTTTGATTGAGAATGATGCTGTGTATTCTCAGTCCCTGTAGGAATGTCTTTCTCCACTAATGGTGGTTTTAATTATTATGATGCTGCTAGCTGTTTCTCTGGCCACCACTTTGTGCTTTTGATACAGTACTGTTGTGTACAGTGTATTATGTGCTGTGAGTGAGTTTCGTCTTGGATCAAGATGAGAAGATCACTCAGTTTTAGAGTAATCAATCTTACTTATTGACAATGCTATTATATGAACTGTTTTGATATGTGAGGAATCTGCTGCAAAGCACACTAGCCCACAGACACAATTAGCCTCTGTCTGCCTCCACTATGACTGCTCTGCTCAAGAAGAGCGATGGAAGTTATAAGGCTTCATTGATGGCCTGTACAGTGTATACTGTGCATTCCACATTGTTACGTTACAGCCTTATTCTAAAATGTATTAAATATTTGATTTTCTCAATCTACACACAATACCCCATAATGACAAAGTGAAAACAGGTTTGTAGAAATGTTTGCAAATGTATTAAAAATTAAAACAGATGCCTTATTTACGTAAGTATTCAGACCCTTTGCTATGAGACTAGAAATTGAGCTCCGGTGCATCCTGTTTCCATTGATCATCCGTGAGATGTTTCTATAACTTGATTGGAGTCCACCTGTGGTAAATTCAATTGATTGGACATGATTTGGAAAGGCACACACCTGTCTTTATTAAGTCCCACATTTGACAGTGCATGTCAGAGCAAAAACCAAGCCATGAGGTCAAAGGAATTGTCTTTAGAGCTCCGAGACAGGATTGTGTCGAGGCACAGATATGGGGAAGGATACCAAACCATTTATGCAGTATTGAAGGTCACCAAGAACACAGTGGCCTCCATCATTCTTAAATGGAAGAAGTTTGGAACCACCAAGGCTCTTAGAGCTGGCCGCCTGGCCAAACTGAGCAATCTGAGGAGAAGGGCCTTGGTCAGGGAGGTGAACCCGATTGTCACTCTGACAGAGCTCTAGAGTTCCTCTGTGGAGATGGTTATCCTTCTGGAAGATTCTCTTATCTCTGCAGCACTCCACCAATCAGGCCTTTATGGTAGAGTGGCCAGACGGAAGCCACCCCTCAGTAAAAGGCACATGACAGCCCGCTTGGAGTTTGCCAAAAGGCACCTAAAGGACTCTGACCATGAGAAACAAGATTCTCTGTTCTGAGTAAACTGAGATTGAACTCTTTGGCCTGAATGCCAAGCGTCACGTCTGGAGGAAACCTGGCACAATCTCTAAGGTGAATCATGATAGTTGCTGCATCATGCTGTGGGGATGTTTTTCAGCGGCAGGGACTGGGAGACTAGTCAGGATCGAGGCAAAGATGAACGGAGCAAAGTACAGAGAGATCCTTGATGAAAACCTGCTCCAAAGCGCTCAGGACCTCAGACTGGGGCAAAGGTTCACCTTCCAACAGGACAACGACCCTAAGCACACAGCCAAGACAACACAGGAGTGGCTTCAGGACAAGTCTCTGAATGTCCTTGAGTGGCCCAGCCAGAGCCCGGACTTGAACCCGATCGACCATCTCTGGAGAGACCTGAAAATAGCTGTGCAGCGACGCTCCCCATCCAACCCGACAAAGCTCATACCCAAGAAGACTCGAGGCTGTAATCGCTGCCAAAGGTGCTTCAACAAAGTACTGAGTGAAGGGTCTGAATACTTACGTAAATGTCATATCCTTTTTAATAAATTTGCTAACATTTCTAAACACATTTTTGCTTCGTCATTATGGGGTATTGTATGTAGATTGATGAGGGGGAAAACTGTTTATTCAATTTTAGAATAATCCTCTGACTTAATCCACATTTTGTTGTGTTGCAGCCTGAAAATGTATTACATTTAAAAAAATATATCACCCATCCACACACAATACCCAATTTTGAAATGTTTGCAAATTTATCGAAAATGAAACAAAGAAATATGTAATTTGACATCGCATTCACACCCTTGAGTTAATACATGTTAGAATCACCTCTTGCAGTGATTTACATCTGTGAGTCTTTCTGGGTAATTCTCGAAGCGCTTTGCACACCTGGATTGTACAATATTTACGCACTTATTCTTTTAAAAATTCTTCAAGCTCTGTCAAGTTAGTTGTTGATCATTGCTAGGCAGCCATTTTCAAGTCTTGCCATAGAGTTAAGCCTATTTAAGTCAAAACATGGAATGTTGTCTTGGTAAGCAACTCCAGTGTATATTCGGCCTTGTGTTTTAGGTTAGTGTCCTGCTGAAAAGTGAATATGTCTTATGTTTTATTTTATTTTTATTTAACCTTTATTTAACTAGGAACGTCAGTTAAATTCTTATTTACAATGACGGCCTACCAAAAGGCAAAAGGCCTCCTGCGAGGACGGGGGCCTGGGATAAAAAAAAAATATATATATATATATAGGACAAAACTGACATCACAACAAGAGAGACACAACACTACATAAAGAGAGACCTAAGGCAACAACATAAGGCAGCAGAACATGACAACACAGCAATGGTAACTACACAACATAACAACATGGTAGCAACACAACATGGTAGCAGCACAAAAACATGGTACCAACATTATTGGGCAAAATCAACAGCACAAAGGTCAAGAAGGTAGAGACCACACTACATCATACAAAGCAGCCACAACTGTCAGTAAGAGTGTCCATGAATGAGTCTTTGAATGAAGAGCTTGAGATGTTGGAATGCAGGGGCCTCCCGGGTGGCGCAGTGGTCTAGCTGCGCCACCAGAGTCTCTGGGTTCGCGCCCAGGCTCTGTCGCAGCCGGCCGCGACCGGGAGGTCCGTGGAGCGACGCACAATTGGGCTAGCGTCGTCCGGGTTAGGGAGGGTTTGGCCGGTAGGGATATCCTTGTCTCATCGCGCTCCAGCGACTCCTGTGGCGGGCCGGGCGCAGTGCGCGCTAACCAAGGGGGCCAGGTGCACAGTGTTTCCTCCGACACATTGGTGCGGCTGGCTTCCGGGTTGGAGGCGCGCTGTGTTAAGAAGCAGTGCGGCTTGGTTGGGTTGTGCTTCGGAGGACGCATGGCTTTCGACCTTCGTCTCTCCCGAGCCCGTACGGGAGTTGTAGCGATGAGACAAGATAGTAATTACTAGCGATTGGATACCACGAAAATTGGGGAGAAAAGGGGATAAAAAAAAAAAAAAAAAAAAAGATGTTGGAATGCCGACTGAACACCAAGTTTTCCTGTAGGATTTTGCCTGTGCTTAGCTCTATTCCATTTATATTAATAGAAAAGAAAAACTCCCTTGCCGATAACAAGCATACCCATAACATGCTACAAACGTAACTTTTTGCATTCAGGACTGTCACGCCCTGACCATAGAGAGCCCTTGGTTCTCTATGGTGTGTAGGTCAGAGCGTGACTAGGGGGGTGTTCTAGTCATTTATTTTCTATGTGGCTGGTTTGTATGGTTCCCAATTAGAGGCAGCTGGTAATCGTTGCCTCTAATTGGGGATCATATTTAGGTAGCCATTTTGCCCACCTGTGTTTGTGGGATATTATTTGTGTTTGTGCTTGTAGCACCACTGAGGTTATGTTTCGTTGCTTGTTTATAGTTCTTTTGAGAAGTTTCACTGCAAATATAGATGTGGAACTCAACACACGCTGAACCTTGGTCCCGTCCTTTTTAAGAACGTGACAGAATATCCCACCAACGCAGGACCAAGCAGCGTGTAAATGAGGTAAAGGAGTTTTGGACATGGGAGGAAATCATGGGAGGATGTGAGACCCTTCCTTGGAAGGTGGAAGGACAGTGACGATGCCGGGGACCGCGGCCACGGAAACCCCAATATTTTTTTGGGGGGGGGCACGAGGGGTGGTCGGCGGGGCAGCGGAGAGTGCACGAGCCCGAATGGCAAACTCTGGAGGAGTTCAACGAGGGATACCGGAGAGAGGTTTTGGCGAGGAGTATGCTGCAGCGCAGGCGCGCTGAAGAGCGCCTTCTCAGCCCGGTACCGGCTGTGCCGGCTCCACACACCAGGCCTTCAGTGCGCCTCCCCAGTCCGGTACGTCCTGTGCCAGCTCCCCGCACTCTTCCAGAAGTGCGTGTCACCAGTCCGGTGCCACCTGTGCTGGCTACACGCATCAGGCCTCCAGTGCGCGCCTCCCCAGTCCCGCTCCAAGGCTGGAGCCTTCCTCTGCGCCGGTGCCCAGTCCAGGCACGGTGTCCAGTCCCGCTCGTAGGCCGGAGCCTTCCTCTGCGCCGGTGCCCAGTCCAGGCACGGCGTCCAACCCAGCTCCATGGCCGGAGCCTTCCTCGGCGCCGGTGTCCAACCCAGCTCCATGGCCGGATCCGTGGGCACCCTCCCCATTTGGTTTCAGGATTTGCGGCCGGAGTCCGCACATTTCGGGGGCGGGGGGGGTACCGTCACGCCCTGGCCATAGAGAGCCCTCGGTTCTCTATGGTGTTTAGGTCAGAGCGTGACTAGGGGTGTTCTAGTCAATGGTTTTCTATGTGGCTGGGTTGTATGGTTCCCAATTAGAGGCAGCTGGTAATCGTTGCCTCTAATTGGGGATCATATTTAGGAAGCCCTTTCTCCCACCTGCTTTGTGGGATATTGTTTTGTGTATGTGCATGTGGCACCACTACTTTCACGTTTCGTTGTTGATATATTGTTTTTTGTAGTTTCACGTTGGATTAAAAATATGTGGAACTCAAATTACGCTGCGCTTTGGTCCGTCTTTCCACACGTCCGTGACAAGGACATAAAGTTAATTTCTTTGCCACATTTTTTGCAGTTTTACTTTAGTGCCTTATTGCAAACAGGATTCATGTTTTAGAACAGTTTTATTCTGTACAGGCTTCCATCTTTTCACTCCCATTTAGGTTAGTATTATGGAGTAACTACAATGTTGATCCATCCTCAGTTTTTGCCCATTACATCCATTAAACTCTGCAACTGTTTAAAAGCCACCTCCTCATGGTAAAATTCCTGAGCAGTTTCCTTCCTATCCGGCAACTGAGTTAGGAAGCGCTCCTGTATCTTGTAGTGACTGGGTGTATTGATACACCATCCAAAGTGTTATTAATAACTTTTCCATGCTTAAAGGGATATTCAGTGTCTATTTATTTTTTTACGCATCTACCAATAGGTGCCCTTCTTTGCGAGGCATTGGAAAACCACCCTGGTCTTTGTAGTTGAATCTGTGTTTCAAAGCTCTGCTGAGGGGTACAGAGATGTGTGGGGTACGGAGATGAGGTAGTCATAAAAACACTTATTGCGCACAGTCCATGCAACTTATTATATGACTTGTTAAGCAACATTTTTAGGCTTCCCATAACAAAGGGGTTGAATATTTATTGACTCAAGACATTTCAGCTTTTAATTTCTAAAAATATAATTCCACTTTTACTTTATGTGGTATTGTGGTGTAGGCCAGTTACCAGTAGACATGACTCTGAGATCCTGTTCAGATTGCTATTATATATGAATAGATTCCTATTACCCAAGAGCAACTTTTTAAACATCTTTCAACCTTAGTGACATGTTTAAAAGCTTTTTGTCAAGTAAACACAGCCAAAGGAGGAATGTTGCAGCCGAGGAGAGATGGATGGATGAACTGTTGAACTTTCACATCAAAGGAAATGCAATAAAGGAGAGACAACCTGTTCTTAACTGGTATCTGAGGGCAGGATCACAGATCTGGACAGGAACCAGTTCCTAGGTCTGATAAGGTAAAGATACTTTATAAGGGATTGTTATATACCTTATGTTTTGGAATATACTGCAGCCTATAATGGGTCTTCAGGAATGGCAGTGGGCGTGGAGGATTTGATTTCCTCTTTACAAGTCTAGTACATTATTACCACCAGACCATACAGACTTAACTGCTGTTATTAGCAAAATTAACATATGCCCTAATAACGTAATGAGGGTTATGTACGTGAAGATATTTGATGTCAAAAAAACTGATGACAAAAGAGATTCTCGTTCTACTGCCCATCTATTTAGATCAAGCTCCAGAACATGATGACCTGAGACTGAACCATTTAATAGATTGCAACATTAATTTCATAAATAGTCATCTGTTGCTCATGTTAATCATGGAAATGACAAGGTCATCTGCTTTCCCTTTTTAAGCTTAGCTAGTTATAATGCCCCCGGCATGCAATTCACCATTACATTTCTGTGAAACAATTAGCATCAGTGACAGATTATTCTCATACCCTCCTAATTATCATGCGGAAACAGGCTGCCAGAGCTCCATGAGATGAATTGCTCATGGTCTTTTTTGTCTCCGTGCCCCCACCCTGTCTGAGAGACAATGTAATCAAATGCTCACATGTTTTAGAGGCTTCATTCATTGGGCTCCCGAGTGGCGCAACGGTCTAAGGCACTGCATCTCAGTGCTAGAGGCATCACTACAGACCCTGGTTCGATTCCAGGCTGTATCACAACCGGCCGGGATTGTAAGTGCCATAGGGTGGCGCACAATTGGCCCAGCGTTGTTAGGGTTTAGCCGGGGTGGGCCATCATTTTGAATAAGAATTTGTGCTTAACCGACTTGCCTAGTTAGATAAAGGTTAAATAAAAAAAATCACATAACAGCTGCATTAGTATTTAGCCGCATTGATATCCAGTGTGTATGTGGGGACATTTTGTTTTCATACGTTGTTGTGACAAGCATTACAATTAAATATGGATGTTTTAAAATGTATATATTTTTTTATGTGTAATAATCTGACTAGGCTTGTGTGAGTGTGCGCTCCTGCAAGAGGGAGAGAAAGAGACACGGAGTTTGTAATGCAGGCTCTTATTACAGTTTGGTAATGGCTCTCAAATCATCTTTAAGCTCTGGAATGTGAAAACTAAACACGATGGTCACTTGATGAAGTGCTAGCAGCTGTTTTTTGCCCAGTAAGGGGGAAAGAGGTTAGAATATCTTAATTTACTGTGCTGTTGTCCACTGTACCAGTGTTTCCCCTATGAGTTTTTTCAGCAGGGGTGGCAAAGGTAGCGGGAGATTGTAATTTTCTTTGTAAAATTATTTCTGGTGTCTTTTTATAAAGAGTATCCAAAATGCAAAAATTGAATTATGTTGACACCATCTGAAATATAACTGATGAGCGCCACTGCACTGTAGGGAGATGATGAGCAAGCGGTGGCTGTGCGCTCGTGGCTTTCATTCGGGCCACTGCTCACTCTGTTTGCTACAAATATAAGTTGTAACTTGTCTCACTGATCTTAAAGGGATAGTGTGAGATTTTGGCAATTGAGCTCTTTTTCAATTTACTCAGATGAACTCATGGATACCATTTTTATGTCTCTGTCTGCAGTTTGAATGAAGTTTTAAGGTAGTTTCGCAAGCCATTGCTAACTAGCGTTGGCATATCGACTGTAAATGGATCATCTGATTATTGGTAACTAGAAAAAGTGCTTAATTGCCAAAATTGCACTATCCATTTAAAAGCAAAATTACATATTTTTTGGTGGTGGCAACTGCTGCTAAATGAATATAGGGAAAACACTGCTGTACTGTATATTTATTTAATCTCCTGTGTCTCTACTCTGGTTTGCAGGCAAGGTGAGGTGGCAAGACTTTGACCAGGACCTATATGTCGGTGCTACGGTGGTGCGGCCGGGGCAGGATCCCTACGCTCGCAACAAGTTCAATCAGGTGGAGAGTGACAAGCTCAGGATGGACCGTGGAGTCCCTGACACCAGACACGACCAGTAAGTCTCTATTCAACCTCTGTCATGGGTGGAATTAAGTAAGGAAGAAATGGGAACAGAATTAAATAATTTTCGCAAATTCATGGCGTTTTTACTGCAGTGAGTTGTAAAGTGATTAATCAGTGAACTTCCCCATTAGTAATGTCCTATGGAGGAAAAACTGGGAACTCCTGCTGTCATCTGATTATCAGGAGGGCAAAATTAATCAAAGACAGAAGTATATAGTGTACATCTTTCTTGTTCATCCCCCTTAACACTTAACAGGGTTTCTTCTGCTGGTGCCTCAATATAACCTAACTAAGCCTCACAAGAACACTGGACAGTCTAGCAGAGACCTTTTGGTGCAAGCATCTGAAGCTCCCAATTGGCTCGCTCACTCATCTTCTTTTCGAAGACAAACTGCTCAAAGATCAAAGTAAGTGCAGGTCCTCTGGGGGAAAATACAGGCGTATAGATGGCTTATTGTGGGGGGTCCTGATGGTAGATTGATAGCGAGTTACACTTCCATTTTCTTCCTAGTTGGAGCAGTTGATGATGAATCGATGGTGCCTGTAGTTCTTTATACAACAGGGGGGTCTAATCCTGGATGCTGATTGGTTAAAACTGCATTCCAGCCGGTGTCTATTCCACAAGTTACTCAAGTCGTACAGATACGGAACTTGGGAGTCCTTCCAAATGTCCACCTGCTAAAGCTATACCCGTTGAAATGCCTATTTACTCTGTTCCGTCTCACTGCATAATCCAAAGTCTCAACAGCCCAGCCAGGCAATTTATAAACTTGAAAATAGCAATAGAAAACAGTTAAAATGAAACGATGTGCTGCTAGTTTGCCTTCTTTCCAGTTTCAGTTTGAAGTGATTGTGTAAGGTTTGTTGTTGGCTAGCTCCTCTGAACAACAGTGTCCTGACGAGAGAGCACATTTTCTATGCCAGGCGAAATCGTGCATCATTAGCTTATTGTAATGGATGTATCCAAATAAATGTCACTAGACAACAGCATAAACTAACGCAAATAACAGAATAACAGCTACTTTGCTCTTATTCTGGCTGCACTGTTTGACATGACTGTAAGTAGCTAGCAAGCAAGGAATAAGAACATTTACAGCCAGTATGGCAACGGAACATTTAGAACAAACGGCTGGGTCGCGTCTCTGGCAACCGGACCGATAGAATGGACGAGCAGCTGGCTTAGGTAGCAACCCTAGATTTGTGTCGGGACTATATCTTGTGGAAGGATGAAATAGTATGAATAAATTCATCAAAATAATATTTTTTTATGACAATATGTCAATCATTATTTTAATATGTTGGTAACCTGTTGTATAAAAGTGATAATTCCCTCAAAGCCGGTGTTTGGAGGATATATTTGCATGGTTTGCCGGCCCTCGATTTTGTCTTGGGCCTAACAACACCCGTGGCAATATATCTTCCAAACACCAGCTTCGAGGGCATTATCACTTAATTGTGGTCCAACGATGTCAATGTCCTGCTTGATTTGTGTCTCTGGGTGGGCCAGGTCAATAGCTTAGATAGATACTCCAGAGAGAACCTTCAGATAACAGGAATCCTACTCTGGAAGAGCTTCATCCATTATCCCTGTCAGTTTAACATATTCATCTCACTCTCGTCATCCATTTAGAGAATCACTGCTTTTTTATTTGCCCCGGGAAACCTCTGTGGCCTCTCTCTTATACCCTCGGATTTCCATAACGTTTGAATTCCGGACTTTGCAAAGCGAATTAGCATGAGATTTGTCTTCATGTGTGCAATGGATTCTTTATTTCTTTGGGAGGGTGTACATGGCCAAGTGGGTTGTTTTTTGAGTAAAATGGCTGTGACTAAGGCAGGTGCCCAGGGACTTCCCCAATAATGCAATATCATATTGAACTGGAAGCGCTCCTTACCTTTTTATCTCTGATGCCCAGTCATCTGCCACTGCTTTGGGTATTCTGATGTCGAGGCCTTTTGGCCCCGTGGGACACAGTGTGTTACAAGAGAAACTATCGAAGAGAGTGAAGGGGTGGCAAGGGGCAGGATGATCCATCAAAGTGGATACAATTTGACAAAGGACGGGTGGCAGAGCATAGAAGCCAATGTGTTGGAATGCTAATGAGAGGGAGCGGTCGGTGGCTGTAACAAAGTGTCTTTCCCTCTCTGGCATTCTCTCTGGCATTTTGATCAATGTTTTCTGGAGGCCCAGGAGTTGCCCCTGCTCCACATTGGTGCCCTCATGTCAGCCCAAGGAGTGGTGCTCAAAGGTACAATTGATTATCCTGTGGCCTTCCCCCCTGTGCTCCCTGGGACCTAGAGCACTATCCCTGCCCAGATATCAGGACAGGGGGGCCAAATCCTTATGTCATGAGTAAGTCGAAGAGTTGTTGTTTTGGGCTTCAGCGGTGGATTGAAATGTCTGCTACTCCTTGTAAATGGAAACATGGTGTCTGATATAGGACTTGTGTATGTTGACTCATAAGATTACACAGATTGATTCCTGGCAGGTTTTCGTGCTATTTTTCTGATACTTTACATAGCATGGACCAAATATGACATTGGCCAGATGTAGCAGGCATTGAAGCAATGTTTATTTAGCTACAACATTTTGATTTAGCTAAAATATAACATAACATCTGATAAATATTCTCCACCGTCGATGCTCGTGGGTCATGTTGACAGCAGTGTTCTTCAGTGGCCACAAATTAATATATTGAGGTAAGCATTTCTGCCACTCTGTGAAAACATTTTCTCCCTCTGTCCCATCTGGCTGATGCAAATATAATAGTGGGTGGGCACTGGGCGGTAAACAAAACAAAAATCTCTGGAAGTCGATACATATTTATAAGTCATTGCCGTCTGCAATTAGAGCCTGATTATTCAAAAATATGATTATGGGTGTGAGTAAAATATGTATTTGTGTGTCACTCAAAGCAGTTGCCTCTAGAATCTAGACAACTGCTCATACTGTACCTGCATATGTAATTGGAATTTTGGGCAATCGTTCAGACAGTAACAAATGTAAAATGGCCATTTTTAACCATCCACAGGTTTAATCATAATTTTCTCTGCATAATGAATTATTTTCCTGCTAATTTCTCATGACATTTTTGCTGGACTTGGACAAACATTCTTGTCCCCGCATGTTCTAGATTAATCAGTAGCTTGATTATGGTTGTTCCTGGAGCTGCAGGACAAATACATTCCAGTCCAAAAAATAAGTAAATTGTGCTTCTTACATTAGATTAATGTAAAATATCCAATTTATATACAGATTTTGGAATCACTAGACTTAAGTCACCAGTAAGTAACGGTTTGGGGAGGCCTGTGGTGTTCTTAGCTAACACAGAGTTCACCATCTCTCGTTATCGTCTGTGAGTCCCACGAGCTAAAGAGCTGGAAGTTACTCAACTCTGTCTTTGCAAAGACCTTAAAGACCCCTTAAAGTACCTAAAATATGCTCTCGAAGTTGTAGGATGTGACTATCTCATTCATGTGTAATACACTAAGCATTTAGCCACTCCACCATACTGTACATAGGTCTGTGGTTTATGACTGGGGCAGGTATGCAGGAAGTCTTGTCAGGGATGTCTGTGTCCCAGCACAGGCTTCCTATTGATCCTTCTGACAAGTCTGCCCATACTTTGTCAGGAGTTGCAGTTCAGGAACTGACGCCTGCTTCTGGCTGTGGTCAGTGCGTCTGCAGGAAAGTTCTCCAAATGGAATGCAGGGTCACTTCTACTGGCAATATTGCAGTCATCGGGAACCAGACTGAATATTACAGTCATCAGAAACCAGACTGAAATATTACAGTCATCAGGAACAAGACTGAAATATTACAGTCATCAGGAACAAGACTGAAATATTACAGTCATCAGGAACAAGACTGAAATATTACAGTCATCAGGAACAAGACTGAAATATTACAGTCATCAGGAACAAGACTGAAATATTACAGTCATCAGGAACAAGACTGAAATATTACAGTCATCAGGAACCAGACTGAAATATTACAGTCATCAGGAACCAGACTGAAATATTACAGTCATCAGGAACCAGACTGAAATATTACAGTCATCAGGAACCAGACTGAAATATTAGTCATCAGGAACCAGACTGAAATATTACAGTCATCAGGAACCAGACTGAATGTGAACATCGATATTTCAACATTTTGTCTTCTCTCCTCTGTTGTTATGTGGATGAGTATTACAATGAGTGCTACAACGGCACACTCCTCTTTGCTTTCACCCAAATGCCCTCGTTCAGCTTTCACCCTGGCCTGTTAGTCTTAAAACGGAAATGGGGAAGAATTCACAGTGATTGATTTGTTTATTCCAGAGGTACCGCATGCTGATTTAATTTCCCATGTGTCTGTAGAGAGCTGTAACTTCTAGGAGGGGATTGAATTGTATCTCTCACCTGTCAATGTGCCAGGTTCACAGTATGTGCTCCAGTGAAAATTATTTAATGCTGAGGTCTCTGTATACATAGTTGCTGGATATCAGTGCCAGGGGGTGGCACATTGATTTGTTTGCTTCACCAGATTGGATCCTCTCACTGTGTGTGGGTTGAAGTATGTGGGGGTTAAATCTACGCCGGTTCACCATATATGGCTGTAGTTGTCAGTGTATTTGAATCAGGGTTTCCTCTGTAATTGACATTAAACCTGATGAGGACAGGGGGTGCTGTTTTCACTTTGGGGGAAAATCGTTCCCAATTTAAACGGCCTCGTACTCAATTCTTGCTCGTACAATATGCATATTATTATTACTATTGGATAGAAAACACTCTCTAGTTTCTAAAACCGTTTGAATTTTGTCTGTGGGTAAAACAGAACTAATTTGGCAGCACACTTTGTGACCAGGAAGTGGAAAGTCTGAAATCTATGTTCTGTTCAAGGACCTGCCTATAAATGGGCATGATACGTATGACTATACGTGCACGTCATACACCTTCCCCTAGATGTCAAGAGGAAGTGAGAGGAGAAAGGAGTTGATTATCTTGTTCTGAGGTGGAATACATCCTCTTGGAACAACGTGTCCCCCATTTTCTGTTTTCTGCAAGGCGCGTGCAGGGACCTGTTATTGCCTTCTGAAAAGCTGTCGTTATGGGCGAATACTATCTCCTGCGTTGATTTTATTTGATACATGTCACAATATCATCGTAAAGTATGTTTTTTCAATATAGTTTTATTAGATATTTGAATTTTTTTCGGGACGTTAGGCGTGTTGCTTTGTCTGCATATGTTCAGGAAGGATAGCTTCGCGCCACTTGGCCAGTGTGCTTGCTAATTCAAGAGGGAAAAACTAAGTTCTGATACCAAACAAAGACGGTTCTGGACAAAGGACCCCTTGTACAACATTCTGATGGAAAATCACCAAAGGTAGAACCCATTTTGGGATGCAATTTCATATATCTGTCGAACTGTGTACTATTATTTTTGCGTTCAGGTTTTGGGCTTTCACTTACCATAACTAAGCCTTATGTCGTAATGAAGATATTTTTAGAATTCTAACACTGCGATTGCATTAAGAACTAATGAATCTATCGTTTCCTATACAACATGTATTTTTTTGTAATGTTTATGAATAGCTATTTGGTCAGAATAGGTGAGAGTCTAATAGAAATATCTGCACATTCTGGGAAAAAGATGCTACGTTAGCACATTGTATAACCACGGATTTCAGCTCTAAATATGCACATTTTCGAACAAAACATAAGTGTATGTATAACCTGATGTTATAGGACTGTCATCTGAGGAAGGTTTATGAAGGTTAGTGAAATTGAATATCTTTTGCTGGTTTATTCGCTAACGTGCCTATTGCTATCGCTAACGTGCCTTGATGAATGAATGCGGTAGTGTGGTAGGCTATTGTAGTAAGCTAATATAATGCTATATTGTGTTTTCGCTGTAAAACACTTAAAAAATCGGAAATATTGGCTGGATTCACAAGATGTTTGTCTTTAATTTGCTGTACACCATTGATTTTTCAGAAATGTTTTATGATGAGTATATAGCTATTTCACGTTGGTCTCTATAATTACTCTGGCTGCTTCGGTGCTATTTTTGACGGTAGCTGTGATGTTAGCTGCATTGTAAAACTGATTTATACCTCAAATATGCACATTTTTCGAACAAAACATAGATTTATTGTGTAACATGTTATAGGACTGTCATCTGATGAAGTTGTTTCTTGGTTAGTTTGGTTGGTTCTAGGTTAGTTAGGTTGGCTTTGTGCATGCTACCTGTGCTGTGAAAAATGTCTGTCCTTTTTTGTATTTGGTGGTGAGCTAACATAAATATACGTGGTGTTTTCACTGTAAAACATTTAAAAAATCGGACATGTTGGCTGGATTCACAAGATGTGTATCTTTCATTTGCTGTATTGGACTTGTTAATGTGTGAAAGTTAAATATTTCAAAAAAATATTTTTGGAATTTCGCGCTCTGGCTTTTCAGTGGAATGTGGGAGGAGTTCCGCTAGCGGAACGCTGGGGCTAGAAAGGTTAAAGTAGTTTATCAATTGATATGATTCAGTGAAAACGATCTTTATTGTGCATATTGGTTTCCATGACACTACAGGATTAGGCCAGTGTCTTTGAAAGTTTCATGTCTTCTTCACTGAGAATTGAGTTGCGCTCTCCCAGTGTCTGGCTGAAACTGTTGGCATGCGAGTGAAAGAGGACCATTTGGAGGACCATTTCTCAACAGAGTGCATCACGGGTACTTCCTGTTTGAGCTTCTAGTTATAGAGTCATGATCTGATTTTTCAGATGAGGGAGGACCTTGTATGGTTGCTTGTGGTCTAGGACTTTATCACCCCTAGTGGCGAAGGAGACATGTTGATGGAAGTCGGGCATTACGTGTCTTAATGACGTAGAATTAAAATCACAGACAAAAAGGAAAGCAGATGCATGGTTTCGTGCTTGTTTATAGCCTTGTATAGTTCGTCAAGTGCCAGCTTGTTGATTTTCTCGCCCTGGTATGTATGTATGTATGTATGTGTATATATATATATGTATACGTGTGTGTGTATATGTGTATGTATATATGTGTATGTATATATATATATATGTATATATATATATGTATATATGTACAGTGGGGAGAACAAGTATTTGATACACTGCCGATTTTGCAGGTTTTCCTACTTACAAAGCATGTAGAGGTCTGTAATTTTTATCATAGGTACACTTCAACTGTGAGAGACGGAATCCAGAAAATCCAGAAAATCACATTGTATGATTTTTAAGTAATTAATTTGCATTTTATTACATGACATAAGTATTTGATCACCTACCAACCAGTAAGAATTCCGGCTCTCACAGACCTGTTAGTTTTTCTTTAAGAAGCCCTCCTGTTCTCCACTCATTACCTGTATTAACTGCACCTGTTTGAACTCGTTACCTGTATAAAAGACACCTGTCCACACACTCAATCAAACAGACTCCAACCTCTCCACAATGGCCAAGACCAGAGAGCTGTGTAAGGACATCAGGGATAAAATTGTAGACCTGCACAAGGCTGGGATGGGCTACAGGACAATAGGCAAGCAGCTTGGTGAGAAGGCAACAACTGTTGGCGCAATTATTAGAAAATGGAAGAAGTTCAAGATGACGGTCAATCACCCTCGGTCTGGAGCTCCATGCAAGATCTCACCTCGTGGGGCATCAATGATCATGAGGAAGGTGAGGGATCAGCCCAGAACTACACAGCAGGACCTGGTCAATGACCTGAAGAGAGCTGGGACCACAGTCTCAAAGAAAACCATTAGTAACACACTACGCCATCATGGATTAAAATCCTGCAGCGCATGCAAGGTCCCCCTGCTCAAGCCAGCGCATGTCCAGGCCCGTCTGAAGTTTGCCAATGACCATCTGGATGATCCAGAGGAGGAATAGGAGAAGGTCGTGTGGTCTGATGAGACAAAAATAGAGCTTTTTGGTCTAAACTCCACTCGCCGTGTTTGGAGGAAGAAGGATGATGAGTACAACCCCAAGAACCCATCCCAACCGTGAAGCATGGAGGTGGAAACATCATTCTTTGGGGATGCTTTTCTGCAAAGGGGTCAGGACGAATGCACCGTATTGAGGGGAGGATGGATGGGGCCATGTATCGCAAGATCTTGGCCAACAACCTCCTTCCCTCAGTAAGAGCATTGAAGATGGGTCGTGGCTGGGTCTTCCAGCATGACAACGAAACGAAACACACAGCCAGGGCAACTAAGGAGTGGCTCCGTAAGAAGCATCTCAAGGTCCTGGAGTGGCCTAGCCAGTCTCCAGACCTGAACCCAATAGAAAATCTTTGGAGGGAGCCGAAAGTCCGTATTGCCCAGCGACAGCCCCGAAACCTGAAGGATCTGGAGAAGGTCTGTATGGAGGAGTGGGCCAAAATCCCTGCTGCAGTGTGTGCAAACATGGTCAAGAACTACAGGAAACGTATGAGCTCTGTAATTGCAAACAAAGGTTTCTGTACCAAATATTAAGTTCTGCTTTTCTGATGTATCAAATACTTATGTCATGCAATAAAATGCAAATTAATTATTTAAAAATCACACAATGTGATTTTCTGGATTTTTGTTTTAGATTCCGTCTCTCACAGTTGAAGTGTACCTATGATAAAAATTACAGACCTCTACATGCTTTGTAAGTAGGAAAACCTGCAAAATCGGCAGTGTATCAAATACTTGTTCTCCCCACTGTATATGTATATGTATATATATGTATATATGTATATGTGTGTGTGTGTGTATATATATATATATATATATATATATATATATATATATATATATATATATATATATATATATATATACACACACACACACGTATGTAAAAATGTATATGTGTGTGTGTGTATATAAACACAGTTGAAGTCGAAAGTTTACATACACCTTAGCCAAATACATTTAAACTCAGTTTTTTACAATTCCTGACATTTAATCCTAGTAGAAATTCCCTTTCTTAGGTCAGTTAGGATCACCACTTTATTTTAAGAATGTGAAATGTCAGAATAATAGTAGAGAGAATGATTTATTTCAGCTTTTATTTATTTCATCACATTCCCAGTGGGTCAGTAGTTTACATACACTCAATTAGTATTTGGTAGCATTGCCTTTACATTTTTTTTTAACCTGAGTCAAACGTTTCGGGTAGCCTTCCACAAGCTTCCCACAATAATTTGGGTGAATTTTGGCCCAGTTCTCCTGACAGAGCTGGTGTAACTGAGTCAGGTTTGTAGGCCTCCTTTTTCGCACACACCTTTTCAGTTCTGCCCACAAGTTTTCTATAGGATTGAGGTCAGGGATTTGTGATGGCCACTCCACTACCTTGACATTGTTGTCCTTAAGCCATTTTGCCACAACTTTGGAAGTATGCTTGGGGTCATTGTCCATTTGGAAGACCCATTTGTGACCAGGCTTTAACTTCCTGACTGATGTCTTGAGATGTTGCTTCAATATGTAGACATAATTTTAATTTCTCACAATGCCATCTATTTTGTGAAGTGCACCAGTCCCTCCTGCAGCAAATCACCCCCACAACATGATGCTGCCACCCCGTGCTTCATGATTGGGATGGTGTTCTTCGGTTTGCAAGCATCCCCCTTTTTCCTCCAAATTTGTTTCATCAGACCGGAGGACATTTCTCCAAAAAGTACGATCTTTGTCCCCATGTGCAGTTGGAAACGGTAGTCTGGCTTTTTTATGGCGGTTTTGGAGCAGTGGCTTCTTCCTTGCTGAGTGGCCATTCAGGTTATGTCGATATAGGACTCGTTTTACTGTGGATATAGATACTTTTGTACTGTTTCCTCCAGCATCTTCACAAGGTCCTTTGCTGTTGTTCTGGGATTGATTTGCACTTTTCGCATCAAAGTACTTTCATCTCTAGGAGACTGAACGTGTCTCTTTCCTGAGCGGTATGATGGCTGTGTGGTCCCATGGTGTTTATACTTGTGTACTATTGTTTGTACAGATGAACGTGGTACCTTATGGCATTTGGGAATTGCTCCTAAGGATGAACCAGACTTGTGGAGGTCTACAATTTTTTTTCTGAGGTCTTGGCTGATTTCTTTTGATTTTCCCATGATGTCAAGCAAAGAGGCACTAATTTTGAAGGTAGGCCTTGAAATACATCCACAGGTACACCTCCAATTGACTCAAATTATGTCAATTAGCCTATCAGAAGCATGACATAATTTTCTGGAATTTTCCAAGCTGTTTAACAAACTATAGTCTGAAGGTACAATCCATCCAGAAGTTTTTTTTCTCCATTTTTTTTCTCCAGCTCACCACTTATTACAATGGCTGTCAATGGGAATATAAAAGGAATACCTCCCAGATTGCAGTTCCTAGGGCTTCCACTAGATGGCAAGTCTTTCTAAAGCGTTTCAGGCTTGTTTTTTGAAAAATTTGCTAGAATTTGTAAGTGGCTCCCATTTTGGCTGTGGTGTTCGTAGCGTGTTCCGATGAGGGAGCGCACTTCGTTATTTATCTCCGGTAATGAACGTACTATTCTCCGTCTTAAATTTGATCATTTTTTTTATCATTTGATCATACACATACACACACAGTGTGTATATATATATATATATATATATATATATATATATATATATATATATATATATATATAGCAGTCACAATAACAAATGAAAACTTTCTGTGGAGGTAGACGGGGTGGCATTTGACCATCAGGTATTCCAAGACGGGTGAACAATGAGTCGAGACTTCCATTGCGCCAGAGTCGGCACACCATTTGCTGTAGATGAAGAGGCATACCACTCCCCCTCTCAATTTCCCTGAATCCGATGTCCTGTCCGCTCGGGGGAATGGAGAATCCATTGAGTTGGATAGCCTTCACCTTGCGAGGGCTCACCCTCTCTTGCCTCTCTTTCGCCGGCGTTTCCTCTTGGATAGCTTAAAAATTGAGTCGGTATTACACAAAGAGACCAGTGCAGAGGAGATACATGTTGTGCAAAAAAAGTAATGATAAACGCCAGAAGTATCACAAAATAGCAAAGTTGGGTCCGAGCTCGCAAGATGACAGCCATACAGTACGGCGCCATCTTTCCTGTCTCTGCACTGCCTGCGGCTGTCTGCCCAGCACCATCGAACACTTAAATGAGAGATTCCGCCTCCTCTGATTCTTGTCACAACAGATGCCTTTTATTTCGGTGTCCTTTTGTTGTTGTTGACCAGCTTAAATTGCTTGGCTTCTTGAATCTTCAGACAGACCATTAACTTGGATGGCAGGAGACATGCTGGAGGCCTGCTGGAGGCCGCAGGTCTTAATTGGAATGTTTTATGTATGGTCTGTTGTCGACCCAGCGTGGACTCGGTAACCGCTGTCTGCCGTTTTGGCCACTCTCTCCAATTCTAATGAAGCGTTCTCAGTGTACACTGACGGATACATATTTAATGAGGAAGGTGAGCCAGTTACATTATGAAGCGCTGAACGGTGTGCAAGTGAGGCCACCAAAGGACCAGGCAGTAGACTATACAAAGCAACTCATCAGCTGTGCTTGTTTTTCATTTGTGCTTGTCTTTTATATCCCCTCCCTACAGTATCTTGTTACTGACACCTCATTTTAATTACAGAGCTCAGAGGGAGCTACATTACATGCCATACATGAAGTATGAATCCTAATTGTTGTCTATGCAATGAAAAGGGAGTGCCACAGTTTTTTTTGATGGAACAGCAAGCTGGTGTCAAGGGCTTGGTTAAGCCTGGGATGGTTTACTAGACTGGTTTACATCCATTTGAAGAACAGAGAAGCAGCCTTCAGCATGGACTTTCATGCGAATGCAGTCCTAACAGTAATGTGGGTTAGGAATTTAAGTATTTATATTTGAAATACTTATTTTCTGTGTATTTTAGTATTTTCAAATGACGTGTCCAATTCACCTTCTATTTTCAAATAGCTTACTTTTTTCCAAATAAATGTCTAAGACCAACCAGACCTGGGTTCAAATGCTTGGGGTATTTTTAAATATTTTTATTTGAAAATACACTGAGTATTTTCAGTATTTGAGTATTTTTGTTGGCCCGGATGATACAGTACTTGCTGTGCTCTGTACAATGTGGACTACTCCCATAGTTGACCTCTGCTCTGGGAACTATGAGCAGCTATTTTTTGCCTGGAGTGATTCCTGCAAAGGGAGAGTCGTGTCTTGTCTTGTAACTCCTTTAGGAAGCATTGATTGACGTCAAAGCCTTACTCTTGTCCCTCCATTTCTCCATCTTCTCTCCTCTCTCCAAGGAGGCTCGTCATGGGCAGTCTCTGTGTCGATGGGTTTGACGTGGGGAACCTCTATGCTCTCACCCATACTCAAAGCCGAAGCTGCTGGTGACTGGGCTCTAGCGGATTAGCCCATCTCTGTCATATTGAAATCTTAAGGGGCTTGTCTGAGCCTCCATCGCTTAAGCAAGCAAGACTTGCTGTCGATCACATCTTCACCAAACCGTCACAAGAGTGTGTGCAAAATAGAGCCTATTTTTATATAGGATACAGATCGAATACATTCACCCAGCGTGTTGGAGCACACAACACCAGCTAATTTTTTAAATCTTGTTTAAAAGATAGATAATTGGTCCTTTTTGGCCATTGAGTGTGTTTTCAGTGCCCTAATGAATTTGCGTGTTTTCCTGTCTCCTTCAGCTGCCGGCATAAACAGTGGAAGACTGAGCTGCCTGCTTCTAGTGTGGTCATTACCTTCCACAATGAGGCCCGCTCAGCTCTGCTCCGCACCGTGATCAGGTGAGCACACACACACTAACAGGCTAGGCCTGGAGATACTAACCCATGTCTAACCCTCCCTCCCTCCCCCTCCAGTGTTCTTAAGAAGAGTCCCCCACACCTTGTCAAGGAGATTATCCTGGTGGACGATTACAGCGACAACCGTGAGTTTCTGTTTGATGAGTGGTCTTAACTCTCTCTTTTGCCCTGTGCCTCTGTCACTCTGGATCAGTACTGGCACTGGTTTAGAGGTTCCAGGCCCTTCTCTCCCCCACCACCCAGTCTGTAAACTAAAGCCCCTGTCCTGAACCATTGTCGAGCCTCCCTCCCTCTCAACTCTGGGTGACCCCCAATCCTAAGGGCACATGCCTCTTGCTTGGGCTTTGATGGCTGCGCACTCCAGACACTTTAACAGACATCACACCTATCATATGTTTTTTTTATTTCCCTCCATAGTTTTCATCAAGGTCTCATGTTGTACATTAAAGTGTTTTGAGATAGATTGAAGCTACTTTGATATTTGAGTCGTTCTAGAGTTGTCCGTCAGTGTCTGGGCCACTGCGTAAACCTTTGGTCCCGCTTTATATGAAACAGAACTGAATAAAGTCTTCATAAACCCATTATAAGGCCTATATAGATGTTTATTTGACATATGTATATAGATGGTTTATTTTAATAACCGTTTGTTGTCTCGTGGTTCAGCTGAGGATGGAGCTTTGTTGGGGAAAATTGAGAAGATCCGGGTTCTTCGAAATGATCGACGAGAAGGTGAGTGGACAAATGGGAAAAGGAATAAAACTGTTAGTTGGAAATGAGTGGTCAGGCTTCATTCATCATAGTATTTGATGCCCATTTTTATTGACCTTGTCCAACGCTGCATGTACCCTAATCAGTGATTTGCCAGTTGTAAAAGCAGAGAAAAATTATTTGGGCTAGGAAAGGATTGAGTTTAAAACAGAGTCCTGATTGTTAGGGCAATTCTCATGAAAAGCACTGAACAGGTTTATAGGGGCCAATGGGGAGAAAATATACACTCCAGAACAATGAAGAGTTTGTAACAAGCAGAGTATATTTTTGAAAAGTGCTTTGTGTGCTGTCCAATAGAAAGAACATTGGGCCAAAAATACCTGGCTGCAGTCCTCTGTTCATTATCGCTATCTCTTCAAAACTGATTACCTCATTTACAACTCCACAATCCCACACTGCACACTGCCCCCTTCAACCAATTAAGCATGAATTTGATTATCGAACCCGGGATCAAAGAAAGTTAATATGAGCTAGCACTTCAGCAAAGATACTAGATGACTTCAGAAGTCCATTAAAACGTACTAATTAAATACACTGAGTGTACAAAACATTAAGAACACCTTCCTAATATTGAGTTCCACCCCCCTTTTTGCCCTCAGAACAGCCTCAATTCGTCAGAGCATGGACTCTACAAGGTGTCTGGAATGCTGGCTCATGTTGACTCCAATGCTTCCCACAGTTGTGTCAAGTTGTCTGGATGTCCTTTGGGTGGTGGACCATTCTTGATACACACAGGAAACTGTTGAGCGTGAAAAACCCAGCAGAGTTGCAGTTCTTGACACAAACTGGTGTTCCTGACATCTACTACCATACCCCGTTTAAAAGCAATCTTTTGTCTTGTCCATTAACCCCTCTGAATGGCACACATACACAATCCATGTCTCAATTGTCTCTAGGTTTAAAAATCATTCTCCTCCCCTTCTACACTGTAGAAATCATTCTCCTCCCCCATCTACACTGTATTGATCAAGTGACATCAATAAGGGGTCATAGCTTTCACCTGAATTCACCTGGTCAGACTATGTCATGGAAAGAGCAGGTGTTCCTAATGTTTTGTACACTCATTGTAGCTATCACTTTAATAATTTAACCATATTTTGGTGATATGCACATCCCAAACTTCAGAGAACCGGTGCTGGGCAATACGTATACTTAGATAAAGAAGTTAGAGCCTCGCACACACATGAATAGCCCATTGTGTATTTGTAGATTACATCATGTTGTTGACACCTCCACAGGTCTGATGAGATCTCGGGTGAGGGGGGCCGACGCAGCCACTGCCAGTGTTCTCACCTTCCTGGACAGCCATTGCGAGTGTAACGAACACTGGCTGGAACCGCTGCTGGAGAGAGTGGCTGAGGTCAGTGTGTCTGTCCCACAGTCACAGAACACGCACACACCTGACATTTAGTGCACACACACCGGAACACATAATGTTCAGCATTGTATTGAAGCTGCAGCCACCGCTGACTATGGCCTGAGCTCAGACGCTTACCGTTATCCTGTTATTAGCATTTTATCTGCTGCTCACTGCGCTGATCTGTTGAGTTGTTGTGTTGGCAGAGAGAGGAGAGCGCACCTGGAGATTTCTCAGACAGGCAGGAAGACAGACACAAAGACATGCAGACACTGGCAGGGGGCAGGTGGACAGACAGACAGACACACACAATGACACACTGACAGACGGACAGGCAGGGGGGCAGCCGGACAGACAGACTGACAGATAAACACACTGACAGACATTGGTGATTCAGAGGGGCTAAGACGAGCACAGGTAACGATAGACACATTCAAGGTTCTTAAATGGATACACAGACAGAGGGACAATTTGGGGTTCAGCCAGGTAGGGTAAACATGACTAGAGTTGCTAAAGAATGCAATATCGACAAGCTTTAAGAGTATTACCTACTGTACGTGTACGTGTCACTCAGTTGTGGGGAGGAGCTGCCGCACCCTCCGCTAGCAAACAAGTGCATTGCACCAGGACGTGCATCCTGTTGGGCACATGCCCAGCAAGGACGGTTCAAAGAGACACACACACACACACACACACGTGCTTGCAAACAAACAGAACAACACAGCTTTTCAACCCCTCTTGAGTTTTCCATTATTTTTTTACTGCGTACACTTGGCTTCAACACTTGTTTACTGCTGTCGGGTCTGAACACAGTTTAGGAAAACTAAGTAATATGATTTAATGAGCTCTAACTCACCGTTGGTTTGACCAATCTTCCATGGAACACTGTCACTGCTGTAGTTCTGTTGTTCCAACAAAAGACTTGGAATAGTTCTGAAATGATTCAATCCATCTGATTATGTCACTCTCAGCAAATCATCCACTTCCCTCTTGGAAATCTATTTGTGTTCTGGCTGCGTTAGGCTCATATATTTAAGTACAAATTTGGGCAAATGTTTGACTCGCCGTAGATCTGTTTTGGACTAACTTTGTTATAGCTTTTATCCAGTGCCTGGATTGAAATTATGCTGTGGTTTTACTGAATATTTCAGTCCTTCAGTAATGCTGAATTCAGATCCAGTGGACAGTCTCTCAATTGGTTTGAATTGAGAGACCACCTACCTCTGTTGCCCCCATGCCCACCCCATAAAATACTTTTTGGCTTCTTTTGGTTTAAATTAACAGTTTTGGTGGCAGAGGGGCCTGGATGTTGGGAGTCTTTGTGGCCCGCCTGGAAAATAATGTAGCAAAATCTAGCGGAACACTCTGGATCTTTGTGGTCTCATCTTAATCTCTCTTTACTTCTCCCACAGGACAAAACGCGAGTTGTTTCCCCCATCATCGACGTCATCAACATGGACAACTTCCAGTACGTAGGCGCCTCGGCCGATCTCAAAGGAGGTAAATCCCACTCATCTACGCCAGCAGCTTTCCTTTCCTCGCTAGGGCAGGCTGGCCTTTAGGAAAATCACACTGCAGTTTTCCACTCGGTGCCCAATGTCACCTTCTGCCAAAGATGTCTAGGTTTTTTGGTGTGTGTGGCTGGCTGGCTAGCTGTGCGTGCACATGTGTGTGAAAGCAAAGAAGAGAATAAGTACATGATAAATCTTGAAAATGGGAATGCCCTTTGGAATGGAAACTATTTGATTGATTCGTCCAAGGATATAGGCAGATAACATTAGCACGGTGTCGTTGTGTATTCTATACGGCTTATGAGAAGTGTTATGTACAGCCATAAGAAAATAGAGGGAATGCCACAGATATGTGATCTATCAGATAGGCATTGTGTGTGATATACATTTTAGTAGGAATACAATCACATCTGACAACCAGCATGGCTTTTTCCTGTTGTCAAAATGACTCAACTCTTATTCACTTGAAATCACTTGAAACCTAATCTGTACCTGGTGTATGTTTTTCCACCTCTAGGATTTGATTGGAACCTGGTCTTCAAGTGGGACTATATGACCCTGGAGCAGAGGAGGGCGCGTCAAGGAAACCCCACTGCTCCAATCAAGTAAGCCACCCTCTGCTCTGTCTGTTCTTTCTGCTGCCCTTTCCTGCCAGCCTCACCTCTACTAATAATTCATAGCTACGCATCTGGGCCTGCTGGAGGAGATGCTGAGGCAGGCAGCATTAGATGTCAGTATCAGTGTGCAGCGTCAGAACTGAGTACTCTGGGGAATACGGGCCAATGCTCCTCAAAAAGACCCGGAGCCTTTGAGCCTCTAAGTCTCTGTCCCGTTTTGTCCCTGACATCGGCGAGTGCAGTAAACAAAGGCAGAGGTGATTGAAGATGTTCGTATCATCTTATCCAGCTTTGTCTTAAACTGTGTATGGTGATAAGGGAGAAGAGATTTGATGGGGATATTGCTGTTAAAGGATAGATTTAGTACATTGACCTATTTTCCTGCAATTCTATCACTTGTAGATCAGAAAAGAGGGCAAAAACGTTGATTTGTTCAATCAATATGAGCTCACAGAAATGATTGTTTTACTAAGTAACCCAATGTCAGATGCATTCTCTCAGTAAACATGGTTTACCAACAGAGGGCAGCATTTAATCGATATCCAAAGGCTAGAATTTGAATTTGGCCCTTAATTTCCTAAAATGCATTTTGTTCCTCTTCGCTAGGTGATGGTAATTAACCCAAAGGGTGACAAGTCATTTTTCATAATTTGTTTAGTCTGACATCTTCCACTAGAGCCATGGATTTCCCAAAAGTTCATTTAAGAGAGTACAACAGCAGACTAGTTCAAGATGCTCATTATGTTTTTCTTCCTTTTAAAAAACAAAATGGCCTCTGAGCAGAAGTGGTATATTATTCCCTCCAGACAGCCAGAGGACAGGACACCACAGCCCCTGCTGCTGCCAGGTTACAGGGCCAGGCTCTGTGCATCACATGCTGATGACAGGACTGTAGGAGAGCTGAACTTGGCTTGACTTTGCTAAGTCTGTCTCACTGTTTTGTCTCATGACCCTGACGAACTGTACTTTCGGTCATACCTCTTTCTCAGGACTCCCATGATTGCCGGCGGACTCTTTGTCATGGACAAGGACTACTTTGAGTTGCTGGGGAAGTACGACATGATGATGGATGTGTGGGGCGGAGAGAATCTAGGTAATAGGACACAGAACACTAGGAACGCTTGAGCTTGTTTGACATTGTGTGCCTGGGGAATGGGAGAGGAAGTGTGCCCCACTCTAACTTTTGTTGGATTGGTTTATGATGTCCATATGTCAACCAGGAGTTGAGGAGAGATGGACTGCATCACTTCTTCTTTTTATAAGAAACAATGTGTTGATCCCAAATTGTTTGCATAGTCAATTTACACACAGCTCTGACACACACTTAATCCACCAGACATGCCACCAGGGGTCTTTTCACAAATTCAAAAAAGTGTACAGTATTATATAGAGCCTTTATTGCATGGAACTCTGATCCATCTCCTATGCTCAAATAATCAGTAAACCCAGTTTTCTTAAACTGATAAAGCATCCTCACAACACCTCTCCCCTATTTGACCTAGATAGTTTGTGTGTATGTACTGATATGTAGGCTACGTGTACCTTTAAAAAACAAATGTATGTAGTTCTGTTCTTGTCTATTTAATGTTCTGTATTATGTCATGTTTCATGGTTTGTGTGGACCCCAGGAAGAGTAGCTGCTGCTTTTGCAACAGCTAATGGGGATCCTAATGCCAAATATTGACATTGAAGGTACCAACCGTGGGAAGTTATATCACAATGAAATGTAACTCTAAAATCTTGCCATAAACCGTTATATTAATATGTGTGTTTTGTGTTTGGACATTGCAGAGATCTCTTTCCGCGTGTGGCAGTGTGGCGGCAGTCTAGAGATCATTCCCTGCAGTCGAGTGGGACACGTCTTCAGGAAGCAGCACCCATATACCTTTCCTGGGGGCAGTGGCACCGTGTTTGCTAGGTGACTATTGATTGTCCCTGTGATGTGATTTAGACTTGGCTAAAGTCTGCCCTCTTCAGTCCAATATGTGTAAACCTATTCTACATACTGTCATATAACAACCAACCAGAGTGACGGTACATTAGGCTTTTGAAATTTGAGTCATAAAGAATACCCACTGTACAGGCTAACAACTGGCAATTGAGTTATACCACTAACTTTCCCCTTATTTTCCCCTTAACGTTACCGTTCTCAAAGATCCAATGAAATTCAAGCTGAGGCGGCGGGGTGAATACCTGCTAGCCAAATGACATAACTTGCGGTTGTAGCCCATAGAGGGCCTGTTTCATTCCTCTGAAATTCACATCATAATACCGCTGTTCAAGTCTAGCTGAGCTGCAGTCATTAAAATAGAGGCGCAGTCAGAGCAGAAGCCTCAGCTCTGCTCTCATCTTGGCTTCACCCCTGCAGTGTCAACACTGTTCAAGTATGCATCACATCAGAGTGATTCATCAATGCGATGAGAGTGAGTGAACGTTCCTTCACTGCCAGTCTGTCACGCAGCACTGGAAACCCCACAGATTGCCAAGTCTTAGGGTGTGTGCTCTTATCTCAAAATAGTTGAGGACTGTCACTCTCCTCCTGTGTTTTCTGAAGCTTGAACCGCTTCATCACTTTCTCTTGCCCTGTTCAAATTATTTTGACAGGCATCCTTCATTGAAGAAATAATAGATATGATCAAATGAACCTCCAAGCAGAGGTTCTATAACATTGACTATAATTTTTAAGCTACTGTACCATGAAATGGATTTGGTCAAATCAGTGACTATTTCAAGGACTGGAAGAACCAGGAAGGCCACATTTTTGTAAGTATTCTAACATGGTGTCTGTCCGTCCACAGGAACACGAGGCGAGCAGCAGAGGTGTGGATGGACGAGTTTAAGAACTTCTACTACGCCGCTGTGCCCTCGGCCCGAAATGTGCCCTATGGCAAGTAAGTGTCCTTTCAGACACCGTTCTTCCCATGATGGCATCGCAGACTGCCCTGCTGAGCTTGTATAGAATATCAAAATGTCCCTTTTTCTGACACCTCCAGAAGGTCAGATAGTACACCCAGTTTTAGTAGTGATCTCAGTTGCCCCCGGATGGCTGTCTGTCTCTCTGAGATGGCTGGTAATTAGATGAGTCATGGGTTTCCTCTGTGTGTCTGGCAGCATTCAGAGCAGAATGGAAATGAAGAAGAGGCTGGGCTGCCAGCCATTCAAGTGGTACCTGGAGAACGTGTACCCTGAGCTGCGGTAAGTAGAGAGACCACACCACCACAGTGGACCAGCAATATGTTGCTTTGAAAACGGACAAAGTTGAATGGAAAGACATAACTGTTGACTGTTTCCCCTACCATTATATAGGCAGGACATAGTTTGGGGGCCTTTGCTGCTTGCCACTTAGAAATTAAACTAGGGGAAAGACTGCGGTGGGTGGCATATACCCACATCTTGTGATTTGACATCCCCTTGACTTGTGCTGTGTGTCTGGCCCTTCAGGGTCCCTGACCATCAGGACATTGCCTTCGGCGCTCTGCAGCAGGGAGGTAACTGCTTAGACACGCTGGGACACTTTGCAGACGGAGTGGTGGGGGTCTACGAATGCCACAACGCTGGGGGAAATCAGGTATCATTCAGGGCTCAGGTACTGCTCAGATCCATTACACATAACCAAGCTGTGCACTGGGCTGGGTAACACAATGAGGTGGGTTTACTTTATAAATAAAACACTGCCGCAGCTTTTCAGAGGGTCACAGTGCAAATGTCAAAGAGTTGGTCAGGTACTGTACTGGACAGTAAACTAATGCTTTGATTGGGTGTCTCCGATTCATACTGATGAAATCCATTTTGATCATATACTAAGCTGGAGGAGGGGATTCTGGGAGTCCAGCCACTGTTAGTGTAAATATGTGTGATTTTCAACATACATCACATATTCACACTTGACAAAGACAAACGCTTTAAAAATGGATCTGTATAATAATTCAGGAGTACCTAAACTGTGCCAATGTAGCAAATTCACTGTGTCCCACTCTTTGTCCGCAGGAATGGGCGCTGACCAAGGACAAGTCAGTAAAGCACATGGACCTTTGTCTGACGGTGGTAGACCGCACCGCAGGCTCACAAATCAAGCTGCAGGGCTGCAGGGAAAATGACAGCAGACAGGTGAGCGAGCTGAGCACCACGGATCAGATCGATCAAAAAGTACTAGTAGTAAATGAAAGTGACTAACCGCAGTCTGGCAGTTAGCATGGTAATAGAACATTAATTTTGTTTTGCCATGGAATGTGGATTATGATGGATTGGGATGATCCCTTTGGATATGCATTGTAGATAATTCACCATAAACTCACTGTCAATTGAAACCATTAGTGATTATGGTACTCACAGTACATACAAACCTGTGACTGATTTGTCACCCTTATTTTCCCCTGTCCCCACCTCCCCCCTTCCTGTCCCCACCTCGTGTGTCACCAGAAATGGGAGCAGATTGAGAGCAACTCTAAGTTGCGGCACGTGGGTAGCAACCTGTGCCTGGACAGCCACAGTGCACGCACTGGGGGGCTGACAGTGGAGGTGTGCAGCCCCAACCTCAACCAGCAGTGGAAGTTCACTCTCAACCTCCAACTCTAGAGAGAGACAGTATCCCCACCACCTCCTCCACCACCACCTCCTGCTCTCCTCCCCGGAGCCACATAGACTAGAGCCACCCAGCAACAACTACGGACAGATGGACGGACAGACGGAGGCCCCCTGAGGGGCAACAACACACAGAGGGAAGGATATGAAACTACAGACCAAGTGGGATGATGATGCTTTCCATTCAACTATATACCTCAGTGTTTCATCTTTAGTCCTGCTCTTTGGAAAGTGAATGTTATTCTTCTTAATGCAGGTGAAATGGAATTAACTTTCTGGATGTTTTAATTATTTTTTTTACGTGTTCCTTTAAAATTTCTCTTTCCACTGAAGTTCACTGCGTTTCTGAAATGGATGCGACTTATTTTGTTGTCCTTTTTCTCTCTCAAGTAATCTATCTTTGTTGAATGTAAAAGACGTATTCCATAGAGGTTCCCTGACTAGACCGAGACGGCCCAGGAAGAAAGCTGATGGTTTTGGTATGGTTTCAGTTGGGGTTGGGGTTGGCCCCTTAAAAGTCCTGCTGGTAGAAGGAAAGGACTCTACGCACTGTTCCTTTCATTCACTGAAACACTTCTCTACTGATTGGTGGGCTGTTCTGACAGAGTGAACAGTAAAGAGATGGAGAGAACAAAATCAGTCTTTTTCTTCTACAATTATACAGAATTTTCATCCTGCTCCTGTCACACGTGTTGTAAAAAGGTGCGTCGTCTGATCAGAAGGGTGCTCTTCGCGGGTCTCTCATGGATACTTTTGGGGCCAGGAGTTGTCGAGGGTGTGGATGTATCGCTGCTGGGTCATCAGATTGTAGCACTTGTTGCTACGACTCTTCATTCTTTTTCCCATCACAATTGAATGGAAAACATTAAAAATATATATATATTTCATTCATGTATTTTTTCCTTTGCAAAAGCAGTAGTGTCCATGTTTATTGATTTATTTGTAACAGACATTTAATAATTTTTTGTTCAATTATACTGTAGAATAATCAACTAAGTTACACAGTAAATTGAACTGATATTTCTTTATACTCGTTGCTTGACTGTGCTCTTGTGAGTAAAAACGTATCTATTTACTGTACCAATTTTCTTTTCCTTCTCCCTTTTCAGTGTGTGTTACCATGGTAACAACCTCATACAAATGAGTAAATAGTTTATTACAGGGTAATGTTGGAACCATCATTTCCATTCTTAGAAGTTCTATAAGTGTTCTTGAAATGTTCTCACACACAGTGTATGTATACATTGGAGTCCTTATTGTCACTATTTGTGATTTGCCATTTTAGAAAAGTACACTTCATCTGAGGTAAACGACAAAGACAGCATTTACATGGGAGGGCCTTGTGTTGCATGTTGTACCAATACTTGAGCGTCTTTTTTCCCCTGTCCTTTTGTTTGTCTCGACATTGCACGCATGCTTTGTGAATGATGTCTTTGCCTTTTTTGATATCCATCATACTGTAAAGGGGAATGTGTTTTTGTGCACTAGTGAACAGGTTTCTTGAAGGAGGGCAGGTCATTCGGCTATAGTTAACTGGACTCAAGGGAGAAAAGCAATAAGATGTTCTTATTTCAGTATCATTGTTGTGCATTTAGCTCGCATCTGCTTCGGGTCTATTCTGATTGGGTTATTACATTAGCTTGTGATTTATGTGGTACTTTAAACGTTACTGTTAGTTTCTGAGGGGCAGCAGAAACCACCGCTAATGTGATGGCCAAAGGAGCCTATAACGACTTACGAAAGCAAAGATTCATCCATTGACATGGCATTGTTTGTCTCGGTTGGGATGCCCCCAATTTCAATAGATTAATTTATTCTAGAATAGCAAATTACTAATTATTCAGTAATATTTGCTGTCTGTATTTTGTGAGCCCTCATTATATATGCATATATCCCTTTGTTCTACACCATTCTGGTCAAACTTTCGTATACATAGGGAGACTCCAACCACCATCAGTATAGAAACAAGCATCACAACGACAAAACAGATGCAACAGCTCCCATCTCTAACTTGTGTGGAGGTATTGCATTTCAAAAATGCCAAAGAGATGAGGTATCCCACAGTAAGAGATGTGGAGCAGGGGATAGAGGTAACATCCCATATTTTACCTGCAGTATCTGCAGTTCAGAGTGAGCAGGACTATGGGATCATGAGAATTGGGTGTTGTAACCTCCCATGTGAGAGAGGTTAGTAGGATTATGACAAGTTGCACATGGTATGAGCTCTGTCTGCCATCACGTCACTGTTGAAATTGTAACAATTTCAGAGATCATGTCAATTGTAACAATTCAAATGTGAAAGTTCAGATGGTTAGAGGGAGGCCTACAGTACTAAATGGGATTGCTTGTGTGAACATTGTCTACATGGTGGCAACGGTTGTTCAAGTATTGAATAAAGCCTTTTTAGTAAGACTTGTGTGAAAATGAAGTTTGCTGTTCACTTTAGGAATTACGGAGAAAAATAATCTTAGAATTACAGCCACATTTTAATTGGATGAAATGTTTACATAGCACAATGTGCCAAAGTTATTTACTTATTTGATTTGCATTGTCAATACAATTTGTGATTCAAGTTTAGGTGAGGGACGTGCATTGACTAAATGACTAATAAACCAAATTAATGATCACAAGAAATTGTAATTTGGGATATTGAATACGGTTTGTTTATTTTTTTGCTGTAGGAAAATTGGGTTGATTGATTCAAATCAGTGGCAAGGGAGGCAGCATGGAGGTAACATTTAAGTGTATATCTTTGTATATACAGTACGTTTGTCTATGTACATACTGTAAGCAACAGCAGTTACTAGTGAGTTGGTCTACTGTACAGCGCTTGTAATTCATTGTTTTATAGTTATGGCAAATTCAACTAAATGAGGAAAAATGATTAACTTAAATAAATGCATTTATATAAGAGGTGTGGACTTTCTTTGCTAATTAAGAGTCTTCAAGGAATGCAATGAGGAATAAAGCTTGGATTTTAATGATGGCTGTTACCAAACAACTCAAATCAGTTTTCCTGACCTGCTTGCTGTCATTGCTATGCAGTCATTCTCAGGGGAAAAGAGGCCAGTTTTGTCATGGAACAGAAATAGCCTCTAACAAAGAGATCCAGTGTCTGATTTCCAATCTGCCCATTCTGGACAGCATACTTGTTAAGTCGTGTGTGTACAAGCGCACACTCCTCTCTAGCTCTCCCGCGTGCAAAAAAATAATGCCACTTAATGGATCCGTTTCGATTTCCATGCAACGGGAGCAGTATAGATCAAATGGTTGTGTGTATGGAATTAAGGTCCAGCTCCTTGCATGTACATGGCCAGTGGGAACTAAAGGGTTTGTACTTAATGTGTAATGCTCATCACATCCCAGGGTAATGTAACAGACATTAGTTGATGACTCAGCAGCCTTAAACAGACCATCTGTCACCCACTACTACCTACAGTACAGCACATTAGACATGCACCATACTCCTAGCCCACAGGGGGTGCTAGTGTGATATGCCCATATTGGTCACTATTTAGAAGGTGTATAATGTTAAGGGAGCCTTTGTAAACCTTTAAGGCCTACATAAACTCTTGACACTGGTGGTGTATAAAATCGTGAACATTTATTAGATGTGCAACATGGTGTAAACACAGAGGTGGTAAACATACGATTCACGAAGTCCGTCATCAGGGTGGTGTACTGTTAACATGAAGATCACAGAGGGAAGGTTTACAATAGGCTACATACACACTCAATGAGGAGAAATAACAAACACGCACGATACAGCAATCACTTTTCCTCCACCGATGAAAAACACAGACAGGACAAGAAGCAGTTTCTACAACATTCCCAGAGCAGTCATACATTGCAGTTTGTGTGTTGTACATAGTTTGAATTAATCCGATACGTTAGGAAGTTTGGTCCAGCTTACATGAGCTATTTACATATTATTAGTACAATGTCAAATACACCACTCTGGAACTAGATTTAATTTTACCAACTACCCTTAATATTAGTCTTGGCAACTTTTCTACTGACCATTGATTGAGCACATTTTAAATATTTATATTTCAATATTATCTATAATTTTTTACAGTATTTTGATAGCACCTTATTGTATTTTTTTTTTTATTAATAGCGAATAATGAAGCCCTGAGGTCAGCAAAGTTCATTTCCTTGACTGTCTCAATCATACATCTTCAGGTCCCAACTTTAGACTTTCAATTGTCAGAGTGCACGATAGGCCTACAGAAAGGCATTTGTTGTTATTTTTTTGCTACTGTCATTACACTTTAACATCTTGTAATCTTCCACTGCGTTTTAGTATGGAAATTACTAACAAATGGTGTCCAAAATTTCTAGATTACATATTAAAATGTATTTCAGCAGTCTTGATCACTAATGCAGAGTGGAGGCTGAATTGAATGAAAAACATTCACAAAATGTGTTGGCTTTTTACTAACTATAAAAGGACCCAATGGGCATTGGGCTGCCTGACTAGCCAACTTACTTGCATGCAGTCTCAGTTTGTCCATTAACAGCTACGGGTGGAGGCGGGTGCACGAGTGGTACCGTGGTATTGGCGCTCTATATGCTTTATGGGTCTGAAAACAGCAGTAAATAGGGAAAGGGGGATATCTAGTCAGTTGTACAACAATGCATTCAACTGAAATGTGTCTTCCGCATTTAAACAACCCCTCTGAATGAGAGAGGTGGGTGGGGGCTGCCATAATCGACATCCACGTCTTCGTCGCCCGGGGAACAGTGGGTTAACTGCCTTGCTCAGGCGCAGAACGACCTTTTTTTTTTTACCTTATCAGCTCAGGGATTCGATCCAGCAACCTTTCGGTTACTGGCCCAACACTAATGGCTACCTGCCACTGAATACCAGAAGATGGCATGTGGCAATAGACTGAGTGGGCTGTCAATCAACTGACCTCATTAATTTTACAGAGCAATGGTAAATTAACATTGCCTCTCAGAAGCTAGGGAATTACAGTGACATCAGATTGACACAAAGACATTTCAGGAAATGATAAATGGCCAAAGATGATAAAAAATATCTGGCCTCAGGAATTGGATATGGCTTGGCCATTGATATAGTTTATGTCTGTTGTCTTTTCTAGTAGATTGCTTTAAAGAACCAAATATTGTAAGGGTTGAACAATAAACCTAGTAATCTAATCCTGGAGTGAGAAAATAATTTCATGAACACAGATGCACTATATAGATGGTAAACTGTCATTTTTTGTTTGTTTTATCCATCTTGAATAAATTATATATTTTTTTAGATATTCTCTGCAGAAGTTGCCACATGATACTGGCATGAAATGCCTGGTAAGAAAAGGAGATGTTCTATGTAAAAGGCACTGAGAATATATCTAATACATGGCTGGGCAATAAAATAAAATACAACTGTCATATTTTATCTTATTGTAAATTTTAGATCATACAATTTCAACCTGAGAATTTAAACTAAAGCAGTTCTGATTAAAACTGAATACAGGGGGAGGGGGATTAACAGCCCTCCATCTCTCCTGATTATAATTGGTTCATGAAATCACTCAGAGTAGCAATAACGGATCACCACACATGAGTCATCTGCTCTCTACTTGGCCATAGTGATATTAATAACATGAAATATGGCCTAATAGACATCGCTTAGTAACACTACACATACAGAACATTTTAGAGCACATCCAAGGACTTGATGACTAATTAAGATATACCGCAAACAGACAATCATTTAAAGATATTATATATTTGATTTTGAAGTGTTTACTTTGAAAAGGTTGTTGACTGTATCATGCATACTTCTTGGTGTCTATCAATATAACATTTTAGAACAAAAGAGCATTGTTATTAGCATCATTAACATACTTATGGCATGTCAGATGATCCAAATCAGTCAGGTTTCAAGACTAGTCATTCAACTGAGACTGCTCTTCTCTGTGTCACGGAGGCGCTCCGCACTGCTAAAGCTAACTCTCTCTCCTCTGCTCTCATCCTTCTAGACCTATCGGCTGCCTTTGATACTGTGAACCATCAGATCCTCCTCTCCACCCTCTCCGAGCTGGGCATCTCCGGCGCGGCCCACGCTTGGATTGCGTCCTACCTGACAGGTCGCTCCTACCAGGTGGCGTGGCGAGAATCTGTCTCCGCACCACGTGCTCTCACCACTGGTGTCCCCCAGGGCTCTGTTCTAGGCCCTCTCCTATTCTCGCTATACACCAAGTCACTTGGCTCTGTCATATCCTCACATGGTCTCTCCTATCATTGCTATGCAGACGACACACAATTAATCTTCTCCTTTCCCCTCTCTGATAACCAGGTGGTGAATCGCATCTCTGCATGTCTGGCAGACATATCAGTGTGGATGACGGATCACCACCTCAAGCTGAACCTCGGCAAGACGGAGCTGCTCTTCCTCCCGGGGAAGGACTGCCCGTTCCATGATCTCGCCATCACGGTTGACAACTCCATTGTGTCCTCCTCCCAGAGTGCTAAGAACCTTGGCGTGATCCTGGACAACACCCTGTCGTTCTCAACTAACATCAAGGCGGTGACCCGTTCCTGTAGGTTCATGCTCTACAACATTCGCAGAGTACGACCCTGCCTCACGCAGGAAGCGGCGCAGGTCCTAATCCAGGCACTTGTCATCTCCCGTCTGGATTACTGCAACTCGCTGTTGGCTGGGCTCCCTGCCTGTGCCATTAAACCCCTACAACTCATCCAGAACGCCGCAGCCCGTCTGGTGTTCAACTTTCCCAAGTTCTCTCACGTCACCCCGCTCCTCCGCTCTCTCCACTGGCTTCCAGTTGAAGCTCGCATCCGCTACAAGACCATGGTGCTTGCCTACGGAGCTGTGAGGGGAACGGCACCTCCGTACCTTCAGGCTCTGATCAGGCCCTACACCCAAACAAGGGCACTGCGTTCATCCACCTCTGGCCTGCTCGCCTCCCTACCTCTGAGGAAGTACAGTTCCCGCTCAGCCCAGTCAAAACTGTTCGCTGCTCTGGCACCCCAATGGTGGAACAAACTCCCTCACGACGCCAGGTCAGCGGAGTCAATCACCACCTTCCGGAGACACCTGAAACCCCACCTCTTTAAGGAATACCTAGGATAGGATAAAGTAATCCTTCTAACCCCCCCCCCCCTTAAAAGAGTTAGATGCACTATTGTAAAGTGGTTGTTCCACTGGATATCATAAGGTGAATGCACCAATTTGTAAGTCGCTCTGGATAAGAGCGTCTGCTAAATGACTTAAATGTAAATGTAAATGTAATGTCAGAGAATCTTTCAGACAGTGATCAGTGCACAGAACTAGTGATCTCACACAAACATACACAAGAACGACAATGTTTTTTCGGGGAAAAGGAAAAGGTGAAAAATCACAATCATGTGTCTTACCTAAAAGTGAAGACCCTGATAGAACTATAATCACACAAAAACAAAACAAATGTACCTCAATAGCATATGGACATAATATATTTTGGTAAATATTCATGTTTTTAGAATATAATTCCTTTTCATTGGCTTGTAGTATTCATCATCTTTGTGTACTTTTGTTGATCAGCAATGTCCCCTTTAAATCATTCCTGCATAAATATTGTAGCACTCAGTTGCAGAAGTCTGCACTCAGACAATAATTACCCTTTCTATTAAAAATGGATTTCCTGCTTCTTCATAGAATGGTCAAGCTCTCAATAATTAGAGGAAACATAGGCGATAGCAATGAAACAGGATTAAACCTTCAGTATACTGCGACAAAACAGATTTTCACAATAGAGTATTAAAGTGCGTCATTAACTCATCTATTTTCTGGGGAAGCATTTAGTACCACCATTAATTAAAGGAATTCATCAAAGCTAGGGATATTTAGTAAACACCGTTATTGAATTGCTTTAAAGTGCAGGACCATCGAAAGTGCATGAGTATTGCCCTAGCTAGGACAACCCTGCCTCAGTAGTACAAATCTCCCAAACACTTCACACATCAATAACACAGTCACAGTGGCAAGGAGCGGATAAGCACGATTGTATGTCATCGGCCAAGGGACAAAATAGGCCTGTGTGCGTGGACTTTGGAATTGCACACAATTGAAAGCTTTGATTTCACTTTTACACTGACATTACATTCTCTATTGGCCAAAAATACATTAATCCACGGTGACATTCACTTCACTGACTTAAAACAGCTCAACATACAGCACAGTGGGGTGCTATACTGTCCCCACACAAGAGGCAAGACCACAGCCTCACAAAGTCATTATGGCAGATTAGGAGGATCCATTCTCCTAAGCCCATTTGAAAGGAATAACATTGACAAACTTCCGTGGGTCTGGTGTTTTCTTCTCTTCATCTTTTAGTGACATCATTGGAGTGAGATAATTAATGGCTGACGGTATGTAATGTTTAATTTAAACTCAACTTACATACTGTATAGATCAATGTCAGGCTTGCTTCTGGCTTGCTTCCAGGGTTTGGACGGTGGACGTGACTACAGTGTGGCCCATATGATGATATGGGCCACACTGGCATGACTCATGTGGAGAAAAGCTCTTAGCTCCCCAGCTGAGCCAGAGGCTCATCATACATCACCAGATGAACTGAACTGAAAATAGTCTGTGTGGTCTGTCAGGGAGGGAGGGTTTGCTGTGGACAGTTCAGAGTGTTTATCTAAAGTTGAACTGAACTGACCCCTGCAGCTCTTGATTATCCAAGACTACGCCACATGGAGACGGTAGTCATGTTGTAGAGCAACTGTAGGCTTCATCCAAATGAACGTTCATGTGGTCATCATTGGCAAGAACTGGAATAACTTATCATATCATCAACCCTTCCCTTTGCGGTCTGAAAACCTGAACACAAGTCACACCATCCAGAACTTTCAATGATGTTGCAAATATACAGTGATGGACCAATTGGCTGAGAATAGGGACTGCCAGTCATATGATCTGATGACCAGTTGCATAGTTCCTATTGACTGAGATATGAAGTTACTGAGTACAGTAAGCATTACCCTGGTAAGCAGGACATTTCCCATTTCAGGTATTAAGCATCAGCAGGATGACAAGCGCTCTGGAAGGGGGATGGTAATGAAATGTAGTGCAGACTCTACTCCTCCATATTTAATTTAAACATAATGGAAGGATCCTGGGCTTATACACACACGTGTATGTATATATAGATACACAGTACCAGTCAAAAGTTTGGACACACCTACACATTCAAGGGTTTTTCTTAATTTTTATTATTTTCAACATTGTAGATTTATAGGGAAGACATCCAAACTATGAAATAACACATTTTGAATCATGTAGTTACCAAAAAAGTGTTAAACAAAACTAAATATATTCTTCAAAGTAGCCACACTTTGCTTTGATGACAGCTTTGAACACTCTTGGCATTCTCTCAATCAGCTTCATGAGGTAGTCACCTGGAATGCATTTCAATTAACAGGTGTGTCATGTTAAAAGTTAATTTGTGAAATGTCTTTCCTTCTTAATGCGTTTGAGCCAATCAGTTGTGTTGTGACAAGGTAGGGTTGGTATACAGAAGATAGCCTTATTTGGTAAAATACCAAGTCCATATTATGTCAAGAACACCTCAAATAAGCAAAGAGAAATGACAGTCATTCATTACTTTAAGTCATGAAGGTCAGTCAATCCGGAAAATTTCAAGAACTCTGAAAGTTTCTTCAAGTGCAGTTTTAAAAACCATCAAGAGCTATGATGAAACTGGCTCTCATGAGGACCACCACAGGAAAGGAAGACCGAGAGTTACCTCTGCTGCAGAGGTCATTAGAGTTACGAGCCCAGAAATTCAAGTAACAGACACATCTCAACATCAACTGTTCAGAGGAGACTGTGTGAATCAGGCCTTCATGGTCGATTTGTTGCAAAGAAACCACTACTAAAGGACACCAATAAGAAGAAGAGACTTGTTTGGGTCAAGAAACACGAGCAATGGATTTAGTGGAAATTGTTTTTGGATCCAATCGCCGTGTCTTTGTGAAACACAGAGTAGGTGAACGGATGATCTCTGCATGTGTGGTTCCCACTGTGAAGCATGGAGGAGCTGGTCTGTGATTTATTTAGAATTCAAGGCACACTTAACCAGCATGGCTACCACAGCATTCTGCAGCAATACACCATCCCATCTGGTTTGCACTTAGTGGGACTATCATTTGTTTTTCAACAGGACAATGACCCAACACACCTCCAGGCTGTGTACGGGCTATTTGACCAAGAAGGAGAGTGATGGAGTAATGCATCAGATGACCTGGCCTCCACAATCACCTGACCTCAACCCAATTGAGATGGTTTGGGATGAGTTGGACTGCAGAGTGAAGGAAAAGCAGCCAACAAGTGCTCAGCATATGTGGGAACGCCTTCAAGACTGTTGAAAAAGCATTCCAGGTGAAGCTGGTTGAGAGAATGCAATGAGTATACAAAGCTGTCATCAAGGCAAAGAGTGGCTACCTTGAAGAATCTAAAATATATTTTGATTTGTTTAACACTTTTTGGGGTTAATACATGATTCCATATGTGTTATTTCATAGTTTTGATGTCTTCACTATTATTCTACAATGTAGAAAATTGTACAAATAAAGAAAAACCCTTGAATGAGTAGGTGCGTCCAAACTTTTGACTGGTACTGTAATACATACATACCTACCGACATACACACATACAGTATTTCTTCTTAGTGGTTCAGGTCTATCTTGGAGAGAACACACCAGATGTTGCTCCATAGGTAGTCGAATAGAATCATAGATTTACATTACAGAGTGACATTGCTCTACATGGAAACAATGTTTAACCAGATCAAAAAAAAGAAATCTGCACATTGAACAACAGTACATTATCCAACTGCGTTTTTGTCATGCAGCCTGTGACAATAACAATAGAGACATGTGTACTGTACAATGGCTCTGCTTTGTGCCTCAGTAAAGAAACTTTATTCTATAGACCGTTCCGACTCAGATATAGAGACCTGCTCTCCAAACCTGGAGGTTTGGTCCCCCAACCCATTTAACCCAGACTTGGCACTGTTAAAATATTGTTTCATTTAAGGAATTACCTATCCCAGTGTCTACAATTGTAAAGAACAAATCTATTAGTGTTTTGGTTAGTGTGTGTTAGTGTTTTGCATGTGATGAACAGTGTGTGTTTGTGGGTACGTGTGAGACATGTGACAGTGTGTGTACACAGTATGTGTGTGCGTATATTGCAAAGATTATGTGGTCGCCTCACTGGGTAGGAGAGCAGTCGTCTAAGTCCAGCAGCTCCCTCACCAGTCTCTCTCCAAACTGCGCTCGGCTGTAGCGCTTGATCTGGTAGGCATCGGACATCTTGTACATGATATAGGCGTTGTTTATGGCGATGCTGATGGTCAGCCAGAACACCTGCTGCCACGTTTTGTTTGGCTTGTGGAAGATGAAATACCTGAAAGGAAAAAATAAAGACAGACCAACCCTGATTGGCTATATGGGATCTTGGAAATTTGGTTATTTGATCATTTGTGTCAGATGTTGATGTCCATCACATACAGTTATCTGACTGGACATCTGAAATTAGACAGAGTTACAACGGACAGAAGCGCAGACAGTCATGGAGACAAGATATCCTCCTAAGTGTGAGGCATTGGTTAGTGGTGAGGAGGAGCGATATTCAGCTAACGTTCCTGTTTCTGGCTCTCCAGATGTAATCTGCAGTCCTCCATGCCCACAAGTGTTGTCCTCTGAGCTACAGAACACCATCTCATTACTGTCCAAACAAATTGGAGGCAGTGAGAGGTTAGAGAGGGTGAGAAGATAAGAGCCATTCACCCTGGTGTGTGTGTCTGATGAGCCATCCCATCTATCACTCTGCTTGTCTCCTTAATTGAAGTCTTCTGTCTTTGACCAGTGTTAACGTCGCTTGGCACTGTTCTCCATTTGTGACATAGAAATCTCTGGGTGGGCCCTCGACAGTAGCCAGTCTATTGCACTGCAATGAAGTGTCACTTCCAGTGGATTAGGAAGTCCAGATTATTAAATGTGTGTTCCACTTGATGAACTCAGATGGAATCATAATGCAGGTAGATTTACTATGGATGTATTTACTGTCCCATGCTGAAAAGGGATTACGTTTTTCATGGTATCTTATTATAAAATGCTAATGCAACAAGTATTGGTCACACTTTACTTGGATAGTCCGGATTTTCGATCTGTAGCTGCTCTACAAATGGGCATACTATCAACAAACTATCTGCTGATAAGCAAATGCTTGCTAAGGTTACGATTAGTGTTTGGAATAAGGGTAAGGGTTAAGGTTAGAGCTAGGGTTAGTAGATAGATGCTCTAGACTACAGATGGACTATCCAAATTGTTACCTAAGTATCATTGGCATTCCAATGGATGTACAGTATGCAGCTCAAGTTCTTATCTTACCATTGCATGACAAGCTTTGAACAGAAACTTGTGCGATAACTGCAATTAAGAGTTCAAATCTCATTCCTTTATAGTGTATGGTTTTAAACAGGGCATCTGAGTTCCTGGTGGTGTCCCAGGTCATCTTTTTTTGCCGTCACGTTGTGCATCTCAGAAGATTGCTATATCACATCAATGTAATTCCTTCTCCAGGTGTTGTACGGTCTAATCCGACTCCGCACTCCAAAAAGAAAACCCGGAACGGCATCTCTGGCTTGAGGCTGATAAGGAATGCTATAGAGTGATCCTCCTCAATTAATGTCTGGCTGTGACTGAATTATTAATGAAGGATTCACTTGAGTCTGACTTGCATGGCGGGGAGTGTGTGAGCACCCAGCATGGGCCCACCACAGGGGGAGTCAGGCTGACTCTCTGTTTAGCAGCACAGTAGGAGGAGAGCTTAGAGCTGAAACCGCTGTCGTGTCCCAATGCAGCCTGAAATACTTTGAAATAAGCCACACAAAGCTGTAGGAACAACAGAACAGTTTGCCATATGCAAATCTTACATTTCAATACACTTGACCTACAAAAATCCAGGGGTGGAATCCCCTCATGGAGAACTACTGGGTATGCTGGCTTTAGCGCCAACCTCATTGTAACACAGCTGATTCAGCTAATCAATGTCCTCGTTAGCAGCTAGTAGAATCAGGTGTGCTAGCTAGGGTTGGAGCAAAAGCCTGCAGGAGGGTAGCTTCTCAGGAGGAGGGTTGGCCACCCCTGTCCTATGATGAACATTCATATAGGCTAACACATTTCTCCCAGGATGACAACTGATTGCAATACATCCAGTATTCACTCACTTGCTGTACTTGTCGTCATACTTGCAGATGTAACTGAGGTGTGCAGCGAAGGCCTCCACAGCCAGCGGACAGGGAATCTCACCACTTTTCCTTTTGATGATCACCCCTAGAACCCAATACATGACTCAAACAGGACTAATGGGAGTTTTTTTTAAAGTATTATGTAATCATATTTTCAGATTGCAACTCCGTGACAAATTATAATACAAAAATTTGTGGCATATTATCTTGCACATAACAGTAAAGTAAACTGGATAAAGAACGCAGTTGTGATGCTGTAAATAACTAGACTGAATGCCTTAAAGTCTAATAATTATGGTTTCTCACTATAGCTTCAAAATAACCAATATATTCTGCGGAAAATACCTTGCTCTCTAACAAGCAAAATATGACTGCACGCTTACTAGTGTAGCTAGAATAAACGCCTTGTAAAAAGTATCAACCTAATACCTAAAACAGATCATGGGTGTACCACATGAAAAATAGATGAACATGAGGAGTTACAGTGTAACTATGGAGGTAGCTGCGAGGGAACGAGTCTAGTAGTCGCCTGGATCACATTGAGCCATTAGCAGGTCGTTGATATGTTTTTCTTGACTGAAACTCCATCTGTCGCTGACTCGCTTCCATTCAAATTATCCTCAGCTATCTAATGCTAATTACGCTAGATTTCACTCAGGTCCTACAGTGTAATGTTGAATGGAAATTGGAAAGTTACAGGAGGGCAAATTGAAAAAGAAACGCAAGATCAAAGAGTAAGCGCATATTCAGAAAAGTCGATGGAATTTTTTTGACAGAATTTAAAAATATAAATCGGGAAGCAGACTTGATAAAGTCTAAATCTGGAATTTGGAAATATGTCATACTCCGTCACCATTCCCTAGGCTTCAGTCTTTCACATGATTACTTCATTTCATAGCCATTTCACCAATGATACAGTGGTTTATTTATTCAAAAGGTAAAATAGTTCTCTCTGTAGCTATAATGACATGTTATGACCACCACTTACCCATCCAAACAAAATAATTAGTCTAGTCTGTATAAGATAGGAGGGACATACCGAAGGTTGGGGTGGGAGGGGGTTGTGTTTTGCTGTATTTTGGGTTCTTATATTATCTGTAGTCAGATATAATTTGTACTGCACAATGAGAACTAACAGAAAATAACCTATATCCTCTATAGCAGTGGTCACTAACCTTTTCTGAGTCAAGATAACTGAGTAAAAATGCAAGCCGAGATCTACAGCTCAGATTATTATTATTATAATTTTATTTTTTTAAACATGACTTAAAAAACGTAAGCCTATACAACATTAACCAATTAAAAACAGTTCTGTAGCAATGAGGTTTGTACAGTAGGCTAAAGGCCTAATACATTATCACTGCATATCAGCTATGCTTGAATTGCTCTGCAATGTTGTTCTTCTCAGACCATTTTGAAATTATATATTTTTTTAATTGGTATATGATCACACTTGTAATAGCTCATTTGTTGTATTACTTGTGAGGCCCGGCTGAGTGAGAATAATCATTAGTTGTTGTTTTTTACTGGACTGATGGCTTGCATCTGATGGTCAGTCTGATGGGAGGGAGCAGCGGTGAGGCTGCCTCACACCACAGTCACCATCCCCTTGCTCTCCCTCCGCTGAGAAAAGGGGGCACAGTCTTCCAACTGATGGTGAAACTCAAGTCACACTGCATTATTCCTGCCTCATGCAACAATTTATGAGAAAGTGAAATATTCCTTGATATAAAAAAAAGCTGCAAGCCGCTAATAATAACAACGCAAGCTTATCGGAACTCTATACTCATTCATTGCAGCTGCGGTGCTGGTTGTAGCGTGAGTGGAAGAAGGGAGACCGTGCATTTTAATGCTTATAAAAGTGTTGAACAAAGTGTTGATTAAGTTGTTATTCAGCACTGTCAAACATGAACTTACTCATAAAAACAGCAGTTCTTTGCTGTATTCGTTGAGTCTCTCTCTAGTCATGGTTTTAAAAGTATAGAATTCTCAACTTTGTGAATAAAAATTTCAAATATGTTTTAGTCTATGGATCGAGGAAACTGTGCAGACGTGGTGATCTGAGCTATCTGATTGGCCAGCCGTAGGCCTATAGGTGCACTTGATTTGCTCTCTGAGCCTGTCGTGTAGGCGGAGTTCTACCTTCAGACACATGAAATGGTTCAAAATGGGAATACTTTGCCTTCCTGGCATTAGGGCTGCTAAATCAAGTGCACCTACCACCAACAGCACGACCAGTCGATCGCCAGGTTGGTGACCACTGCTCTTCTATAGGATTAATTCAGATTGTATTCAACAAGAAAAATCCTCCCAAACACTTGAAACATTCAGCACTTCTTTTAACACAGCCATGAACAGAATCCAAACCCTCAATTCCACTCATCTACTCTGGATCCTTGCTGTTTATCTATCCAGATTTAATGCATTTTCCCACCTAATTTATTTTACAAATGGGATTAAATGTGTGGGGTGAGCGCCTTTCACATGCCACGGAACAGGGATTTTCTCCCATTTCCATTATCTCTGAACATCACTCATACAGGGAGAGACAGAGTGATGAGGTGCTACATCAGGGTTTCTCAGTCTACAGGGTAGATTAAGAGTGCATTAACAACTAGGAGTTACTGTGGTCTGTTAAATCCACATCATGTCAATGGTGGGTGGTGACTCATACTGTATCAGTCAGCCCTAAAGAGCTTAATAATGATGCTCCATTTCAGAGCATTATATTGACACAGTAGGCCGACATGATCAAAATAAAGAGAAACGTTTTGCTTTAAAATTGAAGGATGTTCACTCTAAAATCTATGCCCATGATTGAATACCATTTAAACATCCCCCTGAATGCATGTTCTGAATGAAAATGTATGAAAAAGAAAACATGGGTAATATCACATCAGTCCCAAAGCAGGTCTCCTTACCTTTCTTGGTGGGTGAGTAGGCGTTGGTAAGGAAGCGGAAGTGTCCCTTGTTGTACCAGCTGATGAGGGAGGTGTTACCTCTCATCATGCTGCAGGACTGGCCCCTCTGCTGGGGGCTCTCAGGGTTCACCAGCATGGACTGGGGCAGGCCGGTGCAGTCACTCTTTCTGGTGCTCAGCAGCCCACAGCAGTAGATCTCTGGCAGAGGACAAACACTCACCTTTAGACATCTGGGACACGTTCAGGATGGTGCAACATACAGAACGTTACAGATATAAATGTAATGAATGGAGATGACATAATTCCTTACTTTAAAATGTCGGAGGCACTTTATATTTGAACGAACCACCACACTGTATAATCTGTACATGTTAGCTGACTATTTCCCCTTCTTTCTTAAAGCCCATCCTCTCCCACCACCTGCAGTAATGATAGATGGCACAGATTGCAGGTGGCCAGTATGTGTTCAGATTGAGATCAGAGGATAAAGCCTAGAGGAGGACACCAAGAGGACAGACTCGCTCTCACACTACCTCTTACTCGGCAAGGGGTAAAAGAAAGACAATGGCGTTTTTAATTGAGCTGGAGCTGAACATGATTAATATCTCTATGTCAGCTGCTGCAGGGCTACGGGGCTGGTTTACTGTGGCATCACTTCCCCTCTCACCAGGCTGTTCACTTTGTTAATTAAAACAGTAGGATGAACTGGTGGTCTAGGTTTCTAAAATAAACCTTGGGAAAATTTACTGTACGTCATCTTTACAGTTTACTCTATGTCTGGTTGTGCAGCCTAGTGGGTGCTAGGCATGGAAGCAGCAAAATAAACAATTCACATGTTGGTTCTCAGGGTTAACTTCAATTGACGGTCTTCTTTTTCATTACTACAGTAGCAGGAGGACATGTACGGTAATTAAAAACAGCAGGGGATGAGCAGGGAGTGATGAGAAAGGAGATTACAGTACAAACTTTGGAAAACCATCCCCCTGCTAGCTAGCTGCCTTACAAGGGGGATTGAAAAACTAGCTAGGTAGAATACGCCATAGACCAAGCTATGGTAAGATAAGATTTCAGCGAAGACAAACACTGCAGTTAGCTACACTACATTTCCTTGACGAAGAACAACCAAGACCACAACAAAAACCATAGCCGAGAAAACAAATTGCTTTATTAAGAAACAATATGCTAAACTGAACAAAAATATGACGGCAACATGTAAAGTGTTGATCCCATGTTTCATGAGCTGAAATAAAAGATCAACATTTTTCCATACGCACAAAAAGCTTTGTCTCTCAAATTTCATGCACAAGTTTGTTTACATCCCTGTTAGCAGCATTTCTCCGTTGCCAAGATAATCCATCCACCTGACAGGTGTGGCATATCAAGAAGTTGATTAAACAACATGATCATTACACAGGTGCACCTTGTGCTGGGGACAATAAAAGGCGACTAAAAATTTGCAGTTTTGTCACACAACGCCACAAAAAAAGTTTTGAGGGAGCGTGCAATTGGCATGCTGACTGCAGGAATGTCCACCAGAGCTGTTGCCAGATAATATTCATTTCTCTACCATAAGCCACCTCCAACATCATTTTCGAGAATTTGGCAGGAGGTCCTCACAACAACAGACCATGTGTAAACACGCCAGCCTAGGACCTCCACATCCGGTTTCTTTACCTGCAGGATCGTTTGAGACCAGCCATCCAGACAGCTGATGAAACTGTGGGTTTGCAGAACCAAAGAATTTCTGCACAATCTGTCAGGAACCATCTCAGGGAAGCTCATCTGTGTGCTCGTCGTCCTCACCAGGGTCTTGACCTACTGAAGTTTGGCGTTGTAACCCAATTCAGTGGGAAAATCCTCACCTTCGATGGCCACTGGGACAATGGAGAAGTGTGCTCTTCACAGAAGAATCCCAGTTTTAACTGTACCGGGCAGAAGGCAGACACCGTCTACGGCGTCTTGTGGGTGAGCGGTTTGCTGATGTCAACGTTGTGAACAGAGTGCCCCATGGTGGCTGTGGGGTTATAGTATGGACAGGCATAAGTTACGGACAACGAACAAATTGCATTTTATCGATGTCAATTTGAATGCACAGAAATACCATGACAAGCTCCTGAGGCCCATTGTCGTGCCATTCATCCACCGCCATCACCTCATGTTTCAGCATGATAATGCACGACCCCATGTCGCAAGGATCTGTACACAATTCCTGGAAGCTCAAAATGTCCCAGTTCTTCCAGGGCCTGCATACTCACCAGACATGTCACCCATTGAGCATGTTTGGGATGCTCTGGATCGATGTGTTCAGTTCCTGTCATTATCCAGCAACTACAGCCACTGAAGAGGAGCCTGATCAAATCTATGCGAAGGAGATGTGTTGCACTGCATGAGGCAAATGGTGGTCACACCAGATACTGACTACTTTTCTGATCCATGCTCCTACCTTAAGGTATCTGTGACCAACATATCTATGTTCCCAGTCATGTGAAATCCATAGATTCGGGCCTAATTAATTTATTTCAATTGACTGATTTCTTGAACTGTAACTCTGTAAAATCTAATAAATTGTTGCATGTTGCGTTTATATTTTTGTTCAGTGTAGTTATGAACCGCATTTAGTCAATGGTTGAACCCCAAATGCACATGTCTCAGTTCAGTTGTGCACTACAAGTAAGCAAATGCACGCTAACATCAGACAATTTACCAGGTCCGGCATACGCTCCCTTTCCTGCTTTCTTGTCATTATTATAATCAACATTTGTACTGACTGATTAAAATGGTGTCGAGTTACTTTTCAGTGTGTTCCCAGAAAATCTGAAGTCGCCATCCACAAGTAAAGTAGTTAGGGGGTGCGAGTGCTGCACACGGTGCACCCAGGTAAAACAACTTTAGAATCATTGAGGGGGTTCGATTAATCTCACCCGGGAGCCATTGTAGGCATGTTTTGCATAGGCTAAATGTTGATTGCATTCGATTTGGAACCGGGCTGCCTCCTGGGCATGAGCCAGGTGCCCCGCTCTTTCCGACAGTCGGCTCAAATTAAGCACGTGTAGTAGGTAAGCACGTGTAGTAATGAGTAGGATTCTGTGTTCACATGCAAAATTGATTACTTTTGATTAAAATGCTTTATCTTCCGTCCCTCCCCACTTTCATAGCCCGGTGTACCCTGGGCCAGATTAATCGAACCCCCTCTCTGCTTGCTTAAATTGTGCGCCATTGCTGCGCATTCAAAATAAAATTACATGCTTGCTAACTTAGCTACATTATTACATGAGTCGGTTTTCAGAAAATCGACTGTTTTAGACTATTGTATTTTAACCAAGTGTGAGAAACAAACATTCAATCAGTATAGAGTGAATAAACCAAATCATTTCGGAACCGACGCTTCCAGACTCCATTTCAAATGGTCTGTCTAACTACATTTTTTAAGAACAGGATTTGTCGTGTAATATTTAATTATCTGTCTATAGATCTGAAGAGTGTGGGTTTGCCTCCCGGAGGATACATTTGGACCATTCATTTGTTTATAGTTTTGACAGCCCCCTCCCGCCACACACACACACACACACACACACACACACACACACACACACACACACACTTTCATTTATTAAGTGGCTCTTAAAAGAGCCTTTGAGTTCGTGGAGTGGCAGGCAAGTGTCAGTGAGTGTGGTGGTGTGTACTACTGCGTGCGTTTTGCTAGAACGGAGGAGACCTGCTCTCAGACTCTAAAGGAAGAGGTCGTTGCCCTCATCTCTGAAAAGCACATTACACGCTATGCCTACGGTACTGCCCAAGGACACAGTGCTTTATGGCAGAGTGGTGGATTGTGGGCATGCGCCTGTCAAGGAGAAATGCAAGCTGGCCCATGTAAAGCTGACAAACGACTTCAAAAAATTCAAATGGACTCAGTACACATGGTACTTCGGACAATACTTAAAATCTATGTTCTGTTCCAAATTTGTGAGTATTCCCATCTGTTTTCATATTTATACTACCCTTTATAAATGTGGGAATGTATGGTATTTTACTGGAGTTGGACAGCTGTGTACAGAATTACTGAGAACATTTGTAGCTAAAGGATTTATAGCACCTATCCAATGTCAGATATGTAAATATGTATATAATTGTTCTTAAGAGTGTTTTGTACTTTTATTTTACAGGTGTTTCACAGCAGTAGTTGTATCAGGAGTTACCAAAATTGCTCTTGAAGATCCACAGGGTTAGGCATGTTTTTATTTTTTCAAGCCTAGTACCATACCTGATTCTACTACTCAGCTGTTCATCAAGACCTTAGCTGTTCACGAAGACCAAAATCAGGTGTGGTAGAACTAGGCTTGAACAAAAACACCTGCATAAACCTGTAGCTTGTCAAGAGCAATTGTGGCCATCCCTGAATTGTATTTACATAGTTGACTATATCTGATGAATATACATTTGGTTGTACATTTTATATTTAGTGATAACTCACTTTTGTTTACAGGTAATGTTGTACTAGGCTTTCTTCAATAAACTTTTAAAAAGGTACATTTTCATGTAAATAGTTAATTGGTATATGTTGATTATTTGTGTATTGTCCAGGAGCTTGCTTAACTGTTTTAAGAGAGATAAGGGAATAAAATCCAGTTTACTACATATTTACTTAAATGGGTTTCTGGTTTTTCACTTCCCTCCAGAAAATCAACTGTTAATATTAAATAAATACTAACAACTACATTACTTATGTTGCCATTTGTCATTATTGTTTACTTTTACTGTTGTGTTCTAAAGTTGTTGAATAATCACCTTCCGGTGTAAAAAACATGGAAATTAAAACCAAAAAATAAACTTTTAAGTGAGAGGTAAGCATTGGTCTGAAGCTGGAAATTCACATGAGCACAACAATGCCTAATCCACCCATGCTCTACCAAGGTTTACCAACACACAGCTTTGACCTACTACAGTAACTATGTTGGTATTGTACTTCAAACTACAGTATGTGTAGGCAGAGTACTTAGGATTCAAACAGCCTAATTCATACTCTCTTCAGATGGACAAAGGACTTTATGGTGTCCTGCTATTAAAATTATATATATAAAATTTGGCTGTATGTATTTTTAGATATAGGCCTATTGTAAATGTGTATTATTGTTGTATCACCATCTTTATTACAAAAATAAATACAAGTACAAACATAACTTTAAGCTACATATTATTTTGACAAAAGTAATGAACTGTCCATTGATCAGCAAAGCAATTGATTGAACAGGCCCATGTTTGAAACACAAGTTGTTCTGAGCTTATGTCAATATTGAACAGGTAAGCTAACAGTTACAGAAATAAGGAATGCAGACAGCCTCTATCTATCTGAGCTATTGTGTCCAACACACCACCACCTGTTGTTATGTTAGGCAGCATACTGACCAAAAAATGTGGTTATTATATAATGCACCACATTACTCAATCAAGTCTGATGGTCTTGTACAGTGAGGGAAAAAAGTATTTGATCCCCTGCTGATTTTGTACGTTTGCCCACTGACAAAGAAATGATCAGTCTATAATTTTAATGGTAGGTTTATTTGAACAGTGAGAGACAGAATAACAACAAAAATATCCAGAAAAACGCATGTCAAAAATGTTATAAATTGATTTGCATTTTAATGAGGGAAATAAGTATTTGACCCCCTCTCAATCAGAAAGATTTCTGGCTCCCAGGTGTCTTTCATACAGGTAACGAGCTGAGATTAGGAGCACACTCTTAAAGGGAGTGCTCCTAATCTCAGTTCCTTACCTGTATAAAAGATACCTGTCCACAGAAGCAATCAATCAATCAGATTCCAAACTCTCCACCATGGCCAAGACCAAAGAGCTCTCCAAGGGTGTCAGGGACAAGATTGTAGACCTACACAAGGCTGGAATGGGCTACAAGACCATCGCCAAGCAGCTTGGTGAGAAGGTGACAACAGTTTCTGCGATTATTCGCAAATGGAAGAAACACAAAATAACTGTCAATCTCCCTCAGCCTGGGGCTCGATGCAAGATCTCACCTCGTGGAGTTGCAATGATCATGAGAACGGTGAGGAATCAGCCCAGAACTACACAGGAGGATCTTGTCAATGATCTCAAGGCAGCTGGGACTATAGTCATCAAGAAAACAATTGGTAACACACTACGCCGTGAAGGACTGAAATCCTGCAGCGTCCGCAAGGTCCCCCTGCTCAAGAAAGCACATATACATGCCCGTCTGAAGTTTGCCAATGAACATCTGAATGATTCAGAGGACAACTGGGTGAACGTGTTGTGGTCAGATGAGACCAAAATGGAGTTCTTTGGCATCAACTCAACTTGCCGTGTTTGGAGGAGGAGGAATGCTGCCTATGACCCCAAGAACACCATCCCCACCGTCAAACATGGAGGTGGAAACATTATGCTTTGGGGGTGTTTTTCTGCTAAGGGGACAGGACAACTTCACCGCATCAAAGGTACGATGGACGGGGCCATGTACCGTCAAATCTTGGGTGAAAACCTCCTTCCCTCAGCCAGGGTATTGAAAATGGGTCGTGGATGGTTATTCCAGCATGACAATGACCCAAAACACACGGCCAAGGCAACAAAGGAGTGGCTCAAGAAGAAGCACATTAAGGTCCTGGAGTGACCTAGCCAGTCTCCAGACCTTAATCCCATAGAAAATCTGTGGAGGGAGCTGAAGGTTCGAGTTGCCAAACGTCAGCCTCGAAACATTAATGACTTGAAGAAGATCTGCAAAGAGGAGTGGGACAAAATCCCTCCTGAGATGTGTGCAAACCTGGTGGCCAACTACAAGAAACGTCTGACCTCTGTGATTGCCAACAAGGGTTTTTCCACCAAGTACTAAGTCATGTTTTGCAGAGGGGTCAAATACTTATTTCCCTCATTAAAATGCAAATCAATTCATAACATTTTTGACATGCGTTTTTCTGGATTTTTTTGTTGATATTCTGTCTCTCACTGTTCAAATAAACCTACCATTAAAATTATAGACTGATCATTTCTTTGTCAGTGGGCAAACGTACAAAATCAGCAGGGGATCAAATACTTTTTTCCCTCACTGTAAGTATAAAAGGTAGTGATGCACCGATATGACATTTTTTGCTGATACTGATATCTGATATTTTCCTTGCCAAAAAAAACAATACCGATATTTATTTTTTGCAGCCTTTTAAGCATTCTAGTACAGTTAAATAGTTAACACACACATGGACGCAGCTGTCTAAGGCACTGCATCGCAGTGCAAGAGGCATCACTACAGTCCCTGGTTCGAATCCAGCCTCCATCACATCCGGCAGTGCATAGGGCGGTGCACAATTGGCCCAGCGTCGTCCGGGTTTGGCCGTCATTGTAAATAAGAATTTGTTCTTAACCGACTTGCCTAGATAAATAAAAGGGGCACACACACAAAAAATATTTTGTTGGCATTTACGTATGTCCCCATTACCAGTAAAACATAATCAAAACCCATTTCTTTCACTTACTTGCTGTGCTGTTTCATTGTTCATTTCTTCAGTCGTTTCATTCTCAACCAGGATTTCTATGGAACGCCGTTTGGGTCTTTGCGTGCCAAAAAAGATGCACGTCAAATAACACTATTTGACGTGTCAAATAAGCTTGTTGACAAACCAGGATCTGAATTTGACAAATAAATTATAAAATTAAGTAATTATTACACATTGATTACACTATCACTTGTATTTCATATGTCACAACGATTCATCGATACGTATGCTATGATGCTGGTAAGTTGTCTCGCGTACCTACAGTGCTGGTCATTAAAAAAAAGCTAGCTAGCTCATGGATGCAAACAATGTTCTCCCCCAAAAAATTGCAAAACGACAATCTGTTTCAGTAGCTATAGTTAGCTAGCTATGTAGCAATCTAAAATAACCCTAATTTATAAGGCAGTTCTTATTTAATGGTGGTCGGACCCATCTATGTGAAGCTAGCCACAATAAGGATTAGCCACAATAGTGGACTTTAAGGTTAGCCTTCAAAATAAAAGTATGTCATAATTCTACTATTTGTATTCATTTGCATCACTGTCAATGACATACTTTTATTTTGAAGGCAAACCGCAAAATCCACTATTGTGCCGAATCCTTATTGTGGCTAGCTTCACCACACATAACCCGGTCAGGTCGAACCTCACTAGCCAGATGAAGCTAGCTGGCTGCTTATAACGTTAGCTTTGGGCAACAGGGTTAAGTAGCTGGCTAGCTATTTATTTTCATGAAGTGAAGTTCAATTTCAATAGGCGAACAACAAGTGGCAAACTAGCTAATACTTACTCACAAGGATTCCTAAATCATTGCTAAGAATAATGAAAATGACTGCAGTTTCTACTGGTCATTGTTTTCAGGCTGGTTGTATTGGTGCTAGCTAGGTTTTAAGCTAAAGCTAGCTACCCCAGAAGTTGCGGCCGAACAAATTATGCTTTATTACCAACGCGGTATTGTAAACACATCGTTCGTGGCCGGTGTTTGCAGACTTGTTTTGTACAGCTTTGACAGTGCTACTGTATCTTTTTTGACACGCAAAGACCCAAATGGCGTTCCATAGTATGTATGTCGTGAAGCTAATAGCAGTGGCGCTATTACTATTACTAACTCAACATCTGAAAAAGAGCGCACTTGGAAGTGTGTACCGGTGCTCGAACAGTCGGCGAAAGCCAACATCACCCACGACAGAGAGCGTTTGATTGTCAAGGGCAATGAATACCATTATCTTGTCTTTAATAGATTTCGCCTTTGAGTTGTCTCGCTGAATTTTTTTTACTCTTTCAAATGACTGCTCGACTTGTTTGACTGCTCGATCCACACAGCATTGTGGGCTAGGTTAGGGATGCTGTGTTGCAAGTGTAGCGCAAAATTTTACCTGGTGTCATCATGTCATGTACATACGTTATATAGGTATGCACGGCAGCTTTGACATCGTTTTTTAACATCGGCATTAAACTAGACATTGGGCCGATACCGATATTGGCATTTTTAGCTAATATCGGCCAATTCCGATATGTTTACCGATATATCGTGCATCCCTAATAAAAGCAAAGCTTGATTTCATTCAATAATTATTATTTTTTTAATCACAAAAAAGGTAGTGTAATGGGATGTCTTACTGTGTTGTGTGAAAAATCCAATACTTTACCTTGTATGAGGTAAAAATCACATTGTTGTGAAAGCACCTCCTCTAAGAGTATGGATTAGGCTGTTTGAGAAGGTTTGAATACTAAGCAACCTGCCTACACATAGTTTGAAGTACAATACCAACATAGCAACTGTAGTAGATCAAAGCTGTGTGCTGGAAAACCATGGTAGAGCATGGGTGGAATAAGCATTGTGGCGCTCCTGAATATCCTTTCTTTTTAAGCTTCAGACAAATGCCTCCTCCCCATTTAAACAGTTTTTTGTTTTTAATAGAGAAAGGATAGAGAGAAAGAAAGTGATGGGGAGAGAAAGAGACAGAGAGAGGGAAAGAAAGACAGACAGACTGAGATTAACATATACCCTGTTTCTCAAACTCCTGGTACAGGTTGAGGCTGGTGATGCTGGGTCCGGTGAAGATGATGCTGTTGCGGCCTGAGAGGTTCTGACACAGCTGTTTGGCCACCATACTGTGGAGCTGAGGCTTGTTCTTCAGGGTGGCCAACCCATCAGGACCCCGGCCCTCCTTTAGATGCACATAGATCTGGAAGAGAGATAGACAGTCAAAGCCACGATAATGTCATACATTGACATATAGAAATCAATAATGATCTGTGTAGCAGCTATCGTACCAAGTGTTCCAATTAGCGACCTTGATGTGGCTCCTACAATCTGAATCACTGGCCTGGCTTAGCTCCATTGATTACAATTTACATGTAAATATTACTCTGATCAGACAAATTGATTGACAGGCTAGTTATCATCACACAATGTAATTTATCATTTACAATATGAACCCTGTTGTTTAGTAATAGATGAGACATTAACAGTCGTTGTCTTGCAAATTACGTAAGAAAATACATAATAGATTAATTCTTCTTCCCACCAACTGGGACGGGCGTGCATATCCATTAATTCTCATGCCTTCCTGGGTCTGTTTGAGGCTTGGGGCAGCAGTCATTTGGTTATACACCCACCAAGAGCAGAGAGCAATTATACTAAGTGGACTGGCACTTTATTTTCCAAGCAGTGACTGGGCATTGCACTAATGGAATCCCATTGATTCACTCTATAACTTTTCACATTTTTTCTTATCTTCTCCCTATGGCACATTTCTGCCATAAAAGAAGGCATTTCAGAGCCAAAAGAAACCGATCGGCTTGTAAAGGCCTAACTCCTGGGAAACAACAACAGAACATTGGGTCTGGAGACTGATTGAGGCACTGGATGGTCCCATATCAGTCATCCAATCACACAGTTTGCCTGGATCTCTCAGCTGTCTGAGTGAGTGGGAAGGGTTACACTAGTCCTGTCGTATTCTAGAGTCTAGACGAATGGCAGGCAGTCTTGTGTAATTCCCGGTGAGGTTGCACAGGGGGTAATTGAAGGTGCACAGTCTTTGTCACAAAGTTGGCAAAGCACTAGCTCCCGGATATAATAGTATAAATCCAAGAGGTTACAGTACAGTCCCTCCCCTCATTTTTTCTCCACTGCTCTCACCATCTCTCTTTGTCTCATTTACACAAACATAACATGATACATGTACACACACACTGTACCTGACAGATGAAGCCAGTGGATGTGCATTGGCGGACCCACAGACTGAACTTCCGCTTCCTCCTCTTCCTCAGCTCTCTCTCTGTACAGGTGGTGATGAACACCGGGTCCTCATCAATCAGAGGCTCATGGAGCACCTATGGAACAGTGGGAATATACAGTTCATATTCAAAGGCGTCCATTCAGCCAAGACCAGGTATATAACCAGGGATGGCACCATGGCAGCGGTTTCTGACTGATTGTACTGTATAAGATGCATGTGTGTGGACTACAGACTAAGGCTAGGTAGCATCTTATCACAAAATGTAGGATATCAAAGTGGATGGAGGACCCAGGCATGCGTTGCCACAGTGATTTCCCAACGGGACCAAGGAGACACAACGAGGCACAGGTGGTGTTTGTTTAGCCCAGAGCAGAACAGGCAAACCAATACTGTATATGCACTGCCTGCTACCTCTCTGTTAATTAACTCACACCTCCTACCACTGGGGAGCCACACAGACACACCACCTGACTGAGAAGAAGTACCTAGAATATCTGCTCGGTCTGCAGGAGAGCCAGAACTCATTAGGGAGCAGGGATTTCAGACCTGCAACAGAAGTGAGTGTGTGTATCAGATTGAGCACTGTAGATAAGGTGTGATGAGGTTGTTCCAGGTTGATTTTCACCCCTATCGATTTGTTGTGATGATACAACAGAAACACCTGGCTTCTTTACAGGGAGTCAAAGAGGTAAAAAAGATAGAGACAATGTTGACAAGAGGAGTTTGAGACATTAATTATTCAGTTGGAAACAAACAGCAACTGTTCATAACTATCCACAGGTCTCCTGAAAATCCTGAAAATGATTCACAAAAGGATTTTTAAAAAGAATTCAGTTATTCCTGCATGGGTGAAGTCAGTGACAGGTGAACACATTCTGTTTAAATGTGTGTTGTCTGACTTTTCCCTGCTGCCTGGCTATAGACCTGTCCTTCATAACCTTCTACTAAGTGCTCTACTGGTAAATTACAATCATCTGTTATGCTCTATTGGTCTTTGGCCTGTGGGGGCTGAATGTCTATCAAACCCATTTATCAACCCCAATGACTTCATCTCAGTGGAGGCCATGATACAGATTCCTTCTATCAGTCTTCTCTCTGTCTCTTGCTGACAGCTACTGCATTAGCTAAGATCAGTGGCAGTTTGACAACCATTACCTGAGGGAAATACACAGTGTCTGACAAGATAGCGATGGAAACAAAAAAAGGTACACCTATTTGCCAGACCTTCTTAATTTGCTGGATCTCTAAACAGAGTTGTTTGTGTTGTCTACATTAATGAGAGAGAATATTTTTTTTTTACAGCTAGCTAAGCAGAATTGTTAATGCCACAAAGCTCAGCAATTTTTATTTATTTTCCAAAGAACCCCTGCTATGCCAGAGATGCACTGGAAGGCACTATCTGCTTTGACATGCACCGTTCCTTTCATTTTAAAAACTTGATTTAACACATTTCTATAAAGGCTTTTGTTATGCTTATTATACAGATGTAGGACCTTAATTTGATCACCCTTTTGCAGGAGAACTTTCCTGCAATGCAGGAAATGTAAAACGTGTAGTGAATGAGGTTTAAAAAGACTTCTGAAGTTTGTAGTTTCCACTTTGAAATTTCAGACTAGATTTTTACCTTACAAATTATTGAACAACCCCTACAAAAATGTCCATTAATTATAATCCACATACTAAATAACATTTCCTGTTGCTGCATTATTCATTTTCTGCTGTAGCAAACTGGCTCAAATTAAGATCCTACTGTAAATCTGTAAAAGGCAGAAGCTGAAGAAGGTAGGCTTCACAGACAGCAAAAACAGTACATGGAACATTTTGCGTAGACAATTTTTCTTCACCACAGCCAGGGAAAATGCATTCATTATTCAGACAGGACATCCACCCCTAGTCTGTGCTGATCAGAGCCCCTGGCAGAGGCAGCCCAATCAGAGACATGTTAGCAGCACATCCCACTGTGGAGCTATGGAGGGTATGTTTTACGTCATACCTTTACAGCTACTGGACTAGATGGTACTGGGCAGTAAGTGTAGATAATAAGAAAGAATGTCTGGGTGAAAGTATTTGCATTGGCGAATGATAAAAAGGTTTTGTACAGTGCCTGTTGGATTGTACACACACAGAGAGAGAGAGAAAACAAGAAAACCAGAGAGAGAGAGAGAGAAACACCCTTATCTGAGCTGAGATACTGAGGCTGTCATCAGTGCTGTGCTGTGTCCAGACTCCAGCCTTGGGGGCCCTGACCTCTAGGCCAGAGGCTGTGGTGTGAAGGTGCATTCCCTATCCCTCAGCTCTGACTGTGTGAGTCTGCCTCATTTCCATTTAAACTCCTGGGAGTGAAGTAGAGCAGAGGGGAAGGGAAATGCCCTCTCAGAACTCCTCTCCTGTCAGCTTCGGGAGGTAGCAGTGCCCTGCTTTGATCCTTCATGTCTGACAGGGAATTTACATGCAACGCACAATGCCTGATCACCAGGGAGCACGCGGAGGAAATCTGTCAGCCTCCTGTACACTGTGTATATAGCTGAGAATACACTACTTCTTGGCTGACACATTGGGCTCATCCAAGAGTTATTCTCAGATACAAGTGTTGGGGCCGGGACGATACCAGTATCGCGATACTCGTTAGTATCGTGGCAAGGATACAAAACACGAAGCAGATTTGACTTCTTTAGGAAAACTGCCCTAATGTTGGAAACAAACATCATTATGCTGTCATCCAGAGTTACATTTATTTATTTTCCAAGCTATAGCATATTTTACATACAGCAGGTTTTTAAAGAGCGAATTAAAAACTAGATATCAGTCTTGGGGATGTGGTTCGATGTGGCAGTTATTGACGTTTGTCCCCCATGGGACACCATAGGAACAAAGCCAGTATTACTTCCACAAAATACTCAGTATGAATCTAAGATACACTCTATATACACAAAAGTATGGACACTGCTTCAAATTAGTGGATTGGGCTATTTCAGCCACACCTGTTGCGGACAGGTGTATACAATGGAGCACACAGCCATGCAATCGCCATAGACAAACATTGGCAGTAGAATGGCCTTACTAAAGAGCTTACTGACTTTCAACGTGTCACTGTCATAGGATGCCACCTCTCCAACAAGTCAGTTCGTCAAATTTCTGCCCTGCTAGAGCTGCCTCGGTCAACTGTAAGTGCTGTTATTGTTAAGTGGAAACGTCTAGGAGCAACAATGGCTCAGCCGCAAAGTGGAAGGCCACACAAGCTCACAGAACAGGACCGCAGAGTACTAAAGCGCGTGGAGCGTAAAAATCATCTGTCCTTGGGTTGCAACACTCACTACCGAGTTCCAAACTGCCCCTGGAAGCAACGTCAGCACAATAACTGTTCATCAGGAGCTTCATGAAATAGGTTTCCATGGCCGAGCAGCTGTACACAAGCCTAAGATCACCATGCGCAATGCCAAGCGTTGGCTGGAGTGGTGTAAAGCTCGCCACCATTGGACTCTGGAGTAGTGTCAAAAAAAATTCTGGAGTGAAGAATCACGCTTCACCATCTGCCAGTCCGACAGACAAATCTGGGTTTGGCAGATGCCAGGAGAATGCTACTTGCCCCAATGCATAGTGCCAACTGTAATTTTTGGTGGAGGAGAAATAATGGTCTGGGGCTGTTTTTCATGGTTCAAGATAGGCCCTTTAGTTCCAGTGAAGGGAAATCTTAACGTTACAGCATACAACGACATTCTAGACCATTCTGTGCTTCCAACTTTGTGGTAACAGTCAGCATGACAATGCCCCATGCACAAAGCGAGGTCCATACGGAAATTGTTTGTCGAAATCGGTGTGGAAGAACTTGACTGGACAGAGCTCTGACCTAAATCCCGTCGAACACCTTCGGGATGAATTAGAACGCCGACTTCAACTTCTAATCGCCCAACATCAGTGCCCAACCTCACTAATGCTTGTGGCGGAATGGAAGCGTTTTCTATCAGAGAAGTTGTTTATTGCTCTTAGTTGAGCTTTAAAAGGTTTTCGTGTTTTAATTTTGGCATGGAAAAAAATATTGCGATACTGGTATCACAGCCCTAACAAGTGTTATACAATTTATTAAATTTGATTGGGCATTTTCATTCCTTCTTATTTCTTTTCTAAAATGTTATATTGGTTGTCATATTGGGAAAGTCAGTTGTACAACAATGCATTCAACTGAAATGTGTCTTCCGCATTTAAAAATTGAGCACACAGAAATGCAATCTCCATAGACAAAAATTGGCAGTAGAATGGCCCTACTGAAGAGCTCAGTGACTTTCAGTGTGGCACCGTCATAGGTTGCCATCTTTTCAATAAGTCAGTTCGTCCACCTACTTTTGACCATGTAGTGTAGATTTCCAGTTACAAACTGGGTGGTTCGAGCCCAGAATGCTGGTTGGCTGACAGCTGTGGTATATTAGACCAATAAGAAGTGCCTCATCTGCAGAGTGGACATCGAGGCGCAGTTTGTCTGCCGTTGAGAGTTGATGCTGTTTTTCTAACAACTCTTTGTTGGAATTTTCTCACACACCTTCAGCAGCTGATACTCAACCATCAGTAAAAATGATAATGTTCTTGTAGAGAAATGTCAACTATGTTGAAGCAAGTAATGAAAACAAACATCCATGGAAAATGAGAGAAAATAGCACCAGGCTCAAATCCAGTAAAGGCGATTACTGGAGGTCTTTAAGTGTGTTTTATTCTTTTCTTTTTTTTTTGTCCCTTGTTCTTACCAACATCTCCCTCTCACGTCGCTGCTCATAGTAATACACATAATCGATATCCACGTCATCGGCGCACGGGGAACAGTGGGTTAATTGCCTTGCTCAGGGGCAGAACGACTGATTTTTTTACCTTGTCAGCTCGGGGATTCAATCCAGATCCCTTTCGGTTACTGGCCCAACGCTCTAACCACTAGGCTACCTGCCACCCCGTGATTTATATGGGTTGTTAATTTGATTGTCATATTGGTTGTTATATTGGGATGTCTGTGTCAAAAAAGTAACTTAAAACTGAAGTAGAACGGAGGACAGGTATGAGAAATCCCTGCCATGGCCTGACACAGTGGCAATCACATGTAATTATTTCTGTGAGGTCAACAACATTTCAACTTCGTATCCTCCCAGCCCACTTCTTCCTCCCAGCCCACTTCTTCCTCCCAGCCCACTTCTTCCTGGCACAGAAACACAGACAGGTTGTCCTCCTTTCAGAAAAGTTCACATTGCCAAGGTTCTGAAAGAGATGGTGGAATCTTCATGGGAGGTTGCAAATTGACTCATGTCAATCAATTCAAAATGCAGCAAGGATATTCAGTGTGCATTGGCTTGTTCTGAACTTAATCTGAACCAATCCCTCTTGATTAGACAACCCAAATACACATTATTCAGCTGCTGCCAGATGTGAGATTAACATTTGAATAGAGTTTAATTAGACAGAAAACAAGTTTACTCTTCACAGAACAATGCTTTGGGAGCTGAATATTTAACTGTGAGTCTGTTCTAAACTAGGACAAACATGGACACAATGTACTATTGTTCCAGGAATGTTTGTCCAAAAGACAACCTACCTATCTGAAGAACACTGTGTTGTATTTTGAGTCTGTTCTAAATGTACCCAGAGCTGGGTACACCAAGCTGTAATATCCTGTGTCTGTTTGTGTTGTAAATATTTACAGTGCAGGATACTGAACTGTAATATACAATAACTGATGTGTATCATCTAAAAGGTGATCTAAAAGTTGTTATGATCTAAAATGGTTAATTTAACTCAATATAATGTAACTGTCATCTGCAGGTGTTGCAACCGGTTCAGGGAACAGAACTGAAAACTGGAAAATAACAAACCTTTTTCAAGGAACAGAATCAGAACCGGGAACGAAAGTGATTCATACTGTTCTGGAACAGAACCATTATTTTGAAAGCATGAGAACTGCTTAATAACATTTTATGTTCCAGGCATTTTTTTCTAGTCCCACAAAAAAACACCAACAAAACACCTATGCAAAGCCCTCCCTCTGTCACTCTGAAAAATATTCCAGTGTCTGCCTGAATGCTGAAAATCTTTGCTAGTGTGTGTGCATATTTAGGCTACATGCCCCTCCCCTACTGTACTGACGTTACAAGTGTAATTCAGAAGATAGGGAGAGATTAATTAGCTTGAGAACAATGGATTAATTTTCTATGCTAGTTAAAGATACTATAGGCCTAGTTGTGACATTTCACGTTGAATTTTTTAACTACAAAAAGTAAGATGTGTTTTTAATTATTGTGCCCCTCTGCACACACAAGCTATATAGCTAGCTAGCTCCAGCTTGTTAGCTAGCTAGCTCAAAGGACATTCAAAGTTCCTCCCTAGAAGCCGCTCCTCCTAGGTATAATTCGGTGGTCCTAATTCAGATAATGCATGTCATAACAAGATGCCCAGCGCTTCAAGCCTCCTCCTCAACCCACTCTTGCGCTCTCCCCACCCGCAACATTTCAGTCACATCTTGCGCTATAGGCTACACTTGTCTGCCCATCACACATGTAAACAACTAGCTTGCCTCCTCTATCCACACTGATTGGTGAAGTAAACTTGAGCTAACATTGAAGTCAATGAGCTAACTGTAAAGAATTGTGTATTTCACAGGTTAAAAAAGGAACTATATAAATCATACCTTTTTTTGGTTCGACCGGTTCAGAACATTATTCTGCTGGTCGTAACAGTGTAACAGATCAAAAGAAATTGGGGAAAATAAATATTTTTGGTTCCAACCCCTAGTCATCTGTACTAAACGTGTCCAAAGCTAAACAGTTCACACCGCAGCCCAGCGCCATACCTGAGTCTGAGAGGGGCGGAAGGTGCTGCAGCCGAACGACTGCTGCAGTGAGTCCAGGAAGGGCTGGATCTTGTAGAGGCCATGGCTGCCGTGGCTGGAGCGGAAGGCCACGATATGGAAGTACTTGAGGATCTTCTCGAAGCGTGCCTGGCTCATCTTGAGTGCAATGCTGCGATTGCTGAAGAAGCCGCTGCTCCAGATACTGAGCACTGACTCACAGCGGTGAACGCTGGTGGAAGTCACGAAGCCCAGGAAGGCCTTCATCTCAGCCGCCGTCACATTCCGCCAGCCCTCGTCGCTGCCGAAGCGCTCCTGGTACTTCTTGGCGTACATGTTGGTCTGCATCACCATGTTCTGGATGGCGTTGTCGGGCACAAAGAGCTGGAAGAAGTCCATGCAAGTGGCTGTGGCTGGCATTCTCTGGATAGGGCCTGGTGACAGGGAGAGAGACAGACAGATGATGGAGCTGCAGTCAAAGCATCACTCGCCCATTTCAAAACCTGCCTCAGATTGTTATTTTCATTTGACAGCATCAATCACACATTACTTGTAAATTGAGTCTTACTTTTAAACGACTATGATTTTTTTTAAAGTTACAGTACTTTGACAGTATGGAGCTCTTTTGTGCATAGAGTTATTTTGTACTCTAAAAAAGCAAAACGCATAGGCCTGCATATGAACCAACATTTCTTTCCAGTCTTTGTGATTTGGATTGCAGGTCACTGTCAACCCTCGGGCTGCAATCAACTTCTATTCAACATGACAGTAACCATAATGTCATCGAAACAAGAATACAGCTTTTTGGGCTTGAAGAAATGGTTCATTAATATAATATGTTACAACACTATCGTGGATGAAAACAGCCATTGTCTTGTCTCGAACATGTCAGATGAAACACAATTAATTCCTGCTTATGCAAGCCGACAGCTATAACCTTGTTTAGGTCAAGCCCACTCATCGACATTGACATACTAGTTTCCATTCATGTTAATCAAGTCAAGGCTAACTTGGTGAATGAAAATCTTACCTTCTCATTTAATATAATAATAATTTAATGAAATCACAAGTCCAATACAGCAAATGAAAGATAAACATCTTGTGAATCCAGCCAACATGTCCGATTTTTAAAATGTTTTACAGCGAAAACACAACATATATTTATGTTAGCTCACCACCATATCCAAAAAAACACAGCCATTTTTTCACAGCAAAGATAGCTTTCACAAAACCCACAAATAGAGATAAAATTAATCACTAACCTTTGAACAACTTCATCAGATGACAGTCATATGACATCATGTTATACAATACATTTATGTTTTGTTCGATTATGTGCATATTTATAGCCCCAAATCGTGGTTTTACATTGGCGCGATGTTCAGAAATGACTCCAAAATAGCGAAAGTAATTACAGATAGCCACGTGAAATACAGAAATACTCATCATAAACTTTGATGAAAGATACATGTTTAACATATAATTAAAGATACACTGGTTCTTAATGCAACCGCTGTGTTAGATTTAAAAAAATAACTTTAGTAAAAAGCACAGCATGCAATAATCTGAGACAGCGCTCAGCCATTCTCCGCCATGTTGGAGTCAACAGAAATACGAAATTACATCATAAATATTCCCTTACCTTTGATGATCTTTCATCAGAATGCAGTGCCAAAAATCCTAGTTCCACAATAAATCATTTTTTTGTTTTATAATGTCCATTACTTCTGTCGAATTAGCAACTTTGGCTAGCATGTGTAGTTCACGTGTCCATAGAACTTTACGCTAATGAACGAAAACTTCAAAAAGTGATATTACAAATCGAATAAACTGGTCAAACTCAGTTGAGAAACAATCTTCAGGATGTTTTTCTCATATATATCCAATAATGTCCCAGACGGAGCATTTCTTCATGTCTATATAACGCATTGCAGACAAGGACATGACATTCCCAGTGTGCATGGCCAAGAATATGCCTGACCTGTCACTCCAAAGGCTCTCATTCGGTCCCACATCAGGCTAGACACTTCATTCCACGTTCTACTGCCTGTTGACATCTAGTGGAAGGCGTATGAAGTGCATACAGATCCATAAATATAAGGCATTTGAATAGGCGATGCCTTTCACAGCGACCCATTTCAGAATTTTCACTTCCTGTTTGGAAGTTTGCCTGCCATATGAGTTCTGTTTTACTCACAGATATAATTCAAACAGTTTTAGAAACTTCAGAGTGTTTTCTATACAATAGTAATAATAATATGCATATCATATGATCTAGGACAGAGTACGAGGCTGTTTAATTTGGGCACCAATTCATCCAAAAGTGAAAATGTCACCCCCTATCCCTATTAACTAATTTGGCAATGTGTAAGATTAAGGTAAGGCGGTCCTCCTTTAAGACTGACTTAGTCTTCCAGACAGTGAACTCTAGCATTTAGAGCCAATTAATAGAGAATAGACAGGCGTGACTCTCTTTCAATTAAAAGCTGATGATCCATAAGGTGTAATAAAATGATCAGCTGTTATTCGTGTGAGAGAGAGTCAGACCTATTTTTCTTGGCACACTTGTAGCAAGCACATTTACTGGAGTGAGAAAATGTCTCTAAACAGCAGTCTAAATTCAGGCCCAATTAACCACATAAGGAAGACTGTTTGGGTTAGACCATTTTTAAAAGCTATTTAGCTAAAAGGAAGATTCTCATGTCCTCTCTAATGTCCCTAAGAGATAAGGAAAATGTTGGGTCTTAAAGGGACCAAAATTAACTAGTTTAGTTTGCTGAAGAAATACAGTAGATTTTTACATTACTGCTCTTGCACTGAATGTACAGGACAGGTTGACCGTGCTACAAGTTGTTACTTTTAGGCACTTAGTCCTGTATAGTTTGTAACTATTGTAGCTCACCAATTCCTCAAACCCAGCCTGAGAGATACATCTAAGTAGGCTTCAGGCCAAAGGGTGTCTCACACTGCAGAAATTGTTTCAAAAACCACTAATTTAATCCAGTAGACTTTCAAACTTGACAGCAATACAGCATGACTGCCTTAGATACAGGGATTTCCAAAGACAGATTCATACAGGTTTCCACAAAAGCAATACAGTAAACAAAAGTCATATCAAAAATACTATGCATAATAAATATTTTTTATGGAATAGAATTGTTTTATTCCCTTGATTAAGAATTCCTATCTGAGAAGAGTTTTCCCACATTTTCAGCACATTATGATAAATTATTTCTATCCCACACCATTAACTGATAGCATAGGATTAAGGATTTTAAGAAGTCTTCTGCTACTGAAGACATCAGTAAGAGGAGCCTCAAAAGCATTCACTAACCACTGCATATACTACTCTCCCATAATCCTGCCTTTACAGCTCATATTTAAACTAGGGTGTAAGTTATTCTGTTAGGCAACAACCACATGGGAGAGTTCCACAAAAAACATATAATGGTACATATTCTGTAAGAGATACATTTTTATTAGGATTGATTAATCATTCAGATTGAAAAGATTACTGTGTTGGCTGCGTTTACCACAAAAGTAACCCACCGGGCACACACTGGTTGAATCAACATTGTTTCCACATCCTTTCAACCAAATTACGTTGAACCAATGGAATAGAAGTTGAATTGACATCTGTGCAAAGTGGGAAGACACTGATTCTACAACTACAGTAATGTACACACTAAATGCAGGGGGTTGGTATTCAGATTATGTAGGTTTTGAAATCAAATGTCAGTCTTTCAGGCACGGAAACAGACTTGCACCTTTTTGACATTAATCGGTCTGAAATGACTGAAAATACTGCGGTACAGTGTTTATAATAGGAACATATTGTAGATAACGTATGTCACATTCAACAAAGTCAAATGGAGCTGGATTGAATCCAAAGGCTTTCTATCATAAACATTTTACATAATATATTGTTATACATTATACTGTAATAAAATATACTGTAACTCATGGGGGGGGGGTCCTAATGTGCATACGCATCACCGCAGTGATTTTACTAGGATAATGATGTAAACCAATAGGATGACATTTCAGACCCATGGACATGCTTACTAAGTACTCCCTATCCCTGTAATAGCTGTGTGATTTTCACAATGGACTAAATATCAATCATACAGACTCCATCTCTCATTTTGCCTATGAAAACTGCATGTTGTGCAGACATTTTTCAAAGGTTATATTTATGTATGTAGGAGTAATGTTCCCATATTTACTCTGTCAGCAAAGTCAAACCCACATCTCAAGCTCCACATGAACATTTTGTTTCTCTAGTTGGACCTTGCACTGGATATCCTTGTCCTCAGTGAGCACCCGCTTGCTGCATCCAAACCTTCAGTTGAGTTAACCTTACCACAGAACCACCTCATGTTCATCTTTCCTGGCCACACCAGCCCTGTGTCCTGCCTATTTGCTCATCTACTAATGGGTTTGATGCAGTCAAGCTTTTACTGCTCATTCAATATACCTGCCAGCACTACCATTTGTGTCAAAAGTCTCAAATAACTTATAGGGAAATACCTAGTCCAATGCACAACTGAACGCAATCAACCGAAATGTGTCTTCCTTGATCATTTGATGATCCAAGATGGCGTAGGCAGTGAAGACGTGTTTTTGTTCGTCCTCTTGTGTACTTTTGTATTTTTCTTCTTTTTTGTATATATTTAAATTTTATTTTCACTCTTTTCCATTTTAATTCGATTATACCTTCCGGTAACCTGCCTCACCCAATGTGATACGGAATCGCTATTATTTGTAATTTTAGAACACATTCAAGAACCACCAGAAGTTAATTAGCTACAAGCTATTTAGTCATTGTTAGCCACTGCTAGCGGCTTTTACCTTCTGCACAGATACCAGCCCTGTTTTTTAGCCTGGATAATACTCGCCAATCTACCAGTATTGGACTATCTCTCCACTACAACGCCGGATTCCTGCCGTAATCCCTGGACCACCACTTCTGATCTTCACAGCTAGCTAGTGGCTAACGCCCCTGCCACGAAGCTAGCACCAGTTAGCCGTGAGCCAGGCGCATCTCCCGGCTAGCAAACTAAATTCTACAATACTTCTTTCGCCATCTGGCTTAGATCCTCTGTCGACACGGCGCCCCGCCGCACCACCACGACTGGTCTGCCGACGAATGCTCCATCTGCTGTGCCTTCAACCGGCCTCCGTCGGAGTAGACGCTCCTACTAGCCCCGGGCTACTAACTTTAAACGCCGTGTCGCCCGCGTGTTAGCGTAGTGGCGACTACTCCGCGGCTTCCCTGTTCCATCTACTGCTGCCCCCTGGACACTATGATCACTTGGCTACATAGCTGATGCCTGCTGGACTGTCCATTAATTCACGGTACTCCATTCTGTTTATTTTTTTTAATCTGTCGGCCCCAGCCACGAACTCAGGCTCTGGGTGTAGTTATTCCGACCCTCTCTGCCTAGTCATCGCCATTTTACCTGCTGCTGTTGTGTTAGCTGTTAGCTGATTAGCTGTTGCTGTCTCACCTGTTGTCTTAGCTAGCTCTCCCAATCAATACCTGCGATTACTTTATGCCTCGCTGTATGTCTCTCTCAAATGTCAATATGCCTTGTATACTGTTGTTCAGGTTAGTTATCATTGTTTTAGTTTATAATGGAGCCCCTAGTTCCACTCTTCATACGTCTGACACCTCCTTTGTCCCACCTCCCACACATGCGGTGACCTCACCCATTATAACCAGCATGTCCAGAGATACAATCTCTCTTATCATCACCCGGTGCCGGCTCCTTTTATTCTTTGTCTCCAACGCTCTAGGCGACCAGTTTTGATAGCCTTTAGCCGCACCCTCATCCTACTCCTCCTCTGTTCCTCGGGTGATGTGGAGGTAAACCCAGGCCCTGCATGTCCCCAGGCACCCTCATTTGTTGACTTCTGTGATCGAAAAAGCCTTGGTTTCATGCATGTCAACATCAGAAGCCTCCTCCCTAAGTTTGTTTTACTCCATGCTTTAGCACACTCTGCCAACACTGATGTCCTTGCCGTGTCTGAATCCTGGCTTAGGAAGGCCACCAAAAATTCTGAGATTTCCATACCCAATTATAACATTTTCCGTCAAGATAGAACTGCCAAAGGGGGAGGAGTTGCAATCTACTGCAGAGATAGCCTGCAAAGTAATGTCATACTTTCCAGGTCCATACCCAAACAGTTCGAACTTCTAATTTTAAAAATGAATCTCTAAAGAAATAAGTCTCTCACTGTTGCCGCCTGCTACCGACCCCCCTCAGCTCCCAGCTGTGCCCTGGACACCATTTGTGAATTGATCACCCCCCATCTAGCTTCAGAGTTTGTTCTGTTAGGTGACCTAAACTGGGATATGCTTAACACCCCGGCAGTCCTACAATCTAAGCTAGATGCCCTCAATCTCACACAAATCATCAAGGAACCCACCAGGTACAACCCTAAATCTGTAAACATGGGCACTCTCATAGACATTATCCTGACCAACTTGCCCTCCAAATACACCTCTGCTGTCTTCAATCAGGATCTCAGCGATCACTGCCTCATTGCCTGTATCCGCTACGGGTCCGTGGTCAAACAACCACCCCTCATCACTGTCAAACGCTCCCTAAAACACTTCTGCGAGCAGGCCTTTCTAATTGACCTGGTCCGGGTATCCTGGAAGGATATTGACCTCATCCCGTCAGTTGAGGATGCCTGGTCATTCTTTAAAAGTAACTTCTTCACCATCTTAGATAAGCATGCCCCGTTCAAAAAATGCAGAACTAAGAACAGATATAGCACTTGGTTCACTCCAGACCTGACTGCCCTCGACCAGCACAAAAACATCCTGTGGCGGACTGCAATAGCATCGAATAGTCCCCGCGATATGCAACTGTTCAGGGAAGTCAGGAACCAATACACGCAGTCAGTCAGGAAAGCAAAGGCTAGCTTTTTCAAGCAGAAATTTGCATCCTGTAGCTCTAACTCCAAAAAGTTCTGGGACACTGTAAAGTCCATGGAGAACAAGAGCACCTCCTACCAGCTGCCCACTGCACTGAGGCTAGGTAACACGGTCACCACCGATAAATCCATGATAATCGAAAACTTCAACAAGCATTTCTCAACGGCTGGCCATGCCTTCCACCTGGCTACTCCAACCTCGGCCATCAACTCCGCCCCCCCCGCAGCTACTCGCCCAAGCGTCCCCAGCTTCTCCTTTACCCAAATCCAGATAGCAGATGTTCTGAAAGAGCTGAAAAACCTGGACCCATACAAATCAGCTGGGCTTGATAATCTAGACCCTCTATTTCTGAAACTATCCGCCGCCATTGTCGCAACCCCTATTACCAGCCTGTTCAACATCTCTTTCATATCGTCTGAGATCCCCAAGGATTGGAAAGCTGCCGCGGTCATCCCCATCTTTAACTTCTCACGAGTCACCAACCCTGATCCGGTAGCACCCCCCACCCCCCACCCCACTGAGTAGCATAGCTAGCATAGCGTCACAAGTAACTTGTAGCATCTAAATATCATTAAATCACAAGTCTAAGACACCAGATGAAAGATACAGGTCTTGTGAATAAAGCCACCATTTCAGATTTTTAAAATGTTTTACAGGGAAGACACAATATGTAAATCTATTAGCTAACCACGTTAGCAAAGGACACGATATTTTTACTCCCAACAGCTTTTTCCTGCGTCAGTAGCTATCACTAATTCGACTAAATAAAAATATATATAGCCACTAACCAAGAAACAACTTCATAAGATGACAGTCTGATAACATATTTATGGTATAGCATAGTTTTTTTTTTGAAAAATGTGCATTTTTCAGGTATAAATCACAGTTCTACATTGCAGCTGCAATCTGAAATAGTGCTGACCCAGCCAGAACAATTACAGAGACCAACGTCATATAACGAATTACTCATCTTAAAACATTTCAGAAAAATACACAGCGTACAGATATTGAAAGCCCAACATCTGGTGAATCCAAACAATATTTCAGATTTATGAAATGTTTTATAACGAAAACAAAATGTAGCGCTAAATTAGCATAGCTATACCAGGCAGATTCGGCTAGGCGCCCACGGCCAGTTCACATGCACAACAGATATGATATAACATCGTAAATTGGGTCTTACTATGGCTGATCTTTCATCAGAATGTTGATCAAAGTGTCCTTTGTCAAGATGAGTCGTTGGTTCCGTTCAGAATTGTTCCTTTCCCACTCCATTTAGCACAGGTACCGGTCGAGTGGCACGGATCTCTCAAACGTAAATAAATTCAGACAACGGAACACCACAAAACTCCCGAAAAAATTCAAATAATCTGATTAAACTATATTGAAAAAACATACATTACGATGATCTGGTCACATGTATCAAACAAACTTCGAGACGGAGATAGTTTTCATCCATAATGGCCGCACAACAGAAGACAATCGCAGCTACAAGTCGCACGATTTAGACAACCGGAAGTTGTCGGTCACGCCAAAGAATTAGCTCTCATTTCACGTCAGTCCCAGATAAACAAGATATTTTTCCTCTGACGTCCTCTTGACACCCAGAGGAAGGCCAATGAGGTGTGTTTCGGGTCATAGGGGGCACGACCATATATAGGCAGAGCGTTGAAGCTGGCATACACATCTTGCTTTTTTCTTCTTGGTCATGGAAAGTGCTGTCAAATGACTTCTGTATCACTCAGAGACAAAATTGAAACGGTTTTAGAAACTAGAGATTGTTTTCTTTCCAATGGTATTATTTATATGCATATAGTAAGAGCAATAATTGAATAAGAGGCAGTTTAATCTGTAGAGCAAATTATGCTAATGGGAAAATAGCACCCCCTGTATTCTCAAGAAGTTTTAAAGGGGGAGACACCCTGGACCCAAACTGTTACAGACCTATATCCATCCTGCCCTGCCTATCTAAGGTCTTCGAAAGCCAAGTTAATAAACAGATCACTGACCATCTCGAATCCCACCGTACCTTCTCCGCTGTGCAATCCGGTTTCCGAGCCGGTCACGGGTGCACCTCATTTAGTACCTCAAGGTACTAAATGATATCATAACCGCCATCGATAAAAGACAGTACTGTGCAGCCGTCTTCATCGACCTGGCCAAGGCTTTCGACTCTGTCAATCATCATATTCTTATCGGCAGACTCAGTAGCCTCGGTTTTTCTGATGACTGCCTTGCCTGGTTCACCAACTACTTTGCAGACAGAGTTCAGTGTGTCAAATCGGAGGGCATGTTGTCCGGTCCTCTGGCAGTCTCTATGGGGGTACCACAGGGTTCAATTCTCGGGCCGACTCTTTTCTCTGTATATATCAATGATGTTGCTCTTGCTGCGGGCGATTCCCTGATCCACCTCTACGCAGACGACACCATTCTGTATACTTCTGGCCCTTCCTTGGACACTGTGCTATCTAACCTCCAAACGAGCTTCAATGCCATACAACACTCCTTCCGTGGCCTCCAACTGCTCTTAAACGCTAGTAAAACCAAATGCATGCTTTTCAACCGTTCGCTGCCTGCACCCGCCCGCCTGACTAGCATCACCACCCTGGACGGTTCCGACCTAGAATATGTGGACATCTATAAATACCTAGGTGTCTGGCTAGACTGTAAACTCTCCTTCCAGACTCATATTAAATATCTCCAATCCAAAATCAAATCAAGATTCGGCTTTCTATTTCGCAACAAAGCCTCCTTCACTCACGCCGCCAAACTTACCCTAGTAAAACTGACTATCCTACCGATCCTCGACTTCGGCGATGTCATCTACAAAATAGCTTCCAATACTCTACTCAGCAAACTAGATGCAGTTTATCGTAATGCCATCCGTTTTGCTACTAAAACACCTTATACCACCCACCACTGCGACCTGTATGCTCTAGTCGGCTGGCCCTCGCTACATATTCGTCGCCAGACCCACTGGCTCCAGGTCATCTATAAGTCCATGCTAGGTAAAGCTCCGCCTTATCTCAGTTCACTGGTCACGATAACAACACCCACCCGTAGCACGCGCTCCAGCAGGTATATCTCACTGATCATACCAAAAGCCAACACCTCATTTGGCCGCCTTTCCTTCCAGTTCTCTGCTGCCTGTGACTGGAACAAATTGCAAAAATCGCTGAAGTTGGAGACTTTTATTTCCCTCACCAACTTTAAACATCTGCTATCTGAGCAGCTAACCGATCGCTGCAGCTGTACATAGTCCATCTGTAAACAGTCCACCCAATTTACCTACCTCACCCCCTTACTGTTTTTATTTATTTACTTTTCTGCTCTTTTGCACACCAGTATCTCTACTTGCACATGATCATCTGATGATTTATCACTCCAGTGTTAATCTGCTAAATTGTAATTATTCGCTCCTATGGCCTATTTACTGCCTACCTCCTCATGCATTTTGCACACAATGTATATAGACTCATTTCCCCCCCCTACTGTGTTATTGAGTTGTTTATTGTTTACTACATGTGTAACTCTGTATTGTTGTCTGTTCACACTGCTATGCTTTATCTTGGCCACGTCCTGACAGTGGCACAATGCACCCCCAGACCACCATTTAGCGAGAGGGGGCATTTATTTGCAAGTCACATCTGGTCTCAGTGACAGAGCTTTCAAACAGAGCAATGATGAAGACAGGACCCTCAACCTACACTTGTTGTGTGATACATTCATAATAGAGGTCGACCGTTTAAATCGGAATGGCCGATTAATTAGGGCCGATTTCAAGTTTTCATAACAATCGGAAATCGGTATTTTTGGATGCCGTTTTTTTTTTTTACACCTTTATTTAACTAGGCAAGTCAGTTAAGAACACATTCTTATTTTCAATGACGGCCTAGGAACGGTGGGTTAACTGCCTTGTTCAGGGGCAGAACGACAGATTTTTACCTTGTCAGCTCAGGGATTCAATCTTGCAACCTTACGGTTAACTAGTCCAACGCTCTAACCACCTGCCTCACGAGGAGGTGTTACGCGAATGCAGTAAGAAGCCAAGGTAAGTTGCTAGCTAGCATTAAACTTATCTTATAAAAAACAATCAATCAATCATAATCACTAGTTATAACTACACATGGTTGATGATATTACTAGTTTATCTAGCGTGTCCTGCGTTGCATATAATCGATGCAGTGCGCATTCGCGAAAAAGGACTGTCGTTGCTCCAACGTGTACCTAACCATAAACATCAATACCTTTCTTAAAATCAATACACAGAAGTATATATTTTTAAACCTGCATATTTAGCTAAAAGAAATCCAGGTTTGCAGGCAATATTAACCAGGTGGAATTGTGTCACTTCTCTTGCGATCAATGCACGCAGAGTCAGAGTATATGCAACAGTTTGGGCCGCCTGGCTCATTGCGAACTAATTTGCCAGAATTTTACGTAATTATGACATAACATTGAAGGTTGTGCAATGTAACAGGAATATTTAGACTTATGGATGCCACCCGTTAGATAAATACAGAACGGTTCCGTATTTCACTGAAAGAATAAACGTCTTGTTTGAGATGATACTTTCCGGATTCGACCATATTAATGACCTAAGGCTCGTATTTCTGTGTGTTATTATGTTATGATTAAGTCTATGATTTGATAGAGCAGTCTGACTGAGCGGTGGTAGGCACCAGCAGGCTCGTAAGCATTCATTCAAACAGCACTGTAGTGCGTTTTGCCAGCAGCTCTTCGCAATGCTTCAAGCATTGCGCTGTTTATGACTTCAAGCCTATCAACTACCGAGATTAGGGAGATTAGGCTGGTGTAACCGATGTGAAATGGCTAGCTAGTTAGCGGGGTGCGCGCTAATAGCGTTTCAAAAGTCACTCGCTCTGAGACTTGGAGTAGTTGCTCTGCATGGGTAACGCTGCTTCGAGGGTGGCTGTTGTCAATGTGTTCCTGGTTCGAGCCCAGGTAGGAGCGAGGAGAGGGATGGAAGCTATACTGTTACAATGGCAATACTAAAGTGCCTATAAGATCATCCAAAAGTCAAAGGTATATGAAATATAAATCGTATAGAGAGAAATAGTCCTATAATTCCTATAATAACTACAACCTAAAACTTCTTACCTGGGAATATTGAAGACTCATGTTAAAAAGGAACCACCAGCTTTCATATGTTCACATGTTCTGAGCAAGGAACTTAAACGTTAGCTTTCTTACATGGCACATATTGCACTTTTACTTAATTCTCCAACACTTTGTTTTTGCATTCTTTAAACAATATTGAACATGTTTCATTATTTATTTGAGGCTAAATTGATTTTATTGATGTATTATATTAAGTTAAAATAAGTGTTAATTCAGTATTGTTATAACTGTCATTATTACAAATAAAATTTTAAAATCCTCCAATAATCAGTATCGGCGTTGAAAAATCATAATCGGTCGACCTCTAATCCATAATGCTATTTTTTACTTCTATATGACTGATAATCATCTGTAATACATTGACAATTTTACAGGACATTTGTAAGGATAAGAATATTACATATTTGGTTAGGTTGTTGCTGGTACTAGTATGCTTTACCCCTTTAAGCATGACATGCAACTGCTCAGTATTCCTTTACAATGGCAGCTGGTCCAAAATATGCATTGGCATACTACAATGCCTTAGTTGGCAAATACATGTGGCCGAACTGGCAAAGATGTTGCACAATGTTATTTGTGTCTGGAGAGACCGGAGAGAGAGGCAGAGAGTGCTCAAACATGTGTTCTGTGCCAATATTGTCTTTAATTCACTTAGGCTCCTCTGCAACTTGTCCTCTATGCCCATTTCCATTTCCTGGGCTACATAATTGGGAGGAGCAGCATGTCTGTCTGCTCACTGTTAACTAATTGTCCTGTTTCTCCACCACATTCCCAGACTGCCACTTCACTGTTTGTAAGATTCTGACCAATCATATAAGCCACAATTCTCTAAGCAATTCATCCACATTGTGTCATGTTCCTTTATTAAAGGAAACTTGGGCTTTTTCTCTCTCACTCTCTGGGCCTGCTGTTCAATCAGGACCTACAATCATAGGCTACTAATTAGATGGACACGCATGCTCACGAGAAAGAGAAAACACACACACACACACACACACACACAATGGAGATAATGACCTTAACCTATTAATTCAAGCTAGGCTTTATTCTTGAAATTACATACCATATGTGTCGTTGTAGGGGGCCACCGTGATATCTTGCAGTGTGTCGCTCCATCCATCCTTCTCTGCTTGGGTCTTTGAGATAGAGCCGGGTGGACCTCCGTTTTGACAGTTCCCAGTCTCACCTGCCCTTTGATCATCCCCGGCCTCCAAGCAACAGTTATCCGAATTCGAGTCACCCGAAGTGCTGTAAAAGGGATTGTCGCTACTGTCATCTCCCGATTCCCCAAAAACATCATCTGAAATCTGCAAGCTTTCGTAGCGTGAGCGGGCCGCCTCCAGGACAGACAGCGCCTTCATTCCACATTCCGCCATCGCTGGTCGATGCACTTGGTAGCTTACCACACCGCACAATATTCGGCATGCAACTATACTGGGGAAAAACCCGTGCCACACACACACCTACCCACGGGAGATGACAGCCCACTCCCCACTGTGCGCGTTTGATAATTCTGCTAGGCCTACTGCAGACTTGACTTGTGATGCGATAACTTCGACTCTCCCCTTTCTTCAAAGCATCGACCGGAGGGGAGCTGTCCTCATCAAGGCTACTGAAGTTCCCCTCCGCGCTGCGTACAGAGACCGAAATTATCAATATTTATCACTCTCTGCGCATCCTGGTTGGGCCAGCTATTTCGTTGGTGGCTCGTACTGTGTAGAGACCTCAATAAATACGCGGCATCTACATGTCAGCTGACCTGGTTGCTCTCCTGTACTGGCCAATAGCGTTGTTATCTCACTGCAACGTCAAATCTTATGGTATTAAAGCAGAATTGTGTTCTGATGCGGTTAGAACATGCATATACCCTATAAATAGATTTTTGCTTATGATACGAATATAAAATACATATATGATTAATGCATTCGTTTATTCAATGACATTGCAATTACAGGAACTATTTAAAGTAATTTTTGAAAATGTTTAATGATATCCTGTGAAAAGGAGAGCAACAGCAGGTCAGGATTTGTATGATAAAATCTGTTTCTAAGACCACCATGCTTAGAATAAAACAAACAACGTTCCCCTTGGCGCCCTGTGGGGGTGCAATAGATGGGGTCGTCCCAGTCATCTTACTTGTTGGTATGGTACCAAAGATTTTTATAACTAACCCAAGATAGAAAATGAATCATAGTGTGCAGAACACGCAAGGAGGTTGACAGAGCCAAGCACGAGCTAGCGACAACCTATTGGCGCGTACTACAATGTATTTGCATATTTCCGTTAGGGAACGCCTACTCTTTGAAGTGCGCGTGTGCAATAACTCAATTCGCCCTTGCACTCCTAAACTACTCATTTTTTAAAAACTTTGGCACAGGGTAAAGTCTACAAAACGTAGCCCACTCTGTAATAGGTACTGGTTTTGGAAAAATAAAACTGCATTGAGATCAAATGTTTCATAGATGAGAAAAATCTTCTCCCACTGCTAGCCAATGGACTTCCTCTCATCACCATATTTGGTAGTGAGTGGAAACACTAACCGGATGCTTCACATTGTACATCCGGTGAAATATCTGTCTCATTGTTCTATCGTTGAGGTACACTGCCATGTTTGCGGAAGTATAATTTCAGTATTTTTCCCTCTTCTCATTCTTCAGAAATTATTTAGCAACTTTTTTAAACTTTATATTATAACTACATGTCCCGCCTTTATCGATTTCAAGGATAGTACGAAAGAAAATGAATCTGCCAAAGGGGCCGGATTCTCTCTGTTTCGACAAGGACGTGTTTATGAAGGTAGTTAGCTAACAGTAGCTAAGATCATGTCACTTTTCCAAGCTAACGTGACCTAGTATTGCCATAGGTTAGCTAGCAGTGATCAGCCAAACTGGCTTCATTCCATGTTATCACATCTTGAAAAGACACGAATTATATACGCCTAAATTTGTCTCCTCGTATTTAGCTATCTACCTTCTTCATCAAACTGTTAATGCCCGATTAGAAATGGCAAGCAGCTAGCAAGTTAGTTTCTGCTGGACAGATTTTGCATAAGCATTGGCTAGCTAACGTTAACTACATGATCAATCATGATACATGTTTTCTTCTTCATCTTCTGTTGCATTCAGGATGACTTCGACGTAGATCAGTTTGTTGCTGATTGCAGAAAGCATGTCCAGCTGGAGGAAATGCGCGAGGACCTTGAGATGTATTACAAACTGCTCAAAACAGCCATGGTGGAGCTCATCAACAAAGACTATGCAGACTTTGTCAACCTCTCCACCAATCTGGTAGGTTCCTACGGCTGTCACGTCCAAGATGCTGCAGTGTCCCCCACCCATATGTGGCATTAATGAACGTTACAACCATGCATTTGTAGCCAAATAACAAGATGGCAATCCTATTTTACAACAATGTCACTTGAAAGAAACTGGGAGCATCAGCGGAATCTGCTCAATATGGATGTAGCAATCTAAATGGGTGTGATGATGAGATGCCTGTTTGTTCTTCCAAACAGTTGCTCCAGCTAAGATCAGGAATTAAATGTCAATTAGGCCTAATAGCTACAGTAGTAGTTAGAGAATAATGGGCATACTTGATGTATCATCTATTTAGGTTGGAATGGACAAAGCCCTGAACCAGCTATCAGTGCCACTGGGTCAGTTGCAGGAAGAGGTACTGGTATGTGCTCTGTTTGACTCTTTTTTTCATATTATGATACATTGATTTCACCTTCATTGCTGTTGACTTGGTCACACACTTTGTCCTATTTATGTATCTTTCTCCCTTTCATTTTTTTCAGAGCTTGAGAACATCAGTAAGTGAGGTGATCCAAGCCATTGACAACCAGCTATCAAAGCAAGATGACTTGCAAAACAAAAAGGTTTGTTAACCTGGATTTATACACTACATGACCAAAAGTACGCGTTTGACCTCTAGGTTTTATGGGTATTATGACTCATAACGTGGCACTCTCAAGGTTATACACTACAGGACGCAAAGTATATGGACACCTGCTTGTCGAACATCTCATTCCAAAATCATGGGCATTCATATGTTTTTGGTCCCCCCTTTGCTGCTATAACAGCCTCCACTCTTCTGGGAAGGCGTTCCACTAGATGTTGGAACATTGCTGCAGGCACTTGCTTCCATTCAGCCACAAGCATTATTGAGTTCGGGCACTGATGTTGGGCGATTAGGCCTGGCTCGCAGTCGGCGTTCCAATTCATCTGAAAAGTGTTCAGTGGGTTTGAGGTCAAGGCACTGTGCAGGCCAGTCATGTTCTTCCACACCGATCTCGACAAACCATTATTATATTTTTGTTGTTGTATTTTACCCCCTTTTCCTCCCCAACTTTGATCTTGTCTCATCGCTGCAACTCCCCAACGGGCTCGGGAGGCAAAGGTCGAGTCATGTGTCCTCCGAAACATAACCCGCCAAACCGCGCGTCTTAACACCCGCCCATTTAACCCGTAAGCCAGTGTCGGAGGAAACACCGTTCACCAGACTACCGAGGTCAGCTTGCAAGCGCCGGGCCTGCCACAAGGAGTCGCTAGTGCGCGATGAGCCAAGTAAAGCCCCCCTGGCCAGACCATCCCCTAACCCAGACAACACTGGGCCAATTGTGTACCGCCCTATGGAACTCCCGATCACGGCTAGTTGTGATACAGCCCGGGATCGAACTCAAGTCTGTAGTGACCCTTCTAGAACTGCGATATAGTGCCTTAAACTGCTGCGCCACTCGGGAGGCTTCAACAAACTATTTCTGTATGGACTTCGCTTTGTGTTTCATGCTGAAACAGGAAAGGGCCTTCCCCAAACGGTTTCCACAAAGTTGGAAGCACAGAATCGTCTAGAATGTCATTGTATGCTGTAGAGTTAAGATTTCCCTTCACTGGAACTAAGGGGCCTAGCCCGAACCATAAAAAATCAGACTGCCAGATGGTGAAGCGTGATTCATCACTCTAGAGAGCGCATTTCCAATGGTGGCGAGCTTTACACCACTCCAGCCGACGCTTGACATTGCACATGGTGATCTTAGGCTTGTGTGCGGCTGCTCGGCCATAGAAACCCATTTCATGAAGCTCCCGACGAACAGTTATTGTGCTGACGTCGCTTCCAGAGGCAGTTTGGAACTCGTTAGTGAGTGTTGCAACCGAGGACAGACGATTTTTATGCTTCAGCACTTGGCGGTTCCGTTCTGTGAGCTTGTGTGGCCTACCACTTCGCGGCTGAGCCGTTGTTGCTCCTACATGTTTCAACTTCACAACAACAGCACTTACAGTTGACCGGGGCAGCTCTAGTAGGGCAGAAATTTGACGAACTGACTTGTTGGAAAGGTGGCATCCTATGACAGTGCCACTTTGAAAGTCACTGAGCTTTTCAGTAAGGCCATTCTACTGCCAATGATTGTCTATGGATATTGCATGGCTGTGTGCTCGATTTTATACCCCTGTCAGCAACGGGTGTGGTTGAAATAGCTGAATCCACTCATTTGAATGGGTGTCCACATACTTTTTATTAAATATAGTGTATGTCTACCATTTCAGACATTTGTGTTTCTGAAAAATACAGTACATTTGTATGTGTGTAGCTGGATGCTAGATATGAGTCTGTTTAAACTGTCATGTTTCTCATTTTTTGTTCCCCTATACAAGATGTGTGTCACAAGACTCATCCAAGTTGTTCGATCAGTAGAGAAGATTGAAAAAATCCTACATTCTCAGAACTCAAAAGACTCAACATCTCTTGAGATAAGCAGGTATGTAAAAAAATGATTGCATCAGCTTTTTGCTGATATGACATATTATAGTCTCTCTACCATACGGATGCATCTAAGTTAATGATGAGGCAAGGTCACAGAAAGAAGCCATTACCCCATTTTTTAAAAGTGATTCTCCAGGGACGCATGGCTCTCGACCTTTGCCTCTCCCGAGTCTGTACAGGAGTTGACGCGATGGGACAAGACTGTAACTACCAATTGGATATCATGAAATTGGGGAGAAAAAGGCGTAAAAAGTACAAAAAAATGTGATGCTCTGGGAACTTTTGTGTAATTTAAACCAGTAGTCTTGAAAGTGGTGCTCACTAGCCAAAACGGGTCTCCATTTTTTGTGTGCTACTTCATTCAATTGTGTATAGATTATTTGGACGAATCAGGATTGGGCAAAGGCGGTGCGTAAACTGGTGCAGTGATTTTCAAGCCTGTGTACGGATGATAAACGTTTCCATTAGATTCCACAGCCACAAAGTCAAATTGGCTATATCGTAAAAATTAATGAATACCAAAATGTGCTTTTTGGCCATGAAAAACACGGGCTAAATTAGTGTAAGGGAGGGGTTTGGCCGAAAGTTTTTCCATTGGCGAGGGAGGAGACTCACAATTATTAACTGCATTTCCTCCAGAAGTAAAAAAAAGAATTGCTAACTTTTCCCAGATAATTTTACCTTTGTGTAACCGATATTCAATTGTGTACTATGTCATCCACTTCGTGTGATATGTTTACATCCTTCTTTTTTGAGCAATTCTTATGATATGTTACGTATCCAATTCGTACAATATATGCTTAAGATCCCGGACTGAAACTTTAAATTTGACCTTGCTTTTAATATTTTCTGAGAATATGGCATCCAGCCAGCATTTCAGGGCCTACCCCTATCCCTGTAGCTATGTCAGCTATATTCTTCATGTTATGTACTCTATATATTGGTGTATGTTTCAGTTTCTAAGTTTGCTGTTTCTTTTGCTTTGTAGTCCTCTCTTAGCTGGTCAGATTCTGGAGCGGATTGCCACAGAGTTCAATCAGTTGCAGTTCCATGCTGTCCAAAGCAAGGGCATGCCCCTGCTGGACAAAGTCAGGCCTGTAAGTCAAGTCGTATTATTCAACACTGACAGCACCATTGCATTTCTGGGGTTGATTTTCAGTACACAAACTAGATTAAGGTTAATGGTTGAAAATGACCTTGCCTGCCCATTGTAAAGATTCCTTTACTTACACTGTGTCTGTGTACGATCTGTGTTGTAGCGTATTTCCGGCATCACGTCCATGCTACAGCAGTCTTTGGAGGGGCTCCTTATACAGGGCCTCCAGACCTCCAATGTGGATATTGTGCGTCACTGCCTACGCACTTACGCCACCATCGACAAGACTAGGGACGCAGAGGCTCTGGTGGGACAATTCCTGGTCAAGCCCTACATGGATGAGGTGAGGTTGTGTGGGAGTGGAAGCGTCAGGATTAGGTCCTGTATGCTCAGTTGGTAGTGCATGGTGCTTGCAACGCCAGGAATGTGAGTTCGATTCCCAGGACCACCCATATGTATGCACGCATGACTGTAAGTCGCTTTGATTAAAAGCGTCTGCTAAATAGCATGTAAAGAAGAGCGTGTAGGGCTGGTGTCCCAGTCCTACTCCTGGACTAACAATCATGATTTTTAATTGCTTTTAAATCCAGGCGTAAACTTAATCTGGTTTCTGGGACACTCTCTTAGTGTCTAGCTCACCAATATATTTACGAAATGATGCGGAAATGGACAATTCAAGAACTTAATGTACTGTGTTCTTCTTCAGAGATGAAGTCTATGCTTCCTCTACATAAACAGTACTTCACCTGACTATTTTGTTGTCAACAGGTCATCGTTGAACAGCTGGTCAAGTCCACCCCCAATGGCCTTCAAATAATGTACACCAAGCTCTTAGAGTTTGTGCCGCATCACTGTAGACTGCTGCGCGAGGTGACTGGAATGGCCATTTCAAGGTACCCGCCATAGCTGAGCTGGAAGTCAATGTTCTGAAGGCATTTCTCCCAACAGATATAAGAAAGTATATGGTAGAATGGCCATAAGGCGCTACAGAGGGTAGTGCGTACAGCCAAGTACATCACTGGGGCCAAGCTTCCTGCCATCCAGGACCTATATACTAGGCGGTATCAGAGGAAGGCCCAAAAAATTCTCCAAGACTCCAGTCACCCAAGTCATGAACTGTTTTCTCTGCTACCGCACCGGCAAGCGGTACCGGAGCGCCAAGCCTAGGTCCAAAAGGCTCCTTAACAGCTTCTACCTCAAAGCCATAAGACTGCTGAACAATTAATCAAACGGCCACCCTGACTATTTGCATTTACTTTTGTTTATTTAGTAAATATTTTCTTAACTCTATTTTAGTAAGACTGTATTGTTGGTTAATAAGGGCTTGTAAGTAAGCATTTCAAGGCGCGTGTGACAAATACAATTTGATTTGAGTTACATTCATAACCTATGAATTTCTTATTTGTTCTTTCTCATGTCTTTGCTTTCTGCTGTCTGTCCAGTGAAAAGGCAGACATAGTGCCTGGATACGACTTCTTGGTGAACTCCGTTTGGCCTGAAATCATCAAAGGTATCGAGGAGAGAATCCCCTCTCTCTTCAACGCGGGCAACCCTGACACCTTTTATGAGGTACGTACTGTAACGTCCCAATCTCATTCTTCTGGCATCAAAGTAGTCCTATGGCATCATTACTGTCATATAAAACCATTAGAAGCCAGTGTCTTTGGCAGTGTTCAACAGAGCTTGGAAATACAATGGAAATAGTAATGGAAACACTGACCCTGACAAGTCCTACTCTCTACTAGTGGGAGAGGGTGACCAGATTCTCATTCGGTTCATGTCTGTATCTATTTTGCAGAGGTACACAATCAGCATGGACTTTGTGAGGAAGTTTGATAGGCAGTGTGGCTCCCAAGCCAGTGTGAGGAGACTGAGAGCTCACGCCTCCTATCAGAGCTTCCACAACAAGTGGAACCTACCTGTCTACTTCCAGCTCCGGTGAGTAGCTGCATGCTCCATGACCTTTGACTTCTGTGCATCCTGTACTGACCTTCTGTGCTTGATTTTGCACCATTTAATTGTCACCTACCCTGCTGATGTCCAGTCATCCGTTTTACTTCCTGGATATTGTGCTGATATCATGTTACGCATAGAGATAAGAAGATGACAGTTACGGGTCATAAGTAACTGTGTCCAACACAAGGCTCCCGATGAATACTCCCTCTAAGGAAATATTGATCCTCTATAGAGTCAACGTGAAGGTTGTTGAACTCTCTGTGCCTTGCAGTGTTTGTCAACCAGCATCTGCACATTTCACAATGGAAAGTCTGTCATGCTGCACATGCTTAAAATTGTGTGCTTTCAATTCCATCACAGCTGCATGTTGTGTAATGGCTGTTGCTACCTGTTTTACAGTCAATATTGTTTTGAGAATGTGCTATGCTATTTATCTTATTGTAAAGAATAATCATCATCTTCTTTTGCAATGCCATTTCTACAAAAATGGAGATTGGAAAAATCCTTTTAGAACTGTTTTGCTCAAAAACAGCAAGCTAGCTTATACGTGTTTAACAGCGATGCATTAACTTGTTGTTCCCGATCTCTGTCACAGGTACAAGGAAATTGCTGCATGTTTAGAGAATGCTATTGCTGATGGGTTAGAGGCAGCACCAGGTTAGTAGCTATACTCAACTTTAATGTATGAATGGATAAGTTATATTTCATGAATCATTACCACAAAAGGCAATATTACATGCTGGCTTGTATTACCTGCTCCCTACACACTCTTCCCCCCCCTTACACACTCTATTCCTCAGCGGGCAGCTGCTACCACCTGCTGGTGTCCCAGGTGCTGTGGAACAGCTTGGTCAGGTGCTGGGCGGAAAAGGTCTACCTGCCCCCGCTGTCTCACCGCTTCTGGAAGCTCACCCTGCAGCTCATCTCACGCTACTCCAAGTTCCTCACTGAGGTACAGCCTCCAACATGGCAACCCAACTTTCCTCCAACATGGCAACCCAACCTTTCCACTACAATATTAATGCTAGTGTACATAGTGTCTATAGATTCAGTGATACCTCTATTAATCTAGTGTTCAACGTAGCCTGCAGCATATGTCAGTATTCCAGTGTTTTAAAGCAGCAGGAATGAAAATGTGAATACTATGAAAGGAAATGCTCGTCCTATTAAGTTGTCATGATTGGTGTTTCTGGACCCTGTCTTCTAGATGCTGACTAAATCTCCCTCCACGGAGGTCAGTAAAGACCCTGTGAGGCCCCTTCCCAGCTCCGCCTCCTCCACGTCCAGTCGCACCTCTCAGGATGATGGGGGCAGTGAGAGTGGCAGCCCAGCAACCCTATCTACCAAACAGCTGGTTTTTATAGCCTCCGATGTGGACAAACTACAGGACCAGGTAGTGATATGGACCAATCATGACCAAGATCCTGCAAAATAAGCCAATTAAGTTTTGTACTGTATTTAATTTTTAAAATATTAAAAAAATTAAATCACCATTATTTAACCAGGTAGGCTAGTTGAGAACAAGTTCTCATTTGCAACTGCGACCTGGCCAAGATAAAGCAAAGCAGTTCGACTTGTACAACAACACAGAGTTACACATGGAATAAACAAACATACAGTATAAAAAGTCTATATACAGCATGTGCAAATGAGGTAGGATAAGAGAGGTAAGGCAATAAATAGGCCATGGTGGCGAAGTAATTACAATATAGCAATTAAACACTGGAATGGTAGAATGTGCAAGTAGAGATACTGTGGTGCAAAGGAGCAAGATAAATAAATAAATACAGTATGGGGAAGGAGTAGTTGGATGGGCTATTTACAGATGGGCTATGTACAGGTGCAGTGATCTGTGAGCTGCTCTGACAGCTGGTACTTAAAGCTAGTGAGGGAGATATGGGTCTCCAGCTTCAGTGATTTTTGCAGTTCGTTCCAGTCATTGGCAGCAGAGAACTGGAAGGAATGGCGGCCAAAGGAAGAATTGGCTTTGGGGGTGACCAGTGAGATATACCTTCTGGAGCGCGTGCTACGGGTGGGTGCTGCTATGGTGACCAGTGAGCTGAGATAAGGCGGGGCTTTACCTAGCAGAGACTTGTAGATGACCTGGAGCCAGTGGATTTGGCGACGAGTTTTAAGCGAGGGCCAGCCAACGAGAGCGTACAGGGCGCAGTGGTGGGTTGTATATGGGGCTTTGGTGACAACGGATGGCACTGTGATAGACTTCATCCAATTTGTTGAGTAGAGTGTTGGAGGCTATTTTGTAAATGACATCGCCGAAGTCGAGGATCGGTAGGATGGTCAGTTTTACGAGGTCAGTTTTACCTTCCAAGAAGACAAAAATAATTTACACATTCAATAGATGTGGTTTTTAATTTTAAGAATTACTTTTAGTGGTAGGCAACATTACATAGATATGCATTTGCATTAACCTTGTTATTTTTGCATCATTAGTTTTCTTTACCATTAAACATTTGCCTTTCTCACAGATTCCGGAACTTTCTAAGATGATTATGCAGAAACTGGAGGTCATTGGGTACAAAAACGTTGTAATTGTTGGAGGTATGTCGTCATCATTATGCTTGAAAGATGAAATGCACAAACTGATACCTTGTTCCAGACAGTGTTCAATCATGATACTGATTCCATCAGCTGTTACTGTTCTCTTACTGCAAGTCAGTTGATATAGTGCCTTTTGATTGCCTTTTTGACAAGTGTCCTTCCATGCCCTGTGTTCTCTCCCCAGAGGCCCTAGAAGACTCCAAAGCCTCCCTGTCTGGCTGCATTCCCACCCTGAACAGCAAGATGACTCAGCATTTAACTGAGAGGTGCTTTCGCTTCCTGAAGAGTGCCTCTGAGGTCCCCCGACTATACCGCAGGACCAACAAAGTGAGAAGGCCTGCCCCTCATGCGTCATCCTCCCAAGACAATGGAGCAGCGCTCCCATTAGGCTTCAACGTTACTGAGATGATTAGAGAACATCTGCTGTATAATACCAAAATATTGAAAAGTGCACCACAGTCACAGCAGTCACAAGCTTGAAAATATGTGCCTGTTCTTCATCTCCTGTATAGGAAGTTCCCTTCAGAGCTTCTGCCTACATGGACAACGCCCTGCGGCCGCTGCACCAGCTCCTGAGCGACTCCAAAGACATGGTGAAGCCCTCCATCGCCCAGGACTGGCTACGGGTCGTACTCAATGACTGCACTCACAGGTAGGGGGACTCTGCTGTCTGTTCGAATTCCTGTATAGGCAAGTACAGTATACTGTAAGAGATGGCTAGAGACCACTTCATGAATGGGAAAATTAGATCCTGTGAAGATAATTCTAGTCCACGTATACAGCTTTCAATTTTAATGCATGCCATAGTTTTTAGTCCTGGTAACATGTTATAATAATATTTAATAAAATTTGGTTGACTCTCTAGGGCCAATGCAGTGAGTCACAATGTTTTGTCCTAAGAATGGCACCACACAAGGACACAAACTAACAATTTAATTGAATTCAAGGACAGTCAACCTCACAAACTTAAGTAGCTTTTTGGTCTGCTCCACCAAGCACAAAATACTAATTTTCCATCTTGACATTGGGCAGATATTTTGAAACCATATCAGACGTTTTGAGTTCCGTAAAAAAAATGGAGGAAAGTTTAAAGAGACTGAAGCAAGCGAGGAAAACGGCAACCACCAACACGATAGGTACCACTGGAGGCCCCACAGATGACAGCAAGATCCGCCTGCAGCTGGCCTTGGATGTGGAGTACCTGGGAGAGCAGGTAGGGTTCACCCTGTTAGATAACCCAAACTTATCTTGTAGTTGTCCTTTGACTATGTTATAGAAAGACAGTATGTTTAACTCAAACAATGGGAAGGAAGGAAGGCAGGTCAGGAAAATCCCCAGAATGATTGTTGTGATGGTAAGCCTCTAATACCACAAAGACTCCAGCCACCCTAGTCGTAGACTGTTCTCTCTCCTACCGCACGGCATGCGGTACCGGAGCACCAAGTCTAGGTCCAAGAGGCTTCTAAACAGCTTCTACCCCCAAGTCATAAGACTCCTGAACATCTAATCAAATGGCTACCCAGACTATTTTAATTGCCTCCCCCTCTTTTACGCTGCCGCTACTCTGTTATCTATGCATAGTCACTTTAATAACTCTACCTACATGTACATATTCAATCAAATTGTATTTGTCATATGCGCCGAATACAACATGTGTAGACTTATTTTTTTATTTTTTTAGAATAAGAAATTAAAGTAACAAATAATTAAAGAGCAGCAGTAAAATAACAATAGCGAGGCTATATACAGGGGGTACCGGTACAAAGTCAATGTGCAGGGGCACCGGTTAGTCAAGGTAATTGAGGTAATATGTACATGTAGGTAGAGTTATTAAAGTGACTATGCATAGATAACAGAGAGTAGCAGCAGTGTAAAAGAGGGGGGTATGCAAATAGTCTGGGTAGAGATTTGATTAGATGTTCAGGAGTCTTATGGCTTGGGGATAATATTACCTCGGCTAAGCGGTGCCCCCGCACATTGACTCTGTACCGGTACCCCCTGTATATAGCCTCTCTATTGTTATTTTACTGCTGCTCTTTAATTATTTCTTACTTTTATTTCTTGCTTTTCTTTGGGTATTTTTCTTAAAACTGTATTATTGGGTAAGGGCTTGTAAGTAAGCATTTCACTGTAAGGTTGTATTCAGCGTATGTGACGAATATAATTTGATTTGATGTTTGTTTCCCATGACAGATTCAGAAGATGGGTCTGCAACCTGCCGACATCACCATGTTCTCAACACTAAATGACTTGGTCCAAGGAGCACAGGACGTGACTCCATCAGAGCAGGCTGTACCATAATCCTGCACCGATATGAATGTATCTGTATGCTCTTAGTTAGAAGGAAGAAAGCACAATGAGGGACTGGGTCTTATTTATTTTGAACGCTAATCATATGAAAGATGTTATTGAAATCAAGAGAACTTCAACATTTTAATTTTCAATAGTAATTCAGTATTTCTTACTGGCCCCCTGACTGTTCATAACAGCAAATGTGTAATGTAATGGGGTCAAAAGGGGTTAACCCTAACCCTCTATGCCTGCCTGAGAATTCACTGTACGTTCAATAATGCAAGTTATGTCATCATACAAAAGAGATACTGGCAAAAAGTAGACCAGGGCAGCTTCTTGGTCTACTTTTTTAGTGAAGGATAAAGATATTGTACATTGTGAAAAGAGTTGGTGAAGGATGAGATTGTACATTTTTAAATGAGGTGAATCAAAGTTGTAATAACCTTGGTAATAAAAGCTTTCGATCTTTGTATGTTGTTGTGTAAATGTGATTCAAGTTCAGCTGTTATGAGGGGTGACCTAATAAGGCATATCATAAAGCTCAGTGACATTCAGTTCATTTGCGAGACAGGGATCAGCCTTCATTATTTACGGTCTGGTTTTGCGAAAAGGTTTGTCATTATTAGCCCCATGTTATCTAAACCTTTTAAGTCTCAGGAGAAATAGTCACTAGCTGTTCCCTTTTTTGTAAAGGATTTTTCAAGACAAATGGACATTTCAACAATATAGAGAAACAATGTTTTATTCATGCAATCACAAATCGCAACAAAACAAACTCTTAGCATAATAGAATATACAAATTCAGACCTTTCAATAATCCTATCAACCATGTTTACCTTTATCATAGCAAACAGTAAGTACATTGCTGTATCTCTACAATGTATATTAGACACAAAGATCTGCATAATGTTAGATATAGGTGTCAGAGGAAGGCCCTAAAAATTGTCAAAAGACTCCAGCCATCCTAGTCATAGACTGTTCTCTCTGCTACCACACGGCAAGCGGTACCGGAGTGCCAAGTCTAGGTCCAAGAGGCTTCTAAACAGCTTCTGCCCCCAAGCCATAAGACTCATGAACAGCTAATCAAATCTGGCTACCCAGACTATTTGCACCCCCCCCTCCCCTCCCCCATGCTGCTGCTACTCTCTGTTATTATCTATGCATAGTCACTTTAATAACTCTACCTACATGTACATAATTACCTCGACACCGGTGCCCCCCGCAAATTGACTGTACCGGTACCCCCTGTATATAGCCTCGCTATTGTTATTTACTGCTGCTCTTTAATTACTTGTTATTCTTATCTCTTTTTTAGGGATTTTCTTAAAACTGCATTGTTGGTTAAGGGCTGGTAAGTAAGCATTTCACTGTAAGGTCTACACCTTACACCTGTGGTATTCGGCGCATGTGACAAATACAATTTGATTTGATTTGAATGTGCTCTATGTGAATACATTACAGCTTAATACAGCGTAATATTGTGTTTTTTCACAAACATGATACATGATGTATACATAAGTTCTTAACTCCTGGAATAAATTATCATACTAGTAAGGGAACATGCAATATTGCATTGATCTGTCAGTACAAACCCACAAGTCTGCTGATCCAGGAGGCTTTCATGTGCATTCTTCTGCAGTTGGTCACAGATTTGTTATGTTGATGTAGAAGCCCTAAAGAGTCGGGTTTCTTATTTTTCCCAGCATGAGAATGGCATTGGAGTTTCCCTCTACAATAGCGAAGAAGAAGGGCCTGTTGACAGTGAATTTGAGGGGAACCCCTTCATCTTGGGTCTTGTCTTGACTCTCAGCACCACCTTCAGACATCTCAAACATGACTTTGTTGAACACCTGGAAGAGATGCACTACTACAATGAGCTCCAAGTCACCATTAGATTCCAACAAATTATTGCAAAAGACTATAGGAGTACTAGAGTACCAACAGTTTCTTCCCCCATTCTCTCTTTTGTCTATTTGCATTCACCACACATAGTAGGCTGCGATTTGTAAAGGTACTGTTTAGTTTAGTATCTGCTCCCTATCACAGGTTTATGTAAACATATTTTTGTTCCTATACCACTAAGGGGAAATCTAGATCTTACCTTATCAACACTGAACGGCTTCTTACTGCTGAGTCTCTCAAACTCAGCATCTGAACCCAGCAGGCTTTTCTCAATCTCAGCTGCCATGTCAAAGAGCAATGACCTTAGGTCAGTCAAGGCTGTCATGGAGAACTTGGGCAGAGACAGTTCCAGGAACCTACAGGGAAAACAACAGACCAGTTTGCACAGTGCTTATTTCTGTCCCTATTCCTGATAGCTGCTACAGTACATGTTCCATTAAAGCTGGAATCCTTATTTGCCTCATCCATTTTTGGACTTATAAATTAATGATATCTTTATACCCATTGATTCTTGGAGAATATAACTTATAAATGCCTCATGAGCTTAGTTCAACTGTCATACCCCATCAGAATCCAAAATATAAGCTTGTTTTACTCCATTGTTTGCAAACAATGTAATTGTAAACAAACACTGTATGGCCTCAAAACTTGGTTAAAATTATAATGTTGATATAATGGATGGCCAGTCCTTGCATTCATAGGCTCTGTCTTTGAATTTGAGAGTGGTTACATTTTTCCAGGCCCATACTTCTGCTTTTTACCAAAACACAGGTGGGGTGACAGCTTTGTTATTGTTTCAATTAAGGATTCTACTTTTAAGATAGCTTACTATTGATTGATTGATTTGTCTTTCCACAAATCTTTGTGGCGCAAAGTGTGAAGTGGTGTCAGTTGTCAAAAAATAGATATTCTCCTCGGGACAGAAACATATTGAGCTCCAATATTTCAGTAATAGTTATCAATGTTTAATGCAGCACATAATACAGCACTTGTAGGTGTCATCATAGGTAACATAAATCTGTCAGAAACATTGCAAGATGTAGCTCAGATATTTTCTGACTTACCCCTCCTTCAGATGCCTGTGCCAGCCAGAGATGATGTCTGACTGTAGTCGAGACTCCATGTCATGCAGGCTGCTCCCCTCATGAGGCAGCACCAGCAGCATGTAGGCCCGTTTGCTCAGAGATAGTTTCACCACGGTGCACTTCCTGTCCTTATCATTCAGGTACTTGTAGGTGCCTGTGTGGGTCATGAGAGGGACCATGACAGTTGTTGTCGCATCAACCTTGAACTCCTGCATGGTAGTTTTCTCTGTCTGGAACGCCTTCCTCCAGTTGCCTGAAAGAGGGAAAAATAGCTTGTTTGTTGTTTATGATGTGGATTTTGTAGAATTGTTTTTGTCTGCTGCTGCAATATTTTGACACTGCTATTGTACTGTATGTGTTTTTTGGCTTGTGTGAAAACTATGAGAGCTTACCTTTGAAATGGACAGAGCTGACAAACAGTAGATCTGTGGTTGAGCTAAGGTCCTTGAACAGTCTCATGATTTTCCTGTCTGATGTCTTCTGGATGAAGTTGTTGACCTGGGTCTCAGCTTCCTGGGGTTGGGAGAAATCCACTGCTCTGATGTACGAGGCATCAGAGAAGTCCTGGGTGCCTTGGACAAAGTCCTTCGAGAGGTCAGCGCCCTTGCGAGCAAAGGCCCACACACGAGTGTTGATCTCATCCTTGGGCCCATCCACCAGGGAATTGATGTCCTGCAGAGTGCGAAGAACATTGTGGCCGTCCACTAGGGAGACACAGTCGTCTCTGTCCGTGTCCCTGTTCAGGCCCAGCAGCTGCTGGTAAGGGATGGCTGTTTTTTTGGAGGCCCCCAGGTACAAGGTGACCAGAGAGCCAAAGGTGTTCATGGGCGAGAGCAAGGTGTTGGAGTCCTTTTGCTTGCTGCTCAGAGCCTTGTACATCCGGAGACCCAGGGAGTTGAGCAGCTCTGCCAGTACAGCAGTGCGCTGAGTGACGTTCTGTTTCAGTCTGTCAGTGCTTGAGAAGTCTCGAGTGTCAGGCACCACACTGTCATTGTTAATGGGGGTCAAAGGGACAGTCTCCAGTGGTTTGGTCACTTCGGTTTTGATGGTCTCACAGCTGACGTTCTCAGAGGCAAAGAGGTTAAACGGGTGGACATATACACGGTTCGCTAGGCCTACCGAGAGGCAGGAGAGCAGAAGGAGAGGGCAAAATATATGACGCATGTTCCGCCTTTTTGGACAGAAATTTCCTTTGAATTTTTCTGTGAAGAGATAGAAAAGGGTCATAGGGTTAATTCTGTCAGTGCCTGTTACTATTTCAAGCCATGACTTTGTTATCAATGTTTACCATCTCAAATCATGATTGGCTGCCTGGAACATTGAGCTGAGGTCACTTGTCTAGAACACCCCCCCCCCCCCCCCCCCCCCGCAGGTCAGAACACCAGATAGCATATGAACACGTCATAAGCCATTAAAAACATGTTTAGAAGGACAGGAAATTAGCTTTAAAATTGCACCATTTTCTCTCAGCCTCATGACAAAATGTTTAGAATAGCAGGAAATTAGCTCTAAACAGAAAAATGTTCTCTCAGCCTCATGGCAAAATGTTTAGAATAGCAGGAAATTAGCTCTAAACAGAAAAATGTTCTCTCAGCCTCATGGCAAAATGTTTAGAATAGCAGGAAATTAGCTCTAAACAGAAACATTTTCTCTTAGCCTCATGGCAAAATGCAGGCCTTGCGGGGGTCTAAGCGTAGGGCAGCGAAACTGCACTACGCCACTGGCTGAGGTCTGTCTGTCAAGGATTGATTTATTTTTACTTTATCTGTCCTTTTCTTTTTGGATAGTGAATGGGATGCTGGCTCGCCTTCAGCTGCAGAGGTTAGAGGTTAGGCCATAGCAAGTACATAGGGAACTGACCACAAAGAAAAACAGCTTAGCCACTATCCAAACATACGTCCAACCCTAAATTCTGATTATATAGATCTGCTAAGTAATATCTAGGCATAGACAACTCTTACATCCCAGTAAGCAAAATTACATTGAAAATATATTTATTGTAGGTTCTGAATGAAAGGTGGAAATACATAAGAATATTTTCCGTGCGTTGAAAATATGTATTTTCCAGACATTGAAAGGACATTTTCTGGACGTTGAAAATATGTATTTTCCGGCCGTTGAATTCAGGTTCATTTTCGGTTCCGATTTAAAGTTGAAAATACGTATTTTCCAGACGTTGGAATCAGGTTCATTTTCGGTTCTAAATGAAAGTTGAAAATAAATAATTTACAGACTGGATTCTATGGCCAATTTTTAACTACACATACATTCTCAATAAGTAAGCATTATATCACAATAATATTTGTTCTATCCATGTAACATTCAACTGAAAATTTGCTCCCATCTATCACATGCATTTACGTTACATTTTCTAAACCTTTTAAAACTGGTGGCAATGGTGTTCAACATAGTCCAACCTATAGAGTAAACCAACAGACCACTTCAACTACAATAACACTCTCAGTAACGGTTACAGAAATATATATTTTTTATTTCTATGACTGTGATATGTTGTTGTTTATCTACCTGTTGTTTATCTAGAGCACAGTAGAGTACAGTACAGTTAAATTCAGTAGAGTACATTAGAGTAAAATAGGGTACAATATAGTACATTATACTGCTCTATACTCTACTGTGCTGAACTATACTTTACTGTACTGTACTCTACTGTGCTCTACTGTATTGTACTGCACTCTACTGTACTGTAGTATGCTCTACTTTTATTTACTGTACTGTACTCTGCTGTGCTGTACTGTGCAGTACTGTAATGTACTCTGCTGTGCTCTACTGTACTGTACTGTGCTGTCCAAACTTGTGAAACATAGACGTCTATGTTTGGTCCAAATATAGGCCGGTCCGGACCGGCCTTGATTTCAACATCCACCAACGTCTGGTCCGGACCGGCCTATATTTGGGCTAAACATAGATGTCTATAATCGGTCAAATTTGATCCGGTCCGGACGTGAACAAATCAGAACCAAACATAGACGTCTAAGTTTGGGCCAAATTAAGTCTGGTACGGACTGGACCAAACAAAAGACGTCGGCGTCAGTCCATGCTAAGTGGGATAGGCCTACTTATCCATAAATACCACTTTTTTCAAATGATCACACCACTCCATATTGTTACTTAAACATAGCCAATGAAATGTACTTTATTCTTTGTGTTGGATGACTACCAAATGATGAGAGTTCTGGAAGTACAGAACAAACACAAGAGCCTCCTCTTTCTGGGAATACATGGCCTGGATTAATGATTAGGTTTACAGTAAGCAAAGATATTGGGTCATTAAAAAAAAAAACAGCTGAAATTCTCTTTTTCGTACACTATGTTTGAATGCTTCCCTTCTCCGTCCCTTTTCTTAAACAAGGTACACAATACGTTTCCAACAAATACAGTATTGTATGGTAAAACCCAGAAGTGTTGCTAGAGTAAATCTCCTTGTTTTAATTTAAAACTTGAAGACATTCCCTATCTTGATAAACAGGTCAATATTTTTTACATAGATTTTTAAGACAAATCCTATTCCCTCTCTCATGTCTCCTGAATCACAACTTTTTGACACACTATAAACTCAAATACTGTACAAGTACATTGAAAGTAAATTGAGAAAGCTTTGCCTTACCTTGTGATGGCTTGCTATTGCTGTAGCCTAACTGAGGTCAGCAGTGGACTTGCTGTCTGTCTTAAAAAATGAATAGCTCTGAACCCCTGAGTTACTCATTAACCAGACCATTGCGTCACTGAGTATTCTGTGATGTTCCAGAGTGGCTTTTGTACTTGCTGATAAATAAATTGGTCAGAGCAGAAGACTACCCTGTTGTCCTTGTGCCCAATGTATTTACTCTGAACATGATGCAAGCAGTGGTTTGTGGGATTAACTGACTTTCACAAGAGGAAACCAGGAAATTGTGTCAGACAGGTTTTCCATCTCTTGGGTTGGAATCACAAAGTGTGTAAGAAAAATACAATGTGTTTGTGTATGTTTGTGGGAGGGTGAGTGTTATTGATAAATTCCACAAGTTTTTGGTGCATTGCAGCAAACCTTTATAGGAAAAGGTCAACATTAAAGTTTGGCTGCACCCTCTGAACATCTGTTGTTCTTACATCACACAATATGATAACACTTTGTTGTCAGCGCCCTAAATAAGGTTTATATCACACATTTTATTTATAGATATAATAAATGATGTCAGTTTATGTCAACCACTACATGCAATGCATTACTTGTAAAGAATGTGTTACATACACTGAGTATACCAAACATTAGGAACACTTTTGCCCTCAGAACAGCCTCAACTGATCAGGGCATGGACTCTACAAGGTGTCGAAAGCGTTCCACAGGGATGCTGGCCCATGTTGACTCCAATGCTTCCCACAGTTGTGTCAAGTTGTCTGGATGTCCTTTGGGTGGTGGACCATTTTTGATACACACGGGAAACTGTTCAACGTGAAAAACCCAGCACCCCGTTCAAAGGCACTTAAATGTTTTATCTTGCCCAATGGTGGATTATGCTAATCGTTTATGGTGGATTATGTTTTTGTCTTTATCATTCATCTAGATATTATTACTCTGAACATGCATTTACATAAATATTCACACCCCTGAGTCAATACTTTGTAGAATCACTTTTAGTGATTACAGCTTCATGGGTAAGTCTCTAAGAGCTTTCTACACCTGGATTGCGCAACATTTGCCCATTATTCTTTTCTAAATTCTTCAAGCTCTACCAAATTGGTTCTGATCATTGCTAGACAACCATTTTCAGGTTTTGCCATAGATTGTCAAGTAGATGAAGGTCAATAACCTAAAACACAAGGCCACTCAGGAACATTCACTGTCTTCTTGGTAAGCAACTCCAGTGTAGATTTGGCCTTGTGTTTTAGGTTATTGTCCTGCTGAAAGGTGAATTCATCTCCCAGTGTCTGGTGGAAGGCAGATTGAACCATGTTTCCCAGGATTTTTTCCCAGGATTTTGCCTGTTCTAAGCTCTATTCTGTTTCTTTTATCCCCCCCAAAAATTGCTGATGACAAGCATACCCTTAACGTGATACAGACACCACCATGCTTGAAGATATGAAGAGTGGAACTTAGTGATGTTTTGTGTTGGACTTGCCCCAAACAAAACGTTTTGTATTCAGTACATAAAGTTAATTTCTTTGCCACATTTTTTGTACTTTTACTTTATTGCCTTGTTGCAAACAGGATGCGTGTTTTGGAATATTTTTATTCTGTACAGGCTTCCTTCTTTTCACTCTGTCAATAAGGTTAGTATTGTGGAGAAACTACACTGTTGTTGATCCATCCTCACTTTTCTCCTATCACAGCCATTAAACTCTGTAACTGTTTTAAAGTCACCATTGGCCTCATGGTGAAATCCCTGAGCGGTTTCCTTCCTCTTCGGCAACTGAGTTAGGAAGGACGCCTGTATCTTTGTACTGACTGGGTGTATTGATCAAATAAAATAACATTTTATTGGTCACATACACATGTTTAGCAGATGTTAATGCGAGTGTAGCGAAATTGTTGTGCTTCTAGTTCCGACAGTGCAGTAATATCTAACAAGTAATCTAACAATTCCACAACAACTACCTAGTACACACAAATCTAAAGGGATGGAATAAGAATATGTACATATAAATATATGGATGAGCGATGACCGAGCAGCATAGGCAAGATGCAATAGATGGTATAAGATACAGTATATACATATGAGATGAGTAATGTAAGATATGTAAACATTATGAAAGTGGCATTATTTAAAGTGACTAGTTATCCATTTATTAAAGTGGCCATTGATTTGAGTCTGTATGTAGTCAGTCTGATGGCCTTGAGATAGAAGCTATTTTTCAGTCTCTCAGTCCCAGCTTTGATGCACCTGTACTGACCTCGCCTTCTGGATGGTAGCGGGGTGAACAGGCAGTAGCTTTGGTGGTTGTTGTCCGTGATGATCTGTTTGGCCTTCCTGTGACATCGGGTGCTGTAGGTGTCCTGGAGGGCAGGTAGTTTGACCCCGGTGATGCGTTGTGCTGACCGCACCACCCTCTGGAGAGCCTTGCAGTTGAGGTAGATGCCTACTGGACAACTTTTATATTTATTGCTTTTAAATGTTTTTAATGAATTTTATCTTATTAACACTTTGTTCTAGCTAGCTATTTGTGTAGGTAGCTATAAAGTAAACACAATGATAGCCCACCCATTTGGGAGCCAGGCTGACCCACTGAGGAGCCAGGCCCAGCCCATCATAAAGAGGTTTTCTACACAAAAGCACTTTATTACAGACAGAAATACTCCTCAGCACCCCCCCCCCCCCCCTACGTGGTCTGCGGTTGTGAGGCAGGAAAGGACGTACTGCCAAATTCTCTAAAATGACATTGGAGGCGGCTTGTGGTAGAGAAATTAACATTCAATTCTCTGGACATTCCTGCAGTCAGCATGCCAATTGCATGCTCCCTCAAAACTTGAGACATCTGTGGCATTGTGTTGATTGACAAAACTGCACATTTTAGAGTGGCCTTTTATTTTCCCCAGCACAAGGTGCACCTGTGTAATGATCATGCTGTTTAATCAGCTTCTTGATATGCCACACCTGTCAGGTGGATGGATTATGTTGACAAAGGACGAAATGCTCACTAACAGCGATGTTAAAAACAATCTGCACAAAATTTGAGATAAATAACATTTGTATCCGTATGGAATATTTATTTTATTTCAGCTCATGAAAAAAGGGACTAGCACTTTACATGTTGTGTTTATATTTTTGTTCAGTGTAGTTTTGCTTGCTGAAATTGAAGTAATTATTTATTTTAGTCAAATGAAAAAGATAAGAGTTTAATGAACAACACTGAAATGGGTTACAAGGTTGTACCACAGATGAAAGGAGAGTTAGTTAAAAGTATCTTTGGAAGAAATTGAATGGCAGGTCTTGACCTGCAGAGAATTTATATTTATTCCTACAACAGTTTTTGAATACATTAGGCTACACATCTCCCTTATCAAATGAGGATATACAGTCATTTTTGATTGTGGGTTTATTATTATATTTCAAAAGAACATTTTAAAAGGCCTCTGATGCTCCCCATTATAATTTCAGTCACAAACTTTACTGTTCAACACACCTCCATTTGTATTTTTTTTTCTAATATAGGCCTAGATGTAAAAAGTCCAACAATTTACCATTTGTTGGTTGCTGATTAACACTCTATCATGAATGAATTATAATTTACCTCATGTTTTTCAATGAATTGATGTAGTTGATGTCATGAACTGACAATGACAAAGACAGCATCATGAGATCATGTTGCCATGAGAGAAGTTGCTGAGGCCCCTTCCCTAGAAAGACCCTTACACTGAACTAAGTGGCCCAATGCTGCAGTGGTTTCCTGTTGTCATTTCTGCAGTGCACAGACCTTTAGTGATATAATACATCTAGTCTTTATGGAGCTGTGTTCCTCTGAGGTTAAATAGGCTCTGGTGAGAATGGGCTGTTAATCGTCACAGTAACAGCCGTGTTATTTATTCCAGCACAGAGTATTATGTTTGTTTTCTATTATTTCTGTTTTTTTCTCTGCATTGTTGGGAAGGGCCGTAAGCAATTGTAACAGATGTATAATGTACTCTCCATGCGTTGTGTTTTCTCAAAATAAATCACTTCGGCCAGTGGTCCCAGTTGAGCATCATTTATTTCTGTTGTTAAATGGGAAACAGCACGTTAGTTGTGCAGGGTTTAACAGTATTGATGGCTGTCGATGGCAAAATCTGTAGCATGAAGACAACTGTGTTAGCAGTGGATTATGTGACCATGACATCGGTGTATGCTAGCTAACACACTTATTTACAGCAATCGTATGCCAAAGCACATCCCAGAAAGCCCCTCAATCCCTAACAGGTACCATATACCCACACATGTATAAATCAGTAACGTACAGCAAACTTGTACACATTGTAAAATAGAAAATAGAAAACAGTATTCAGAACGTGACCTACCCCTTGCATCACATTTTCCTACTGGGAAGACCTGACGTTCGCGATCTCCCCCTATCTGCAAGCGGGGCCAATCACAACACACCTTATTGTCATCAGAGTTGAACTAACCAATAAGAATGCTTGAACATCAAATACACATTTCTTTAGAGGCAAGTGGAAACATAACCAACCCTGTTACACAAGCATTTCACTGTTAGTCGACTACACCTGTTGTTTACGAAGCATGTTACAATTTGATTTCATTTGAGATGGTTAGGGAAGACAGACTTTGTTTGTGAGATATTCCATAACGTTCAGAAGAGCAGTATGAACACCATATCTGTTTTATTTCTTGATTTAACCCACACAGGTGTGACAATGTTTATATATTTCACAAGACCATTGATGTGGTCATAATGTTCTCACACAGTACGTGCGTACAATGTCAAGGCTTTTGCCAATATGGTAATAGGATCTACATCATTTTGTTTCAAGTTATTTTTATCAACAGGAGAAGGCAATATCACCCCCAATAGCAACCCCTACAAAAATGGCCATTCATTATAATCCACATAATAATTTATATTTCCTGTTTCTGCAGGATTATTTTCCTGCTGTAGCAGACTGGCTAACATTTTGATCCTATACCTGTAGAGTAACGGCAGGAAATGCTGGATGTTGTCTGGGAGATGTGGTAGTTTCTGAAAAAGCCACAAGAGGGGGAAAAGCTCCTTCTGTTTGAGTTAACTGCCTGTGTCTGTTGTATCTGAAATGTATCTCAAACAGTGGAGGCTGCTGAGGGGAGGATGGCTCATAATAATGGCCAGAATGGAGTGGATGGAATGGTATCAAACACGTCATGTGTTTGATACCATTCCATTCCAGACATTATTATGAGTCTTCCTCCCCTTAGCAGCCTCCACTGATCTCAAGCCAACATGTCGGCAGGCAGCCTAGCGGTTAAGAGCATTGGGCCAGTAACCGAAAGGTCACTGGTTAGAATCCCAGAGTTGACTAGGTGAAAATCTGCTGATGTACCCTTGAGTAAGGCACTTAACCCTAATTGCTCATGTTAGTCGCTCTGGATAAGAGTGTCTACTAAATGACAAAAATATATTTGTATAATTTATTCAATAAGAATGATTCATCTAACACTGTTGTGGTCTTCTTATACACATAATAGTACAAGGCCACACATCACCACAATACATGTCTACTTAGAAATAATAGACTGTTCCTCCTTACACTCAATTAGTCATGTAATTAGTCATGTAATTACGCGGTCAGGAAGGCAGGAGGTGTAGCACGCTGTGCACATTGTGCCCTTTTTGTACAATACTCCCAAAATAGACTTTTAGTTTAAATTTGACACCCCAAATGACTACCTATCAGACTTTCTGTGCCCTTTGCTACTGCCTAAGTTTTACACAATACAGCTTTTTATGTTGTGGTAGTACTTGTGTTTTCAACATATCCAGCATTGCATTCAATCATAGCTAGGTCATTAACAATGTACATTATGTCATGTAAAAGATGCTCAGACTACATTCTGTGAGAATTTGTACTGTAGCAGGCACCTTGGTTTCTCAACAGGACTAACTGGTGTGGTAATATAGTATCAATGAACATCAAACATGCTATGTTTGTGTGTTAATTACTACATGGTTACAGCTGGATTAGTTAGGGGAAAATTATTTTCTAGGAAAGTACAACCCTTTACTAGGACCTGTAGTAACTGCGGGCGGTGCTGGATTGAAACCGCAGAGTGGAGCGAAGGGAAGTGAGCTTCTTTCTCTTAAAGCAATTAGTCCCTAACCTGGGATGACTTGGAAAGTGCCAGAAAGGAACTGAAAGTGAAAGAGGGTAATCTAAGCAGTTACCCCCAAAAAATGGAATTAGAACATTATAAGCTATATACAGTATCTCTATGCAGGCAGCTGTGTGGGTACACAGATGGCTGCCTCTAACTAAGATAATTTCAGAGTGATTCGGCTGATGTGCTCAATTAATTGTCTCTAGCTGACTGGGACTATTTCAACACAGCTGAACACCATCCCAAAGTTCTCCTCCCCTGAAATGATCTTCCCTCAGCTGTTGATCATATCCGCTCATGGATTGGAGAACCTGGTTGATCCTGGTCTAATTTGAGAGCAGATATTTATGTCCGGATCAAGTTTTTCCACTACATTCCTGTTTTATTGTCATTGTTTTCGAGTCATATCCTCATCTTGAGTTGTGACCGACACGCATAGAGTGAAGCTTCTGGGATAAAGTAGGACAAGTATTTTCACCCAACTCATTGAAGTTACAACTTCAATATCTCTTTGTGAAGTGGTTTACAGTTGTGCCAGAGAGTCACTGTTAGACAACTTATCTGAGTTCAATCTGTTTTGAAGGGCCTGCCATTGTGAAGTGTTCAGTCTGCTGGCATAACGTTACAGTAAATTAGTCTTCTTGAGCCTGTCCCTCAGGCAGCGACATGAACAGACATCTATTCCTGGCTTTACCCCCACTAGCCTGTGGGGGAGGCAGGGGAAATGGCTCGAACATCTTCCTTGCTCAAGTTTCCAAGCTTGACACGGCGATGCCATGTCACAGGGCCACAAAGTGTGCGTGGGTGTCATCATTAAACACACAAAGGGTAGATTTGTAAGCTGGGTCTTATTAACATGACTCAGGATAAGACACAGATGCAGACACAGGAGGCAGACAGTTCGAATCTCAGATGTTTATTATAAAACAAGGGGCAGGCAAATGGCAGGTCCAGGGCAGGCAGAGGTCGGTAATCCAAGACAATGTCAATAAGGGACAGAATGGCAGGCAGGCTCAGGGTCAGGGCAAGCAGAATGGTCAGAAACAGGAGGACTAGAAAACAGAAACTAGAGATACTGGAAAATGGGAGAACACGCTGGTAAGACTTGACAAGACGAACTGGCAACAGACCAACAGAAAACCGCAGGTATAAGTACACAGGGGATAATGGGGGAAACAGGAGACAAAGGGCTGTGAGACAGAGGTTTGATCCTAGACACATGAAAAGTGGGATGTATACGGAGGGTGCGGGGGCAACAGAAGACGAACAGCAGAGGGGCTAAGAATCTTAGAGATGGGGAAAGGGCCGATAAAACTGGGGGAAAGTTCACAGGACTCAACCCGGAGGGGCAGATCCCGAGTGGACAGCCATACTCTCTGCCCGAGACGATAGCGGGGAGCGGGGGTCCGGTGGCGGACCGGGCTCTCTGTCAGGTAAGACGACAGCGGCGGATGAACATCTGGGCCAAGGATATGCTGACCTCTTCCTCTTGCTCAGGGAAGAGCGGGGGCTGATATCCCATGGAACACTCGAAAAGTGAGAGACCAGTGGCCGAGCAGGGAAGAGTGTTGTGGGCGTATTCCACCCACACAAGTTGCTGGCTCCAGGTGGTGGGGTTGGCGGAGACGAGGCAACGAAGAGCCGTCTCCAGGTCCTGATTGGCTTGCTCCAACTGGACTGGGGTGAAAACCGGTGGACAGGCTCGCCATGGGACAGGCTCCCCCCTCCCTGGGAACGCTGCGCCTCACGGACCTGGTTCTCTATACCCCAGATGAATGCAGCTGCTAGAAAAGAGGTGGGGAGGATGGTGTAGCAGTGGGGCTATAGAGGCATGAGAGCACATGCCACTCCGACGTCCAATGCGTCGAGAATCCACCACAAACTGACGGGATGGATCTGTAGCTGTAGTGGAGCTGTAGTGAACCAATGCTTGAGGTCTGAGAACGCCCGGTCAGCAACTGGAGACCACGTGAACTAGACCTTGGGAGAGGTGAGTGCTGAAAGGGGGGAAGCCAGGATGCTGTAACCCCAGATGAAACAGCGGTAGAAATTAGCAAACCTCAGGAAGGGAGGAGGACATGTTCTTGAGCTGAGCGGGTAAAGACATGGATGTCATCGAGGTAGACGAACACAAACCGGTTCAACATGTCACAGGGAACATCGTTAACCAGGACCTGGAACACTGCAGGAGCGTTGGTCAGTTCGAATGGCATCACAAGGTATTCGCAGTGCCCTCTAGCCGTGTTAAAGGTTGTCTTCCACTTGTCTCCTTCCCGTTTCTGGACCAGATGGTAGGCGTTCCTAAGGTCCAACTTAGAGAAGATAGTAGCCCCCTGGAGAGGCTCGAAAGCCGAGGCAATGAGTGGTAATGGGTAACAGTTCACTAACTATGATGTCATTAAGACCCCGGTAGTCGATACATGGGCGCAAGGTTCTGTCCTTCTTCTCCACAAAGAAGGACCCTGCGCCGGAAGGGGAGGCAGAAGGACGGATACACCTGCAGCCAGGGAGTCCTCAATTTACCTTTCCGTCGCCTTGGTCTCTGGATCCAACAGGGAATAAAGCTACCCCCGAGCTGGTGTAGTGCCCGGGAGAAGGTCAATAACGCAGTCATAGGGCTGATGCGGAGGGAGCGATGTGGAACGGGCCTTGTTGAAAACTTCCAGGAGGTCCTGGTACTCAGCGGGAACGGCAGAAAGGTTTGAGGCTTTTCCAAAGCCCACAGGAAGACGTCCCGGTGCAGACTGACTTCAGGCAATGAGCGTGGCAGAACGGGCTCCAACCCTTGATAGAACCAACAGTCCAGTCAATAAGGGGACTGTGCCTCTGGAGCCATGAAAACCGCAAAACCACAGGAACCTAAGGAGATTTGATGAGCAGAAATGTAAGTGACTAACTGTGGTTACCTGACACTCGCAGTTTGATAGGAACCATATTGTAGGTGACTCTGCCAATAGAGCACCCATCCAGCGCTCTGATGTCCATGGGAATGGAGAGGGGTTGAGTGGGGGTTCCCAGCTCTGACACCAGGGTAATGTTCATAAAACTCTCGTCGGCCCCAGAGTCTATGAGTACCCAGAGAGATTTTGACCGGTCACCCCCCCCCTCCCGCAGGCATGGAGAGGGGTACGAGGGGTACGAGCACAGGGAGATTGGAAATTCGCTATATGGCCCACCAGTGTACTCGTACCTACTGATGAGCCTGGTCTTTTAATGAACAGGTAGAACCACAATACAGACAGCTCTTGGTGTTCAGTTTGCGTAAACGTTTGCAGGAGACAATCTAGCTCTGCCAAGTTGCATAGGCTCCAGAGGAGGCGAGTCGGCAGACCTCGTGATTCCCGGGTGAACTCGGATTCCCTCGGTAATGTAGACACCGGGAACTTCCGGGATTCCTCAGAGGCGAGGTGGGATCCTTGGACGAGTGAGTGTGACTGGGAACAGACCTCCTCTCCCTCCTACATTCCCGTAACCACCCATCGATTCATATGGTCAAGGTGATGAGAGAGTCGAGATCCATGGGCAGCTCCCAGGCTGCGAGCTCGTCTTTAACCTCCTCCGATAATACATGAAGGAATGTGTCGAACAGGGATTCCGGGTTCCAGGCACTCTCGGCGGCCAACATGCGAAAAATCAAACGCATAGTCTGCCACACTACGGGAGTCTTGACGTAGTAAGAGTAGCTTCACAGCAGCCTCTGTCCCGGACACCTTTTTTTATCTCCGCCATGAACTCCCCCAGACTAAAGCACACGGTGGATTGTTGCTCCCACAGTGCCTTAGCCTAGGCGAGAGTCCTCCCGGGCATCAGTGTTATAAGTTACGCTATCTTCGAGCGGGCCTAGGGAACAGAAGAGGGCTGCAGCTCGAAGATGAGGGAGCACTCGGAGAGAAATGCCAGATATGTTCCTGAATCTCCAGCGTAGCACTCCGGAGGAGGTAAGCAGTGTTCTCGGGAAGCCGGGGTGGGCTAGGGATAGTTACTGAGAGGCTGGGAGGTTACTGTTGTGGCTGGCTGCCTAATAGACAATCCGCGGAATTGCTCCAGCAATGTATTGAAAGTGCGGTCATGGCTTTCTGCCAGGGTCTGAAATCCTTCCATAAGATTTTGAAGTAACTCCTAGTGTCTTCCAATGGTGGCTCCTTGGGAGGAGACAGAGTTGTGGAACTGGTCCGAGTCTGCTGTGTCAGTCATAGCCCGTTTGTACTAACACGACTCAGGATGAGACCCAGATGCAGACACAGGAGGCAGACAGTTCGGATCTCAGATGTTTATTACTAAACAGGGGGCAGGCAAATGTCAGGTCTAGGGCAGGCAGAGGTCGGTATTCCAAGACAGCGTCAAACAGAGACAGAACGGCAGGCAGGCTCAGGGTCAGGGTCAGGGCAGGCAGAATGGTCAGAACCCGGGGGACTAGAAAACAGAAACTAGAGATGCTGGAAAACGGGAGAACACGCTGGTAAGACTTGACAAGATAAGACGAACTAGCAGCAGATCAACAGAAAACGCAGATATAGTAAGTACACAGGGGAAAATGGGGGGAAATGGGAGACACCTGGTGGGGAGTGGAGAAAGCCTTATGTTTTTCAATTGCTTATAAAAGGTTTATTTAGTTTTGCTGTCTTTACAGATATAGTAATGACTCATCCTCATGGGTCAAGTTACAAAATAGTTCTGAATATCTGCATCTATGCTGCTGCCACATATCATACTTTGTTCCATGACCATGGTTTATAAGTTCCGACAGTGTGACTTAAAGTTATACAACAACCTGACTGTGCCACGTCAGTGGGTCACTGTGTTTATCATTGCTTAAAGAGCCTCGAATACAAAGTTGTTTCCGCTGTCACTGTCAAAAATACGTACAGGACTGCCATACAATTTCCTCCCACATGAGCTGACCCAATTGTCAAACAGTAACTCAGCTCAGTTAATGTCATACTTTAGGTCATTTGTTTCTGGAAGACCAACAGGACATGGAGGATATTGCCACCATGTTGCAATGATGTAACTTGTAATAATGCTGTTCACACAATAATGATTAAATACATTCAATTACCTTTTGTTGAAACACTGCTGGAAATTTAACATGGACTTTGACATTGAGAATATGCAGCTATTTCAGTAATACGGTTCAGTTGTAGCACCATTAGGGATGGGAGTATTAGCAGGGCACAAGTTGGCACCTTGTTGGGGTTTATTTTCAGTGTGTATAATTTACACAATGTCCTAAATTAGGCATCAAGCTGGTCAGGGGCAATAAAGGGCATCAAGCTGATCAGGGGCAATAAAGGGCATCAAGCTGGTCAGGGGCAATAAAGGGCATCAAGCTGGTCAGGGGCAGTAAAGGGCATCAAGCTGGTCAGGGGCAGTAAAGGGCATCAAGCTGGTCAGGGGCAATAAAGGGCATCAAGCTGGTCAGGGGCAATAAAGGGCCAAGGACTTGGAAACTCTTTGAAGCCTTTGAGGCCTCTCCTCATGTCAACCCTGGCTTTAATGTCTGGCTTTAATGAAGGTTGCAGAGTTCCCTGGGGCGTCAGGTAGCCTAGTGGTTAGAGCGTTAGACTTGTAACCGAAAGGTTGCAAAATCGAATCCCCGAGCTGACAAGGTAAAAATCTGTCGTTCTGCCCCTGAACAAGGCAGTTAACCCACTGTTCCTAGGCCATCATTGAAAATAAGAATTTGTTCTTAACTGACTTGCCAAGTTAAATAAAGGTAAAATTTTAATAAAAAAAAAACATGGTTCTTACATTACATTACCAGGTGTTGGTTCCTGGGAGACAAGACAGGTTGTGAGTGGAATACATAAGTGGCAGTACTTGCAGTCGTTATCTTGTCAAGTATGACTCATTCCTTTTAGAACAATGTCCAATTTTAGCACTGAGCGTCAAAAAAAAATCTGAGATTTTTCACACAGTGGAGATTGGATCCCTCAAACCCACTTGTTCACCGACTTCAACCATCAAGCATCCTCACATAACTTTCCTATTTTTTCTCTGATGATTGTGATGAGTATTGACACATGGAGTCTGGGGTGCAGAGATCATCTAAAAATGTAGGTGAATAGCAGGAATGGAATTAGTCTGGCTTTAATGAAGGTTGCAGAGCTCCCTCCCACCCTCCCCCTTTCTCTCTCCTTCCCTCTATATTTCTCTCTTCCCGTGGCCTCAGGCTGCAGCTAAAAGCCCCAGTGGACAGGAAGGTTCCAGACTGGCTCAATCAGGCCCTACTAATGGAGGTAATGGTTGTTGTGTCATCCCCCTGTGCTCCCTGGGCTGCTTCATGGTCAGGTCCACTGCAGAGAGGCAGGCAGCGAGGAACGAATGTCAGAGAGCTATCTCCCTGCACAAGAGAGAGAGAGAGAAACATCTCCCTGCACGAGAGAGAGAGAGAGAGAGAGAGAGAGAGAGAGAGAGAGAGAGAGAGAGAGAGAGAGAGCCATCTCCCTGCACGAGAAAGAGAGAGAGAGAGAAATCTCCCTGCACGAGAGAGAGCGAGAGAGACGAGGAAAAGAAAGGATCTGCTTACAAGGGTGATCGCTTTCTCCTCTTCCAGTCATGGAACATGCTCGTGAGTGCCCTTTACGCTGTCTCTGTGTGTGTGTCTATGTTATTGTGTCTATTTGAGTGTGTCTGTGGGTGTGAGAGAGTTTCTTGTCTTTGTGTTTGTTGTCAAAGTTACTGTGTGTGTGTACTGTACAGTAGTTGATAGTAGGAGCTCTCTAATGTTCTCTGTTGGCAAAATTGCCCCTGGACTGTGCATGTAGAGAGTCACCTAGAGCCAGCTGTGATTGCTAAGTACCCTACTGTGCAAGCCTATTGAAAAGGACCTTTATTATGAGTTTCCCTCTGTGTATTCAGATCAGCTGTTCAGGGAACACAGCCAGGCAAATAGACCCTTGCCTGTAATGTGATGGTTGTTGGTTGTTGGTTTACAGTTGTTTAAATTACTTCGTTTTTGCCTAAATTGTTTCAAAACCTGGTTTGTGTTGTAGTTATTTGATTAAATAACGACAAAACAGACAGCCTTATCACTTTGAGAGATTACATTTAATAATATTACATGCATCATCATCACATAACTTATCATATAGTCATATCTAGTGACAGGGTATGATGACTTAGTCTTTAGTAGTGCATTACGGTCAGTTTATATTTAGTTGATGTCATTTTATATGTTTAATTACGTTTGCCACACTGTGAATGTCATAACATTTAGCCGAGTCTATTAACTCATGCCATAACTCCTGTTCAAATACAACTTGTATTGGAGAAAGTGGACTGACAAGGAGGACTAAGTACATAGATTGCCCACACAGAAATATATCAACTGCCACTATGATAATACTACAGTAGTAACAAACAATGATGTAATGTATACAAAGATGCGATACAAAGCCATTCTGCATGACTTTGTGTGTGTCTGTTATAGCTTTGTATATTTCTTTACCCATGATTTCATATGGTCCAGGTGGATTCTTAACAGTAGATTGTGCTCTTCAATATTTGTTTTACAATGCAAAACATAATTTGCATTCTGTATCATACGAGGCAGGTTGTCCACATTTGCATCGCCTCAGACCACAGTGAATCAGCAGTGTCATATTAATGTAGAAAACCCCAATGCTTGACAAGGCTAAAGTCATTTAAAGTGATTGATAGGATCTGCTTACTCCTTTGTTTATTTCACAAAACTCAACAAAGAGTGAAAACTGATTTCTCAACTTCCCTGTGCCATTACTAATGCTGAAAGTTTGTGACAGAATAAACTATCAACCATACCCCAAAATAGATGTACTCCATGGTGGGAAATGTTGTACTATTTCCATTGGTTAATGATTGAATGCATTCTGACAAATGTTTGACTATTTTGTCTAGTTTCATGTTGTACTTTCAATTGAACTTTTAATTGAAAGAACTTTAGTACAGTGTGACAGCGTACGCCCTTGAAGCAACAGACCAGTCTTGGTCCAAACAACAGGACTCATTGTGGCAGTGTAACGGTTCAATCTTGGAAAGGGACCAAAGTAACTGTAATAATGGTAAAAATCAATGACACTAAGCATCAATAACCTTAGCAGCATGAAACGTCTGAACAAAGACAATTGGATTCTAATTGAGGAAGATCAGATTTTTCATTTAACAAACAGTCCTACATTGTTTATTTTTTTTGTGAATGAGCAATGGGTGTGTAGACCTCTCTCTCTGGCTGAGACTGTTGTTGCTCTCCTCTCTCTCATAGTGAACCTGTACGTGATCATTAAGCCCCAATTTCTCTGCACTGTGAAATATAATGCTCTCAATTCTCTCTGCAATGAGCTATTATTAAGCAGCCTAGATTTCAAAATAAGAGCCATCCAGACCAGGGGAAATAATCTACTTACTGACAGGATGCCATGTATTGATTTGTATATCTACAACATTTAGGTGTAGGAAGTGAAGTGGTCCCGTAATGATAGATTCATGCCATCCAAACAAAGTAACAAAGTAACTGGTATCAGTTTCAATAATAGTTTGCTTGTAGAGAAGATCAAATCTAATCATGCTGTGTATAAAGTAGATCATTCTGATATGTCAATGTTAGTTTTTTTCTCAATATACCATACAGGTATATACAGTATTTGTATGTAATCACTTTTGATTTGTGTATGTGCTGAAAGGTTGAGGTTGCAGCATACTTTGAATCAAACTATGGTGCAAATTCACATACAAAACATAGTTACCATCCCGTCTCTACCATTTGAAGTATGAGTACGTGCTTGCCATTTTCATTTTTGTCTTTTAACTGTTGCTAGCTATGGAATGGAATGCCGAAATGGTATAACTTAATTCCTTTCTTAAAAACATCTATAACAGCCAATATTAGCTGGGTCCATCACATAAATTCACTTCAATGTGTACTGTACTGCCGCCGGTAATCTGAATGCACTCACTGACACTTAGCTCTGTGTGATTAGACTATAAGCAATTTGACAAACTCAACGACCATCCAATTATTTCCCAGTGCTTGATAGCGAAACTAGGCCTCTGCTTTTTGGATCTAATAGCAATTACCTGTATGGGCAAACGGTCCTGTCTGCTCCACTCAATCCTTCATGCAGAACAGGTCATATAGTATGGGACCTAACTCAATTCAGAGCACTGAATGTATCAAATTTGTTATGACATAGTTAGAAATGTTCACCATGGTTTTGCTGTCATTTTAGACAGATAGAGCCTAGGTTATATAAAAGATAGTTTACCAACACTTTGGAACACATTCCCTTTGGTACCACCTTTGAGGTTAATAAATAAATAATCTAAAGGAGGAAGAACTAAAAAGCACCACTTAAACAATAATTACCTTGTATTTTTTCTGAGATTGCTGCTTAATAATGTATGACTCTTTCTCTTTTTCCTCCACATGTCGATGAGCTGTGGGCCCATTGAGCTATTTTCTCAGACATCCTGTTACAGTGCAGTTCCTTTTTTATCCTTGAGTGAGTGAGGTAGACTGTAACAATACAAAGACATACAGTCAGTATCCATTATGCTATTTCACTTCCTACTACTGGGCCTTCTTCATAATGAATAATTATGATAATGCTGAGCAGAAATTGGTACTAGAATAGCAAAGTAATTAGGCCATACATAATTACTTGTCAAGTATTGAAACAATATAAATGTTGTACTATTTTTAACTTAGTATTTACCCAGTGATTTGTAAAAGTAGGCTGTCCCAACATACCTATCAATACATTCAGGAACTGAATAAGTAGTGGGGCTGGCTGGGGAATAAGTGTATTAGCACTGATAGATTCATGGGGCTGTATTTGGGTTCTTGTGGAGAGGTTGATAAGTAAAGAATATACTCTTGGCCAATCAAAAATCAATTCCCTTTCATATGCACTTAGACTGCACATTGGTTATAGTCCTCAGGGATTTCCTTCCTATGCCACTGCAGGCTTTCATCTCTAGAGCAATGTTTGGTAACACTTTACTTAAAGCTGACTAGTAATGCTTTAGTACAAATGTTGGATCTTTATTTGACCAGTAGTGTCGCAGCAAAATAATTCTGCAGCAACAGGATTTGAACGTTTAGTCCATAATGTTACTTGATCGGTGGTTTGGCTATTAGCTGGCCAAAATGACGCTACATGAAAATTGCAATACTGTTAATATAACTGTGTGTTAGTATCAGTGCGAGTTTTCAGAGAATATATGTAAATCACAAAGCTCATCTGAATTTCCTGCTGTGTAGAAAAAGAGTGATCAGCAACAAGAGTGATCAAATGAAGATCCTACACCTGTAATTATTATAAGCATATATATATTTATTTGATTTGATTTATTTAACCTTTATTTAACGAGGCAAGCCAGTTAAGAACAAATTCTTATTTTACAATGACTGCATACCCCGGCCAAACCCTCCCCTAACCCAGACGACGCTGGGCCAATTGAGCGCCCCCTATGGGTTCGTAACAGTAAATTGTGTTCTTCAATCTGTGTTTTACAATGCAAAACGTATGCTGTATCATACGAGGTAGGTTGTCCATATTTGCATAGCGTCAGACCACAATGAATCAGCAGTGTTATAGTGATGTAGAAATATATGAGCCGTGATTGTGTTCAATATTATAAGGCTAATGTTATTTTTCTCCATGTACTGTGGAACATTTTGGTAACACTTTTCTTAGGTCTGATTTTGATTTATGGTATAGTTTCAATAAATCCTTGTATACAGAACATTGTTTATTAAACAGTAGATGGCAGGCTTGCACCTAAACCAAACAGTCTCTGCAAAGGCCAATTAATTTTTACAGCCTCTTTTCAGTAGGCTACTCTGTATATCAACTCACCATAGACCCTATTGTGTACATACATTCTGGCCATTAATCATGATTCAAATTTTCCTACATGTCAACACTACCTGGTCCTTTAATTGAGCTTCTATATATAGTAGTTTGCACATTTCACTTTATCTACACTCACAGTTTCCCTATTTGTACAATGCCAATGCTCTTACTTAAGGTATAAGTTGTAGTCAGTGTGTGTGTCAGTGCTGGACTGTTTAGTATATCCATGTTTTGGTATGTGAAGGTATTTTATCTCCCGCTAACACACGTCATGCAGCCAAGGTGTCAGCTGAGCCCCTGCAGAGCACTCTATGACATAAGAATCGCATTGCCCACGGGCTGTCGAAAGCTGGAGTTCACTCCAACACACGGGTTGAGCCTCTTGCCTCGAAAGGAAATAGAGTCAGCCATCTTGGTGTATTTTTAAATGGTGTGAGTGCGATCAGGGCTGGTGATCTCATAGCATTTAGGGCCAAAGTAACAGCATATGCTTATTGTACAGCGCTGGCTTTGCCAATTCCAGATGATCGTGCTGTAACATTAGGAGATACATTATGGACTAGGAGGGAGGTGGGAGAACGAGGAGATAGATTATGATAAGTTCACCATGTAGCTGCCTATGAGACAATGCTCAGAGAGGGTCTGGAGGCAGGAGAGGGCTGGTTTCCGTCAGCTCTTGGCAGGAATTGGAGAGCCTTCCTGAGTGGTCCCCACCCACTGGCAATACAGCTCACTCAGGGCTTTTTTCTTCTTCTCAGGAAACCATAGCCTACAGCTAAAGAGGAACTGTTTGGATGGCTGTTACACTCTAAGAAAGTTGTGGGGAAAAGAAAAGAAAAATATATATAATAAAGTTGTGCAGGTAGTAGCCTAGGCAGCCGATAGTGGCCGCTAGATCTCTAAGATTGATGTTCATTCCCGGTAATACACTCCTGTCCCCTGTGAACCGGCTAGTACATAAAGCATCCTCCATTCAGGCTGAAAAGGCATAATTTTCCTGCTCAACTACCTTTAATGGCGGACCGTCTGAAAAAAAAACTGGGAAAATATGTGTACTGTCTTAATAAAACATAATTTTCCACCACAATTTTCAGATTTTCTGACAATTTAAGATGATTTATGTAGATCTAAGCTTTCCATTGGCCAAATACATTAATAAACAAACTTTCTATTCAGTTTTCAAAGACCTATTTTAAAATGTGTGCTGAGTTCATATTTATTTTAAACTAGTAAAGTAGTAAGTAAAAAAACAAAAAAGACACCATGATTATAGTGATTTTAAAGATAAAAAAAATAAAAGTTATATTGTCACATGCGACAAATACAACAGGTGTAGACTTTACTGAGGAATGCTTACTTACCTAAGAAAAGATTAGCAAAAAAAGGAAATCTTAACACAATAAAATAACAATAACGAGGCTACAGTATATACAAGGAGTAACGGTATCGAGTCAATGTGCAGGGGTACGAGGTAGTTGAGGTAATTGATGTAATGTGTACATGTAGGCAGGGGTAAAAGTCACTAGGCAATGAGGATAGATAATAAACAGAGTAGCAGCGTATGTGAAGAGTGTGAAAGTGTGTGAGTGGTGTCGATATGCATGTGTGTGTGTGTATTGTGTGTGTGAGTGTATGTAGTTTGTGAGTGTGTGTATGTGTGTGTGTGTTGAAGTGTCAGTGTAGTATATGTGAGTGTGTGGGTAGAGTCCAGTGAGTGTGCATAGAGCCAGTGCAAGAATATCAGTGCAAAACAAATCAAATATGAAAGGGGGTCAATGCAAATAGTCCGGGTAGCCATTTGATTAACTGTTCAGCAGTCCTATGGCTTGGTGGTAGAAGCTGTTCAGGAGCCTTTTGGTCCCAGATGTGGTGCTCCGTTACCACTTGCCGTCTGGTAGCAGAGAGAACAGTCTATGACGGGTGGCTGGAGTCATTGAAATTTTTTAGGGCATTCCTCTGACACCGCCTGGTATAGAGGTCCTGGATGGCATGGAGCTCAGCCCCAGTGATGTACTGGGCTGTACGCACTACCCTCTGTAGCGCCTTGCGGTCGGACGCCAAGCAGTTGCCATACCAAGCGATGATGTAGCCAGTCAAGATGCTCTCAATGGTGCAGCTGTATAACTTTTTGAGGAGCTGATGGCCCGTGCCAAACCTTTTCAGCCTCCTGAGAGGGAAGAGGCATTGTCGTCCTCTCTTCACGACTGTATTGGTGTGTTTGGAACATGATAAGTCTGTAGTAATGTGGACACTGAGGAACTTGACCCGCTCTCAACCCGCTCTACTACTCGGCCCTCTGTTCCCTGTAGTCCACGATCAGCTCCTTTGTCTTGCTGGCGTTGAGGGAGAGGCTGTTGTCCTGGCACCAAACTGCCAGGTCTCTGACCTCCTCCCTGTAGACTGTCTCATCGTCGTCAGTATTTTTGGTTGAAGTTTAATTGAACAGTATAAAACAATCAGAATGGAGAAAGACCCATTGAAATCACTTAGACACAACTACCCAAAGAAAATGTAGAACGTGTATTATTCAAAAACATCAAATAACATCAAATACCACCTTACCTTAAAAAAAAAAATCAATTATGTGATATTATATTTTGGCCATATCGCCAGTCTGTGCTAGCTAAACAGTCCTGTATCTTAGATCGTTTGCTTGTTATGCAATCCTCAAACTGCCATCAGTTTGAAGATCTGAACACTGGAATTGTATTATGGTGTCACTGTGTGGTTGAAAAATATCTATACTGTGTTGATTAAATGACATCCAACTATTTACATCTGTTATAGGCACGGAGGTGGTTGTAGGCTATTGGAGCGGAATAGCAGAGATTGTGGCTATAATGACGAGATGCTCGTGTCTCCACCCTAACAACGGGAGTCGTTGTTCACAAAGGCGGAAGTAGGGCAGGAGGACGCCAGATCAGGTGGGAACATTATAGCCAATGAGAGGGCAGAGTCGCGTGTTAACAATGGACACAACTCTGATATCAAATATGTGTTCAAAGTTGCTGGAATGCCACGTGCGTCCACTTATATGAGTACACTTGTAACAACCTAAGCATTACGAAAGTTATATTCGATCAAATAAATCTCACGTAGCAAATTTGCAATATATATTTTTTTTAACCAAATTCGACACTCTCATTGGCCTCCATACACAAAGTCCTCACTTCGTGGAATTATTTTCGTGGACAGATTTTGGTCGGAGTAAACCCTCTCGCTTCGCCTCTTCCTCTCTGGCAGTAGAGAATTCCTCCCCTCGACCTCTGACGGGTAGTATCCTAATCTGCATAAAGAAATGACAGGCATGCTTGAGCTGAATCGGAGGGAGGTTAAACAGTGGTTTTCAGACCCAGCGAAGTTTTTTTTCAAGAGTTTTAACCCAACAATTGCCTTGAAGTAGGTCAAATTAACTTTAGGATTTGGCGATGATTTTATTGTGAAAGTTCATCGGGGACCGCGTGATTGTTGGTTTGGCGGTCCATTGAAGACAGAATGGGCCAGACGTCTGTCTCCACCTTGTCTCAAAATGCGAGTGGTGAGTCTGCTTTCCTCATTCACGCGCATACAGATATATCTTATTGTTCAGGAAGTCAATAATGTCTGACAATTTTAACTCGTCTTACTTTTCTAACTTTACCCTTTTGAAATGCACCTATTCAACAAGTTTGAGTTGGTTTGCTTGAAAATATCGGTCTTATTTTCCTTTTACTCCAATTTGATCGTGCATATGCATCTACATCATTGCAACTGATTTTGAATGCATAAAGAAAGTCGTAGAATAATTTACTTGCATTAGGCGATAGTAACATTTACTTTGACAAGAATCGGATACATTGTACCACTAACGGTTACGTTATGCTCATCAGTCATGGAACTAATGAGTCAACAACGACTCATCTTCGAAACCAGTTTTCAATACCCAAACTACATCACAATGCAAACTGGAAGACACGCAAAACAGATAATTTGTGCAATAGTGAACGGTTATTGCATAATAAAGAATCCAGGACCAAACTGCTCTGGCTCTCCTTTTGACCTGTTTAAGTACTATAAACTACATATTCAATGGGAGAGATACTGATCAGCACATCTGTTGTCTTTTCAAAAGAGAGCAGGGGAATGTAGGTTTGGTGAATTATCATACACACAATGAGTAACGAAACCTCGACTAAAACCAGTGGTGTAAAATACTTAAGTAAAAATACTTTAAAGTAAGTTGTTTTTTGTACTTTACTATTTCTTTGCCTACTTTTACTTCACTACATTCCTAAGGAAAATAATGTACTTTTTACTCCATACATTTTCCCTGACACCCTAAAGTACTTGTTACATTTTGACAGAAAAATTGTCAAATTCACACACTTATCAAAAGGTCATCCCTACTGCCTCTGATCTGGCGGACTCACTAAACACAAATGCTTCGTTTGTAAATTATGTCTGAGTGTTGTGCCCCTGGCTATCCGTCAATAAAAAAGTATAACAAATAGTGCCATCTGGTTTGCTTAATATAAGGAATTTGAAATGGTTTATACTTTTACTTTTGATATTTAAATTCATTTTAGCAATTCCATTTACTTTTGATACTTAAGTATATTTAAAACAAAATACTTTTAGGCTTTTACTCAAGTAGTATTTTACTAGGTGACTGTCACTTGTACTTGAGTCATTTTCTATTAAGGTATCTTTACTTTTACTCAAGAATGACATTTTAGTACTTTTTCCACAACTGAGTGAGACCAGTGGGATAACACAGTAAGTAGTCTTGCAGACGACATGGGTTCAATACCCGGTTGGTCACACATGCTCGAGCAAACTGACATTACTGTATTGATGTCAAAGTTACAGTAATATGAGGGTGGTTTAGAAAGTTGCGGTCCTCCTTTTATCCCTCAGTAGAATAGTAGCCTAGGCTATGCAGTGTCGCCCGACAATGCACTTTAATTAATGCCTATCCATGTGGCAGCCTCTGTTTATAAAACAGGCAGTTGTAATGGCTTTATAGTCCTGATACCTGACAAAGATTTAAGACATCATTTTGGTTATTCAAGCTCTAAATGTCAGCTACCATAGACGGCGGTTCCTAAAGTAAATTGGAAAACATTTTCCAAATTTATATACAGTGGATTCGCAAAGTATTCAGACCCCTTTTCTTTTTCCTCATTTGTTTTACAGCCTTATTCTAAAATTGATTAAATCAAGATTTTTCCTCCTCAATCTACACACAATACCCCATAATGACAAAGCAAAAACAGGTTTTTAGATTTTTTTGTGCAAATTTATTAAACATAAACAGATACCTTATTTACACAAGTATTCAGACCCTTTGCTTTGAGACTTTCAAAATTGAGCTCAGGTACGTTCTGTTTCCATTGATCATCCTTGAGATGTTTTTTCAACTTGATTGGAGTCCACCTGTGGTAAATTCAATTGATTGGACATGATTTGGAAAGGCACACACCTGTCTATAAGGTCCCACAGTTGACAGTGCATGTCAGAGCAAAAACCAAGCCATGAGGTCAACGGAATTGTCCGTAGAGAAAGTATCGAGAAAGTATTGTGTCAAGGCACAGATCTGGGGAAGGGCACCAAAAAATGTCTGCAGCATTGAAGATCCCTAAGAACACAGTGGCCTCCATCCTTCTTAAATGAAAGAAGTTTGGAGTTGAGCAATCGGGGGAGAAGGGCCTTGGTCAGGGAGGTGACCAAGAACCCGATGGTCACTCTGAAGGAGCTCCAGAGTTCCTCTGTGGAGATGGGAGAATCTTCCAGAAGGACAACCATCTCTGCAGCACTCCACCAATCAGGCCTTTTTGGTAGAGTGGCCATACGGAAGCCACTCCTCAGTAAAAGGCACATGACTGCCTGCTTGGAGTTTGCCAAAAGGCACCTAAAGGACTCTCTGACCATGAGAAACAAGATTCTCTGGTCTGATGAAACCAAGATTGAACTCTTTGGCCTGAATGCCAAGTTTCACGTCTGGAGGAAACCTGGCACCATCCCTATGGTGAAGCGTGGTGGCAGCATAATGCTGTGGGGATGTTTTTCAGCGGCAGGGACTGGGAGACTAGTCAGAATCGAGGGAAAGATGAACGGAGCAAAGTACAGAGAGCTCCTTGATGAAAACCTGCTCCAGAGCGCTCAAGACCTCAGACCTGGGCCAAGGTTCACCTTCCAACAGGACAACGCAGGAGTGGCTTCGGGACAAGTCTCTGAATGTCCTTGGGTGGCCCAGCCAGAGCCTGGAACTGTACCCAATAGAACATCTCTGGAGAGACCTGAAAATAGCTGTGCAGCAACGCTCCCCATCCAACCTGGCGGAGCTTGAGAGGATGTGCAGAGAAGAATAGGTGAAGCTCCCCAAATACAGGTGTGCCAAGCTCGTAGCATCATATCCAGGAGGACTTGCGGCTGTAATCACTGCCAATGGTGCTTCAACAAAGTACTGAGTAAAGGGTCTGAATGCTTATGTAAATGTGATATTTTTATTTTTAATACATTTTCAAAGATTATTAAAAAACTGTTTTTGTTTTGTCATTATGGGGTATTATGTGTAGATTGAGGAACACAAATTAATGTAATCCTTTTTAAGGCTGTAAAGTAACAAAATGTGGAAAAAGTGACGGGGTCTGAATACTTTCCAAATGCCTCAGAGGATCATTATCTTCTTAATTGTTTTGCTGTGGATTGTTTCAAATCACAGGCGAGTAGTCCTCAATTATGGCAGCACTCATGGCAATAGACTTAGCTGATTGTTGAGTTGTGCTTGTCAGTGAAAAGCATCAAAAATATGTGTGAAGATGATGTGTCTTGAGTATAATTTGAAATGTTGAGACAAGAAAGGGAGGTTTTGGTGGCGAAGATATAGGCTCATCGCTCTCCAGAATGCACTCAGCTCTCCAGAATGTGCTCAGCTGTCTCCTGCCAATTCATGCACATTAATTGTTTCATTGTGTGAATTGTTTGCCCTTTGTTTATTTGTATCAAGTCCTCATTACATATATCACCAGTAGTAGGCTGTATCACATCTGGCCATGATTGGGAGTCCCATAGGGCGGCGCACAATTGTCCCAGCGTCGTCCGGGTTTGGCTGGGGTAGGCCATCATTGAATAAGAATTTGTTCGTAACTGACTTGCCTAGTTAAATAAAGGTAAAATAAAAAATAATTTTTTTTTTAAATATATATATATGTAATAAAAATAGTAAATTTACAGTTAGTCTCTGTCATTTGGTTACATTCATTTCTCTTAATGCATGGGTTAATTACAGTCATTCTCTGAATGGAAACATTGTTTGCAGAGTTCAAAAGTTTGGTTTATTTCATACCATGATTTATGAGGTTTGTCAATTTTTTTATTGTCTTGTTTGGAGCGCTCCATGTGAGCAATGAGCATGTGTCTGGTTGTTTCTCTATCCTGTTAATGTTGATGTAGTGCGCGCGCCTGATCGCGCATAAAGTAGGCTACCTGGCCTGCAGCGCGCAAATGTAGGAAAGTACATTTGGGGATCTGATTTCTGACCACCACTAATAATACACTGAGCTTCTGTTCTTTTTGTAACCATGTGACAATGATTTTGAGAAATTAAATGTGAATATGAAAATCATAACTGCCACGTAGAAATGGTAGGATACATTCTTAGCTTACCCAAAAGTTAAACTCACGTGCTGCCTGTCAGCTACCCAAGTTTATCATGCATTGCGTTATCTTGAAAAATGCTGTTTGTATTTTCTTCTTTGCCATGATCATATCAGAAATTGAAGAATAGGCCTACAAACTTGAAATCGCTAATTATCATGACAATTTAGTCCACTTTGTGAAACTCCCGGACAGCAGTAGTGAGTAGCCTAATTTCATTCCATAGGCTGTTGTCCATTTGACCTGTCCTGTTTTTAGAATATGGTGTGTTTGCTAACATGATAGTTCATATTCACATTTATTTGATAGGGCGCCATTTAGGCTATTTGATCGGAAACATACATGATGTAAAAAGTGTCTCTCTCATGACATTTTTATAAATGTGGTTGCCCTGTGGGCTACAGAAAAGGCCACAGAGGCTATATACTCTATCTACTGTATAGGCTACATGATTTGACAGAGTATTGGTGAAGCGCCACAGCATTGCGTCTCCAACAGCACCATGGAGAGGCGTGCTGTGCATGGACAAGATACATATTTTGCACCCCTGCCTTTGGCAAAGTGCACTGCTTATCATGGGGAGGCATCGGCGTTCAAATTAATAGCCCAAATGCCACTGGGTGAGAAGTTTTCATTGTTTTGAGGCAGAGTTATGTGAGGTGTTATGTGTTGGAGGTGCGTCTTGATCAGTTTAGCTCGGAAAATGCCGCCCTCGTCAATCTGCAGCTCTAGGCGTCTGCCTAATCCTGTCTGATGGGCGGGCCTGCCCTGCTGTCGGCACAGGGTGGAGCAGGGATGCATCTTCTGTAGCATACTAACCACAATGCTTACTTAACAATAACATTACTCACAAGTAAATGCATGCCTGACATTTCAAGGGCTAAAGAACCTTATAGTGCAGCCACATAACCCAAGGTGTTATGGTTGAGTTTACTTTGCAAGGTATGTATTCTCTTTAACCACATTGTTCTCTCCATGTTCTTTTTCCTCCTATAAGCAATCATAGCCCATAATTTTCACTGTTCATAATAAAACATTTCTGCTTTTTGCATGTTTGGTCGGTTACACTAAATTTGAAAAAAATCTTGAATGTCAAATAGCTTGAGATCTTAAAATACCTTGATGTTTAAGTGCATAAGCCCTCCCCAGTGACTGTATAAACCCTCCCCGGTGGCTTCAGCTGAGGAAACCTCTCCCTATTTCCCCTTGACCAAATATTTCTCTGGTTGCCGGTGGCACATAAAGCAAGACAATGGGAAAAACATCTGGTGAGCAAACAGCATGTCTGATTGAATTTAAAGCACACAGATGGATGTGAAGCATTTTAATGCTTTTTGATTTGGTGTGTAGTTCCATCGTATGTCATTTGGCTACTCAAAGTTCTATTTTAGGCACAAACGGTATTGATGTTTTTGGTTATGACATGTCTTTCCAATGATGTCATCATCCGTTCAGTACGAGTCACACAGCTTCAAATAAAGCTCCATGGCAGCCTGGAGTTTGCAAAAAGTGTTTACCAAACAATATGTAAGTCCCTCAATAATCACATAGGAGCAGACATGCAATGTGCTTTGGCCCTCCTACGCAGCATTGTGGAAGACCAGGTTGAGACTGAGCACTTTGAACCATTTTGCTGCTGTGTTGATAATGTCCTTTCATTACTTCAGGGGGAAAAAAATCATTTTTTTTGCAAGGAGCTTCATTTGTTTCAGAGTAAATGTTTCTCTTGGATAGTGACGACTAGATGTCTGTATTCTTCCCTTTGTGTTCTCCATTTGTGATGTTTCTTTTGTCTGATTCAGTTCTACTTCCTGTCTCACTAGACACCTCGCAAACAATAATTATCAACCTGACAGACATGCTAGACCTTTTATAGGCCTTTTCTTTCCTCTGAAATGGCTTGAATGTTATGTCATTACAGCCGAAGCTGATATAAACCTACTGATTACATTTAAGTAATCTTAGATGGATTCTGTATAGTCCCAGTCATACATTTGTCTATGGCTGCGTTTAATCAGGCAGGCCAATTCCAATATTTTTTTGTGTAAATTCAGCGATAGCCCTATTTGGATGGGGTACGTTTTACTGGTCCTCTGACCAGTAAAACGTCCTCTGATAATACGTATCCCTTGCGAATCGTCATCCCTGTGTTGGGCTCCCGAGTGGCGCAGTGGTTTAAGGCACTGTATCTCAGTGCTAAAGGCGTCACTACAGACACCCTGGTTCAAATCCAGGCTGTATCACAACCGGCCGTGATTGGGAGTCCCATAGGTCCAGCGTTGGCCGGTGTAGGCCGTCATTCTAAATAAGAATTTGTTCTTAACTGACTTGCCTAGTTAAATAAAAAATGAAACTTTTTTTTTAAGGATATTAGAGTTTAATAGGTGCTTCAACCAGTTCGGGTAAGAACAAATTTATGCTTAAAACAAAGTGCTATGCACGTAGCCGACAGATTAATGATCTGTTTTGTCACATATCAATTTTCCTAGTGCCATACTTCTCTTGTAAAAGATGAAGTGGACGATATTGTGCCAATGAATTGATAAATTGCCAAATCCGTCAGGTAATTAAATGTCTGCATAGGTTACAGTTCATAGTTCTTATTGGTATGCATTATTATTTAGACTTCCTCCGAACTGAAGACCATCAGGCCAATATTAGGCTGTCCCTAGACATTTGAAATATTCACGTCTAGAAGAGCCTCCGGGTTTCCGTCATAGCGGAAAAAATATAATTACAGGGGCAGTTTGGTGAAACTAATCCCGTCCGGACATGACGTTCTATAGTAATACTAGTCCTGTGTGAATATGGCTTATATACCAATTTATGACTGGGACTGTACAGAAGTGGCATTTTCTGTGTCCTTCATTTTATGGCTCCAAGTCATTCTCCTTGACTCTGAAGGGAGGCATTGTTGGAGCTGAGGACTAACTTTGTTTGTGTCCCTAAACCATTTTCTCCCTTGTCAAGCAGCTGTTTGAATTATTATTGTCATGCAGTACTTTGTTTGATACTGTCTGTGAGTTATACCTCCACCCAAACATGAAAGCTGCTGCCTGGACTATACCAGAGATCAACACTAATTTAATTTTAGGCTTTGTATACTGTATGTGTTAGGAGATCCACATTGACAACAAATCCTGAATGTTTTTTCCCCCTAGCAGATTGGCATTCTGCTGTATGTGGCCTAGATTTTTCTGCTGTCAGTACAATCTCAATCATTGTCTGTTTTGTTTGACACAGTCAATTAATTCACAAGATAATCAAATACATTTGAGAAGGACTACTGTTCCCTCTGTCAATGAAATTTGCTTGTCTAAGAACAGAAGAAAGTTGTCAGTAGCCCCATTTTAAAAGTTGGTACTGTAAATTTCAATGTCTCTCAATTGATTTGAAATATAGAGCTATGTCCCAAATTAGTTCTCCAAAATAGTAAACCTCTCTAACTCTCTCCACTGAGCAGCAACAAGTGAAGCCATTGTCCATTCGCTCCCAGGCAGTTCTAGTCTTTTTATTGAAGTCTAATGGTGATAATTGTGAGCTTTACAGATTTCTGTCATTAACCACACAAAGGACCTACTGTAACAGTCCCATTGTTCTTATTTGATATCAATCTGGGAATGAAACCATGGGATCGGAAGTTTGGAGTGCAGCTGGCCCCACCTCTTTCATATTTGTTTGTAATCTTAGCTTGATTAATTGAGACTAAATGTGATTATTGTAGAAAATAAATATGTGTCCTTCAATAGGCTTACCCCAAAAGGTTTGGTTGTTTGTTTCAAACTTTCAGTTTTTCTTTGGTAGCTGTTTGGGATATAGATAACTATCTATCAATCACCCTACTAGGGAGCCAGGCCCAGCCTATCAGAATGAGCTTTTCCCCACAAAAGAGCTTTATTACAGACAGAAATACACTTCTGGTGTGGTTACACGTGGTCTGTGGTTGTGAGGCCAGTTGAACGTACTGCCAAATTCTCAAACGATGTTGGAAGCAGCTTATGGTAGAGAAATTAACATTCAATTATCTGGCAACAACTCTGGTGGAAATTCCTGCAGTCCACATGCCAATTGCACATTCCCTCAACTTGAGACATCTGTGGCATTGTGTTGTGTGACAAAACTGCACATTTTAAAGTGGCTTTTTATTGTCCCCAGCATAAGGTATCTTGATATTCCACACCTGTCAGGTGGATGGATTATCTTGGCAAATGAGAAATGCTCACTAAAAGGGATATAAACACATTTGTGCACAACATTTGAGAGAAATAAGCTTTTTGTGCATAAGAAACATTTCTGTGAATATGACATTCACTGTAAATTCCTTGTCAGAATTGAAGAGCAAAGTCTGAAGGGAAGGTATTTACTGATCTGCTGTAGTTGTGTATGACATGTTCTAGCAGTATTCAATGCTCATCACCTCAGGCCTTTTCAAAATTCAATGTCAGGCAAGACATTATCCCTGCCGGTCTGGTCATTCATGTTAATAACCACGAGTCATCATGGTTGTAAACAAAATATATTATAATAATTGCGCCAATGTTTGGTAACTGCCATTTGCAATGAGAGAGTTATCAGTTTTATATGGGTAGAATGTTTGAACTTGGAACTGGCGCTCTGCTGAAAGGATGAATGGTAGTGCATATTGGAAATGATATGTCGACCGTGTAAACACAATTCAGGCTATAAACCTGCCTGATGGCTTGAAAAAGTACTTTTCATTGTAATTGCATAAGATATGATTCGCCTTAGAATGATGGACAATTGTCATTCTCTAATCAAAACCCAACCCTCGAACAGTGTCACAAGCTAGCTAGACAAAAACAAGATTAGCTGAAATGGAGGTGTTAGCTCAAGCTGCTGGAAATCACACTTGCCTCATACTGTGCTTCTCGTCACACTGAAGCACTTGCAATGTACACTGAATGTACAAAACATTAGGAACAGCCTCAATTCATCAGGGCATGGACTCTACAAGGTGTCAAGCATTCCACAGGGATGCTGGCCCATGTGGACTCCAATGCTTCCCACAGTTGTTTCAAGTTGATCTTGATCTTGATACACACGGGAAAGTTGAACGTGAGAAACCCAGCCGCGTTGCAGTTCTTGACACACTCGAACCGGTACGCCTGGCACCTAATACCATACCCCGTTCAAAGGCACTTAAATCTTTTGTCTTGCCCATTCACCCTCTGAGTGACAAATACACAATCAATGTCTAAAGGCTTAAAATCCTTCTTTAACCTGTCTCCTCCCCTTAATTTACACTGAAGTGGATTTAACAGGTGACATCAATAAGGGATCATGGCTTTGACCTCTTCACCTGATCAGTCTCATGGAAAGAGCAGGTGTTCCTAATGTTTTCTACACTCTGTGTATAAACACTGGCTGTGACACATTTGATTATTCTCTAGGACCGGTGCCTGGGGTAAAACTCTCAGTTAAAGCGGCGCATTAGCTTATTACCTGTTATTTGTTTACTCAATGTCGTGCAGACATGATACAATTCAGACCAATCAAAAATATCTGTCTTTGATTCTACTGGGTTCTACTCTATAGACGTGTGTGAATATAGGTTGTGTGTGACAGTGAATAGTGATTTGACGTAGGCTAGGTAACTTTCTTTTGAATCAGAATGCAGTTGAGTGACGGAGAGAACAAGGATGGTCTGATTAATTCAAATGCCATTATCATTATCATTTTGCTTTTCTTTTCCTCGTGACAGTTCCTTACTAAAGTCATAAAGAAAGACACACGGTCACATTTTACAGCCTAGGAATCCAAAAACAACCAAGGACTCAAGATCACTGGATCTTGGGGGAGTGTCCTTGGCAGGGAATGTGGGTGTGCTCCTTTGACTGGTGTGGAGGAGTGCATACTGCGTAGTCTCCATGTCTGACTCCTCATATAACATAGAATTGCTAATGAAATCCATCATAAGGTGTATGACACACGGTTCCTGGTTGTTAGTGATACGATACCCCTTGTCTGTCGTAATCTTATGGTATTTGGAGAGCCACACCTCCTAAGGTATTGAGGTAGGTAATGTTAACCTATATGGCCTTTTTGACACCTCCAGCAATTGACCTTTGAACTACCTTCTGGCTTCCGCTTTTGAATCCTTGAGAAAAATATACATATAGGCTCATCCTTGTGCCCTGCAGTGAACAGCAAATCTAAAAAGGAAGTGTTGAGTATACTGGAGATGTTGGTGTGCTTTTGTACTACAGTGCTATTACTCAAAGGGAAAATCTGTAGTTGCTACATATACTACTGTTCAAATGTTTGGGGTCACTTAGAAATGTCCTTGTTTTCCATGAAAACATACATGAAATGAGTTGCAAAATGAATAGGAAATAGTCAAGATGTTGACAAGGTTATAAATAATGTTTTTTTTATTGAAATAATAATTGTGTTCTTCAAACTTTGCTTTCGTCAAAGAATCCTCAATTTGCAGCAATTACAGCCTTGCAGACCTTTGGCATTCTAGTTGTCAATTTGTTGAGGTAATCTGAAGAGATTTCACCCCATGCTTTCTGAAGCCCCTCCCACAAGTTGGATTGGCTTGATGGGCACTTCTTACGTACCATATGGCCAAGCTGCTCCCATAACAGCTCAATAGGGTTGAGATCTGGTGACTGAGCTGGCCACTCCATTATAGACAGGATACCAGCTGACTGCTTCTTCCCTAAATAGTTATTGCATAGTTTGGAGCTGTGCTTTGGGTCATTGTCCTGTTGTAGGAGGAAATTGGCTCCAATTAAGCGCCGTCCACAGGGTATGGCGTTGCAAAATGGAGTGATAGCCTTCCTTCTTCAAGATCCCTTTTACCCTGTACAAATCTCCCACTTTTTACCACCACAGCACTCCCAGACCATCACATTTCCTCCACCATGCTTGACAGATGTTATCAAGCACTCCTCCAGCATCTTTACATTTTTCTGCGTTTCACGAATGTTCTTCTTTGTGATCCGAACACCTCAAACTTAGATTTGTCTGTCCATAACACTTTTTTCCTCTGTCCAGGGTCTGTGTTCTTTTGCCCATCTTAATCTTTTCTTCTTATTGGCCAGTCTGAGATATGTCTTTTTCTTTGCAACTCTGTCTAGAAGGCCAGCATCCCGGAGTTGCCTCTTCACTGTTGAGACTGGTGTTTTGCAGGTACTATTTAATGAAGCTGCCAGTTGAGGACTTGTGCGGCGTCTGTTTCTCAAACTAGACACTCTAATGTACTTGTGCACAACTGAGCCAGTGGACCGGGGCCTCCCGGTGCTTTTATTTTAAAAAACAAGGACATTTCTAAGTGACCCCAAAGTTTTGAATGATAATGTACATTTTTGGAGTTATAAGTTAATGATATGTACCCATTTTGATTCTAGAAGAATATAACTTATAAATGTCTCATGAGCTTAGTTCAACTGTCATACCCCATCAGAACTCAACATATAACCTTGTTTTAATCCAATGTTTGGAAGCAAAGTACACTGAACAAAAATATAAACGCAACATGTCAAGTATCATGAGTTGAAATTTTTAAAATCCCAGAAATGTTCCATATGCACAAAAAGCTTATTTAGATATGCCAACCCTGTCAGGTGGATGGATTATTAAGAATCCGATTAAACAACATTACCAGTGGTGTAAAGTACTTAAGTAAAAATACATTTTCCCTGACACAAAAAAGTACTCATAACATTTTGAATGCAATTCACGCACCTATCAAGAGAACATCCCTGGTCATCTCTACTGCTTCTGATCTGACGGACTCACTAAACACACATGCTTCGTATGTAAATTATAACTGAGTGTTGGAGTGTGCCCTAGCTATCAGTAAATGAAAAATAAATTGTGCTGTCTGGTTTGCTTAATGTGAAGATTTTTATACTTAAGTATATTTAAAATCAAATACTTTTAGACTTTTACTCAAGTAGTATTTTACTGGATGACTTCCACTTTTACTTAATTCCGTTTCTATTATTTTACTCGGGTATGACAATTGGGTACTTTTCCCACTACTGATCATTACACAGGTGCACCTTGTGCTGGGGACAATAAAAAGCTACTTTAAAATATGCCGTTTTGTCACACAACACAATGCCACAGATGTCCCAAGTTTTGAGGGAGCGTGCAATTGGCATGCTGACTGCAGGAATGTCCACCAGAGCTCTTGCTAGAAAATTGAATGTTAATTTCTCTACCATATGGATAAATATGGTAGAGGATACATAAGAGGATAAATAAGGCATCTTTGTGAATGACAGAGGCCATTATATGTCTCACTCCATGCCCTTTCAAATGAATAAAGCAGTCTCTCAATATCAGTCAGAATTACTAGTGGAACACAAAAAAAATTAAGTCAAACAAAAAGTAAAAAGTCTTGAAAGAAACAGCCTCCAACATCGTTTTAGAGAATTTGGCAGTTTGTCCAACCGGGCTCACAACTGCAGAACATGTGTAACCATGCCAGCCCAGGACCTCCATATCAGGCTTCTTCACCTGTGGAATCACGTGAGGTGGGGTGCTGAGGAGTATTTCTGTCTGTAATGAAGCCCTTTTGTGGGAAATACACATTCTGATTGGTTGGGCCTGGCTCCTCAGTCGGTGGGCTTGGCTGCCAAGTGCCAAAGCCCTCCCATGGCTGCACCACAGCCCAGTCTTGTGAAGTCCATAGATTAGGGCCCAATTAATTTATTTCAATTGACTGATTTCCTTTTATGAACTGTAACTCAGTAATATCTTTGAAATTGTTGCATTTATATTTTTGTACAGTAGGAATGTAAACAAACACTATATAGCCTCAAAACATGGATAAAACTATGGTTTTGATATAATGGATGGTCAGTCCTTGCATCCATAGCTGTATGAATTTGAGTGGTTACATTTCTCCAGCCCCATCTTTTTGCCTTTTACTGAAACGGGCGGGGAGTTGTTGTTGTTTCAACTAAGGATTGCTGCTTTTAAGAGGGTCTTCACATTTACTAGACTTTTTGCAAAAATACCGTCGTCTACAATTATCGGTCCAGTCAAAAGTTTGGACACACCTACTCATTCCAGGGTTCTTCTTTATTTTTACTATTTTCTACATTGTAGAATAATAGTGAAGACATCAAAACTATGAAATAACACATATGGAATCATGTAGTAACCAAAAAAGTGTTAAACAAATCAAAATATAGGGCCTCCCGAGTGGCGCAGTGGTCTAAGGCCGGGCGCTGTGCCACTAGAGATTCTTGGTTCGAGTCCAGGCTCGCGACAGGGAGACCCATGGGGCGGCGCACAATTTGCCCAGCATCGTCCGGGTTAGGGGAGGGTTTTGCCCGGCATGGATGTCCTTGCCCCATCGCGCACTAGCATCTACCGTGTCGGGCCGGGCGTAGTGCACGCTGACACAGTCGCCAGGTGTACGGTATTTCCTCCGTCACATTGGTGTGGCTGGCTTCCGGGTTAAGTGGGCATTGTGTCAAGAAGCAGTGCGGCTTGGTTGTGTTGTGTTTCGGAGGACACACGGCACTCGACCTTCGCCTCTCCCAAGTCCGTACGGGAGTTGCAGCGATGAGACTAAAGTGCAACTACCAATTGGATACCACAAAAAAGAAAAAAATACAAATGTAAATATTATATTTCAGATTCTTCAAAGTAGCCACCCTTTGCCTTGACAGCTTTGTACACTCTTCACTCAACCAGCTTCATGAGGTAGTCCATCGTTACTTTAAGAAATAAAGGTCAGTCAATCTGGAAAATGTCAACAACTTTTAGTTTCTTCAAGTGCAGTCACAAAAACCATCAAGTTCTACTGGCTGTCATGAGGACCGCCACAGGAATAGAGCCTTATTTGGTAAAAGAAGTCCATATTGTAGCAAGAACAGCCTTGCCAGCCCAATTTTGAATATAAACCAAATTTGATTATTCACATTTTCTCCTGACACACAAATGGACTATAAATACATTACCAATTAGTTACCCTGACCAAATGGACAGCGCACATAGGCTGTATGCAGCTGCTCTTATTAGCAGCCTAGAGTTGATCAGACAAAGATTTTCCCATTTTTATCCCATACAGCATGTCAGATCTCTAATGTTAAGGTGTAGCCTAGGCTGCTGTAACATTTATGTAACATTTATGTAATGAGATTTTGCTTGTCTGTCCGGAGTAATTTGAATTCAATAATATCAAAAAAATGCTCAACTATCACTTTTCAATCTCTATCCAATAATGTAAATCTCTATCCAATAAAACCAACTCACCAAGCCTCTCAACACATAGAACCCCCCCATAATGGTCTGCGGCACAACCCCAATACAACACACTAGGTTAATTATCTGATCCTAACCCTATGATTGGATGGACAACATGTCAGTTCCTACTGCAAAAGCTTTGATTGGTTAGAGGTCGTCCTCCAGAGGTGGTCAAAATTACCATGTAGGACTATGGAAGGGAGTGAGGACTACGAGCCTCCTAGGTTTTGTATTGAAGTCAATGTACCTAGAAGAGGACAGAAGCTAGCTGTACTCTGGCTACACCAGAGAGTGCTGTTGAAGTTACTATGGACCTTCATTGCAAAACAGTGTGTTTTAATAAATTATTTGGTGACATATGAATATATTTAGTATAGTTTTATCTAAAAAGTATAACTGTAGTGTTTAACTATTTTTATGAAATTTCACTGAGGAGGATGGTCCACCCCTTCCTCCTCTGAGGAGCCTCCACTCCAAATATTTTCCAGATTTTCCTGTTTTATTGTTTGTTTTTTTACATTAAATTGTAGTAACAGCCTGTTACATTCTGAAGTTGTCGCCGTAGCTTTACATTTCAATAGTGTTTTTTGCTTGACTGCACTGGGCCTCCACCGAGAGAAGCAGCTCCCAAGGGAATTATCAATGTTTTCAGTCGCGATTTTGCTTTACCTCATATTATTACTTACATGATATTTATAAAATTAAGCCTGGCGTGTTCTAAGGTAACTAATACAGGAGCTTTTAGGCTTACACTAGCTACTATCTAGCTATGGTTCAGCTAAACGTCAGCATTCAGCTATAGCCAGCACGTTTATGTGAGGATGCAGAATTTTTTGTTTAGCTAGCTAGCGTTACATAGCTGTGTTGCCTATATTATAATATGAATGACATTGTATGATAACGGTACGGTACTTTTATATTAGTTTGGGAGGGGTATACATTCATTGTTATGCTAACATTACTTGATTATGATGAATGTTGTTAATGTTAGTTAGCTAGAGAGCAGGAATTGTTTTTCTTGTCAGCTAATTTAAAGTTGCAATAACTTTTTGGGCGACCCAACCAAATTCACATTGAAATGTGAGTTATAGATCTGTCATTCTCATTAAAAACATGTCTAAGAAGCGGTTGATTTGTTCTACAGTTGAAGTCGGAAGTTTACATACACTTAGGTTGGAGTCATTAAATCTTGTTTTTCAACCACTCCACACATTTCTTGTTAACAAACTATAGTTTTGGCAAGTCGGTTAGGACATCTATTTTGTGCATGACAAGTAATTTTTCCAACAATTGTTTACAGACAGATTATTTCACTTATAATTCACTTTATCACAATTTCAGTGGGTCAGAAGTTTACATCCACTTAGTTGACTGTGCCTTTAAACAGCTTGGAAAATTCCAGAAAATTATGTCATGGCTTTAGAAGCTTCTGATAGGCTAATTGACATTATTTGAGTCAATTGGAGGTGTACCTGTGGATGTATTTCAAGGCCTCCCTTCAAACTCAGTGCCTCTTTGCTTGACATCATGGGAAAATCAAATGAAATCAGCCAAGACCTCAGAAAAAAAATTGTAGACCTGGTTCATCCTTGGGAGCAATTTCCAAATGCCTGAAGGTACCACGTTCATCTGTACAAACAATAGCACGCAAGTATAAACACCATGGGACTACGCAGCTGTCATACCGCTCAGGAAGGAGACGCGTTCTGTCTCCTAGAGATGAACGTACTTTGGTGCGAAAAGTGCAAATCAATCCCAGAACAACAGCAAAGGACCTTGTGAAGATGCTGGAGGAAACGGGTACAAAAGTATCAATATCCACAGTGAAACGAGTCCTATATCGACATAACCTGAAAGGCCGCTCAGCATGGAAGAAGCCACTTCTCCAAAACCGCCATAAAAAAGCCAGACTACGGTTTGCAACTGCACATGGGGACAAATATCGTACTTTTTGGAGAAATGTCCTCTGTTCTGCTGAAACAAAAATAGAACTGTTTGGCCATAATGACCATCGTTATGTTTGGAGGAAAAAAGGGGAAGCTTGCAAGCCGAAGAACACCATCCCAACCGTGAAGCACGGGGGTGGCAGCATGATGTTGTGGGGTGTTACGCACGCCTCTAAGAAGAGGGAACGCAACACCCTCCCCGTGAGTTGAGTTGTAGCAGGGTGTTGCGTTCCCTCTTCATAGAGGCGTGCGTAACATAATGGGGGCTCATCCGGGATCTTTATCACATAATTGGTGTCACTGAGTTTCTTTTCCACAAGATATGGTCCAGAAAAACATGTTAACAGATGAGCCAGGGATTGGCAACAAAACTAAAACTTGATCCCCTGGTGCAAAAGAACGGCCAACAGCCTTTTTGTCATAATGCAACTTCAACACATTTTTAGTGGCGCTACTGGGTGTAGGAGATAAGATATGCTCCTTCAAAACTTTCAGCGGACCCCGTGGGGTGTGTCCAAACACAAGGTCAGCAGGGCTGAACCCTAAGGACTCTTGTATCATTTCCCTAGTAGCAAATAGGACAAAGGGCACCCCCTCATCCCAATCGGTACTGGTATCCATGCAATACTTGCGTAGCATTATCTTCAGCGACTGATGCCAGCGTTCGAGAGCCCCTTGACTCTCTGGATGATACGGACTGGAGATCTGATGGGAAATACACAGCGTCTTTAACACATTTGAAAACAGTTTGGACATAAAGTTGGATCCCTGATCAGTTTGGATTACTTTAGGGAGTCCAAACGTAGAGAAGAACTTCACTAGTGCCTTCACCACAGTCTTAGCCCGTTATAGTACGGAGAGGAATAGCCTTTGGGTATCGAGTAGCACTGCACATTTATTGTTAGTAGGAACTGGTTACCTGACCTGGTTTTCGGCAATAGACCTACACAATCGATTATCACTCTTTCAAACGGTTCCCCCACCACAGGAATCGGGCAGAGCGGCGCTCGAGGAACTGTTTGATTCGCTTTCCCAGTGAGTTGACATGCGTGACATGTTTTACAAAATCGGACCACCTCAGACTTCAAACCTGGCCAGAAAAAAATGTTGAAGGACTCGGTTAAGTCTTTGTGATCCCCAAATGTCCAGACCACGCCTGGTCATGGGCAAGTGACAGCACCTGCTGTCGAAACGGTGTAGGAACAACCACTTGACACACTTCACCCCAGTCATTAACGGTGTCATGAGCTGCCCATTTCCGCATCAAAACTCCTGCTTCCATAAAGTAGGCGGTCGCTCTAGTTTTAGCTTCCTCAATGGAAATTATCGAAGCAGAACACTTGCGAAGACTGGTGTATCCTTTTTGACATTCAATCACCTTCTCGGGGGTGACAGACAAAAGCATGTCATGTAATTGGGGCGCAATTTCGCTTTCCCCTGCCTTAGTTTTTACAGGAATAAAAACTGTTGGCCTTGCAGAAGGAATACTCGGTGCATTGTCTTCTACCTCAACATTCTCAAAAATGGAACTAGCCAAATCCACCACATCTTCAAGCTTGCGAGATTGTGCCCTCGTTAACACACAAGCTGGAAAAACATGTGGAAATGCTTGAACCAATTTATCATCTGTAGTTATGATTTCTGGGTTGTCTACTACCTCTAACACAGGAGTGACGTTACCACCAGCAATATCATTCCCTAGTAGCAATGTGACTCCTTTTACTGGCAGTGTAGACACCAACACGGAAACGTCCTGATACCAAGTCTGACACTAAGTGGACCCAGTGTAATGGTACAGGTACGTTTTTTTGTCTCTATACCCTGTAATATGACATGCGAGCCACAATACGTTTCAGGAGACCAGGGTAAAGCATCAGTAACAATTACTGACTGCGCTGCCCCGGTGTCTCGTAAGATTTGAATAGGCTTTTGATCAGCTTCTTCTCCAGTTAAGGAAACACAACCGGCAGAGATAATTGGAGCATAGACAGGATCCGGTTTCTCAAATGCTGAATCAATAACTCGGGCCAACGGACGAGACAAAGACTTGACTAAACCCACACTTTTAATTTTTGGGGATGGTGACAGGGACTGTTTCGGTTTATTTTTCAAAACCGGGCAGTCCGCAATCACGTGACCCTTTTGGTGACAGGAAAAACATTCACGGATTTCATGAGAAGGCTTAGGATTGTCAGAGGAAAAGCGACCTGAACGAGGCACTGATGACGTAAGCAGTCTACCTTCAAAACGAGGTGCACCAAAGACAGTCTTGTGTGTCAAAGCGTAGTCATCTGCCAACACTGCTGCCTGGGCCAAAGTCACCATTCTGTCCATTTTAAATGAACTACAATTCTATCAGGGAGGTTGCTTTTGAAATCCTCCAACAGCATCAACTCTCGAATATCAGCAAAGGTATTAGCTTTACTGGCTGAACACCATCGATTAAACAGAGACTCTTTGTCCCTAGCAAACTCAACAAACATACGGTGAGATGTTTTTTTGTGGTTCCTGAAGCGCTGTCTATAAGCTTCAGGCACCAACTCATAAGCCCGTAACACGGTAGTTTTAACTGTATCGTAGTATAAACTGTCTTCCAGGGAGAGAGCAGCTACTACTTCCTAGGCTTTCCCAGACAATTTACATTGTAACAGGAGCGGCCAAACCTCGAGTGGCCAATGCAGCGCAGCGGCCACACGCTCAAACGAAGAGAAATAGGCATCAACTTCCGACTCTCGGAATGGAGGGACTGAAGCTATATTTTTACTTACATCAAAGTGGGCTTGATGATAAGCAGCTTGTGGAGTCGCACTGGAGCCAGCGTCTAGCTCCAGTTGTTGGATCCTCACCTCCTTGTCGGCTTCTATTTTCCTAATTTCAAGATCAAAATTAATCTCTCTTTATCTTTTTGCTTCATTTCTAAACGGGCCAGCCTCACCTTCAGCCTAGCAGTCCCGCCTGAACGACCTGAAGCAGAAGATAAAGGATCGAATCGAGGCAATGTAAAGGGGGTACGAGCAACCCCTTCCTCCGACTTGGCATCGGAAGGCCTACCCGTCTCCTCTCCTTGCAATGAGAGAATTCGTTCACTCACTAAACCCTCCCTGACTAGCACCAAAAGCTCAGCCTTTAGGGCTTTCTCAGGGATAACAAATCCATAATGGTCAGCTATAGCTAAAAGGTCTACTTTCCAAAACCTCACCAAACTATCAACAGAGGGCGCTTCAAAAAACGTGGATGGCTGAGGCAGCCATCTTGTACAATGCAGTCCACTGAACACACACAAACTAAACAAGTCATCCAAACTCACAACCTACCATCACACCTCAATCACTAACCACAGAGAGCTCAGTGCAGCAGGGTCCGGTGGGTTTAATGAAATCCTGGATGAGCCCCCATTATGTTACGCACGCCTCTATGAAGAGGGAACGCAACACCCTGCTACAACTCAACTCTCCGTGAAGTGAAAGAGGTATGGGACTGTAGGTGCGAGTAAGGATGACAAAAGGCAGAGAATTTACCATTTACTAGGAATTTATTCCTTCACACGGTAATATGGGGAAAAGGGGCTGGACGGAACCAAAGCAAAGAAAGTAAATATCAAAGCCCCCTCCTACCTTTCCTGCCTACGCACTACTTACCTAACTTAGCACCACCTGGTGCGCTAACCAAAATACAGGGGGTGGTCCGCCCAGGTCTTTCCTAGTGTGCCTAGACAGTGAATATACTACGGGTATATGTATGCCCGCGGGCCTCTTGCCTAAGCACTCCCTAGGTGCCTTCCCCTTCCCCCCTGGGAACAAATGAAACAGAATAACACAAACAATTTCAATAATCAAAACACTGCGTCCTATTGACACACAACAGACATAACCAATCCGCTCTCTCACTCAACCAATACAGGACACACTAATCATCTCCCTCTGAGAACAACCAACACAGTATATCACCCTCAGCCATCAGCCTCCTCTCTCAGCCATCAGCCTCCTCTCTCAGCCATCAGCCTCCTCTCTCAGCCATCAGCCTCCTCTCTCAGCCATCAGCCTCCTCTCTCAGCCATCAGCCTCCTCTCTCAGCCATCAGCCTCCTCTCTCAGCCATCAGCCTTCTCTCTCAGCCATCATCTCTCAGCATATTACAATCAATCTCCCCTCTGAGCAACAGAACACTGGCTTATATAGCTTCAGAAGGAATCTAATTGAAGACAGCTGCGTCCTGACGAGGGGGCGGGGTCAGCTCTCCAATCATCAATTCGGGGCCGACCAATCAGCTGCTTGGGGAGAATTTCAGTAAGCCATTTCCTGAAACACACATTCAAATACACAAACTACAACACAGAAACTGGGGAACGTAACATGGGGGTGCTTTGCTGCAGGAGGGACTGGTGCACTTCACAAAATAGATGGCATGAGGATGGAAAATTACGTGGATATATTGAAGCAACATCTCAAGACATCAGTCAGGAAGTTAGGGCTTGGTCGCAAATGGGTCTTCCAAATGGACGACGACCCCAAGCATACTTCCAAAGTTGTGGCAAAATGGCGTAAGGACAACAAAGTCAAGGTATTGGAGTGGCCATCACAAAGTCCTGACCTCAGTCCTATAGAAAATTTGTGGGCAGAACTGAAAAAGCGTGTGCGAGCAAGGAGGCCTACTAACCTGACTCAGTTACACCAGGAGGAATGGGCCAAAATTCACCCAACTTATTGTGGGAAGTTTGTGGAAGGCTACCCAAAACATTTGACCCAAGTTAAACAATTTAAAGGCAATGCTACCAAATACTAATTGAGTGTATGTAAACATCTGAACCACTGGGAATGTGATGAAAGAAATGAAAGCTGAAATAAATCATTCTCTCTACTATTATTCTGATTTCACATTCTTAAAATAGATCCTAACTGACCTAAGACAGGGAATTTTACTAGGATTAAATGTCAGGAATTGTGAAAAACTGAGTTTAAATGTATTTGTCTAAGGTCTATATAAACTTCAGACTTCAACTGTATGTGCGTTATTTCTATGCTTCCCGTTAAGTTTTGCTTTTGCGTCTTTTAATTTCAGAGTTGTACACCAGTTGAAAATACAATATTTTTGGTTATAGAAAAGATATTTCACACCGGTTTAGATGGTACAATGATTCTCTATACTATATTTGCTTGCTTTGTCACATAAACTGAAATTAGGTGAACTATTAGAATGTTAGCAACCAGGAAATGGCGTAGCGGATGTTAAAATAAACCCTTTAATTGTCTGCACATGCTTGTGGATTGTTGCTTTATTCAAGAGTGTAATATGGTTTGTTTGAATTATTAACTATTGTGATATGTTTTAGAAGAAAAGTTACTTGGATTGTTAAATAGTTTGCTTACTGGCTAGTGGCCACCATGATATGTACGGTCAAGTTGAGCTGCGTACCAAGAATGTCATGTTGCAAGCCACAACGAAAGGTAAGGCAATTATGTAATGTGAATTGAAAAGTGGAAATCTATTTGGCCCCTCCGCTCCTTAGACTCCCCTCCATCTCTCGTAGTTGAAATAGGGCCTAAATCTTTGACACTTCCTATGTTTCTCAAGCACATTATTTTTACACTGTCTTGGGAACCTCCCATGTGTTGCTCTTGTGTTCCCCTTTTGTTTGGACAGGCCTCACTTCACTTCCCCTCCATCAGACAGAGACCCGTGATTTCAAATACAGTTGTGCTGCTTATTTACAGCTACCTGGACATTAAATGAAACAGAGCTTGAATTGTTCTTGAGATGGTTAGGGATTCTATCCCACCATGTCTTTCTTTAATTCAATTTTAATAAATCATCCTTGGGTATTAAGTGTTTTTTTCCTGAACAAGGATGTGCTCCTTCAGCAATCAAAACAAACATCAAACATACTATAATAATAATAAATTGCATTTGTAGAGCGCTTTTCATCTACAGACATAAATCACAAAGCTCCTTAAATTGAGAGCTACCATTAAATGGAAAAAAATGTGAATTAAAGGGATAAAAAAACTTTAAGCAAGAAATGTAAAGATCGCAAGCAGCCTAGTATTATACAAGATACATACATTTAATAAAGGAGGCGACAAGGACAAAATAATAACTTGAAACAAATGTATAAGACTGACAACAGATACCACAACAATCACATTAAGCGAAATCCAGTTTGAAGAAGTATTTCTTTAGCTAGGACATCAAGGCAGTGGTGGTCTGGGGCATGCGGAGGTGGGGGGAGCTCATTCCAGAGCCGGGGGTCGAGACAGCAGAATGCTCAGTGACCCATTGTTTTTAGGTGTGTCTTTGGGACTGCAAGGAGTCATTGATAATTTGACCGGCGTGAACGTGAAGACTGTTTGGGGCTGAACAGTTCACTGAGGTATTGGGGACCAGAGGAATTGGGGGTTATGAAGAAGAGGGAGTCTGGGGTTATGTTTGTGTTCTAGTGGAATTGGATGTTGCGTTTCCTGATTCGGAAAGGAATGGGGCCTATGACGGAGCCTTGGGGGACGCCACAGTTAATCGTTGAGGCGATGATTCCACTTCTTAATCTTTTCAAATAAGTAGGTGGAGAATCTTCCACCGTCCTCTGTGGTAGCAATGTTTTATGTATGTATGGATGGATGGATGGATGGATGGATGGTGCGGAGAAAACATTCAGCAGGCATGGAAGTGAGGCATGAGGAAACACCACACCTCTTTTTTTTCCCCTCCAGCCTTAGCATTCCAGCCTGTTCCCATTCCCCTGGCTTCTTACTTTCAAACAGGAAAGGAAAGGATTAGGGAAGGACATGAATCTGGTTGCTAAGGCCAAGTACAGCAACAAATTAATCACTGTGAAACAGGGCTGCACATGGGTTATCAAAAGGTTTTATCTGCTATTTTGCTTTGCTATGGAGATTATGATTTGTTTTGCAAAGAAGAGATATTATTAAATGCAACAAAGTTGGGATAATTGTTGACCAAATGATTGACCTAGAAAATCTAATTAAAGTCATGTGAAAGTACATGTTTATTTCTGACACATACTGAAGTGAATTCACCATTGTGCAATATCCACTTTCTCATGTTGTGTTTAGTAATTCTTAAAGCATAGTGTTGCAAATGGAGGGTCAATTACTGGTAACTTTCAAAGTTTACCAGTAAACTACCGGAATTTCGAAAAAATTCAGGATTTTATGGAATTTTGATAACATATCAAGTATATTTATTCATTTTACTATGTCAATATGTTTTTGTAAATGTTTTAATGCCAAACTGGTGGCAGTTGTGAAAAAAGTGTATTAGTTGGAAGAGTTGCAGAGTTAATTGAAAATTATGCCATTGTTGATTAGATGTTTCTTCATTAATTAGGCTCTTTTCCCTTGAACCTTTGGTCTATTTACTAGAAACTCATGGACACAGATATAAGGATTAATAAATATGTATTTGTAATTCAAATATATTACCAAAGTTACCATAGATTACCTGTTAATTACCAAAATTATAGAAAGTTCCGATAACTTGGTAAATTACCGGTAGTTTTGCAACCCTATGTTCCACATAAGAATGAAAGTAAGTTTTCTGATCAGGTGTGTCCTTGTGTGATTTCCCCACAGTTGATGGACTGGAAAAAGCATCTCTGTCCAACTGTGATGTTGTGGTGGGCAGCACCCAGACTCCTCCACTGAAGCAGAAGGGGAAGCTCTCCACTATAGGGAAGATCTTCAAACCCTGGAAATGGCGCAAGAAGAAAACCAGTGACAAGTTTCAGGACCTATCCAAAGGTACGTCTGAAGTAGCCTGGTCACATACTGTTTTATTATGCAGTTTTTTTATGTAGCCAACTATTCCTTTGTTGCCATGCCATATGTTTTCATGCTAACATGAAACTTGTTCTATTCGCTACCCCCCCCCACAAAGCCATTCGTTTGTATCTTGCATGACGCTGAAATGCCTGGCAAGCTACATGGTGTGAATATCCTAACTAATGTAAATCTTGTGATATTGACAATTTACATTTATGTAAAGATCTCAAGCGATAGAATATAGGCTGGCTAGGGGCAGGTTTGAAATGAATTCGGTGCTGCCAAATAATAGAAGTGTGATCATGGGTTTAATTTCTCAAGCATCCTCCACTGTCTGTACTATGTAACACAGAACTAAATTAAGTGATATCTGATCATCATATGCAGTCATGTTGAGCTCTTCATGTCATTCTAGACCTGGCTTCAAATAATTTTTGTTTTCTTTCAAATACTTTCACCATTTGATGGAGCCTGTCTGGGTGGGGTTTACATTGTTGGTTCTAACCCATTTGTTCCATTGTGCCAGGCAAGCTCAATCAAGTGCAGATATTTGAAAGAAAACCAATACTATTTGAACCCAGGTCTGTTGGCTGGTAATGGAAAGGACTTCTCAGGTTCGACTCTTGGTGTGATAATTGTTTTTAGAACACAAATGCTCTCCATTAGCTGTGTTACAGTGGAAGTGATTGTCTGGCAGCATCCAGTTTGAACAAAAGCAGCTTTTTGTGCTCTTGCATGGCTAAAGTGTTGGATGGCTGTATCTGGGCCTCCAATAGTCAGCAGTGTATCCCCAGTCTATGCCAGCCTATCGAAATATCTGTCACATGCAAGGTGGTATAAAATGTGTGAAACTTTATGCTTCCAAGTCAGTCACTTTTTCTATGGAAAACTAGAAGAACTAGGCCTAAATTTAAAGTTGTAAGCAGATTACATTATCTGAAGGCTTGAGAATACTCCTCTGGTGTGGACTGAAGAATGGTCATACCTAGGACTGTTGCCGTGACCGTATTAGCGCCACACCGGCAGCCGTGAGTCATGACCGCAGTAAAATTCCACTTGACCGTTGAGTCACGGTAATCTCCTTTTATGCACTCTGGACATGCGTTGGTAGTACCCAACTCACTAATGACCGTCAGGTCGCTAATGGCCTGGTACTCAGCACTCTATTGTCCCTCAAACCACTCTGACATCAATGCAAATGGCATTAAAAATCACATCAAACACTTATCATCAAAACAGTATCATGCTTTTAAAACTCACTGTGATCGATCAATTTGAAGAAAGAAGTTCAACAACAGGTTGAAACTGAGTGGAAAACATTGTCGTTGTGAATATCGTTTCAAAGCCTAATATAACTAAATCGACAGCACTTTCTAAGGGGATGATTAATTCAAAACACCCAAAATAGCCTAGTAATAGGGCATTTAAAAAAAAAAATCATAATTAATAGACTGACATTACCCCTAGCTACAGAATATCTCACCACTGTGTGTTTCCCTCTCTCTCCTTTCTCGAGCGTGCAGAGAGGGGGGCTGTCAATAGTTTAATGAAATGTTTTCTTGCGAAAAAAAGTTACTATCAATATTCCCTAACAGATTTGACTTTGTTTCCCAAATGAAGCTGCAGGAACAGGGTTGGACAGCCCGTGGCATACAGAGTTTTGGCGGAATATAACCTGTCGCACAGCGAGATGCTGCATGCTCCTCAAACAGTGGAGTGAAATAGGTGTTACTATGAGCCCAGTGTGAAAGCAGAGTTTTGATGGTTGCCACTAAAAAGAGGAGGATCCCAGCTGCTACTATATTTAGTTTTCAGCTGCTCATATTAAGCACATGCTCCACTATAATACCAGAGTAGCCTACCCTGCATGATTGAAAAACAAGCTCCCGGATATAGGCCTCCATTCTCCATTCGAGTGCATGTGGATGACATGTCTTTTTTCCCCTACACCTGTTCTTGCCCATTTTATAATGGGCCATTCTAAATCAAAACAACTTTGACATATTAGTAAAGACAAGATAACATTCAGAATAGTCTGATGGGTGAAATATGGTCACGTGATGAGAGAAGAGTGTGTGCAGCCTGAGGCAAGGAACAGAGAGCGCAAGTCTTTTTTGTGGCTTTCTCAAATCTTCAATAGCCTATAGTTGCACCATGCAGTCCCATATACATTCTAAGGTTTGTATCATTCACAACTAAAGTTGCCAAATAACTCTAAATCTAGCATATAGGACCTGTTTCAAATGATCACTTTTACGCTCAACATAGCCACTCCATATGCTCACTCACTCCAAAATGGGAAAATATATTTTTTCTATTTTATCCAGCTAAGTTCAATTATATTCTTCTTACTATAAAATCAAATAATATAAAATAATGGCACAGGATTTATAAGCAATATCTTGTCTGCTAAATGAACTAGCCTACAGCCTATGGTATGGCGCATAGCCAGATAACATACAGTATTCTTTTCATATTCTTTTCTTCTGAAATACATTTTCTTCATATCATAATGTTTCTTTAGACCTGCCTGAAATGGATTTATTGTGATGTATAGTAAATTGATTTATTCTACTCTTTAAAATGTAGATGTTCCAAAGACGCTCATCAGTGGCTTGTAGGCCTATGCGTGGAGGCCTTGGAGATGCTAAACGTGTTTTTATGTTAATTAAAAGGTAAATTACTGCGAGACTGGCAGTCATTTGCATGACAATAACCGTCTGATAAAATGTCAAGACCTCCACAGCCCTAGTCATACAAGGTATTGTATTAGTCCTATGCAGTTTACTCCTTTTATCTCACCTTGGACAGCCTCTAGTTAGTACCAATCCATTCTCTTGAACACAATCTCACCTAAAGGCTCATGTAACACTTCACTGTGAGATTGTCATGCAAGTACTATTAATGATGTTAGGGGCTGTTAGGTGACCTAAACTGGGACATGCTGAACACCCCGGCCATCCTACAATCTAGGCTTGATGCCCTCAATCTCACACAAATGATCAATGAACCTACCAGGTACCACCCCAAATCCGTGAACACGGGCACCCTCATTAGATATCATCCTAACCAACCTGCCCTCCAAATACACCTCTGCTGTCTTCAACCAGGATCTCAGCGATCACTGCCTCATTGCCTGTGTCCATAATGGGTCTGCGGTCAAACGACCACCCCTCATCACTGTCAGATGCTCCCTAAAACACTTTAGCGAGCAGGCCTTTTTATTTTTTTACCCCCTTTTCTCCCCAATTTCGTGGTATCCAATTGTTAGTAATTACTATCTTGTCTCATCGCTACAGGCCTTTCTAATCGACCTGGCCCGGGTATCCTGGAAGGATATTGACCTCATTCCGACAGTAGAGGATGGCTGGTTATTCTTTAAAAGTGCTTTCCTCACCATCTTAAATAAGCATGCCCCATTCAAAAAAATGTAGAACCAGGAAAAAGATATAGCCCTTGGTTCACTCCAGACCTGACTGCCCTTGACCAGCACAAAAACATCCTCTGGCGTACTGCATTGGCATCGAATAGCCCCCGCGATATGCAACTTTTCGGGGAAGTTGGGAACCAATATACACAGGCATTTAGGAAAGCTAAGGCTAGCTTTTTTCAAACAGAAATTTGCATCCTGTAGCACAAACTCCAAAAAGTTCTGGGACACTGTAAAGTCCATGGAGAATAGGAGCACCTCCTCCCAGCTGCCTACTGCACTGAGGCTAGGAAACACTGTCACCACCGATAAATCCATGATAATTGAGAATTTCAATAAGCATTTTTTTTACGGCTGGCCATGCTTTCCACCTGGCTACCCCTACCCCGGTCAACAGCCCTGCACCCCCCACAGCAACTTGACAAAGCCTCCCCCATTTCTCTTTCACTCAAATCCAGATAGCTGATGTTCTGAACGATCTGCAAAATCTGGACCCCTACAAATCAGCCGGGCTAGACAATCTCGACCCTCTCTTCCTAAAATTATCCGCCAAAATTGTTGCAACCTCTATTACTAGCCTGTTCAACCTCTTTCGTATCATCCGAGATCCCCAAAGATTGGAAAGCTGCCGCGATCATCCCCCTCTTCAAAGGGGGAGACACTCTTGACCAAAACTGCTACAGACCTATATCTATCCTACCCTGCCTTTCTAAGGTCTTCGAAAGCCAAATTAACAAACAGATCACTGACATTTTCGAATCCCACCATACCTTCTCCGTTATGCAATCTGGTTTCCGAGCTGGTCATGGGTGCACCTCAGCCATGCTCAAGGTCCTAAACAATATCATAACCGCCATCGATAAAAGCCAATACTGTGCAGCTGTATTCATCGACCTGGCCAAGGCTTTCGACTCTGTCAATCACCACATTCATATCAGCAGACTCAACAGCCTTGGTTTCTCAAATGACTGCATCGCCTGGTTCACCAACGACTTCTCAGACAGAGTTCAGTGTGTCAAATCGGAGGGCCTGTTGTCCGGACCTCTGGCATTCTCTATGGGGGTGCCACAGGGTTCAATTCTCGCCCCGACTCTTTTCTCTGTATACATCAATGATGTCTCTCTTGCTGCTGGTGATTCTCTGATCCACCTCTACGCAGACGACACCATTTTGTATACTTCTGGCCCCTCTTTGGACACTGTTGTCACGTTCCTGACCTGTTTTCTGTTAGTTTTTGTATGTGTTAGCTGGTCAGGACGTGAGTTTGGGTGGGCAGTCTATGTTTTCTGTTTCTATGTTGGTTTGGGTACCTAATATGGTTCTCAATTAGAGGCAGGTGGTTTTCATCTCCTCTGATTGAGAATCATATTAAGGTAGGTGGGGTCACATTGTTTGTTTGTGGGTGGTTGTCTCCTGTGTTAGTGTCTGTCTATGTTGCACCATACGGGACTGTTTCGGTTTGTTTGTTCATTTCGTTCGTTCGTTCGTTGTTTTGTGTAGTCATTTTCCTGTTCGTGAGTTCTTCGTTGTATGTAAGTTCGCATGTCCAGGTCTGTCTACTCCGTTTTGTTATTTTGTTAGTTATCAAGTGTTCTTCGTGTTTTCGTTCCTTGTTTAAATAAATCATGTATTATCACAACGCTGCGCCTTGGTTCAATCCCTGCTCTTCCTCTTCGGATGAAGAGGAGGAGGAACGCCGTTACAACTGTGTTAACTAACCTCTAGACTAGCTTCAATGCCATACAACTCTCTTTCCGTGGCCTCCAACTGCTCTTAAATACAAGTAAAACTAAATGCATGCTCTTCAACCGATCGCTGCCCACACCTGCCCGCCCGCCCAGCATCAATACTCTGGACGGTTCTGACTTATAATATATGGACAACTACAAATACCTAGGTGTCTGGTTAGACTGTAAACTCTCCTTCCAGACTCAAATTAAGCATCTCCAATCCAAAATTAAATCTAGAATCGGCTTCCTATTTCGCAACAAAGCATCCTTCACTCATGCTGCCAAACATACCCTCGTAAAACTGACTATCCTACCGATCCTTGACTTCGGCGATGTCGTTTACAAAATAGCCTCCAACACTCAGCAAATTGGATCCAGTCTATCACAGTGCCATCCGTTTTGTCACCAAAGCCCCATATAATACCAACCACTGCGACCTGTATGCTCTCGTTGGCTGGCCCTCGCTTCATATTCGTCGCCAAACCCACTGGCTCCAGGTCATCTATAAGTCTTAGCAAGGTAAAGCCCCGCCTTATCTCAGCTCACTGGTCACCATAGCAGCACCCACCCGTAGCACGCGCTCCAGCAGGTATATCTCTGTTCACCCCCAAAGCCAATTCCTTCTTTGGCTGCCTTTCCTTCCAGTTCTCTGCTGCCAATGACTAGAACGAACTGAAAAAATCACAGAAGCTGGAGACTCATATCTCCCTCAGTAGCTTTAAGCACCAGCTGTCAGAGCAGCTCACAGATCACTGCACCTGTAGATATCCCATCTGTAAATAGCCCATCCAACTACCTCATCCCCCATACTGTTATTTATTTTATTTATTTTGCTCTTTTGCAACCCAGTATCTCTACTTGCACACTCACCTTCTGCACATCTATCACTCCAGTGTTTAATTGCTATATTGTAATTATTTTGACACTAAGGCCTATTTATTGCTTTACCTCCCTTATCCTACCTCATTTGCACACACTGTATATAGACATTTTCTATTGTATTATTGACTGCATGTTTGTTTATTCCATGTGTAACTCTGTGTTGTTGCTTGTGTCGCACTGCTTTGATTTATTTTGGCTAGGTCGCGGTTGTAAATGAGAACTTGTTCTCAACTAGCCTACCTGGTTAGTAAAGGTGAAATAAAAATAAATAAAAACATGATAGAGAATCGGAGTTCCATAAAGCCTTCGAGGGATCATAATTTACATATTTAATGGGCTTACTTTCCCGACTGCATCATGGAACCATTTCCCTACGCTGTTCGTCTTTCACATGGCCTGTTGTAATTGATTCCTCTGTGTAATTGTCTCTGTACTTTTATTTAATCCCTAACTTAATGTGTGTGGTGGGGGGGGGGGGGGGGGTGCAGTGGGTAATATCCTCCCCTGTCATTGCAAAAGGCATAGAATTAATGACTGCATCTGGTCAATGATTAACAACTCTGCCATGCTCATCTCCATAGTTCTGGAGAGGAAAATCTCCACGAGGCAAAGTCGAGAGGAACTGATAAGACGAGGCGTTCTCATTCCCGATCAAGGTGAGTTATGGCGGGAAAATGTATGAAATCTAACAGTGTGCTTGCTGAGTGTTCCATTTGTTTATTATAGTAGAAGTTCCGCCCCACACCGCCCCAAATATATTGAGTAGAAGTCCCGCCCCAAACCCCCGTTTTCCTCTACGTCATCAGGGAGTGGAATACTCCCTGATGTTAGCTGTTGCTACGATGGGGAAGAAACCCAAACTGCAGTTCCATCTAAGTTGTTTGTGTCCTCCTGGTACACTGTACGTAAGTCCCCTCCCACGCATTGTTAAACGCCAATGTAACATTACCTCAAATCTGCGTCAAGGAAGACAAATGTAATTTTGTTCTTAGGGGAGCTAATCTAATGGTAAATGTCTCGAGACGGAAGCCTCCTTTCTTCTTACATTCCTTGTGTGTACTGTATAATTAATGGATGTAGTAAAATAGCTGTCAGTTAAATGTCATGTAATGTCAGCTAAAATGTACCCCATTCTCACCCCCTGCTAACTCTTAAATGTTTCATTTGCACCAGAGGAGCCAGTGAACTCTGAGAATCTAAATGGCCATGCAACGCCTAGTGTGGGGTCAGATGAGGTCAGAGTTGACATGGAGTCTCCGCAAACACCTTTGGAGGAGAAGACAGAAGGGTCGGAGAATGCTGAGGACAAAGCAGGTATACTGGAATGCTTTTAACATGTTTGTCTGCAAGCAGGCCAAAGCTAAATGAAATGGCATGGTCTAAATCCATTCGGTGAGCTCCAATTGAATAATGTGTCCACTAGCGCTTCCTATTTTGGCTTTGACCTCCAAGCAGGAGTCTGCAATAAACCATCCACTAATGGTCAATATCACCCTTTTAGACCTGCAGGAGTATTGCCATCTGAAGCTTTTTAAGTGTTGTGGGGGTTCCTCAATTCAATTTTTCCATCCCATATCCATTAACACGTCTCCATTGCTGTTGATCTTTTAGCAGTAGCCCCTGACCGATAGGCATAATGCTGCACACTCCAGCAGAATGTATCCAGATACACCTATGTTAAATCTTCTTGACAGTCAGATAGGGAAACGAAAGAGCAGAAATCCCCTATTCTTAAGCCCTGCAGACAAAAGGAGGCTGTCACTTCTGCAATGATCAAAGGCCCTCAGTACTCTACTGAGCATAACAATGTGGGCCTCTATTGAACCACTGGAGCCAGAGCACTGGCCTCTTCAGATCAATAGTAAGCCAATCTACTGCTGGGGCGGCAGGTAGCCTAGTGGTTAGAGCGTTGGGCCAGTAACCGAAAGGTTGCTAGATCGAATCCCCAAGCTGACAAGGTAAAAATCTTTCATTCTGCCCCTGAACAAGGCAGTTAACCCACTGTTCCTAGGCCGTCATTGTAAATAAGAATTTGTTTTTAACTGACTTGCCTAGTTAAATAAAATAAATAAATAATACTGCTGCCCACTTAATACTGCTGACCAAAGACAAACTGGGATGACTAGCTAGATCTCTCTCCAACAACATATTCAGAGTGGTTCAGCTGGTCAGGAAGACCCGCACTGGTCTCAGTTCATTATGGAGCCATTTGGCACCCTGTCAGGGCAGATACCCAGACAATGCCTCATCTAAAGTGCCCGGGCACTGAGGGCTCTGCCTGGCAATAATCTGTTGCTTTATTGAAGGAGCTTGGTCGTGATAGCTCAGATGAGAAGAATGTAAAGAGAAATGATCCTACTCTATAAGATACACTTTATTAGTCCATACTAGATGGACATTTGTCTTCTGCTTTTTCCCCCCAACCCTTCTGAGATAGATAGATGGATACTGTACTGTGTATATAGTACCAGTACCATTCAAAAGTTTGGACACACCCACTCATTAAAGGGTTTTTCTTTATTTTTACTATTTTCTACATTGTAGAATAATAGTGAAGACATCAAAACTATGAAATCACACATATGGAAACATGTAATAACCAAAAAAGGTTTAAACAAATCAAAAGATATTTGAGATTCTTCAAAGTAGCCACCCTTTGCCTTGATGACAGATTTGCACACTCTTGGCATTCTCTTAACCAGCTTAAACTGGAATTCTTTCCCAACAGTCTTGAAGGAGTTCCCACATATGCTGAGCACTTGTTGGTTGTTTTTCCTTCACTCTGCGGTCCAACTCATCCCAAACCATCTCAATTGGGTTGAGGTCGGGTGATTGTGGAGGCCAGGTCATCTGATTCAGCACTCCATCACTCTCCTTCATGGTCATATAGCCCTTACACAGCCTGTAAGTGTGTTGGGTCATTTTCCTGTTGAAAAACAAATGATAGTTCCACAAAGCTCAAACCAGATGGGATGGTGTATTTCTGCAGAATGCTGTGGTAGCCCTGCTGGTTAAGAGTGCCTTGAAAGTCTAAATAAATCACTGACTGTTTCACCAGCAAAGCACCATCACAACACCTTCACGGTGGGAAACCACACATGCGGAGATCATCCGCTCACCTACTCTGCGTCTCACAAAGACACGGCGGTTGGTACCAAAAATCTCAAATTCGGACTCATCAGACCAAAGGACAGATTTACACCGGTCTAATGTCCATTGTTCATGTTTCTTGGCCCAAGCAAATCTCTTCTTCTTATTGGTGTCCTTTAGTAGTAGTTACTTTGCAGCAATTCGACCATGAAGGCCTGATTCACACAGTGTCCTCTGAACAGTTGATGTTGAGATGTGTCTGTAACTTGAACTCTGTGAAGCATTTATTTGGGCTGCAATTTCTGAGGCTGGTAACTCTAATGAACTTATCCTCTGCTGCAGAAGTAACTCTGGGTCTTCCTTTCCTGTGGCGGTCCTCATGAGAGCCAGTTTCATCATAGCACTTGATGGTTTTTGCGACTGCACTTGAAGAAACTTTAAAAGTTATTGACATTTTCCAGATTGACTGACCTTTATGTCTTAAAGTAACGATGGACTGTCATTTCTTTTTGCTTATTTGAGCTGTTCTTGCCATAATATGGACTTGGTCTTTTACCAAATAGGGCTGTCTTCTGTATACCGCCGTTACCTTGTCACAACACAACTGATTGGCTGAAACGCATTAAGGAAAGAAATTCCATAAAATAACTTTTAAGAAGGCACACCTGTTAATTTAAATGCATTCCAGGTAACTACCTCATGAAGCTGGTTGAGTGAATGCCAAGAGTGTGCAAAGCTGTCGTCAAGGCAAAGGGTGGCTACTTTGAAGAAAATATATTTTGATTTGTTTAACTTCTTTTTTCTTCTCTTTTTTTTTTTACTTAACTTTTTTGTTAACTACATGATTCCATACGTGTTATTTCATAGTTTTGATGTCTTCACTATTATTCTACAATGTAGAAAATATTAAGAATAAAGAAAAACCCTGGAATGAGTAGGGGTGTCCAAACTTTTGACTGGTACTGTATATATTTTATACAGTGGGGCAAAAAAGTATTTAGTCAGCCACCAATTGTGCAAGTTCTCCCACTTAAAAAGATGAGAGAGGCCTGTAATTTTCATCATAGGTACACTTCAACTATGACAGACAAAATGAGAAAAGAAAATCCAGAAAATCACATTGTAGGATTTTTAATGCATTTATTTGCAAATTATGGTGGAAAATAATGGTGGAAAACAATGGTGGAAAATAATGGTGGAAAATAATAAATAAATAAATCCCACTTTTTAAGTGGGAGAACTTGCACAATTGGTGGCTGACTAAATACTTTTTTGCCACACTGTATATACAGTTGAAGTCGGATGTTTACATACACATAAATTGGAGTCATTAAATCCTGTTTTTCAACCACTCAACAAATTTCTTGTTAAAAAACTATAGTTTTGGCAAGTCAGTTAGGACATCTACTTTGTGCATGACACAAGTAATTTTTCCAACAATTGTTTACAGACAGATTATTTCACTTATAATTCACTGTATCACAATTCCAGTGGGTCAGAAGTTTACATCCACTTAGTTGACTGTGCCTTTAAACAGCTTGGAAAATTCCAGAAAATGATGTCATGGCTTTAGAAGCTTCTGATAGGCTAATTGACATCATTTGAGTCAATTGGAGGTGTACCTGTGGATGTATTTCAAGGCCTCCCTTCAAACTCAGTGCCTCTTTGCTTGACATCATGGGAAAATCAAAAGAAATCAGCCAAGACCTCCAAAAACTGTGGACCTTCACAAGTCGGGTTCATCCTTGGGAGTAATTTGCCATGAAACTGAAATTGCTATGAAACTGAAGATCTCGTACAACCCTGTGTACTACTCCCTTCACAAAACAGTGCAAACTGTCTCTAACCAGAATAGAAAGAGGAGTGTAAGGTCCCGGTGCACAACTGAGCAAGAGGACAAGTACATTAGACTGTCTTTTGTCTAATGTCATGTCTAATGTCATGTCTAATGTCTCATGTCTAATGCCATGTCATTTGTCTACAAGTGTCTTAGACTGTCTAGTTTGAGAAACAGACACCTCACAAGTCCTCAACTGGCAGCTTCATTAAATAGTACCCACAAAACACCAGTCTCAACATCAACAGTGAAGAGGGGACTCTGGGATGCTCTGATCCACCTCTATGCAGATGACACCATTCTGTATACTTCTGGCCCTTCTTTGGACACTGTGTTAATTAACTATCCTCCAGACGAACTTCAATGCCATACAACTCTCCTTCCGTGGCCTCCAATTGCTCTTAAATGCAGGTAAAACTAAATGCATGCTCTTCAACCGATCACTGCCCACACCTGCCTGCCCGCCCAGCATCACTACTCTGGACGGTTCTGACTTAGAATATGTGGACAACTACAAATACCTAGGTGTCTGGTAAGACTGTAAACTCTCCTTCCAGACTCACATTAAGCATCTCCATTCCAAAATTAAATCTAGAATCAGCTTCCTATTTTGCAACAAAGCATCCTTCACTCATGCTTCCAAACACACCCTTGTAAAACTGACTATCCTACCGATCCTTGACTTCGGTGATGTCATTTACAAAATAGCCTCCAACACTCTACTCAGCAAATTGGATGCAGTCTATCACAGTGCCATCTGTTTTGTCACCAAAGCCCCATATACTACCAACCACTGCGAACTGTATGCTCTCGTTGGCTGGCCCTCGCTTCATATTTGTTTCCAAACCCACTGGCTCCGGGTCATCTATAAGTCTTTGCTAGGTAAAGCCCCGCCTTATCTCAGCTCACTGGTTACCATAGCACCACCTACCCGTAGCGCGTGCTCCAGCAGGTATATTTCACTGGTCACCCCCAAAGCCATTTCCTCTTTTGGCCGCCTTTCCTTCCAGTTCTCTGCTGCCAATGACTGGAACGAACTGCAAAAATCACTGAAGCTGGAGACTCATATCTCCCTCACTAGCTTTAAGCACCAGCTGTCAGAGCAGCTCACAGATCACTGCACCTGTACATAGCCCATCTGTGAATAGCCCATCCAACTACCTCATCCCCATACTGTTATCTATTTCATTTATTTTTGCTCCTTTGCACCCCAGTATCTCTACTTGTACACTCATCTTCTGCACATCTATCACTCCAGTGTTTAATTGCTATATTGTAATTATTTTGCCACTATGGCCTATTTATTGCCTTACCTCCGGTATCCTACCTCATTTGCACACACTGTATGTAGACTTTTTTCCCTACTGTATTATTGACTGTATATTGTGTTTATTCCATGTATAACTGTGTGTTGTTGTTTGTGTCGCACTGCTTTGCTTTATCTTGGCCAGGTCGCAGTTGTAAATGAGAACTTGTTCTCAACTAGCCTACCTGGTTAAATAAAGGTGAAATAAAATAAATAAAAATACAAACATACATACCTTGTATCATACAGGGCGCAACGAGTTTTAATCAGTCATGGAAAAAAAAGTGATGAAAAGAGTGCTAAAAAGAAGATGGAGAAGAAGATACTGGAGTTTTGGTGCCGGTGCAGCCAACTAGTGCTATATTGTCAAAACAATACGATATATCATCTAAAATAATATCCCGATATGTAACTGTATTAACAAACAAACAAAAAGATTCTCCCATCACTATAATACACATTAGGTTGGAGGTCATGTCTGTTAGACTTCGCTTCCTACCTTAGATATGCACATGATGGAGCCACTTTCCGTTCCCGACTTTTACGAGTATTAGCTAGACAAATTTTTCTACATGGTCCCACCCTTGTGTTTGTCTCTCCCTGACTCCCTCCCTCTGGGTTTGGTAAATTACAGGAGAGATTGCTCTGCTCCCCCCTCTACCTCTCTTAGTAAGGAATGAAATCAAAGCTACTCCAAAAGGAAACCAGGCCAGAACGCGGGAGGCTAAAAAACATCCCACCACCGCCCCTCCCAAATCAGCTGGTGGGGCTACAGCAGGGCGCAGGGACGGGACCGCTGGTGTTAAAAAGCTGCCCAAAAGCACAGGCAAGCAAGCTTCCGCTCTGCCACCCAAACAAAACCCTCGAAACAATTACATTGGGAACGGTGAGTATCAGTGGCACTGGTTGGTTGGGAGAGAACCCTGTTGGCATGGATAATGTACCCGTCTTCGCATGTGGAAGGCCTCCCACCGTCCATCAGTCCATCCCTCCTTGTTCCCCTTCAGGATTGAATGGTAGTGTCCATGCTAGAAGGCTAGGGATTTACAGTAGTTTAAAGTTTAATTGTTCTTGTTGTGAAACAGGAAGTGAGGAGAGTGTGTACAGAGAGTTGCTTGCAGAGACTTCTCCATTTTCAGACAGCATAGCACTACAATAAGATACGCTGTGTACTGTGTCCCATCTTTGTTCCCCTGCCTGCCTGCCTGCCTCCGAGGGTTTCTGAAAACCCTTGCTTTTTTTTGTCTTTGGTGCATGATTATCTGGTTCATGGATCGTTTGGTTTCCCAGGGCGATGTGGCCATGTCTCGTGTCTGTGTGTGTGCCAGCGTCCGTGCATGTGACTTGTTTGACCCCACTGGAGTAAACTGCACTACCCAGGGACAATTGTGTTGATTGTAATGGGCATGCCTAACTTGGTATTTTATGAGTTTCTTAGAAGAAATGCCAGATTTTGGGCTCTTGATATTTCTGTTTCTGTTTAATATCCATTGTTATCCTCTGCCTATAATAATTTTGAGTGCACATTGTTCTCTTGTTGAGTGTCAGTAGTTTATTTGGTTTTGAATAGCTTTTGTATATCTGCCAAATGGCTTATCTACATTACGACCTCTTTCACAGCCACTAATAATATTTGACTCTTAGACCCTGGCCATGACCCCACTCTATGAAGGTGTCTCAGGGAGAGTTGGGATATGCAAAAAAATGAATGCTTATAATACACACTTGTACATGTGTGAAATAGGACAAATATAAGCACCAACCAAATAATAATAATAATTTTACTCTTCTTATTCCGTCACATGACCCCCAACATTCTATAGAAGTAATATGTGTTTTTTGTCAGGGACAATGCATCATTGATTGTTAATGTGTCAGACTTAGACAAAAGGCTCATGATCATCTGTAGTGCCTGGGCAGGTCATTTGACATTAAGGCACTAACAAAAGCGCATAAAACGCTACAGGACATCAGACAGTTTTTGCCGTTGTGTTTAACATAAATCTAATGAAGTTTCCTCTCCTCTCAGCCAAATCCTCTCATCCTAAGAAAACTGGAGGCACATCCAAGAGCACGGCCCAGTCCTCATCCTCCTCATCGTCCACACCGCGTACCACAAAGACCTCCAAGGACAGGCCTGCCAACCCAACTGGGACAGAGAAGACAAACAAGCGCGTCCTCCAACTAGTAACTGACCCTTCCAGCTTCTCTGGAGCTCCCAAGGCCTCCCCAGAGACAGACAGCCTTTCTGGGGAGAGGCGGGTCCCGGGCCCTGGGGATGGGCATGGGAACCAGGGGTGCAAGGAGGAGCACTCTTCTGGCCCAGAGGGCAGGCCTGCTGCTCAGGATGACTCCTCTCTGACTGGAATGGATAGAGACAATGCCTCAGGAGCCAGTCCTCAGGACCCTGGGGAAAAGGCCCCTCTGGTCAACAACGCCACTGAGGACACTTTCTTCACCGAGTCTCATAGCGAGAGCTCCATGGAGGAAGCCCTGGGGACTGGGGAAGATGGAGGTGGTGACCGTGGGCAACAGTCGGGGGACGCAGACCATGAGTTAGAGAAACGTCAGTGGTATGTATCGATACTGCAACACAGATCTATAGGCTTCTAATGCAGAAAAACCCTATGGGAAGACCTGGGTCAAACACACTTTAAAGTATTTAAGATATGTGAGGTACACTTGATGTAGCTTGAATTCTGCACTTTTGGGACTGTTCCATTGAACCAGGCCAATTAAATCAAGTATTTGAAAATAGTTGAGTTATATATTTGACCCAGGTTGGAATTAAACGTCTCCTCCAAACGGAAGAAAATAAAATGTTGTCTTACATCATAATTGCTGTCATGAAACTTTAGAATGAAATCTGGTGGCATTGGTGGGAAAGCTCTTTAACGCAATCATGATTCCCAAAATAGTACAGTATGCTTTAGAAAACTCCATTGAATGCATGGTGTAATTCTTACTGCATGTGTAGTGTAAATCGATTTGAAAAGTTTCAACTGTATTACATGATGTGGCAATGTTGTTCGTCATCCTCAGTGTTTTGCAGCTTGAGATGGTTAGCATTGGGAGTCACACAGTACTGCAGAAAATGGCACAGCAGTGTGAAAAGCTATCCTGTGTGGGAACATAATTATGATAGGTTTTGCTTTACTGGATTATTTCCCACTGGTATTGCACTTGATCATGTGTTCAACAGTAAGGTCATCACAAAGGTCAAAGTCTATAAATGTACAAAACTCTACCTTATAGTCACTACCACTCACAGTATGCATTCTAAAAGCTGTTGTTCTTAGTTTTCAACCTTTACATTTTACTATGTGCTGTATTCTTAGATGGCTCCTCGTTGCCGAAGTACTGTTCTGATGATGAACGGCACCACAGCTTGAGTTCAAAGCCCAGAAAATGCTGTAAATATTTTAGCAGCATCAGCAGCCTTGTTTACCATTTACCGCTACCTGGATTCAGTATTGTCATAATTCATAATGGCTGCTGTGTAATAGGGAGTAACCTATTTCAGCCCTCTATTTAAACATTTGGTGGTGTGGCAAATGGTTGTCTCTCTCTCTCTCTCTCTCTCTCACACACACACACACGTCTGAGTCAGCATAGATGTCATAAATGGCTTTCATAGCCCTGAGCTGAACTGGTTTAACTTGAATTGGGACAGTAAGTCACAGAGCTCTGTCTGTGTTATAGGCCTTAAACCATTTGGAAAGATGATAGTTTACATGACTTGCATGATACCAGATTCATGAGGAAAAGACTGTTGGGAAAGTAAAGGCCTGTTTTCACCAACGTTTTTGGTCTATATACCCTTCATTAGAGTTTGTATATCGACATTTTCCATTATGCAACAAGGAAAACAATGGACATGATAAATAAATCAGAAGACAAGATAAATCAATCAGGTAAGAATGGTTTATCAGGGTTTTGATGATGTGACTCCAGGCCTACCAATGGGATTGGAGAGAAGAAGCTCCACAGTGTTAACCTGCAGAGCCCAGAGGTTACAGTCATCCCAGACAGCATTACGGAGTCTGACTACCAGTCCACAGTCAGCGACTCCGACTCAGATGGGCCCATCCTCTACCGAGACGAAGACGAGGATGAGGAGGACGAGTATACCACAAGTAAGGAATCCGTCACAGATATAGAAGCTTAAAGCTCATTGTAGTCAGCATGTGTTAAATGTCTGTCTGTCCAGCCTTTGCAACAAATTAGTCCGTAGCCACTCGTGCACTAGAAACAAGGACTAGAAACAAAAACAAAATAAAAGGACTACAAACAATGAAAACAACCTTGATAACAATCTCACTTATTGTGTATCCACACTCTTTATTGGTGGTTTTATATGTACTTCTTGACTTATATTTTATATTTACTGCACAGCACACATTCCTATAAAGCCGTACTCTTGTCCTCTAACTCAGCCCATTTTAAGACTCTCTGGGGGCAGCCTGCATGGCGTAGGCTGGAGGAAGGGACTAGCTAGATTTTCATGATTATTATTGGTTTTGTAGGCTCCCTAGCCAGTAAGATCCGCCGCAGGGACACCCTGGCCATCAAACTGGGCAACCGGCCCAGCAAGAGAGAGCTGGAGGAGAAGAACATCCTGCCTCGCACCTCTGAGACCGAGAGGCAGGAACTCCGGCAACAGATTCACTCCAAGCTAGTGAGGTACAGAGTACACCAATGGAGTCATGCACACACACACACACACACACACACACACACACACACACACACACACACACACACACACACACACACACACACACACACACACACACACACACACACACACGCATTGTGTGTATTTAAGATTGTATTTAATCTGAAATAACTGTTCTGGTGTGAGATTTCCGAAAACTTGGTAGCACTAAAATCCTCTTTCATCCAAGGGACTTAAGATGATCTTAGTGCTACAAAGCTTTTGGGGAACTCACCCCTGTTCCCAAATCACTGAGGCATTGTCTCGTTTCATTCTCCCTCTGTCCCTCACAGACGACTTAGTCAGAGGCCCAGCACTGAGGAACTGGAGCAGAGGAACATTCTGAAACGTGAGTGACGACAGACATATGCCACCACAGACAGACAGCACCACATTGGCCCCAGTCAGACAACCCCTTAGTACTGTACAAGACATTTCCTCCACACAAGGTCTGTTTGTCTTCTGGCTTTGGTCATGTGTGTTTTTCAGATTATATACTGAACAAAAATATAAACGTAACAGTCAAATCTCTGAAATTGTTACTTGAGTTACAGTTCATATAAGGAAATCAGTCAATTTAAATAAAAAAAATTAGGCCCTAATCTATGGATTTCACGACTTGGAATACAGATATACATCTTTTGGTCACCGATACCTTTAAAAAAACAGATAGGGGCGTGGATCAGAAAACTAGTCAGTATCTGGTGTGAGCATAATTTGCCTCATGCAGTGCGAAACATCTCCTTCGCATAGTTGATCAGGCTGTTGATTGTGGGCTGTGGAATGTTGTCCCACTCCTCTTCAATGGCTGTGCGAAGTTTCTGGATATTGGCAGGAACTGGAACACGCTGTCGTACACGTCGATCCAGAGCATCCCAAACGTGCTCAATGGATGACATGTCTGGTGAGTATGCAGGCCATGGAAGAACTGGGACATTTTCAGCTTCCAGGAATTGTGTACAGATCCTTGTGACATGGGGCCGTGGATTATAATGCTGAAACATGAGGTGATGGTGGCGGATGAATGGCACAACAATGGACCTCCAGGATCTCGTCACGGTATCTCTGTGCATTCAAATTTCCATCGATTTTAAAATGTAATTGTGTTTGTTGTCCATAGTTTATGCCTACCCATACCATAACCCCACCGCGGGCCACTTTTTTTACAACGTTGACATTAGCAAACCACTCGCCCACAAGAAGCCATACATGTGGTCTGCGGTTCTCTACAACAACGTTGGAGGCAGCTTATGGTAGAGAAATTAACATTCAATTATCTGGCAACAGCTCTGGTGGACATTCCTGCAGTCAGCATGCAAATTGCACACTCCCTCAAAACTTGAGACATCTGTGGCATTGTGTAGTGTGACAAATATGCATATTTTAGAGTGGCCTTTTATTGTCCCCAGCACAAGGTGCACCGGTGTCATGATCATGCTGTTTAATCAGATTCTTGATATGCCACACCTGTCAGGGGGATGGATTATCTTGGCAAAGACCAACACTTTATATGTTGCGTTTATTTTTGTTCAGTGTTGATAGTTCAGTTCCACATGACCTAAACAGCTGATGACTTTATCCCATTCAGTCAAAGGTTGATGCTAGACCAGTTACGATTTCATAAGGATACGGTGTATGTGAATAAATTTGCCCCGCTGGAATCCAAGACAAAGGTGAAGTTGTTCTCCTGGCTTGGACAGCTGTGCATCAAGGTCTAATGGTGCATTGATGTGGGGGGAGTCCAGTTATCGACTGATGGCTCATCTACTTGCCCAGTTTATTGGTTAGTAAATCAATTTTGTGAAACACATTACGCCAGATTGAGCATGACCAGTGAAGAATTAACATTTCTAAGAGAATAACATCTTGAGCTCTTATCGTGCCAGACAATGTTTTACATTTTTGGGTCAGAGAAGGTCAGGATAAAAGTCAATAGGAATGTGTTATTTATGTTTACCTGGTCATTCTCTCTATCTCCTAGAAGCTAACTTTGTTCTAAGCAAATCAAACTTAATCTAAAGTGCATCGGAACACACTTTACAGAAAAATCTAAGGACTACCATTTGATCAACAGGCTTAAAACATGTTCCTGTAATACAGTCAATGCTCACGTGGAGACTTCCTGTCTATTAAACAGGAAGCAGTGAAAGAAGGGGCCATTTTGTTGTTGTAATCTTGCTGGGGTGTTACTGCATTATTTATGAGATCTTTGTGGTGGAATCATAATGCATGAGGCTAAGAGGGAGAGGGCAGTTAACTGACTGTTGCCTTATTGAAAGCAGATGGCAAAGGTTGCACGCCTCCCAGGGACTCTATGCACATCTGTCACACACTCAACAACTACCTGTTGAAGAATATAACACAGGTCTACATTGTGCTCTGGTTTAAAGAGTTGACTATGTATGGTTAAGAAAATACGACTCCAAATCAAAGTTTGTCAGATGTTTTCAGACCTCAAAAGCAGACTGTTGAGATAAGTCCATGTTTCAGGCCATCTGTTTTTGTAGATGCAGCCATATGGCATGTTCCAAAATCAATGGGAAAGATGAGCACTGTATCATTTCCAGACTTTCTATTAACCACATTGCTTAATTAATAATCACTATATTGGGCAGTGAAGTACCACCTTAGCCTACTTACAACTTCTTTTTAATTTCACTGCAGAGACGAATGAAGCTGATAAACATGAAGCCATACAAGAGATTAAAAGAAGACTCTCCCGAAAGGTACTGTCATTTATACTTTATTTAGGCACACCAATATTAGGCTTGCTGAATGTCCACATCTCATTAGACATAAAATTAATGTAATGACTCGTGTTGATACAGTGCATTCGAAAAGTATTCAGGCCCCTTGATTTTTTCCACATTTTGTTACGTTACAGCCTTATTCTAAAATGTGTTAAATAGTTTTTTTTGCTCCTCATCAATCTACATACAATACCCCATAATAACAAAGACAACGTTTGACATTTTTGCACATTAATAAATAAATAAAATAATAATAATGAAATGTCACATTTACAAAAGTATTCAGACCCTTTACTCAGTACTTTTTTGAAGCATCTTTGGCAGCGATTACAGCCTCGAGTCTTCATGGGTATGACGCTACAAGCTTGGCGCAACCTGAATTTGGGGAGTTTCTCCCATTCTTCACTGCAGATCCTCTCAAGCTCTGTCAGGTTGGATGGGGAGTGTCGCTGCACAGCTATTTTCAGGTCTCTCCAGAGATGTTCGGGCTCTGGCTGAGCCACTCAAGGACATTCAGAGACTTGTCCTGAAGCCACTCCTGCGTTGTCTTGGCTGTGTGCTTAGGGTCGTTGTCCTGTTGGAAGGTGAACCTTGGCCCATGTCTGAGGTCCAGAGCGCTCTTCATCAAGGGTCTCTCTGTACTTTGCTCGGTTAATCTTTCCATCTATCCTGACTAGTCTCCCAGTCCCTGACGCTGAAAAACATCCACACAGCATGATGCTGCCACCACCATGCTTCACCGTAGGGATGGTGCCAGGTTTCGTCCAGACATGACGCTTGGCATTCAGGCCAAAGAGTTCAATCTTGGTTTCATCAAACCAGAGAATCTTGTTTCTCATGGTCTGAGAGTCTTTAGGTGACTTTTGGCAAACTCCAAGCGGGCAGTCATGCACTTTTTACTGAGGAGTGGCTTCCGTCTGGTCACACTACCATAAAGGCCTGATTGGTAGAGTGCTGCAGAGATGGTTGTCCTTCTAGAAGATTCTCTAATCTTCACAGAGGAACTCCGGAGCCATGTCAGAATGACCATTGGGTTCTTGTTCAACTCCCTGACCAAGGCCCTTCTCCCCCGATTGCTCAGTTTGGCCGGGTGGCCAGCTCTAGGAAGAGTCTTGGTGGTGGCAAACTTCTTCCATTTAAGAATTATGGACGCCACTGTGTTCTTGGGGACCCAATTGTTTTGGTACCCTTCCCCAGATCTGTGCCTCGACACAATCCTGTCTCGGAGCTCTACGGACAATTCCTTCGACCTCATGGCTTGGTTTTTGCTCTGACATGAACTGTCAACTGTGGGACCTTTTATATACAGTTGAAGTCGGAAGTTTACATACACCTTAGCCAAATACATTTAAACTCAGTTTTTCACAATTCCTGACATTTAATCCTAGTAAAAATTCCCTGTCTTAGGTCAGTTAGGATCACCACTTTATTTTAGGAATGTGAAAATGTCAGAATAATAGTAGAGAGAATGATTTATGTCAGCTTTTATTTCTTTCATCACATTCCCAGTGGGTCAAAAGTTTACATACACTCAATTAGTATTTGGTAGCATTGCCTTTTAACTTGTTTAACTTGGGTCAAACTTTTCGGGTAGCCTTCCACAAACTTCCCACAATAAGTTGGGTGAATTTTGGCCCATTCCTCCTGACAGAGCTGGTGGAACTGAGTCAGGTTTGTAGGCCTCCTTGCTCGCACACGCTTTTTCAGTTTTGCCCACAAATGTTCTATAGGATTGAGGTCAGGGTTTTGTGATGGCCACTCCAATACCTTGACTTTGTTGTCCTTAAGCCATTTTGCCACAACTTTGGAAGTATGCTTGGGGTTGTCCATTCTCCATTTGGAAGACCCATTTGCGACCAAGCTTTAACTTCCTGACTGATGTCTTGAGATGTTGCTTCAATATATCCATATAATTTTCCTGCCTCATGATGCAATCTATTTTGTGAAATGCACCTGTCCCTCCTGCAGCAAAGCACCCCCACAACATGATGCTGCCACCCCTGTGCTTCAAGGTTGAGATGGTGTTCTCCAAACATAACAATGGTCATTATGGCCAAATAGTTATATTTTTGTTTCATCAGACCGGAGGACATTTCTCCAAAAAGTACGATCTTTGTCCCCATGTGCAGTTGCAAACCGTAGTCTGGCTTTTTTATGTCGGTTTTGGAGCAGTGGCTTCTTCCTTGCTGAGCGGCCTTTCAGGTTATGTCGATATAGGACTCTTTCACTGTGGATATAGATACTTTTGTACCTGTTTCCTCCAGCATCTTCACAGGGTCCTTTGCTGTTATTCTGGGATTGATTTGCACTTTTCACACCAAAGTACGTTCATCTCTAGGAGACAGAACGCGCCTCCTTCCTGAGCGGTATGATGGCTGCGTGTTCCCATGGTGTTTATACTTGCGTACTATTGTTTGTACAGATGAACGTGGTACCTTCAGGCGTTTGGAAATTGCTCCCAAGGATGAACCAGACTTGTGGAGGTCCACAGTTTTTTTTCTGAGGTTTTGGCTGATTTCTTTTGATTTTCCCATGATGTCAAGCAAAGAGGCACTGCGTTTGAAGGTAGGCCTTGAAATACATCCACAGGTACACCTCCATTTGACTCAGGCTAATTGACATAATTTATCAGAAGCTTCTAAAGCCATGACATCATTTTCTGGAATTTTCCAAGCTGTTTAAAGGCACAGTCAACTTAGTGTATGTAAACTTCTGACCCACTGGAATTGTGATACAGTGAATTATAAGTGAAATAATCTGTCTGTAAACAATTGTTGGAAAAATTACTTGTGTCATGTACAAAGTAGATGTTCTAACCGACTTGCCAAAACTATAGTTTGTTAGAGTGGTTGGAGTGGTTGAAGTGGAGTGGTTGAAAACGAGTTTTAATGACTCCAACCTAAGTGTATGTAAACTTCCAACTTCAACTGTTGACAGGTGTGTGCCTTTCCAAATCATGTCCAATCAATTGAATTTACCACATCTCAAGGATGATCAATGGAAACAGGATGCACCTGAGCTCAATTTCGAGTCGTAGGGCAAAGGGTCTGAATACTTTTGTATGTAAGGTATTTCTGTTTATTCGTTTTTATAAATGTGCAAACATTTCTAAAAACCTGTTTTCACTTTGTCATTATAAGGTATTGTGTGCAGATTGGGGGGGGGGGGGGGGGGGGGTGATTTAATCAACTGTAGAACAAGGCTGTAATGTAACAAATTTTGGAAAAAGTCAATGAGTCTGAATACTTTCCGAATGCACTGTATATTTGGTACACAGATCCATCTGGTGGACACAGCTGGAACTGATATAACTGGAACCAAACACATGTCAAACTCATGTAGACTGAATATATGGACTGAACTCAATATAATGAATTACCAAACAATGTCTTGATTTCTGAATTACCAAACACATTTCTAACTCATTTGTTCCTTGTAAATTAGTTAACTTTTTTTGTTTTTTGACAATGTAAAATTCAGCAATCGTATGACTCAGTTGCCACAGTGCACACTGTAGGGCATTCCAACTCTGTGTGAGCAGCATGCCTCAAAGTGTAGCATCAGGCTGCTTTGAAATTCCTCAGATTGCTCGCCCCCAGTGGTGGTAGGGAGGGAAGAGGGGATTGGGAAGAGGGGATTGGCCAGGGTTAGGCCAACGAGGCTTGACCTCAGCTATATTGAGAACCGGAGTCTAGTTCCAAACTGTGCTCCCGTATGGCACCGTGGAAGCAGTTAAACTTTCCCCACAACTCTCTACCCATCTTCTCCCGGGCCCCAAATGTTTTATCTACAAGTCCCAATTTACAGTTGTCAATCACTGGTTACTTGTGTGTGTGTGTAGCTGAGTGTGAGGCCCACAGTAGCAGAGCTGGTGGCTCGGCGGATTCTGCGCTTCAATGAGTATGTGGAGTGCACAGATGCTAAGGACTATGACCGCCGTGCAGACAAACCCTGGACCAGGCTCACTCCAGCTGACAAAGTAGGTCCCAGACTCCTACTGTATAATGTTATTGCAAGAGAACCTAAAATACATGACATTCGTAATGTGATTAAATACTTGGAATAAGACAGGTTATAAAAAGGTGTAATTAAAAAACGTTTTGTTAGAATTTCATTCCTCATGCATACCACATACTGGCCAGCAACTGAACCATACTCTAAATACATTATTCACAAATAATAATAATGATTTATCATTTAAAGCTGCAATATGTAACTTTTTGGGCAACCTGACCAAATTCACATAGAAATGTGAGTTATAGATATGTCATTCTCATTGAAAGTGATGTTGAATGTGTGCTATATCTATGTTTTTTTGATTTTGCACCTTTTACTTTCAGTTTTGTACACTAGCTTCAAACAGCTGAAAATACAATATTTTTGGTTATTGAAAATATATTTCACAGTGGTCTAGATTGTACAATGATTCTCTACACTATACATTTCTTGTTTTGTCACAAACTGAAGTTAGGCAAATTATTCTAATTTTAGCAACCAGGAAATGGTGGAGCGATTTCTGCATATTGCATCTTTAATCTTCAGTTATATGAAACATGTTTACCTGTCTGAAAGTATTGATGTTCTGACTTTTTTTTTTTTTTTTTGTTCTTCTTTGTAAATGAAGACTTTGATCTTGAATGTTTATATTCCCTCAGGCTGCTATCCGTAAAGAACTGAATGAGTTCAAAAGCAAAGAGATGGAAGTTCATGAAGAGAGCAAGCAATTCACCAGGTAATGACAACTTCGACCTTATTGACCCCCAGCCATTATACTACATTATGTTATGAGTCATACAAGATAATAAACTGCTGTTTTGATTTAGTACTAGTATGCAGTGTACTATAATAGGTAGACTGCCGCTCTGAACCAACAGCATCTGTTTTCCCTGTGCCTTGGCAGGTTCCATCGGCCCTGAGGTGTCTATTTCTCCAGTGGGGGTCCTGGTCAGCTGCCGGCCCTGCCTGAGGGCTCTTTCTTCCCGCTGCCCTGTGTCCCACTGTGGGCTTCCCCGAAGCCTGGAGCCTAGATGCCCCTAGGCACAGACACATGGACAATGTCCCCTGGGGCAAACCGGTCTCCAGCTATAGAGATCAATGACATTGGGCCACACAGACCAGACTGAGCTTTAGTGTTGTGTGGAAAGATACAGAGAGAGAGAGTGGCCAATATCCATCCAGAGAATGTGAATGGGCCGAGCCCATGCCCATTCACAGTCTTTGCACACCATGAAGAAAGAAAACTGTTGCACTTTGTAACACAGCGCTGATTGAATTACCCACATACTGTACCTGTTGGCTTCCCTAATGCCCCCTAACAAGCTTTGGCCAAGTCCCTGTGGAAGGGAAATGGTTTTGCAACTATGGCGATGTTGTAGGTTAGGCAAGTCCAGCCAAGGGTAACGGTAATCAAATCAATACAGCATAAACGGTGCAATTAAATGCTTACTTGCGAGCTTCCTCAACAGTGCAATGAAAAATATAAACAAATCAAAAAGTTAAACACATAGTCATAAGCTTAACGTAATGTAAGTGCATGGAAAGTAGTGTTTAAGAAAGAATGGTCACTTTTACTGCCATGTGGTTTTGATGGTGGAAATGAAGGTGATTTAGGCTTTGTTTTAAGGGGTGATTGTTCATGCTGATCTTAAAGTGGCTGGGACTACATGAATTGTGCCTAGATACTAAGCATTATGTATCATTACTATATGTGTCATGCTTTTTGGAACTGTAAGTTACCATTATTGAGCATATCTTTATGGGGACAGAGCAGAGGGGACCCTTTTGATTGGTGTAGGCAATTCTTTGCAAATTCCCCTCTATCTGCAAGTCAACCAGTGAGTTTCCAAATTTAGAGCACGTTCAGACAAAATTGGTCTGTTTTTGATTGGTTGAGCTGTTCGTAATGGATGGTCTGTGTAGTTTGAAAGGATGTGGTAAATGTTAGCATTTTACAGACCCAGATAAATCCATCAGGAGCTTTTTTCCTGATCATAAAATGTCCAAAATGTCTTCTGTAAAGCATTTCTTTGACATATCTGTGATCAGGTGTACCAATCCATCAGAATTTATATTCATTTCAGACTGCTAAGGGCAGGTGTAGAATATGGGAGGAGAACCACCGTATTCATGTCCATTTTTTCTCGTTCTATAAATTTTTTGTAAGAAAATGTATATCTGATGCATGATCACAACATTACTGCCAATTACCTGATAGATTTTTACATTGATGTGATGAACAGGACAATTTTCATAGTTTCTTTTTAAACCCACCCCAATCTCGATTGATGGCGCTATGTGCTGTTCATATGTGAGTACTGTATCTTTGAATTATGTCATGTACATAATAGTAATGTATATGCAGTTATTGTCACTCCCATATTTATCATGCATATAGGTCTATACGTGCATCATATGCCTCTAAATGTCTTTATTTTTCAGTTGTTGATCACATTACTGTAGATACCATTTATGCGAAACATCAACGGTGTATGCTCAGGAGGAAGATGCCATAACCCTTCAGTATTAGGTACATAGACTGAAAGTGACCCCATGGCCACTGAATTGGTGTCACATGTTGACTTAGACATCCATTAGGATGTCATGTATATTGATGAAAATACACACTGTATGTCTCACCGTCATTGTGTATTGGTTTGTATGAGATACCTTTTTTTCGTACTGCTTCTGTGATCATTGTGCACAATGGTTTTAAAGTGGCCAGGATCCAAATGTTGTAGAAGTGTGTTTGTGTTGAAAATCATCTGTGCAGTGGAAAGTAATGTGTCTGCCTGGCCTGAGCCCACCGTGCAGTCAACTGTGAAGCCATTGAGTGGGTCAATTAAAAGCTGAGCAGGAGGGGGTGCACTCGGTCTCAGTGGCATATTGTCTTTCTATCTGGTCCTTGGCCATTGATCCCAGTTGAGAAGGGATAGTCCAAAGCACCTCTGTGGATCTAGGCAGCATCAAGTGCCAAAAGTAAAATGTTCAGTCTCTTAGAAGGGTCAAACTTACAGGCAGGACTGCACACTTGACCAAAGACTACACATCTCTCAAGTAATATTCTTTGTCATATTTTGAAGCAGTGTATCTCTGTGCTGTAAATATATGTAGCTAATATGTGTGTGGAAGATACTTTATGTGAATGTCTATTGAAGTGGAATGGGTTACTTTTGAGCCGTTTGTTTGACACCTGCTAAACTCACATTTTATGCAAACACACAGTTGCTTAAATGTCTTAACATTTTACTAGAAGTAAGACAGATGCAGCATGTCAATTTGTATCACTTTCCATTGGGTTACATCAACACAACTCACATGGATGGGGGTTTATTGGTTTCAGTTTGTAGGTTAATGCAGGAGTTGCAGTCAAACCGACATTGCTTGTCAGTGGAGGCTGCTGAGGGGAGAACGGCTCATAATAATGGCAGGAACGGAGGGAATGGAATGGCATCAAACACCTAGAAACCATGTTTTTGATGTACTTGATACCATTCCCAATTCCGCTCCCATCATTACCTTGTGGTGCCACCAACCTCCTACTTACATTTGTGCACAGTTTTGTGATATTGGCCATTGGTTTCACAGGCTCAGCAATATGACATGATATCATACGGTACACAGCGAGGCGACTTCCTGTTTACAGCCATGAACAACAATGGAGTGTGTGAGCTTGTTTTGCACAGGTGGGGGAAGCCGAACCATGTAACCAAAGGTAGAGTTTGCTGTTGTAATCAATTGCTGTAGAGTCGGGGGCGGCAAATGTTGGTCACTAACTAAAACACGACAGATAAGGACTAATTGTCAGACAGATCAAAAAAGCAAGACTTGTTTCTCAGACAGCACCATGACACTGTTCCATTTGTCTCTGATTCAAATGGCTATTAACGTTTGTTAATCTGAAGTGCTAACTCCGCCCACCCGGGCAACAGCCAAGGGACCGGGCCTTGCAAAACAAGCTCGCTCGATTATAAATCTGCCAAAATTGCTTCTATTGGCTGTTTCCAAATTGTGCCCTCCTTTGCGGCATGCCTACACTGGGAAGAGCCAATAGTAGTAATAGTAATACATGGGATTTATATAGTGCTTTACAATGGTAGAAACTAAAACAATGCCAGACTAACAACAGGAAGAAACATGAAACAAAGAGAAGGGGGTAGGGCTTGAAGGTAGGAAAATAATGGGGCGGCTAAGGTAGATTGATCAGTCACTAGCCCTGTTTATACCTGGTGCTAACATGTGTCCTTTGTCCTAATCTTGTCCACATTCTGATTGTGCCCATATATTTAGACAGGTGTAGACAATTTAAAATACTTATGTGTTCAGATCTTATAAGTGTAAACTGACATGATCAGCACAATATCTGGATGAAGGACACATGTAAGAACTAGGTATAAACAGGGCTAGTGATGAGTATATTTTGGGGATCTCGTCCTTTGAAAAAGGAGTGGCAGACTTGGCAGATTCGTTATTGACATCTTTAAGCAGCAAGTTGCCTAGTTATTAAAGGTTAAATAAAAAAATATAGAAAGTTGCCCCGCTGTGTGGGATTTTTATTTATTTTTATTTAACCTTTATTTAACCAGGTAGGCAAATTGAGAACACGTTCTCATTTACAATTGCGACCTGGCCAAGATAAAGCAAAGCAGTTCGACACATACAACAACACATAGTTACACATGGAGTAAAACAAACATATAGTCAATGATACAGTGAAAAAAAATAAGTCTATATACAATGTGAGCAAGTGAGGTGAGATAAGGGAGGTGAAGGCAAACAAATATATGTATAAATAAATAAAAATATAAAAAGGCCATGGTGGCGAAGTAAATACAACACAGCAAGTAAAATAAAAACTAAAAACACTGGAATGGTTGGTTTGCAGTGGAAGAAAGCGCAAAGTAGAGACAGAAATAATGGGGTGCAAAGGAGCAAAATAAATAAATAAATACAGTAGGTAAAGAGGTAGTTGTTTGGGCTAAATTATAGATGGGCTATGTACAGGTGCAGTAATCTATGAGCTGCTCTGACAGCTGGTGCTTAAAGCTAGTGAGGGAGATAAGTGTTTCCAGTTTCAGAGATTTTTGTAGTTCGTTCCAGTCATTGGCAGCAGAGAACTGGAAGGAGAGGCGGCCAAAGGAAGAATTGGTTTTGGGGGTGACCAGAGAGATAAACCTGCTGGAGCGCGTGCTACAGGTAGGTGTTGCTATGGTGACCAGCGAGCTGAGATAAGGGGGGACTTTACCTAGCAGGGTCTTGTAGATGACCTGGAACCAGTGGGTTTGGCGACGAGTATGAAGCGAGGGCCAGCCAACGAGAGTGTACAGGTCGCAGTGGTGGGTAGTATATGGGGCTTTGGTGACAAAACGGATGGCACTGTGATAGACTGCATCCAATTTATTGAGTAGGGTTTTGGAGGCTATTTTGTAAATGACATCACCGAAGTCGAGGATTGGTAGGATGGTCAGTTTTACAAGGGTATGTTTGGCAGCATGAGTGAAGGATGCTTTGTTGCGGAATAGGAAGCCAATTCTAGATTTAACTTTGGATTGGAGATGTTTGATGTGAGTCTGGAAGGAGAGTTTACAGTCTAACCAGACACCTAGGTATTTGTAGTTGTCCACATATTCTAAGTCAGAGCCGTCCAGAGTAGTGATGTTGGACAGGCGGGCAGGTGCAGGCAGCGATCGGTTGAAGAGCATGCATTTAGCATGCATTTAGCATGCATGTCATACTGATGAGTACACTGTAATCAATGGAGCAGTCTAGCCAGTAAGGGACACAACATATTGTACACCCTCACCTTGAAATATTGAAACTCAAAACAGCGTAGCCTTCTATCATCAGAGGCGCCAGGCCTGTAATAGAAGATTTAAATGATATTTACAGTGTTTTTTTAAGTCTTGTTTACTCCCCTGCTCCTGAAATGTACACAATTTGTTCAGGTGGAGATTAAGTGAAATGAAATATATAAAAAAAATGGTGTCCTGGCTTGATAATTTGATGTATTGTAAGAATTATTTCACAACTATAGAAAGTTTTAATTTACCTCCTAGACCTAGACTATGCATTGACCTTGACGTTTAGTGTTTCGTGGTCATTTAACGCTCTTCTAATCATATCTGGAACACAGTGTAGCTACTATTATAACTCATAATTATATATCACAGACCTAGGGTTGCAAAATTCTGGTAACTTTCCCAAAAATCTCAGGTTTTACAGAAATCCTGGTTGGAATATTCCGGATTTGCTGGTATACAATCCACATACGTTGACTAATAGTTATACAAATGCAATGCGTCCCACTCTAATTGAAGTTGATAAAGCCAGGCGTTACATCCATGTTTCAATTGTCTCAAGGGTTAAGAATCCTTCTTTAACCTGTCTCCTCCCCTTCATCTACACTGATTGAATTGGATTTAACAAGTTACATCAATAAGGGATCATAGCTTTCACCTGGTCAGTCTATGTCATGGAAAGAGCAGGTGTTCCTAATGTTTTGGACAATCAGTGTACACACCAATGTATGACAAATCCCTCAGGACTGCCATGAAAATAATTTCTGTGCTTTCCCATTATCAAGTGACCTTTTAATTAAAGGAACGACTGCAATGAAGTGAAATGAATCAAATGGAAAAATACATAATTTAAGGAGAAATTAAAATCAGTCGATACAAATCCAACTTGAATATTAATAGATGTTGTTGGTAGAAATGTAATTTCAGACCAGGATAGCTGAACCTATTGTAAGGGTTGTGATATACTGCTCTGAACAGGTTGCAAATGGCTTTCACGATAAATCAAGTATTGTTCCCCTACTAAATACCACTATACAAGTTTAAGTTACTGTATTGTGGCAGGTAAATGCTTTTTAAAGGTTGCTAAATGAACCACATGTCCTCTTTGTGCTCCTCGCAGACTGCATATCACTTTAATTAGTCACAGACTGCTACCAAAGTACATTAAAGGATAAATTGATAACCCAATTTTTCACAGCTCATCTGCCATACCAGCCTGCCAGCTATCTGTAGAGGCTTCGGCGGCATGTGTGTAATGAAAGTGACTCTGTGAACGGGTTAAGGGAAGCGGCTCATCCTAGCTAAGGCTCTGTCTAAATGATGATACGTTCGCTCAATCTGCCCTCAGTCTGTCTTGTAGATGTCATGCACCTGGAAAATGTGATTTCACTAGCAGGATGACTTTCCCCATCTGGTACACTGCCTAGGTTTGTATTCCATCGTGATCTATAGATAATTCACAAAAGGCAGTGTTCAATCCGTTTTTCTCCCAGATGGATGTTCCTCTTTGTGAACCTGGGATTTACCCATTTGAATGTTTTCTATTACTTCCTAATGAGTTTAGAGAACAGAGAGCTACAGTGAGATTAAAGTGCTTCTTGTGTCGCTCTGAATCCACAATGTGGCAGAGGTTGAAAAGCCATAACACATAACGTTTTCTCAACAAGTTATTGTCAATAATATCAAAGGCTGCACTGAAATCAAACAGTACAGCTCCCTAAATCTTCTTATCAATTTCTTTCAAGCAATCATCGGTCATTTATGTCATTGAGGAACATAAGCATGCTGAAAGTCTGTTCATTTATTTACAGAGAAATAGCATTGTATTTGTTCAACAACAACAAAAAGTCAACAGTTTGCTAAGAGCTGGCAGCAAGCTGATAGGGTCTGCTGTTAGAACCAGTAAAGGCCGCATCTTGGGTAGCGGAATGACTTTGGCTTCTTTCCAGCCCTGAGGACAAAGACTTTCCTCTTGGCTCAGATTAAAGATAATTATGACAGATAGGAGTGGCTATAGTGTCAGCTACCATCCACAGTAGCTTTCCATCTAAGTTGTCAATGCCAATAGGTTCATCATTATTGATCGATAAATAATTTTTCCACCTCTCCCAAACTAACTTTACATAATTCTAACTTGCAATGCTTTTCCACAGTATTAGTAAAAATGTGATCAATACATGTGCAAGATCTTGTTCCTGTAATGTTTGTAAACACCCTGGTAGGTTGATTATTAACCTGAACCAGATTTCAGGCACTTGATTACATCCAGGTTGATGAAGACGAGTCAATATTCAGGTCCCCAAAAAAGTAGACCTCTGGGTTTACATCACATACACTATCAAGCATTTCACACATATTATTTAGATACTGACTTATCACTTGGTGCCTATAGCAACACCCCAAAAGAAAAGGCTTTAGATGTGCCAAGTGAACCTGCAACCACAACACTTCAATAACACTTGACATAAGATCTTCTTTAAGCATTACAGGGATATGGTCTGAATATATACACCAACACCTCCCCCATACAGATTCCCGTTTATTCTATAGATTTTATAACCTTGTATTGCTACTGCTGTATCATCATATGAAAGAAATTGCTAATATATGAATGTTATCTGATGTTAGCAATTTCTAAGGCTACATAATGTGCGTGTGCGTGTGCGTGTGTGTGCGTGTGCGCGCTGCGGGGTTGAACCAACGAACCCATAGGCTTGGCTCTCATCCCTTCCAGGCTTTTGGGAGGGAGGGTGGAAAATGAGCCTGTCATAGCGGATGTAAGCAATGTCCCAACTCTTTCACCCAATATGGATGAAAATACCTTCACATTAAAGCTGACAGTCTACACTTTAACCTCATAGTCATTGTATCTTTTCAAATCCAAAGTGCTGGAGTACAGAGCCAAAACAACAAAAAATGTGTCACGGTCCCAATACTTTTTTAGCTCACTGTATCTAAAGAAATATATGAAAGTAAATATCTGAGCCAGCACAATACGGCTCAGATGTGGTTTGAATGGTTAAATAAATGAATACATTGCACAGAAGTTCATGACACAATGCATTCAATCCATTTAAACAGACAATTAATTGACAATGTCAACATAAGACCCAGCAGTATAATTACAGACACCATGATGTTACCTTTTGTGACCTGGAGACAAGACACAGGCAAATCACTCAGGGTTATATCCGAGTCATCACTGTGAATTAGTGTAAATGAATGCTTCCATTCTGTGGGCGTTAACTACAGATTAATTTGTAGAAGAATACACACACATCTTAACTCAATTGAAAAGTATATTTCCTGTTACATCTATGAACATCCACTCTGTGCATCACTATGAGTCCAGGTCCAAGGGTCATAAATTAAATGAGATTGTATTAATATATTATTATTATTATTATTATTATACACTCCCCTCCATACGTATTTGGACAGTGAAGACATTTTTTTTTTTAAATAAAATAATATATATATATATATGGCTCTATACAGTACTCCATTTTAGATTTGATAGATCTCATATTAGGCAACAGTATAGAATGTCAGCTGTTATTTGAGGGTATTTTCATGTTTTTTTGTATTTGTATTTTATTCTGGATCTCCATTAGCTGCCACAAGGCACCAGCTACTTTTCCTTGGGTCTATAAACAATTACATACTCTAAAACAATACATAACACAACACATTATTACACTACTATATTACTACTCTACCATAACACATCTACAATACAAAATCAATAATACAGCAAAATTTAAAAAAATAAATATGTGTGTAGATTGCAGGTGTTAGCATGTGTTTGCAAAGCTGTGTGTGTGTGCATGTCTCTTCACAGTCTGCTCTGTTCCATAACGTGTAGTTTTATCTTTTTTTAAATTCAATTTTACTGCTTGACTGAGTTACTTGATGTGGAATAGAGCTCCATCTAGTCATCATTTAGAAATGAAAGCACTTTATGTATCTAGTCCCACCCTTTAAAGAACTCATAAGTATTTGGACAAATTCACTTAGTGTAGTCCCACATTCCTTGCACACAATGACTACAGGCTTGTGACTATACAAACGAGTTGGTCACACAAGCTTGATGTAGTCATTGTGTATAAGGAATTATGACTTCTTCAACTGGGGGGGACAACTATTTACATAAAGTACTTTCATTTCTAAACGGTATTAAAATACCCTTAAAAAAGGTGACATCCTGTACTGTCACCTCATATGAAACATGGATCTCAAATCCAAAATACTGGAGTATAGAGCCACATTTTGAATTTTAGCATCACTGTTCAAATACATATGGGGGTGATGTATTTGCAATTCCATTACTTGATACAGTACATTCGGAAAGTATTCAGACCCATTGACTTTTTCTACATTTGTTTACATTACAGCCTTATTCTAAAATGTATTACATATGTTTTTGCCCCTCATTAATCTACACACAATAACCCATAATGACAAAGCAAAAACGGTTTAGAATTTTTGCAAAACAAATATTAAAAAATGTACTGAAATATGACATTAACATAAATGTTCAGACCCTTTACTCAGTACTTTGTTGAAGCACCTTTGGCTGTGATTACAGCCTTGAGTTTTCTTGGGTATGAATCTACAAGCTTGGCACACCTGTATTTGGGGAGTTCCTTTCTGCAGATCCTCTCAAGCTCTGTCGGGTTGTAGGGGTGCATATCTGCACAGCTATTTTCAGGTCTATCCAGAGATGTTTGATCAGGTTCAAGCCCAGGCTCTGGCTGGGCCACTCAAGCACATTCAGAGACTTGTTCCGAAGCCACTCCTGCGTTGTCTTGGCTGTGTAATTAGGGTTGTTGTCCTGTTGGAAGGTGTCTGAGGTCCTGAGCAGGTTTTAATCAAGGAACTCTGGGGGGAAAAAACGAGCTCTGACTGGGAAAATATGTTTTGAATGGTCATCCAACTCGGAAACTCTGCCTCTTTCTAGAGCTCCAACCTGAAGATAACTGACATTATGATCAACCTTGTTTTTTTGCCCAAGTTCCCAGTTGTCTTGAATGCACCATAAATCCAGAGAATACCAGACTTTTATGACAAAGTTTGCTGACAAAATGTGCCCACAAGGACTGCCGCGCCACCTTCCTGTTCAAGTGAGCACAGCACAACAAAGTGAGTCCAAAAATGTATTGTATATTGCTGTATAAATTACGTAATATGCCAGGGAGATATGTATACTGTAGCTAAGAAAGTAATACTAAGTTTATGTAGTTGTAGTAAGCTGTTAGTAGCCCATGTGCCTCACCCTAATAATTTGGTCCCTTTCCCCCTCATAATTTAGCCTACGGTTCTGACTTGGTGTAGAGGGGAAAAACTGTAAGAACGGCCCATGTTTTGAATTCTGTCGCTGTACATTTCAAAAGTGCTGAACAAATAGTTATATTGACTACGTCCGTCCTAGATCGCTCATTAATGTCTTAATCGAAATAACGGATTTTCTCATCCACTCGTCATCCACTTATGCCATAGTTTGTACATCTCAATTGTCAGTAGAAACCACATATGGTTAAGCAAATCAGCCATGTTTTTTTAAAGGCAGTAAATAAGGTTGAATAAACTGTTTCGCTCCCAGACAAGGCTCCGCTGATAGCCAGTTGTAGCAGTGGTAAGGATTTACTCCATGGTGCTGGAAAGAAAACTTTGCTGTTAGGACAGCTTTATGTAGGCCCTAACAGTTTGTGGGCACCGTTTGTCACCATTATAGTACATTTAATGTATTGTTTAGTGTTGTGTGTCACGTTCCGACCTTAGTTTCTTTTTTATGTCTTTGTGTTAGGTTGGTCAGGGCGTGAGTTGGGGTGGGCAGTCTATGTTCTTTTTTCTAGGTTGTATGTTTTCTATGTGTTTGGCCTGGCGTGGTTCCCAATCAGAGGCAGCTGTTTATTGTTGTCTCTGATTGGGAGCCATATTTAGGTAGCCTGTTTTCCATTGTGTGTTGTGGGTGGTTGTTTCCGTTTCAGTGTTTTCACCATTCAGGACTGTTTTGGTTTTCATTTTGATTCTCTTGTTCTTTTTGTATTTTGTATTCATTCTATTAAAATATATTATGGATACGTACCACGATGCACATTGGTCCGATATTTCCTACTCCTCTTCAGACGAAGAGGACGAAAGCCGTTACATTGTGGCTTTGGTGGCATGCATTAAAAAAATGTGGGGGAGTTTGCCTCACCAAGATTTACATGCTAAAATCACCACTGTTCTGGATATAATGACAAATGGCATTGCCTAGTGGCCTTCTTCGTAATATGATCTGGTAATGAAACATGACAAATACATTTCGGTTTCCATGTTACACTGCAAAGGGGTTTGTAGTAGCCAAATTTAATTTGAAGTTCAGAAATTCAAGTACTGGAATAGGCCTACCTTGAAATTCAGACATTTCCTCAATTTGGTGCTTGAAAAGTCCTTGTAATTATTCTAGCCAATGTCTAAGTTCTCCTGCTCCCTTATAATTATCCGTAATTTCATTTTTGATCCGTTTTTGTGAGATGTGGCCACTCGCTTGTTTCCCACCGCTTCAATTGACTGGTGTTGTTGCGCTAATCTGTTGTGGTCAAACCACGTGCAGTTATTACGCTGAACGACAGTCAGGTCAGACCCTGGTGAGGATGATGAGCACACAGACTAGCTTCCCTTACATGGTTTCTGAAAGTTTGTATAGTCCTATGTTGTTGTAAGTGGAGTTACAGGCCAATTTGCATTTTCCTCTAAGTACATGTGAAACTGCATAAAAATCCATTTTATTTTGTTTAAAAAATATCACATCCACAATGTCACACATTGGCCCCATTATTTATAGGAAGACACATAGAGACCTAGATATTACAGGTAACAATGACTTTCAATACAGGACTAAGATTGAATCGTGCCACACCGACTCCGACGCTTGCAAACTATTACAGGCTACAAAGGGAAGCACAGCCGCGAGCTTCCCAGTGACACGAGATAAATAAATTCTATGCTTGCTTTGAGGCAAGCAACACTGAAGCATGCGTAAGAGCATCAGCTGTTCCGGACGACTGTGTGATCACGCTCTCCTTCGCAGATGTCAGTAAGACCTTTAAACAGGTCAACATGCACAAGGCTACAGGGCCAAAGGTCAACATACACAAGGCTACAGGGCCAAACGGATTACCAGGATGTGTACTCCGAGCATGTGCTGACCAACTGGCAAGGGTCTTTACTGACATTTTCAACCTGTCCCTGATTGAGTCTGTAATACCAACATGTTTCAATCAGACCACCATAGTCCCTGTGCCCAAGAACACTAAGGTAACCTGCCTAAATGACTACCGACCCATAGCACTCATGTCTGTAGCCATGAAGTACTTTGAAAGGCTGGTCATGGCTCACATCAACACCATTATCCCAGAATCCCTAGACCCACTCCAATTTAAATACCGCCCCAAAAGAGCCACAGATGATGCAATCTCTATTGCACTCCACACTGCCCTTTCCCACCTGTACAAAGGGAACACCTATGTAAGAATGCTATTAATTAACTACAGCTCAGCATTCAACACCATAGTGCCATCAAAGCTCATCACTAAGCTAAGAACCCTGCGACTAAACAACTCCCTCTGCAACTGGATCCTGGACTTCCTGGTGGTAAGGGTAGGTAACAACATCTGATCTTCAACACAGGGGCCCCATCAGGGGTGCGTGTTCAGTCCCCTCCTGTACTCCCTGTTCACTCATGACTGCATGGCCTGGCACAACTCCATCATTAAGTTTGCCTACCACAACAGTGGTAGGCATGATTACCGACAACAAAGAGACAGCCTATAGGGGAGGTCGTCAAAGACCTGGCCGTGTGGTGCCAGGTTAACAACCTCTACCTCAACATGATCAAGACAGAGATGATGATTGTGGACAACAAGAAAAGGAGGACTGAGCATGCCCCCATTCTCATCGATGGGGCTGTAGTGGAGCAGGTTGAGAGCTGCAAGTTCCTTGGTGTCCACATCACCAAACTTTCATGGTCCAAACACACCAAGACAGTTGTGAAGAGGGCACGACAAAGCCTATTCCCCCTCAGGAGACTGAAAAGATTTAGCATGGGTCCTCAGATCATCAAAAAGTTCTACAGCTGCACCATCGAGAGCATCCTGACTGGTTGCATCACTTCCTGGTATAACAACTGCTCGGCCTCCGACCGCAAGGCACTACAGAGGGTAGTGCGTACGGCCTAGTACATCACTAGGGCCAAGCTTCCTGCCATTCAGGACCTCTATACTAGGCGGTGTCAGAGGAAGGCCCTAAGCCACCCTAGTCATAGACTGTTCTCTCTGCTAACTCACGCCAACCTGTACCAGAGGCTACAAGTCTAGGTCCAAAATGCTTCTTAACAGCTTCTACCACCAAGCCATAAGACTCCTGAACAGCTAATCAAATGGCTACCCAGACTATTTGCATTGTCCCCCCCACACCTTTACGCTGCTGCCACTATGTTTATTATCTATGCATTGCCACTTTAACTCTACCTAGAGTACATATTAACTCAATTACCTCGACTAACCAGTACCCACTGTATATAGCCTCGCTACTGTTATTTTACTGCTGCTCTTTAATTATTTGTTATTTTATTACTTCTTAAAACTACATTGTTGGTTAAGGGCTTGTAAGTAAGCATTTTGTTGTATTCGGCACATGTGACAAATACAACTTTATTTGATTTATTGAAGAATAGTTTATAGTGATATCGCATGATCTTGCTTCCACTATTTACTTTGCTTTATTGCATACATCTTTCCAAGCTTTGGAAAATGGAAAACATTAACAATAATCAAATCTGGCCATGGGACAGTGGGAGAGAAAATTATGCAGCTTCCCAATTTCCTCAGCCCTGACACAGCAGAAATAGCATTGCCACATCCATGATTCAAACTGTGGGGACAGCCGGTGAGGATTTACCCCGGCTAGGTGATGTTCCTGCCAATTGACTGACTGACTCACGCACACACTTCATAGGAGACTTCCCCAGCAGTGTGGGCACAATGACGTAATCTCTCACTCGCTCTCTATTCAACGTTGAATCATCATGTCCTCTCTTCCGCTCACATAATGAAATGTTTTTCTACTTCTGTCATAGGCACAAGTAGTCAAAGTAATGGTTCTGTATGGGCGTTTGAATATAAGGCTTATTGTGTGTGGGTGGACAAGATAATGGGGTGCATCTTTTCAATCAGAACCAAGGCCAACATAACCATTACAGGGCCAGTTCAATGGACAATAGCTGAAATGGAACACTCAAGAATAAACAGGGTGAATTTTCTACATTGTGACCACGGCCTACATAGAGAAACTAAGACAAATTGTCCCCCGTGTAGGCCTATACAATACTGAAGCCAAACCACTGGCATCTTGTGTGTAACTAGGACTGTATAAATCTGGGCCATGTACCTCCATATGTTCCCCTCAAACTGAGAGCACAGTAAACAGGGAGTATTTTTTAAATAATGTATACATGTTTTGTTTTTGCTCAATCTGATTGCATGGGCTTGTGTCCACCCATGCCTATGTCCCTGGAGGAAATGGTTGTACAAATTCAACTGGGTCTGGTCCACAGAATTACTGACTCCACCCCCAGGTACCTACCTATCTAATTATTATATTAGAGATGTTCACCTGTCTAATACCAGTGCCAGAGACTCTGATATTGTTTCAAACTCCTTCCTGTATACCCGCTCAGTGGAGGGGAACACAACCACAACTCAAAGCAATAAAGCATTATTTTAAAAAGAATATCAAAAACTGGCTGATGACTGAACCATAGGCTCATGGCAGCTCAGTAACAAGTCTGACTTTCGTAGGACCACTTTTGTCTGTGATTATATAATTATTCAACCACGCACTTTAAGACACCTGCCTTAATCTTGCCAAAAGGAACACAATGGAAGTAACTCATTGACTTTTTCTTATGCTTGACAGCATTTTTTTAAATGCATGTCCTGTCTGTATATGTACTTTTTCAAATTGCAAATAAACTAAAATAATCCCAAACTCCTCATGCCAGGCAAGATAAATAATGCGCACCTCAAGTATTGACGTATTCCACCCAGGTCTGCACTCATCACTATCCAGTTCTGGGAATTCATTTAATCAAAATCATTAAGAGTAAATGTTTAGATAACTGTTGAAGTGATTGACAACAAGCTCTTATAGGGGTGCAATATACAGAACATTTTACAATTATCATTCTCAATGCTCACTGGCATTTGTAATGACAAGATGGCAGTCGGGCAAGTGGACAATTCTTTGAAAACAAATAACACCTGACCACAACCACTTCTTTTCAATGTTTATTTTCAAGGCAAATATCAAATGGGTGGGGGAAAAAGGAAAACAGATGCATTGTTTGTCAACATTGCTTCCATTTCATGCATCTCAAACATCACTTCTTATCTACACGATCGATAGCCAAACAGTAAAAACGACATTTTCTACATCCTGCCAGTTGAACTCCTTAGACTAAGCATCGTCAGGTTTGTCCGAAGGTGGGCCACAGGGCTGCAGCATCTTCTCCATGAGATTGAAGCGCACGCGGGCTTTGCTCTCGTTCTCAGCAACAGAGAAGTAATTCAGCAGGTCAAAGTGACCCATATATGAACAGTACGAGTCCCGATGTTGGTTCACCAACCATTCCCACTTGCTGGTGTCCGCATGGCCTGTTCCAATGTATTTAGATTGAAGATGCTCCAACTGGCTGTGAATGTTGTAGCGGTCTGTCATCTTCAGGCAAAAGTCTACACAAGGAAGGAAAATAATTTCAGTGCATGTAGCTATTAGTTGGCCAATGTTACCTGGCAATTGCTGGTGTACTGACCTTTTAGCAATAGCTTGCTGATTAGGTCGGGAAATATTTATAAAGTGCATTGTATAGCCAGAATGTTGAATAAACTGTCATTTGAACATACTCTGCCGGTTGTCCATCTGGCATTATGTCGTTGGAAATGTAACACAAAATATCCACAGGAAAGTATTATTAAACTTTTACTGCCATTGTGATTTATATCACCTGACATGCATGCAGAAAAAAACATGTAAACCCCTGCATGCGCTCTACTAGTACGCATACATTACATGCATTTCGCCTACATTGTGGGGGTGTAACGGATGTCACGCTGCTTGCTTAGAGTACAGCTTCCTCCTTAGTTGGCTCACATCAAACTCGGACCCAGGAACTCTGCCTTGATAGTACACGTGACCACCCTCCAGAAGCTTCTTACAAGTCCCGCACCCGAAAAGCTAGCTATTCCGCAGCGCAAGTGGATACACTTCAAGCTGTGCTATCTGACGACACTTTATGGGGTTCACACATCCCCATGTGCTAAATGCACATGTGATCAACAAACCGTCAGAGCCACGCACAGACACACGTTTTGAAGTCGATGTAATAACTTTCCTGTGGATATTGTCTGAAATTTCCAACGGCATAATAAGGACAACCAAGCAAGATAGTTACAAACATTTCAATGGAAGAGGCAAACCTAATCACCAAGCTACTGCTATTAACTAGGTCACGAGGCCGGCAAACCTGGCAATAGGTTTACAGACCAAAGCAGGATTAGTGAGGCTGAACTAGAAATAACTAACGTTAACTATTAATTTTCTGGTTCATTACGAAATATCAACTTATGTGTTTTTGGTTGTTTAGTCAATGAGAATGCCCATTTCAAGATTAGTTAACGTTATATTCCCAAAATATATACGTTTTTTCTGAACATTTAGGAAAGTTAGTTAGCTTGTTAAGTCATTGAGATTGCTTTTGCATTAACATTAGGCTGGACAATAGAACGAGCCAAAATTTACCTAAGGCTGAAAAACGGCAAAAGAACGTTGGCTAAGATGGAACACTAGCGCGAGCCCATAGCAAATGAAAGGAATCTTACGTTCGCAGAACCTGTTTTGAAGAGAGTGATGCTTATAATTTTATTTCGCCTAAATGGCACAAATGTATCCCTTTTTATTTTACCACTACAATATGTTCGTCGGACGAAACAGGGTAAAAAACAGCTCGTGTAGAAAGTAAACATCCGCACTTCGATGGTGTCAACTGCTTGTGTCTGCCTAATGAGAAAGTAGGGGGGAAATTAAAACTGACTTTCTGGTCTAGTGATCGATGACAACCGAGCTCGCTGCCCAGACTTACATAATTAGAAAGAGATTCGAGATTAAAATGGCGTCTGACTTGAAAACAATCCAAATATACACATTGCGAGATATTTGGCGAATTAGACAGACATGCCTATATTTCCCCTATAGGAAACAATGGGACGACCTCGAGGTAGTCATTTTTTGTTGTTTACATTTGAACTATAAACGTGAGCGGCCTCATTGCCAACAATAGCGAATCAGGCATTGTGACGTAGAACACTAAACTGGGAATAGAACGTTCGAAGGCGAGTTGGTGCTCAATGTAACTAATAGGAGGGTGAAAATGCTCTAAAATAAGGACTGCTTTTTCGTGATTACTTCAAAACGACGGCAAGCAGCTGGGAAATAATGGTCATATTATGAAACTGGGCTCCACGGCGGATGCAATGAAATCGTTATCAGAAAAAAAAGTAACATACCCCTAGAAATCCTGGTTGCTAACTAGCCGCTAGTAGTGCTAGCAAGCTAGGCCTAGAACCGATAGGATCACATTGCCACATGATTTCACGTTGTGCCGTTTAAACACTGGTGACTTTTTATCACACCGATTAGTGAGTAACACGTAGGTAACACTAACAAATTTTAAAGTATTAGCTGAAATTAAACTGAGGCCTATTGTTTAAGCTCCGGCGAGTAAAACTAGCTAATGTTAGCTAGCTAAGCATTATTCCAAGTTAGCAAGCGTTTTTGAAAATAACAAAATCTCTTTAGCTTCTGTATTCAGTTTGATTATAATCTGCTATAACGTTTCTTACTCAAAATCAAGACCTTTGTTCAAATGTGTACGACGACGTTGATTATTTCAGGTCAGCGTCATTCGCCAAGGAAACGGAAAGGTATCGGAACGTCCGGTATGTGTAACATAGAATAATGTCTGGTGGGAAACAAACATTCATTACCACCATTTATTTGTACTAACGTGATCATTATTGTTTCGAAATCAATCCAATTGAGTGTATTGCATAACAATCATACATATTGTAATGGTGTAATAATGGTACAGTTGTAATATATAATATAATATCTAATCACATACAATTCTAGATATTACAAAAACGATTTTTACAACGTCCTTGTGAATGTGAACCAAGATCTTATCTAATTGAACAGGGGGTATCCATAAGTAGTATTGATTTGTCCTGGTCTGTATTTAATCCTAATTCATATTTCATCAAGTGCAAAGTTCTCCCATTTCTGGTCCATCTAATTGTCCACTGTCCGTAAAGTCTCTGAGTCCTTCCTAACTGTTACAAGCCAAGAGATGAAGGTCAATTGGGCGCTAATCTACTGTAAACTGTGTAAACCTAATGCGAAAATGGTATGCCGCCATAGCCACCTATATGTAATTAATATTGATGCAAAAAGCTCCAACGTTGATATTTATGAGGATAACTCATCTAACAGAGGGAACTGTTTGTTCAATAGTTATCACAGTAACATAAGGTTTACCTTTCAGAAGGCTGGTGTGATTAAATTATATATATATTTTTTTATGTGGGGATAGATCAGCTTTAATATTGCAGATAGATTGCAGCTTCCATCAATGTAATTGTCTGCATCATTTCCAATCATCCATATATATTTAAAAATATATATTTTCCGTTATTATTTTCCCATAACCCTACCATCCTTCCCCTAATTGCAGTAAACTAATGGACTACAACACTTATGCTTCTACTTCCAGCTTATACATACTATATACATTTTACGAACACAGTATATTTTACAATATTTATATTTTGTTTGTTTTTAGTCCCATCCTTCAGCTCCACTCAACCGCTCCCATCTATCTCTGAACACCTTCCAGTTTTGATTTATATTTCCCATATATTTTTTAAACTGTGCTGTGATGCTTCACAAACATTTTTGAACCTTTATATTCTCATAGATTCTACATATTGTAAATAAAAAATAAACATGTTTGCTAAGAGAATTATTATATTATTGATCGATTGACTATGACGTTTTAAATCACCCAGCAGTGCTATTTGCAGAGTGGGACATAACTGGTCTGGGGGTCATCACATTTTTGTGGGCATCTAAAGCAGATTTCCTGCATTTCTACACAATCTAATATGACCAATGGCCCTTCTAGCCGTCTCTATTTAGAACAACAAAAGTAAGCAAAAATGCCCACAGTCATTAAGCTAGGTAAGAGATTATTAAATATGTTTAAGTGATTGGTAAGACTGAACTAGATCCATGATAATTCAATAATCAATAGTGTTGAACCTTTAACCAATAGCCTAATAAATGAACAACTCTTACAAATAAAATACAAAGACAACTTTTGATTGTCTCTAAGACATTCTCTATATCAAATTTCAGCCATACCGCCCAGCCAACCCGAGCCGCCTACACGCCTGAACCCCACCAGTCTAGTCAATAACTCAACTCTCCCCAAAACAACTTCCTTTTTTTTTGTTATGTCTCAAGGGAAAGGTTTGGAAAACAAAAGTTGAATGAAAACACACATACACCTACACATTAACACACAGAAACAGTACACCCTCCAAATAATTCATATCATAGGCATAATAGTACTGTAGAGCTTTTTTTTACTTGCACACAAAATAGCTGGGTCACCCTGTCCTGCCCCTAGGGGTCCACGGCCCTGTAGCACCCCACTCAGCTTTAGGATCTTAGTGAAACATTCATTATTGCTTTCAGGTGTGTCAGGCCAAGGCCAGAGTGACAACAGTACAGCAGACCCCCAGGGCCAGGGCTGAGCAGCCCAGCAGATAGGGATTGCCTAAATCTCCCCTGACGTGGGCATGTTTTCAATACAGACTCCTTTTGTCGTTCAGTATTCCATATAAGGCATCCAGACCTTATGAAAGTTGCACAGTATACCCTTAATCTTAAAACAAATCTAGTGATACTGTACATAACTTGACATTTCTTCCATAAATTGTGGGAGGATAACCAACCTTCCAATTAATGGCAATGCATTTATTAGCCACTAGAAATGCTAGGTTACACAGTTTCTTCTGATAACAGTCTCCAGTATCAACATTTCCAAGGAAACAAAAACAGGGAGAAGGAAGAATCTGTAGATATGCTGAGATAAAAGAACATACTCTGCCAGATTTCAGCCAACCTTCACAAGAGCACAACATATGCAAATATGTCCCCTTTTGTGCTTTAAACATCCAGCAGAATAATAACATTTAATAACACATCATCAATAGCATCTCCCAGGTCTTCCTCACATTTTTGTTTTACAATTTTTCATTGGGAAAAGCCTCTATCAACCCTTGATAACGTTTAGAAATCAACTTTGGAGGTTTGTCAGACTGCCTTAAAATAGCATTGTCCAGTGTTTGCTGGATAGAGAGAAAAAGTTGTCTCTGCAAAAAATCACCTCACCTCTGTCACGGACTGGTCTTCCCTGGCTGCCTGACTCTGCTGAGACCTCCTGTCACCCCTCTTACCTAAAATGAGGCATGACAAAGAATTTCCTTGGTGTACATTTATACATTATTTTATCCAATAATATAATCAATGGTTCAATAATTGAAATGAACATTACTCCCAGATCCTAGACTGTAGCTTTAAGCTACTTTCCTGTAGCTACTATAAGTCTACCCATCAATTCAAGATGGAACTTTGTATCATTCACTGAATACACTGAAAAATTCCCTCTGTAGACTGGTCTTCCCTGGCTGTCTGACCCTACTGGAACCTCTGTCACCATCTGATCCTGCTAAGAAAAGGTGAGCATGGTGTTGTGTACTGACTGCATGAGAGGGCTGCATTCCTGCAGGATGCCTGCGGGACCGGCGGGTCTGACAGAGATCATTGCGACGCGGCCTGCATTTTTCATGCTGCAGGTGGGAGTGGGTGGTCAGATAGACGACTTTGGGATGAAAATATTTTTGTTGTCCCACATGTTATTTTGAAAGGGTCCTCTTTCTGCGTTAACCTACCTATTGTATTAAAAACACATATTTTTCTGCATTATTCACACACTCAGAATTCAACTTCAGTAGCCTACCTCTCCTAGTTGGGCGTGAGAGTTCAAGTGTTGACTGATATAGCCTAGTAATACAATGTAAGGGCAATGTGAGAATCTCTGGTAATTTAACCTATTTCTTAAGTTATTTTTGCACATTTGATATTGCCTATAGGGCACAAAATTGCTAGGACCATGGCTGGCAAGTGAGCTGCGTCACATATGCCTAAAATAACATTGCGGGACTGCGGTTGGGTTTGGCACCAGTTCTTGCAGTGGCAGGTGGGAGTGAAGTAATCGGTCCCACAGACCTCTACTGTGCACCATGACAGGGAAGCTGTTTATTACTGTGTAAGTGGGGTGGCAGGTAGTCTAGTGGTTAGAGCGCTGGGCCAGTAACCAAAAGATTGGTGGATCAAATCCTCAAGCTTACAAGTTAAAAATCTGTTGTTCTGCCCCTGAACAAGGCAGTTAACCCACTGTTCCTAGGCCATCATTATAAATAAGAATTTGTTCTTAACTGACTTGCCTAGTTAAATAAAGTGAAACGTAGAGAATTAGCTAGGTAAGCTGACAGATCAATAACGCTACGTTGACTAATACAACTCACATTTCACTGATAAAATATCAATCTTGAATTGTTTGGCCAATGGTTTAATTGAGGCAAAAATAATAGCTAATGAAAGCCAACTTTTGGCCAGCTCTCTCTCCAACGGTACATCAACTGGCGAAAGCTTGCCAATTTCATTTACTTCTGAAACGTGACAGAACAAAGGTTACAAAACATTTCCATAGAAACAACTACTGTTAGATAGTAATATTAGCCACCTCATATCGCCATCTGACAGATAACTAGAGGCTAGAGCTAATCTGGCTGTGGTAGCTACTCACTAGCATAGCTTATTCACCTCAGTCGATAGGGGATGAAACATTAGCTAACGTTACATGTCAGTTACAATACTAGCTCAACACTGCGAATAAACATTAGTTTCGTTTTTTTCTATTAAGTTAAACAGAAGTTACCTTGCCAGCTACATCAGTCAACTAAAGAGTAGCCAGTTTTTGTTCTGCTTCCTTTTACAACTCGGTGAAAAAGTGTACACAAACACACTGAACTATGCTCATCTCTCCCATGCCGGTCCAGCCAGCCTTCCAGAAGCTTTGCCTTCACACAGCCTGTGAGCACGCTCTGTGGTGTCCGTGTGGTCCTAAATAAATAAACACTCCAAACAGCCTACCCGACCGCTCGGAGGTGTCCGCATGGTCCTAAAACACACCATTGCCTCGTTTTGTATCACATTACAATGATAAAACTGGGGGCGACAAAAAATGCAATGTCCCCCCCATCCCCAGTGAAAGTTGCGCCCCTGGTTTAGAGCACAGTTACATGATCAATTACTGTAGTCGTACAACCTTAGCACAATTATATAAACATCACATAAATGCATTGAATGCCATGAAAGTCCTTCATTTTCACTTTGCTTATCTGAAAATAGACTATCCAATTAAAATGAGAGAGAGGGGCCTGTGTTGCTCATTCAATGTGTTTCTTTTCTAAGTGCTTATGTTTTCTGCAGTGTCACAGTGTGCAGTTTTGAGATGGACTGTGTTGCCATAGTAATGAAATATAGGAGGCTTAGAGCAAGACAATGCTAGGTTGAAAATAACAAGGTTAGAAATACTAGAAATAATTACGGAACTGTTACCTACATTTTCTCAGATTGGTTGAGGTATGTTCCTCAAACAAGGTGGTTTCTTCAGCTTTAAAACTTTGTAACTATCAAATTGAGGTAATGGACTGTCAGTCAATGGATCCATAGGCTCCATCGAATTTGGAACTGGTTACATTTCTCCATCCCCATCCCTCAGCATTATAACAAGCCAGGTGGCTATACTGATTGGCTTGAGGTTTACCATGAATGAAATCCAACAAAGAACAGAATAGGTTGATGCAAGCCAAATCCTGGGTGGTTACTTCCAGCCTCCAGACATCAATGGACAGATAAACAAACTGAAGCCTGTCATCTGACACATTCTTTGAGGAACCAAAAGGGATTATTACCCTTTTCACAGATCTTCAGAATAAACACTTAATTCATAAAGGCTGAGAAAATCCTATTTCAACCACATGCAACCATTTTTATTTTCTTCTCTTTTCTTTGAGCCACTACAGCAGCTTGATAGTCAACTGAATTGATTACTCATATCACCTACCACACAGCTCCCAACTCCACAGAGTCTATCTTCTCCCCGTCACACAGGCATTGGCATCCTAATGAAATAAGAGGTTATCAATAGAGCCCACCTCTTTGATTCTGTTAAAATCTGACAGAGTTGGTATTCTGGGATAAGGTCTGAAGCAGACCATGTCATATTAATGGAAGAGCAAGCGTAACAACCTTCATTATCATTCAACTCGACAAGGCTATTCAGACTGACAAGTGACGATCAATCCAATCCCAAATTTCCAACATTAGAAAAATCTATTTAGGCCTAATTCATCCTCTTCCTCTAGTCTGAGTTACACTCTGTGTGTGAATGTATTCTTCATGTAAACTGTCATCATGGTGTAAATTGTAAATAAATATACCTCTTATAAATAGTCATAACCAGAGCCATACATAGCCCTGGTCATAACCATGCATTGATTTCCCTAACGATGGATCTGAATATTTTCTTAATCCAAACACAAAAGCTGACTCCTATTTAATTTCCCTTATGTATACACTGCAGGACAGCATGTCTGAAACAATAGAGGGACTAAAAAAAGAGAGAGAGGGACTGGTGAACAGTGTACACGGGGCATGAAATATTTGATTTCAAAGTATCAAATTATAGCCCATCTAAAGCCGGTGGAGATCCCCTGTCTGGTAATAAAAAGCCTGGCAATAACTGAAAACAGCTGCTGCTTTCTGGGCATCATTTTGTTACCAGGCTAGCTCTTCTGTAAGTAAGGGAAGAGGACAGACTGACATCAGACACTGTTCTAGGCTATCTAGGACCTAAAAGCTTTCTTCGGCTGTCCCCATAAGAGAACCCTTATTGGTTCCAGGTAGAACACCTTTGGTGTTCCATGTAGAACCCATTCCACAGAGGGTTCTACCTGGAACCAAAAAGCGTTCTCCAATGTGTTCTCCAGCTGTACTCTGTATTGTTCATTCTTACAAAACTGTCTCAAATTGTACACTTTACATTTTAGCAGATGCTCTTATCCAGAGCAACTTACAGTAGTGAGTGCATACATTTTCATACTAGTCCTCCATGGCAATCGAACCCACAACCCTGGTATTGCAAGCACCATGCTCTACCACTGAGCCACACGGGACCATTACACACTTGTATTCCAAGATGGCATAGCAGTCAGACGTCCTTTGTCCTCGTCTTGTCGTGTCCCGTGTATATATATATTTACATCTTTTCTTCGCATATCTTTTTATATATTTTTTTCTAAAAACTCAACTTCAAAACACTCTCCTGCAACCCGCCTCACCAATTAGGGTGAAAAAAGTATTTTTCACTTCAAATCTGAAATCCACAACAGAAACTAGCCAGAAGTTAGCCAGTTGGCGGTCATCAGCTATCCTTTAGCTCGAAAAGCTATCGCCAGTTTTGTACAACTCGACTCAGTCCAGAGCATACCGGACCTATTTTTTTCCCATATCCCCGGATTTCTACCGCAAGCTCTGGACATTTACACCTGGATCTTGCAGCTAGCTAGCTGCTATCCGAGTGACTATTGGCTAACGTCGGTCCCGGAGCAAACATAAATTATTCCGGAGCTAGCCAGCTGAAGAGTTCCATCAGCCACTCCTGGGCTACAATCACCTATCCGGACCCGTTTTACTGCCGATGCGGAGCCCCACCGGGCCTTCACAACTGGACTACCGACGTTATCTGCCCGAGGGAGTTATCCAACTGGCCCCTCCGTCGCGACGTAACCTGAATGCCCATCTGCGGCCCGCTAATCGTTAGCTGTCTTATCGGCTGCTATCTGAATAGGTCTATCGGACAATTTTCTTGGGCCACTATAATATATCTATTTTGCCAATTGGATTGGTCCCCTCTACCACAAGGAACCCCACTAATCTACCGACGGAAAAGCACGAGGTGGCTAAAAACAGACCTCCATCTTCTGCCAGCTTGCTACCCATGGCCCGGCTAGCTGTCTGAATCGCCGTGACCCCAACCAACCTCACTACTCACTGGACCCTTATGATCACTCGGCTAAGCATGCCTCTCCTTAATGTCAATATGCATTGTCCATTGCTGTTCTGGTTAGTGTTTATTGGCTTATTTCACTGTAGAGCCTCTAGCCCTGCTCATTATACCTTATCCAACCTTTCAGTTCCACCACCCACACATGCGATGACATCACCTGGTTTCAATGATGTTTCTAGAGACAATATCTCTCTCATCATCACTCAATGCCTAGGTTTACTTCCACTGTACTCACATCCTACCATACCTTTGTCTGTACATTATACCTTGAAGCTATTTTATCGCCCCCAGAAACCTGCTCCTTTTACTCTCTGTTCCAGATGTCCTAGACGACCAATTCTCATAGCTTTTAGCCGTACCCTTATCCTACTCCTCCTCTGTTCCACTGGTGATGTAGAGGTGAATCCAGGCCCTGCAGTGCCTAGCTCCACTCCTATTCCCCAGGCGCTCTCTTCTGATGACTTCTGTAACCGTAATAACCTTGGTTTCATGCATGTTAACATTAGAAGCCTCCTACCAAAGTTTGTTTTATTCACTGCTTTAGCACACTCTGACATCCCGGATGTCCTAGCCGTGTCTGAATCCTGACTTAGGAAGACCACCAAAAACTCTGAAATCTCCATCCCTAACTACAACATTTTCAGACAAGATAGAATGGCCAAAGGGGGCGGTGTTGCAATCTACTGCAGAGATAGCCTGCAGAGTTCTGTCCTACTATCCAGGTCTGTACCCAAACAATTTGAACTTCTACTTTTAAAAACCCACCTCTCAAAAAACAAGTCTCTCACCGTTGCCGCCTGCTATAGACCACCCTCTGCCCCCAGCTGTGTTCTGGACACGAACTGATTGCCCCCCAACTATCTTCTGAGCTTGTGCTGCTAGGTGACCTAAACTGGGACATGCTTAACACCCCAGCCATCCTACAATCTAAGCTTGATACCCTCAAACTCACACAAATTATCAATGAACCTATCAGGCACCACCCCAAAGCCGTAAACACGGGCACCATCATAGATATCATCCTAACCAACTTGCCCTCTAAATACACCTCTGCTGTTTTCAACCAAGATCTCAGCGATCACTGCCTCGTTGCCTGCGTCCATAATGGGTCAGCGGTCAAATAACCTCCACTCATCACTGTCAAACGCTCCCTGAAACACTTCAGCGAGCAGGCCTTTCTAATCGACCTGGCCCGTGTATCCTGGAAGGATATTGACCTCATCCCATCAGTAGAGGATGCTGGTTATTTTTTTATATGCCTTCCTCACCATCTTAAATAAGCATGCCCCATTCAAGAAATTTAGAACAAGGAACAGAAATAGCCCGTGGTTCTCTCCAGACCTGACTGCCCTTAACCAACACAAAAACATCCTACGGCGTTCTGCATTAGCATCGAACAGCCCCCGTGATTTGTAACTTTTCAGGGAAGTTAGAAACCAATATACACAGGCAGTTAGAAAAGCCAAGGCTAGCTTTTTCAAGCAGAAATTTGCTTCCTGCAACACAAACTCAAGAAAGTTCTGGGACACTGTAAAGTCCATGGAGTGCACCTCCTCCATGGAGAGCACCTCCAATAAGAGCACCTCCTCCCAGCTGCCTACTGCACTGAGGATAGGAAACTCTGTCACCACCGATAAATCCACTATAATTGAGAATTTCAATAAGCATTTTTCTACGGCTGGCCATGCTTTCCACCTGTCTACCCCTACCCCTACCCCTACAGCACTGCACCCCCCACAGCAACTCGCTCAAGCCTTCCCCATTTCTCCTTCTCCCAAATCCAGTTAGCTGATGTTCTGAAAGAGCTGCAAACTCTGGACCCCTACAAATCAGTCGGGCTAGACAATCTGGACCCTTTCTTTCTAAAATCATCTGCCGAAATTGTTGCAACCCCTATTACTAGCCTGTTCAACCTCTCTTTCGTGTTATCTGAGATTCCCAAAGATTGGAAAGCAGCTGCGGTCATCCCCCTCTTCAAAGGGGGAGACACTCTAGAACAAACTGCTTCAGACCTATATCTATCCTACTCTGCCTTTCTAGGGTCTTCGAAAGCCAAGTCAACAAACAGATTACCGACCATTTCGAAATCCCACCGCACCTTCTCCGCTATGCAATCTGGTTTCAGATCTGGTCGTGGGTGCACCTCAGCCACGCTCAAGGTCCTAAACGATATCTTAACCGCCATCGATAAGAAACAATACTGTGCAGCCGTATTCATTGACCTGGCCAATGCTTTCGACTCTGTCAATCACCACATCCTCATCGGCAGACTCAATATCCTTGGTTTCTCAAATGATTGCCTCGCCTGGTTCACCAACTACTTCTCTGATAGAGTTCAGTGTGTCAAATCTGAGCGCCTGTTGTCCGGGCCTCTGGCAGTCTCTATGGGGGTGCCACAGGGTTCAATTCTTGGGCCGACTCTCTTCTCTCTATACATCAATGATGTCACTCTTGCTGCTGGTGATTCTCTGATCCACCTCTACGCAGACGACACCATTCTGTATACTTCTGGCTCTTCTTTGGACACTGTGTTAACAACCCTCCAGACGAGCTTCAATGCCATACAACTCTCCTTCCGTGGCCTCCAACTGCTCTTAAATACAAGTAAAACTAAATGCATGCTCTTCAACCGATCGCTGCCTGCACCTGCCCGACCGTCCAGCATCACTACTCTGGACGGTTCGGACTTAGAATATGTGGACAACTACAAATACCTAGGTGTCTGGTTAGACTGTAAACTCTCCTTCCAGACTCACATCAAACATCTTCAATCCAAAGTTACATCTAGAATTGGCTTCCTATTTCGCAACACAGCATCCCAAACATACCCTCGTAAAACTGACCATCCTACCGATCCTCGATTTCGGCGATGTCCTTTACAAAATAGCCTCCAATACCCTACTCAATAAATTGGATGCAATCTATCACAGTGCCATCCGTTTTGTCACCAAAGCCCCATATACTACCCACCACTGCGACCTGTATGCTCTCGTTGGCTGGCCCTCACTTCATACTCGTCGCCAAACCCACTGGCTCCAGGTCATCTACAAGACCCTGCTAGGTAAAGTCCCCCCATTATCTCAGCTCGCTGGTCACCATAGCAGCACCCACCTGTAGCACGCTCTCCAGCAGGTATATCTCTCTGGTCACCCCCAAAGCCAATTCCTCCTTTGGTTTCCTCTCCTTCCAGGTATCTGCTGCCAATGACTGGAACGAACTGCAAACATCTCTGAAACTGGAAACACTTATCTCCCTCACCAGCTTTAATAACCAGCTGTCAGAGCAGCTCACAGATTACTGCACCTGTACATATCCCATCTATAATTTAGCCCAAACAACTACCTCTTCCCCATATTGTATTTATTTATTTTGCTCTTTTGCACCCCATTATTTCTATTTCTACTTTGCACATTCTTCCACTGCAAATCTTTTTTGCCTTTACCTCCCTTATCTCACCTCATTTACTCACATTGTATATAGACTTATTTTTCTACTGTATTATTGACTGTATGTTTGTTTTACTCCATGTGTAACTCTGTGTTGTTGTATGTGTCGAACTGCTTTGCTTTATCTTGGCCAGGTCGCAATTGTAAATGAGAACTTGTTCTCAACTTGCCTACCTGGTTAAATAAAGGTGAACTAAATAAATAAATAAAGCATGCATGACACATTGGCTTGTTGGCTGTAACACACCTGTTGATACCAAATGTGATACCAAGTCACAATGTCAAATGCTTTGACAGCTTTGACATGATAAGTGGATTGGATGGGGAAAACGTATTGGTCATTCATGTGAGATCTAAAGTGTTTGATGCAGAGCATCTCAACCAAAACCTTTTTTTGCTGCATTATAGTGAGGGAAGGTGTGCAGGCTACACGTGGATTAGATATTGTGATAAAGGTAAGATTAATAATTATTACAGTGCTTGATAGATAATGGTATATTTGAGTACTTATGAAAAACAATCATGATACATACAAATTCTGAATTTAATTATATATTTTTTAAACAACGGTTTGATGATTAACAAAAATGTCAAATTTAGTATCATGCATATTTTTTATTTTGTAATGAAAATGTGAGTACTTTGATATAATGTATACGTAGATATTTTGAGTAAAAATCATACTCAGTTTCCAATTTACAATAATCATTTAAAAAGTACACACCATACAATGTTCACCGTGGTAACATTAAAAGCATCCACTGTTTTAAGACAAATCTGTAATTTTGTCAAAACGCTTGTGATTACAGAATTGTTCATACAGAAAAGTAATGCAACTTTTACAATACAAAGTTACATATTAGACCAGGGATCATCAACTAGATTCATCCATGGGCCGGTTTCTTGTTGAGCGGATGGTCAGGGGGCCGGAACATAATTACAAATAATTTGTAAACTGCAAATTGACCGCAAGAAACCCAAACAGATATCATATTTAACTAAATAAAATAATTTCAAACTTTGCTTACATTTGTGACTCACCACCTGGATTCGGTCTTATGTAACAACATTAGAAATGTTTTTTTTTTTTTACATTGGATAAAAGTAGAGACTCGGAGCTACAAAATGGTATATCATACACAGCATTTTTGAGGAACAATGGGAGAGTAATTCTGCTTTGAAATTGATACACTTGTAAACTCACTTTTGAGAAAAGGGCCTTTGAAAGTTTTGGTACCTACTGGAGAACTCTGCTTTGTCTACACCCATTAAGCGTTGGGTCTACACCCTCTTAAGCCAGCGCCACCCATCTCTTTAAGGATTCACATGTGAGGTCATGTGCTAAACAGTGAGTAGTGTAGTAAAGATAAAGACTAAAAGTGGTAGTAGCCTACAACAATGAACAATTCCAGGTAAACATAGTGTCCAGATAAAAAATGTATAAATATTAGACACTTACCCAGACACACTTGTCTAAATTGATGGGTCATGTGAAAGAAATGCTATAGCCCCCAGCCACATCCAGTGTACTAAATTGTCATATTTGAGTAAAGCATGAATCATTTCAAATTCCTTATATTAAACCAGACGGCACTATTCTTTTCATTGACGGATAGCCAGGGGCACACTCCAACACTCAGACTTTACAAACGAAGCATTTGTGTTTAATGAGTCTGCCAGATCAGATGCAGTAGGGATGTCCTCTTGATAAGTGTGTGAATTGGACAATTTTCCTGTCAAAATGTAACAAGTACTTTTGGGTGTCAGGGAAAATGTATTGAGTAAAAAGTACATTATTTTATTTCGAATGTAGTAAAGTAAAAGTAAAAGTTGGCAAAAATATAAATACTAAAGTAATGTACAGATAGCCCCAAAAAATAGTTAGGTCGTACTTTAAAGTATTTTTACATAAGTACTTTTGACCACTGACCAAATGTCTTCACACCAGTACATTAGCATACTTTCTATACTGTTACACACGCACATATCACATAGTATTCCATACATAAGTTAAGGCCATGCAACCTGAGTTGAAACCTGAGTGAGGTGCACATGTACAGTACATAAACAGATGCATGCGCCATATATTCATGTGGATGCGCCATATATTTATGTGGTGGACACTTGATACGGTCACATGATATTGTTGTGGTATGTCACAAAATCATGTTACGACCACACATATCAATATAAATTTTATATATCAATATTTTGCTAAGTCTTACTAAGTGGATGGGTCTCTACAAAAGGTGTAAACGGAACAGCCAAATGGTCACCTGCATAGTAGCAATATCAGAAATAGATAGTGTCAAAATAAAATAATATACACTATGTACAAGAACAATATCAATAACAATATCAGTGATAGACGAGGTAGTTATATGCATACAATCAGGTGTAAAGTGGCTGAGCAGCAGGATAAATTATTTTTTTGTAGCAGCAACATATGGCATGTGTGTTAGGAGAGAGTCATGTGAATAGAGGGACTACAGATAGTGCTGATGACTGGTCCGTCCAAACCCCGCATGAACAAGGGAATCTGTATTCGGAGAGCCTGTTTCTGTCCTGCCCTTGACTTTGGTGCAGGGCTTGTGATGTCCATAGCCTCTTCGTCACAAAACTCCCAGATCTTCTCAAAAAGATGTTTGTCTAGCTGTGTCCAGTCCAGGTGGTGCTTGTACAGGCAGACCATCTATGGGAGGAAGGATGTCAGCGTTGCTCAGCAGCTGAAACCTGATCCCGACAGACCGACTGCTCCTTGGCGACAACAACACCAGGCTCCAGAGCATCGAAGCTGTAAAACAGGGAATAACAACAACAAAACATCAGAAGACATTACAACCCTGCACAACATCAATTCACCTCCCAAGTTTAGATAAGAAGAATAACCTTATGCAATACAATGAAAATGATTTTCACCTGAAGTGCTGGTACTGCTTGATCTGTGGCAGCGGCCTGAAGTACGGAGTCAGGTGTCGTTGCCAGCCATAGCTTTCCACCATCACCGCACCATCCTCCAGTCCAACCATCTGTGGGATGTTGACCCCTGTCACAGTGGTGTCCTTCACAACACCAGCAATCTCAAACAAAGTGTTCACTCTGGTCTTCATGAAGCGCTGCTTGATGAGGCCGAAGCACCAGTCGGGGGTCAACTTGGTGTGGCCTGTGATCAGGAAGTGCGTCGGATGTGTGAGAAAAACTCAGAGGTGTCAGAGCTTGGACTGTCGTTCCTGCGTCTACGCAATTTAAACCCATCTTAACTCTTAGGATAGTAAATAAAGTATTGTTATTGAACTTCATTCCCATGATAATGCCCAGAAATAAAGATTGGCATTTTCAACCGATAGAAAGGATTGTGTAATTGACTATATAAATATAAACTTCATTCTATGAGAACCCCATGCATAAACACTATGAAATGCAGTCCATTACCCTGAAATGTGTTGAATTTTCATTCCATAAGTCATTTGAGCTTGAGAATAGCAAATACAATCCCATTATGATCATCTACATCATTCAGATTGTTTTTCCATGAGAAAATGTTTCATTCATTTCAAGTGCCACATCAGCAGTCTTCACCTGGGATTTGAAATTGTCTCACTTCTTCTCATTTCCAACACTCTTTATTCTCTTCTAATTAGGTTTTCAGAATAGATAACAGCAAATTATAGTTCAGTCAGGGTTGTTTGGAAAAATCAAGCTGATTACACTGTTTAGATTATTACTAAACGGTGGCCCTGATTAGGAAAATGGACTGTGTCATATATTATGGAACACACATTATTCACAAATCCACATCATTATGCATATATATCAACGTATTAATTTCCTTAAATAGAATCGAATATAAAGAGGCGATAAGCAAGTTCATGTGAAATCTCAAGTGGGGGTCCAAAGGATGCAGGGTAAACTAGTTGTCACTTATAATTGATGATATTTACTCTAAAGACACAAAATCAAATGTGTGCTCTTTGTGCATTGGGACATGTTTGATCCAATAATAAGATAAGTGTCAATTTTAACATATCAAGGCAGTGTTTAACAATTGCAACAGGCATTTAGCCAAGACTTGTTCAATGGGAACCACAAAGTCACAAAGTCAATAAAATGTAATTTCCATAAAAGCTGTACTTTTTAATTGGTGGAACTGCCACGTCCTTTTGGGATAATACAACAAGAAAGATCATTGCACGCACGACAGAAAATCTGAATATGTACTACAATTATTTTTACCACGCTGCAGGAAGCTCCTCCTTCACCTCTGTTTCAACACATCCCTTCATTTGTGTCAAAGTCAGCACAATGTAGACCAAACTCATTCGGGAAATGCATAATACACACCTATTTATCATAAATGAAGAAGCAGTGGAGGAAGTCCAAAAATTCGTTCACCTATCAGCAACAAGGTCACACATTTGTGATGGCGCCGACAGAGATGGTCGCCTCGCTTCAAGTCCTTAGGAAACTATGCAGTATTTTGTTTTTTTATGTATTATTTCTTACATTGTTATCCCAGGAAATATTGACTCTTATTACATACAGCCGGGAAGAACTATTGGATATAAGAGCGACGTCAACATAACAACATTACGAGCAGGAATACAACTTTCCCGAAGCGGATTCTCTGTTTGGACCACTACCGAGGACAATGGATCTAATCCCAGAAGCCGACCCAAAACAACGGCGCCGCAGAAGGGGCAGACGGAGCGGCCAGTCTCTTGACAACAAGGTAGATGAAATTCGAGCAAGGGTTGCCTTCCAGAGAGACATCAGAGATTGTAACATTCTCTGTTTCACGGAAACATGGCCCTCTCGGGATATGTTGTCGGAATCGGTTCAGCCACCGGGCTTCTCCATGCATCGCGCCGACAGAGATAACTTCACTAGGGTAGGGGGCAGCATTCGGAATTTTGGATGAAAAGCGTGCCCACATTAAACTGCCTGCTACTCAGGCCCAGAAGCTAGGTTTTTCCTCGCCATATCAGTTCTGTTATACTCACAGACATTATTTTAACAGTTTTGAAAACTTCAGAGTGTTTTCAAAACTGTTAAAATAATGTCTGTGAGTATAACAGAACTGATATGGCGAGGAAAAACCGAGGAAAATCCAACCAGGAAGTACTATTATTTTGAAAGGCTGTTTTTCCATTGAAAGCCTATCCACCATACAAAGACTTAGGACCCAGTTCACGATATCTATGGCTTCCTCTACATGTGGCCAGTCTTAGGCATTGTTTCAGGCGTTTACTCTGAAAAATGATGGAGATATAGCACTTTCAATGAGAGGCCAGTGGACATTTCCAGCCATGAGTCCTGCACGTGATCGGAACTTTCTTGTTTCTCCTTTTCTATTGACAAATCTTTTGTCCGGTTGAAATATTATTGATTATTTATGACAAAAACAACCTGAGAATTGATTTTAAACATCGTTTGTCATGTTTCTACTAACTTTTATTGTACTTTTTTGATTTTTCGTCTTGGCGTTGAAAGCGCGCATTGTGCCTTTGGATTTCTGAACTAAACGCACCAACAAAACGGAGGTTTGAAGAGAAAGGGCAGGGGTGTATGCTTCATGATTAATGACTCATGGTGTAATCATAACAACATACAGGAACTTCCTTCTGACCTAAAATTCCTTACAATCAAGTGCCGGCCATATTACCTCCCAAGAGAATTCTCGTCAGTTATCGTCAGAGCTGTGTACATTCCCCCTCGAGCAGACACCAAGACGGCCCTCAAGAAAGTTCACTGGACTCTATGTAAACTGGAAACCATACATCCTGAGGCTACATTTATTGTAGCTAGGTATTTTAACAAAGCAAATTTGAGAACAAGGTTACCTAAATTTTATCAGCATATTGATTGCACTATGCGCGGGGGTAATACACTCGATCACTGCTACTCTAACTTCCGCGATGCATACAAAGACCTCCCCCGCCCTCCCTTCGGCAAATCCGACCACGAAGCCATCTTGCTCCTACCGTCTTATAGGCAGAAACTCAAACAGGATGTACCAGTGACTAGAACCATTCAACGCTGGTCTGACCAATTGGAATCCACGCTTCAAGAATGTTTTGATCACGCGGACTGGGATATGTTCCGGTCAGCCTCAGAGAACAACATCGATCTATACACTGACTCGGTGAGTGAGTTCATAAAGAAGTGCATTGGAGATGTTGTACCCACTGTGACTATTAAAACCTGCCCTAACCAGAAACCGTGGATGTATGGCGGCATTCACGCAAAACTGAAAGCGCGAACCACCACATTTATCCATGGAAAGAGGTCTGGGGATATGGCTGAATATAAAGAGTGTAGTTATTCCCTCCGCAAGGCAATCAAACAAGAGAAGTGCCAGTGCAGGGACAAAGTGGAGTCGCAATTCAATGGCTCAGACACGAGACGTATGTAGCAGGGTCTACAGGAAATCACGGACTACAAAAAGAAAACTAGCCACGTCATGGACACCGACGCTATGCTTCCAGACAAACTAAACACCTTCTTTGCCCGCTTTGAGGATAATACAGTGCCACTGTCGCGGCCCGCTAACAAAGACTGCGCCCCCCATCTTCTTCTCCGTGGCCGACGTGAGTAAAACATTTAAACGTGTTAACCCTCGCAAGGCTGCTGGCCGAGATGACATCCCTAGCCGTGTCCTCAGAGCGTGCGCAGACCAGCTCGCTGGTGTGTTTACGGACATATTCAATCGCTCCGTATCCCAATCTGCTGTCCCCACATGCTTCAAGATGGCCACCATTGTTCCTGTACCCAAGAAGGCAAAGATAACTGAACTAAATGACTACCGCCCCATAGCACTCACTTCTGTCATCATGAAGTGCTTTGAGACTAGTCAAGGATCATATCACCTCCACCTTACCGGCCACCCTAGACCCACTTCAGTTTGCATACCGCCCTTACAGGTCCACAAACGATGCAATCGCCATCACACTGCACACTGCCCTATCCCATCTTGACAAGAGGAATACCTATGTAAGAAGGCTGTTCATTGACTACAGCTCAGCATTCAACACCATAGTACAATCCAAGCTCATTATCAAGCTGGAGGCCCTGGTTCTCAACCCTACCCTGTGCAATTGGGTCCTGGACTTTCTGAAGGGCCGCCCACAGGTGGTGAAGGTAGGAAACAACATCTCCACTTTGCTGACCCGCAACACTGGGTGCGTGCTCAGCCTCCTCCTGTACTCCCTGTTCACCCACGACTGCGTGGCCATGCACGCCTCCAACTCAATCAAGTTTGCAGACGGCACAACAGTAGTGAGCTTGATTACCAACAACGACGAGACAGCCTACAGGGAGAAGGTGAAGGCACTCGGAGTGTGGTGTCAGGAGAACAACCTCTCAATCAACATCAACAAAACAAAGGAGATGATCGTGGACTTAAGGAAACAGCAGAGAGAGCAGCCCCCTATCCACATCGAAGGGACAGTAGTGAAGGTGGAAAGTTTTAAGTTAAGTTCCTCGGCGTACACATCAAACTGATATGGTCCAACCACACAGACAGTGTGGTGAAGAAGGCGCAACAGTGCCTCTTCAACCTCAGAAGGCTGAAGAAATTTGGCTTGTCACCCAAACTTTACAGATGCACAATCGAGGGCATCCGGCCGGGCTGTATCACAGCCTGGTAAAGCAACTGCACTGCCCTCAACCGCAAGGCTCTCCAGAGGATGGTGCGGTCTGCACTATGCATCACAGGGGGAAAACTACCTGCCCTCCATGACCCCTACAGCACCTGATGTCACAGGAAGGCCAAAAAGATCATCAAGGACAACCACCCGAGCCACTGCCTGTTCACACATCTACCATCCAGAAGGCGAGATCAGTACAGGTGCATCACAGCTGGGACCGAGAGACTGAAAAACCGCTTCTTGCTCAAGGCCATCAGACTGTTAAACAGCCATCACAAGCACAGAAAGGCCTCTGCCTACATAGACTCAAATCAATGGCCACTTTAATAAATGGATCACTAGTCACTTTAAATAATGCCACTTTAATGTTTACATATCTCACATTACTCATATCACATGTATATACTGTATTTTATTCCATCTATTGCACCTTATACTTATGTTCATATTCTCACATTTCTACTAGTTAGATATTACTGCGCTGTCGGAACTAGAAGCACAAGCATTTCACTACACTTGCATTAACATTTGCTAACCATGTTTATGTGACCAACAAAATTATATATTAAAGAGATCTTCTAAATGGCTCTGAATGTTGGAAAGTAACCAGACTGACTACTAAACTAAACTGCATGACGAATGTTTGCTTAAGATAAAAGGCATTTTCTGGACACATACAATCTCAAATGAAGAACTACACCAAAAGAAAAAACAGCAGCACAGTAACCCAAACAATGAAAAGACAAAGGCTGGGATTCAATCAAAGGCACATTGTAAAAAAATGCACTGCATTTTACTTTTAAAGGCAATTTACACTTGAGCCTACTATAAGGGCACAAGGCGAGACCAAGATGCAGACACAGGAGGCAGATGGATAAAGTCTTTGTAGTTTATTTATAATCCAAAAAGAGTAGGCAAGAGAATGGTCGTGGACAGGCACAAGGTCAAAACCAGATTCTGAGTCCAAGAGGTAAAGAGTGGCAGACAGGCTCGATGTCAGGGCAGGCAGAAGGGTCTGGCAGGCTGGTACGGAGTCCAGAAAAAACAGGCAAGGGTCAAAACCGGGAAGACTAGAAAAAGAGAATAGAAAACAGGAGCATGGAAAAACCCGCTGGTTGACTTGAAAACATACAAGTTGAACTGGCACAGAGAGACAGGAAACACTGGGATAAATACACTGGTGAAAATAAGCGACACGAGGAGGTGAAGACTATCACAAGAACAGGTGAAACAGATCAGGGCGTGACACCAACATCCCCAGCATTTACCGTGAATGCAATCTCTGAGAATGTCAGTGTCACGCCCTGACCTTAGTGAGCCTTTTTATTTCTCTATTTGGTTAGGTCGGGGTGTGACTTGGGTGGGCATTCTAGTTTTTATATTTCTTTGTTGGCCGGGTATGGTTCCCAATCAGAGGCAGCTGTCTATCGTTGTCTCTGATTGGGGATCATACTTAGACAGCCTTTTTTCCACCTTTAATTTGTGGGATCTTGTTTTTGTGTAGTGCCTGTGAGCACTCCAGTCGTTACGTCTGGTTTGCTGTTTATTGTTTTGTTGGTGAGTTTCAAATAAATAAACAGGTGGAACTCTATGCACGCTGCGCCTTGGTCCGCTCATTTCAACGAACGTGACAGTCAGGGAAATTGCCTTGTCGATAGTGCATTGCACTTGGATTGAATCCTGGCCGAATATTGAACTAGCTGGGGCATGCATGCCAAAATAAATTTTACTATTTGAAGATAATACATTTTTTGTCTGCTATGTTTGCAGTTTGAGCATGGAGTTATGCATTGTACATAAGCCATGGATGTAAACACAGAACTGGATGTCTTGCGCTTTAAGCATAACATTGTCTGCTAATGCACAGTCTGTGTCTGATGGATGTTTCTGAGGTGTTTAGGTTGATGTCATCAGTGAAAAAGCACAGGAAGAGCCAGGAGCAGGGTGTTTTGTATTGCACATTCTGGAACACAAAATCACTGTCTATAACAAGACCATAAAACACTGCTGGGGTGGATTGTTGATCATGTTTACCTCCGGTGTGAAGGGTAGGTCTCTCAGACAAAAAAGTATGATTACCTACTAGTTTGAAGGAGAGAAACTGAAAAGATAGCTCCTAATGTAATAAAAAATAATACAGAGGGCACCTATATGAATCTCCCAAATTATACAAAAAGCCATTCCAACATGCTCTCAACAGTTTTCCTTACTCCCATATATGAATGGAAACTGAATGGAAACTGAAGGGAAGTTCAGAAGCACTATCAGTAATCACGAGTGGGTGACTGACAGCAATGGTTGGAGTTCACTTCTTCATACTGTATCTGTCACAGACAGGCCATTGACTGGACCATATTGAATGAAACTCAAGACCACGTATCACGTGAAAAATGTAATATGGTTTGTTACTTGGCCCTTAGTCTGAAAATAAGAAACAAATTATGGTACGGGTGTGGCAATGGATCCTCACGGAGACACCCTCTCACATGTTCTCCCAGAACCCAGGCCCCACCCCATAGCACCCAAATGCCCTTCCCCTCTGCCACCTGTGATCAGAGATAGAGGGAGGAGAGAGAGGGAACAAAGAAAACAAAATTATAGTACAACAATATGACATCACATACAACTACTTAAGAATAATGGATCAAGGTGTAATGATGAAAGTATGCATATAACTAAGTTGAGGAAGTATGGATTATGACACTGGCCAGTATAATAAAGGATAAACACATAAACATTCATGCATCCACTCAGGCCCCCCGTGAAGGCCTCCCTTCACATTTCCCACCCCATCAGCCATCTCAGAGCCTGGGTGACAAGATAAATATTCGGACACTATGTCTGCTCATTCAAGGGGTAGGTCACATCTGAGAAGTCTGGAACAAAATGGTGGTACTAGCCAATGAGCCCCAGGAAGGACTTCACAGCAGCCCGTGTGCTAGAACTGTTTTTGCATAGCTGCTACTTGGCCACTTGAGGGCCCATTTCCTCTGGGCCAATGCGGAAGCCCAAATACAGGACATCTTCTCTGGTAACAGCATACTTGGTTCCATTCACATTGAGCCCCTCCTTCTTCTCCCCTGACAGATGGTTGATGTCTGGCTTAGTCTCCTCGCTGTCCTCACACGGAAAACACCCTTCAGCAGCCTCCACGTCCTCCACTTTCCTTACCAAAGCCATTGTGTTCTTCCTCTCCTTCCTCTTCTTTAGAAGGTTCACATGAAAGATCTTCCCTGCTCCGTCATGCCTATCTCATATGTGACAGGCCCGGTCTTCCGGACCACATCAACCACTTGGCCAACAGTTTGTGCTCTGAGGAGGGCAGCAGCAGTAGCACCTTCTGGCCACGTATGTACTCCCTCTGTACTCCCTCTGCTGTGGTGGTCATACCAGCACTTTTGAGCCTTCTGAGCCTCAGTCATGTTCTTTTTCCCCAGCACAGTGTAGTGGGAGAGCCTGGAGAAACAGAGGGTCCGTACATTTCTGTCATACAAGAGTTCAAATGGGGAGAATCCTGGGGATGCATGTGGTACGCAAACAGCAGGTAGGGGAGCCACGTGTCCCAGTCCTTCCCAGACTCATTGACAAATCTTTGGAGCATCCGCTTGAGGGTCTGGTTAAAGCGTACCACTAACCCATCTGTTTCTGGATGATAAGGAGTACTGCGTATGGACTTTATGCCTAAAACCTTGTACAGCAAAGTAGCCACAAAATTGCTGCCCTGATATGTAATTATTTCTCTAGGTAGACCTACATGTGTGATGAAATGACCTAGAGCCTTCGCTACCTGCTTAGCTTTGATGTTCCTCAGAGAAAAAGCTTCAAGGTAAAGTGTGACATAATCACATATAACTAGTATGTACTTGTGCATTGAGCTGCTTGTTACTAAAGACCCCACAATATCCATGGCAATGTGTGAAAATGGCTCCTCATATACTGGCAGCGGACACAAAGGCCCTCTCTCTAAAACCCTGAGAAGAGCTGTAGCCTAAACTGGACATGACTGGCAACATCCTGTGTTATCCGGGGCCAATAAAACTCTTCTCTCTACCTAGATGGCCAGACATAAGCATACTATGGCCCATAACACTGGCCCTGCATTGCACTGGCAACACCAACTGGTTGCCCTCCTCAACTACTCTGTACAAATTCTCATTAACAACTTTAAATGGAGGGCAACCAGTTGATGTTGCCAGTGCAATGCAGGGCTAGTGTTATGGAGTTGATTTCAATTTAAATCAATTTCCCTAATACCTATAGGACCCCATCTATAAAGTATAATGGTAGGGGAAACACTGTGCTGAGTTCCTTTGGTAGAGTTAGAGTTAGAAAGAGGTATTTAATTGTCAGTCCACAATAATACAATAATACAAAATAAAGATAAAAAAATAAAACTCAATTTGAATGGTCCACAATGGGTTTTGAGACCCTATAAACAATAAAACATGGTACAGGTGTCATCTATAATACATTACATAATCTATACACGTCTGCATCATTTAAATATATTTTTTAAGGACAATAACCACTACCGTGTTAAACTTCTGAAGAATATTAAAATGGAAAGTGGGCAATTTAGACTGACATCTTTATTTTTCCAGCGTTTTAAAACTGAAGAGTTTTGTCAAAGGGACAATACGTTATTCAGTTGGAAATGTCAAACTGTCAAAGAAATGTTCTGACAAAAATCATCATCACAAAAGCCACTGTTAATGAGAAAGCAGTAATGAGTTTGATTAAAAACAGGGTTTTATTCTGTAGCGTGAATTTCTTTTGCCCCAAACAAAGCTAAGTACAGGTGTAGGATCTTAATTTGATCACCATGTTGTTGCAGGAAATGTCGTATACTTGTAGTATGTTAAAGGTTTAAAAAGGTTTCTAAAGTTTTAATTTCCACTTTTAAATGTCAGACTTGATTAACCCTAACTAAAAATGTATAACAAAATGATTATCCATTAATTAGAATTCACACAATAATTAACATTTTCCATTGCTGCAGGATTATTTACCTGCTGTGAGAAACAGGTTAAATAAGGACCCACATCTGTACAATTGTTTTGTACATATGTGAGTCATGAATTAATTGACAAAGCTACTTTCAATCAAACTGTGAATAAATATTACTCTTCGGGAGCAGGGTTATTCTTTTCTTCATTTTACAGTACCTCCAGGAAAGACGATCCTACGGGAAGAAGGCAATGGTGGAAATTAAATAGTTCATTGCTGATGACCTTTCAAGACCAATATTATTATCTCCCTTAATAATGAGCAGGTTGACATTTATTGGGATGAGTCTTGTCCTTGAGGCAGAACTTAGCGATTTCCTCTAGGTGGGCCAGCTGCAAAGTTAAAATTGGCTATATTTAAAAAATGTATGAAAACCAAAATGATATTTTTGGTCTTAATTTAATGTTAGGGTTAGGCATTAGGGTTAGCAGTGTGGTTAAGGTTAGGGTTAAGGTTAGGGTTAGGTTTAAAATCAGATTTTATGACTTTGTGGCTGAGCAAGCTAGTGACCACTCTGCAGAGCTGCCTCCAAAACAAAATTCATGACGAGAAACACTAATCTTCTAAGAAAGATCGAAGGTCATTGAGGGGCATTGCCCTGGAAACCAAATGTGTAAGGAATCACACAGCATGCTACATCCTGTCAATAGATCTCAGGAGTTAATCATAAGGAGAGCCAACATATTGAGTGTAACACAATGTGTCATAAACTGCCTGTTGGGGATCCATAGGAGGCTGAGTTACAGTGGACATCAATTCTGTGCATGTTATTTCCTGACTATTAACACATTTTTTCTGCCCATTTAACTGATTCTGTTTGGCTTAGAGTACTGAGTACTAATCAAACACGTTTCTAAAACCGTAGTTATCCCCACAGGACCTCCAGCACATGGCGAGTAATCTTTGAAGTGGCTTATGAAACCTACTAACATCATGAAACAAGAAAGGAGAGATTTTATTAGTAAAGGGTTGTTGAATGATGTTGAGTGATCGATCAGGGAACACTTAGAGAAAAAGAAACCTAATGTTTTTATTTATTTATTATGTATCCCTTAGCTCAGAACCCTCCTTTATATAATAAATGAATTGGACCTGCTGTATTAGGCAACCTGTTGATAAAAGGACAATTTAAATTATACATCTTTATTAATCAATATCATTTTGTTTGTGCATAGAGGGAAATTGCAGCCTGAATTGATTTACCTATCTCGTCATGCATTTCACACTGTACAAAATTATGATAAATACTAGCATTAGCCTGACGACAATAGCCCACCTTCTTGTTAATCAATTAACATATGGCTATGAAGGGTATATGACCACCTTGAATGCATTGTTTGTGACCCAAAAATGTAAGTGTTAACAGCAATTAAGGGAATAGATCAGACGTGATGTTTTATTGTACTGTAAGATAGGAAACACGCTCTGCTCTTGCTGGTAGGCTGACTGGGGGAAGGGATGGTCGGAGAGAACGCCTGTCTCCATGACACGAGGTCTCCATGACAACAAAAAGCACTGCACTATTTTCTCTGTGGTTTCCTGCAGTTCTTCTGCCAACTATTTTCCACATGAGCGTGCAGATATCATTCTTTGGGTGACTCAACATGTCATTTGTTTTTGCTTGTGAGAGTTCCTTGTAAACACTGATCTGGTGGAAGCTTGTGGGTGGGTCAGGTGTCGTTGCTAATGGCATGAACGTTAGAGACAAAGAAAGGTTAAAAAGGTCTTTACGGTTACTAGAGTTATTATTTTAAGTTGGTCTGCATTTTAGGAAGGAATCCTAATTTGAGATAATTATTGTTAACTTGATTTCGCATATATCATGCATTCATGTCAATGCAAGATTTGCAGAAGTTATGCATGCCAATCTCAAGCTACTTGTCTTAAAAACATATATTTTAATCATAATTCCAATCAGTTAACAACCCAGTGCTCACTGGGGTAAATGGAGGACTTTGTGAGTGTATTCTGAATTTCCCAAGGGAGTTGACTCTCTTGAGGTTGTGCTTACAGTAGCTGACATGCCTCACGGTCATAGTGAAGCGTGGCAATGTGCTTTTCAGCATTGGTGGTATGATCCAAGTCTTCATAAACATGGCCGGATTACCGACTGGTTTGGGTTCCTCTACTCTTTTGTCTGCTTGAGGCTACAATAACATTGATTTTCCTGGGGAAGCTGTGAAGCCGCGGGGAAGCTGTGAAGCAAGCTGTAGCCTATTGCATGATTGTGTTTATGAGTCTGTTATTAAAGAATGAAACAATGTGTATGTTTACTGCTTTTCATTAAATCACGTATGGCTCTAATATAGTATGGCTCTAATAGAGTGCCTTCAGAATGTATTCATATCTCCTGACTTATTTCACATTTTGTTGTGTTATAGCCTGAATTCAAAATGGATTACATATATTTTTCTATCACCAGTCTATGCACAATACCCCATAATAACAAAGAGAAAACATGTTTTTAGATTATTTCATAAATGTATTGAAAATGAAATACAGAAATATCTCATTTACATACACTACATGACCAAAAGTATGTGGATACCTGCTCGTCGAACATCTCATTCCAAAATCATGGGCATTAACATGGAGTTGTTCCCCACTTTGCTGCTATAACAGCCTCCACTCTTGTGGGAAGTCTTTCCATTAGCTGTTGGAACATTGCAGTGGGGACTTGCTTCCATTCAGCCACAAGACCATTAGTGAGGTTGGGCACAGAGATTGGGTGATTAGGCCTGGTTTGCAATCGGCGTTCCACTTCATCCCAAAGGTGTTCGATTGGGTTGAGGTCAGGCCTCTGTGCAGTCTAGTCAAGTTCTTCTACACCGATCTCTACAACTATTTCTGTATGGACCTCGCTTTGTGCACAGGACATTGTCAGGCTGAAACAGAAAAGGGTCTTCTTCTACAAACTGTTTCCACAAAATTGGAAGCATAGAATCATCTAGAATGTTATTGCATGCTGTAGCGTTAAGATTTCCCTTCACTGGAACTAACGGGCTTAGCCCGAATCATGAAAAACACCCCCAGACCATTATTCCTCCTCCACCAAACTTTGCAGTTGGCACTATGCATTGAGGCAGGTACCATTCTCCTGGCATCGTCCAAACCCAGATTCCTCAGTTGGACTGCCAGATGGTGAAACATGATTCATCAATCCAGAGAACGTGTTTCCACTGCTCCAGAGTCCAATGGCGGCGAGCTTTAGATTCTCAAAACGATTTAAGTAAAAACTGTAACTACGCCACTCAGGATCATTCACTGGTAAGTAACTCCAATGTAGATTTCACCTTGTGTTTTAGGTTATTGTCCTGCTGATAGGTGACTTTGTCTCCCAGTGTCTGTTGGAAAGCAGGTTCTCCACTAGGATTTTGCGTTTCCTGTGCTTATAGCTGTACTCCGTTTCTTTTAATCCTAAAAAACTCCCTAGTCCTTGCCAATGACAAACATACCCATAACATGATGCAGCCACCACCATGCTTTAAAATATGAAAAGTGGTACTAAGTTATGTGTTGTGTTGGATTTTCCCCAAATATAACCCTTTGTATAAAAAGTTAAGCAGTTTGTTATTACTTTAGTGCCTTTTTGCAAACAGGATTCATGTTTTGTAATATTTGTATTCTGTATAGGCTTCCTTCTTTTCACTCTGTCAGTTAGGTTAGTATTGTGGAGTAACAACAATGTTGTTAATCCATCCTCAGTTTTCTCCTATCACAGCCATTAATAAACTCTGTAACGGTTTTAAAGTCACCATTGGCCTCATGGTGTAATGCTTGAGCAGTTTCCTTCCTCTCCGGCAACTGAGTTAGGAAGGACACCTGTATCTTTATAGTGACTGGGTGTATTGTTACACCATCCAAAGTGTAATAATAACTTCACCATACTAAAGGGGATATTCATTGTCTGCTATTTTTATTTTTACCCGTCTACCAATAAGTGTCCTTCTTTGCGGTGCATTGAAAACCTCCCTAGTCTTTGTGGTTGAATCTGTGTTTGAAATTCACTGCTCGACTGAGGGACCTTACAGATAATTGTATGTGTGGGGTACAGAGATGAGGTAGTCATTCAAAAATCATATTAAACACAATTATTGCACACAGAGTGAGTCCATGCAACTTATTATGTGACTTGTTGAGCAACCTTTTACTCATAAACTTATTTAGGCTTGCCATAACAAAGAACATTTCTGTAAACATTTCTGTAAACATTTCTAAAAACATAATTCCACTTTGACATTATGGGGTAATGTGTGTAGGCCAGTGACACAAAATCTAAATGTAATAAATATTATATTCAGGCTGGAACACAACAAAATGTGAAAAAAGTAAAGGGGTGTGAATATTTTCTTAAGGCACTGTAAAATCGTTCATATGGTTATATAAAGGCTGAAGGCTAAAAACAGCCTATACTATATATAGGCACATATGTAGTTTCTAAAATGTATTTTTTCTCCAAATAGAGACAGGCAAGCCGTATGCACCATGGTCCACAACTTGGTCAGTTTCTTCCTGGGTCTCCAGGCTTCTCTCCTTCAAGCCATTCATCATCACCTTTCGGATCCGAATCCGATCATTGTCCAAGATATGGTTGTGTTCTCCAGATAAATTGGATACCCTTACAAAAAAGTGTAAAGGAATTGTGCAGGTGTCCCTGATGCTCCTGCAGGACTCATGCAGGAGTATGACTTGTCCCGCAGAAATGTTGAAAATCCTGCACCAAACCAAATTTGTAATATAGTATGTTGTGACAACAGAGAAAATAGACTTTTGAAATATGGTATCAGACATTCATCAGACATGTCAACTCAGCAGATGAGAAATGTAATAAATTACAATGTCCACATGCAATAAATATATTGTAGGCTATTTTTATTTGTTAGATACCAACACAATTGATAATGATTTCAGTAGGCCCACAGTCAATGTAATAATGCATTTATATGTCATGCTGCCAGTTTAAGAAACGCCTTCATTCATACATACTCTAAATATATACAAAATACAAATAAAACGTTGTATACAGTTAAGTTAAGTGGTTCAACCCTTTCTCAGTCTACTTCCCATTTGTTGGGCTGTAAACAGATGCAGTTCCCTTGTACACCTGAGATGTCTTTCAGGTAAACATAGGTGGTACAGATGTCTGTGCCTTTGATTAATTGAACCTCATTTGAAATGCTATTCTTTTTAAGAATCCCAGAAGCAGTGCCTCCTGTCTCGAGGTCTCTTACTGTGCATCTTGCTGTCATCACTGGGTCTACTTCACTGCCAACGTCAACAAAAGACCTGACCATCCCTACTGACCCATGTTGGGTGACCAATACATAGTTTGCTTGTTTTGATAAGGTACTTGCTGTTTTGGAATGAATGTGATTCCCATTAACGATCACTCTATGGTGAAATGTACATGGTTCTTTGTAAGTAACGTCTGACTCTCCGAGGAGAAAGCCTCCCTTGATGTGGGGTTCCGTGCAACAGGATACCCTAGTAAAAATACTCTTATTTTTTTCACATTTGTTGGCGAGTTTGTAGCCCCTTAACATTTCTTCAACAAACCTTTTGCTAGCTTGGTTTGATTCTGTGCTGTATCTAATAGTGAGTAGTCTCGGGATGTCTTGGTAGATGGTGAACATTTTCACTATTTATCCTGGTACCAGTTGTACCCATGTTCACCTTGAGCGCCATGGAAGAGTTTACCTACAGTGAGGGAAAAAAGTATTTGATCCCCTGCTGATTTTGTTCGTTTGCCCACTGACATTGAAATGATCAGTCTGTAATTTTAATGGTAGGTTTATTTGAACAGTGAGAGACAGAATATCAACAAAAAAATCCAGAAAAACGCATGTCAAAAATTTTATAAATTGATTTGCATTTTAATGAGGGAAATAAGTATTTGACCCCTCTGCAAAACATGACTTAGTACTTGGTGGCAAAACCCTTGTTGGCAATCACAGAGGTCAGATGTTTCTTGTAGTTGGCCACCAGGTTTGCACACATCTCAGGAGGGATTTTGTCCCACTCCTCTTTGCAGATCTTCTTCAAGTCATTAAGGTTTCGAGGCTGACGTTTGGCAACTCGAACCTTCAGCTCCCTCCACAGATTTTCTATGGGATTAAGGTCTGGAGACTGGCTAGGCCACTCCAGGACCTTAATGTGCTTTTTCTTGAGCCACTCCTTTGCTGCCTTGGCCGTGTGTTTTGGGTCATTGTCATGCTGGAATACCCATCCACGACCCATTTTCAATACCCTGGCTGAGGGAAGGAGGTTTTCACCCAAGATTTGACGGTACATGGCCCCGTCCATCGTCCCTTTGATGCGGTGAAGTTGTCCTGTCCCCTTAGCAGAAAAACACCCCCAAAGCATAATGTTTCCACCTCCATGTTTGACGGTGGGGATGGTTTCTTGGGGTCATAGGCAGCATTCCTCCTCCTCCAAACACGACAAGTTGAGTTGATGCCAAAGAACTCCATTTTGGTCTCGTCTGACCACAACACGTTCACCCAGTTGTCCTCTGAATCATTCAGATGTTCATTGGCAAACTTCAGACGGGCATGTATATGTGCTTTCTTGAGCAGGGGGACCTTGCGGGCGCTGCAGGATTTCAGTCCTTCACGGCGTAGTGTGTTACCAATTGTTTTCTTGGTGACTATGGTCCCAGCTGCCTTGATATCATTGACAAGATCCTCCTGTGTAGTTCTGGGCTGATTCCTCACCATTCTCATGATCATTGCAACTCCACGAGGTGAGATCTTGCATGGAGCCCTAGGCCAAGGGAGATTGACAGTTATTTTGTGTTTCTTCCATTTGCGAATAATCGCACCAACTGTTGTCACCTTCTCACCAAGCTGCTTGGCAATGGTCTTGTAGCCCATTCCAGCCTTGTGTAGATCTACAATCTTGTCCCTGACATCCTTGGAGAGCTCTTTGGTCTTGGCCATGGTGGAGAGTTTGGAATCTGATTGATTGATTGCTTCTGTGGACAGGTGTCTTTTATACAGGTAAGAAACTGAGATTAGGAGCACTCCCTTTAAGAGTGTGCTCCTAATCTCAGCTCGTTACCTGTATGAAAGACACCTGGGAGCCAGAAATCTTTCTGATTGAGAGGGGGTCAAATACTTATTTCCCTCATTAAAATGCAAATCAATTTATAACATTTTTGACATGCGTTTTTCTGGATATTTTTGTTGTTATTCTGTCTCTCACTTCAAATAAACCTACCATTAAAATTATAGACTGATCATTTCTTTGTCAGTGGGCAAACGTACAAAATCAGCAGGGGATCAAATACTTTTTTCCCTCACTGTAGTCTCCCATTACTACTTTCAAAGATGAATGCACTTTGATCCCACAAAGGTCCCCAGTTTTGGACAGATGTAGGTGCATGTAAAGGTATGTGGACATTGTAGCTGATATGACATTTCCCATACAATTGTTCAAACCTAATAACACATTCTCGAAAGAACATCTCAGCCATGGCAATGTTATGAGAGGTAACTGTGTCTTTCAGTAGACAATAGGTACCCTGCACCAGTAGCAGTAAATGGTGTAAGTACTGCCTGGGTAAAATCCCATTTAAACAGAGAGACTATAGAGCAGCAAGAAGTGTCAGAACTCTGTGGCCTTCCTAATATTTGAGTAAATGAATTGAGCGTGGTGGTCTTGTCACATTTACAGGTGGTTTCAAGCAATATTTTGTTTTTGTGCTCTATTTCACTTCCAATGTACCAGGACTCAGGGTGATATTTGGACTCAAACCACAGTGTAGTCATTTGCCGACATATGCCAAGCAAGATGCTGTGCATGTAATCAAAAGCAAACCCTGCAATCATGTTTAAAACAGTAATGAACATTAAAGGAGATGGGCCCTTAACACCATGTATAATGTTCCCTGACTCTACCACCAAGGCAACCTCTCAGCGGGTTTTAGTGTCTGTGCGTGGCTCTGGCTCACTCTCAAGCGGATACACTCTAGTGAACCCATTACCCTTTTCTGCCACTTCTCCTTTGTGATAGCACCAGTTGTACCCATGTTCACCATTGAATTGTTTGATATTCTGTACTTTGCGGCGAGCAGGGGAATCACAAATACATAGTCAACTGTACACACGCACATTTGTGGGTGTCCCTCTCAACTGGCATGTCAAGCTCTCACCCTCAAGTGAAACAAACTCATCCACAAAGGGCTGAAGGAAATAATTAATTTCTGGACTCTGGCCCGAACCACAGCCCCACAAGAATGATGTGCTTCGCTCTTAGGTTCGGGAGAAGTTCGTTAACTGTGACTTGTAGGGGCCAGATGTGAAAGGGAGAGGACATGAATATTGTAACTCCATCCACATTCTAAGAGTGAAAGGTTAATTAAATCAGTGTCATTAAGGGCATCTATTGACTTGCATAGTGCACCATCATAGATGTCATCTATACTATCTGGGCTGCTCTTGGACCTACAATACTTATATTCTAATGCGTCACAGAATTTGGGGTCTGATAACTTTTCCTCTAGTTGCTTTTTGACTGACAATTTCATGAACACTGATCCACTCTTAACAAGAGATGGCACATCCCCAGGGAGGCAACCACATGATGAGCAATGATCTGGCACTTCACTGCCAAATATAAATACTGGCATGTTGGACAAATATACTGCATTTCAAAAGTGTCATTACAGTCAAAATACTTAATAAACCTGTAGAGACTGTTGGAAACGCTGTGTGTCCCCTCTGGACAATGGAGATTTATAATGTCCAATAAATCACTAAGAGCTATCTTGGTGGTTGTATGTCTTAGAGCAGAGTATTGAGAGCAGAGACTCATCTTCAGTTATTTTTGCATTTGGATAGATTTGGCCTTTTCTCCTCCCTCCTTGTCCTCCAACTTGATTTATGATGTCCCTGCCTTGTCCATCTGTGTTTTCCCCACCTGCGTTGTCTCCTTGTAAACACAACAGATACCCTGGTCAGAAGGAGGCTTACAGCCGTAGTGTTAAAATGAAGTAAGGCAGATCACTAAGAAACAGACAGTGGAACAGAAAGTAGACAAATGCAGGAGGAGAATAATGAAACAGAGGAGAAGACAGCCAACAAAAACTGTTGACTACTTGAACCTCTCAGTCATCAACCTGTACTTTGGTATTGTTCCCATGTATTGAGTCTACCCTGTAGTCTTGTGGTAAGAGTTTCTGTTTTGAAGTCAGAAGGTTGAGTGTTTGATCCTGGCCAAGACATACCAAGTTTTACAAAAATGTGACCGTGTGAGTCTCTGTTAGGCACTCAGTATTAAATATATTGCACAGTGGATATTTTAAACACTATCCCCAAATATCTGACCTGTTGAGGAACTACATTCCCATTTTACCTAATGGATACATTCCCATTTTACCCAAGTGATCATTGCAGTTACTTTTCACCACAAAGTTTGAGAGTTCAATTCCCTACTGTTTAATAGTGTCAGTCTACATTCTAAGTTCATGCAATTTCAATTGCTATGTTGTTTACCTGAATGGACGGATGCTGGCGGTCTGGGGTCCCGTGGCGATCGACGCCGTTCTTGGACGTGGTGTCCTATGGGGAGTAGCCATGTATGTCAGGTGACAGTTGCAACTGTCAGTAACATTTCAGAAAGAAGTGAGTGTGTAGCACTGCTATGCTGTTTTACCTGAGTGGAATACTCGTAGCCACGGCTTATAAGCCATTTTCCTCTTCCAATCTAAGGAGGGTAGATGTTGATGAGATGATAAAGGATATAACACAGACAAAATACAACCAATCGTCATTATCAGTAGACAGTTTTAGTATAGACTGTTTTAATTCCATATAGGTACGTTATGAAAATCATACAGTAGCTACCTTTCTTGTTGTTGACCCGTGGTCATCTCCTTTTCATCCGTCTTGGGACTGGCGTAGGTTCTTGGAGGTAGGCCTTCAATTCCATAACTAGGCCTATAGGCTAGATGAAATGAATGGGCAGAATAGGTAAGAGGGCATTGACAAGGAGATTAAAATAGTTAACCAAGATACCCAGAACAGTGTTTCCCCAAGGATGGTAGTAGGCGTGACCAATGGCATGGTTTTAGAAGCCCTCTAGCCTGCAGAGACAACATGTAGCTGTTTTAAAGCAATTTCCTGAAATTCTACACATTTTGCCATGGGGAGGAGAACATTTTACAGTTTTAAATCTAGTTTCCTGCAATTCTACATATATTATCATGGTGCTGAGAGACAAACTACAGTTTTAAAACTAATTTCCTGCAATTCTACACATTTTCCCATGGCATATATCGTGTTCTTATGCTATTTACATTTTTTGTCATTTTGCTGACATTCTTATCCAGAGCGACATGCAGTAGTGACTGCATACACAGGCGATGTTTCTCTTAACCCCAACTGACCTTTTTCAGTTATAGTATAACCCCTACTTTGCTTCGCTTCCCCTCCTCAGCTTTTTTACTTTGTCTTCTGGAACAGAGCCTGGTGTGGGGTGCTCCACAAGACCTGAGCTTTTCAGTGTTCTAACTTCAATGAGCTCTTTTGCATGGTTCGGACCAATGAGATACACTTTTTTTTATTTCAGCATAGAGAGAAAAGATCATCAATATTTAATAAAAGGAAAAGGGAAGTTATGCCTTCAACATTTTTTTAAACATGTTTAATAGTATATCATTACATAGGCAAATCATTACCCATGTGACTGAGTTGACAGCCTATTAGTAATAATGCATATATGAGCTTAATAATGATGTTTAACAACAATCAAGTATTTTTCTGTTCCTAGTACGACCCCTTTCATTGAGTTGTATTTATGATAGTAAGTACTGTCATGACGTTGGCCTGGGGGTAGGTTTATGACAGTCATAAATACCTCTTTCCCCCCTCCCCCGTTCCTCTTCCCTACTGATGTGACATTAGAAAGCCCCTTTGGTTAACATAGAGATTCTGGGAACATCAGAAGTTGGGGGGAAATGAACTATATTCTGGTAATCCGACCAACTGAACATATGCGGTGGTACTTAAGGTATATTATGTCAGTTCGGTTGCCCTCTGACACATTCTCATCAATGATAGAATGACATAAACTCTACTGTGGAAAGTCTTAACATCAGAGGTATCTGATTCACATGGAATTGTTGTTTAATTGAAATGTTTGAATATGAAATTATTTGTGAAGAGATGAAATGTAATTTTAGCTTCCAAATGAGAGATTTGGGTTTTCATAAGTTTGGGCCTCTGCTCAACCAGGGGCCCGCCCCTGTGAAGAGACATGGGTTACACCCCTCTCCCTCCACTATATAAAGCCATTGACAAAAATATAACCTTCTGTTCCAAGGATATGAGGATGACGATCCCATGTCAGAATGGTTCAGATAATAACTACAGAACTAAGCCAACATCAGCATGAACTTTGGTTGTGAATGGTATGAACTTTGAACTCGTATTCACTACAGAAGTGATACCTCCTAGCCGTTGAGTTAGCAACAGCTGCTACAAACGCAGGTTAGGAAGGACAGTCAGAGTATCCCGTCTACTACACAATGACGTTACTACAACGTATCCAGTGACCACCAGAGACATTCTTCAAAGGACAGAGGACTCGGTTTGGCAACACGGTCTTCCATCTACCACCAACCTACTGAAGCGCAGCTCAGAGTAAATATTTATTGCATTTTCCTTTTCCAAATGGGCGGTAATTTAGAATGCATAAGATACTGTATTTACGATAGCACAGCTTCGCCTCTGTTCCAGTCTCCCGCTCTTTCACCAAAACCCAGCCCCCTTTCCTTTGTGTAACAAGCTGTCATATCTATTCCGCCCGCTAGGGACGTTTTCCTTTATGACGGCAATTTGTAATCAAGTTATGATTTAATTGTGTATGTGTGATTCTGTGTGATTAGTTAGGTATTTAGTAAATAAATCATTAAACCCAATTTTGTATTGCTGATTCAACTTGTTAGCCAGGATTCTTGCAGATAACCAAGGATTTACAACTTTCAGATGAGACTGAATAAGATGACGATTAATGTTGACTGTCTTTAAGAGTTTATTCGGAAGATAACAGCTCTATAAATATTATTTTGTGGTGTCCCTCTCTAGTTAATTACATTTACATGATTAGTTCAATCAGGTAATATTAATTACGGAGAAATTATTTTATAGAATAGTATGTCATAGCAATTAATCTGGCATAGCCAAAGACACGACAGTACTATTCTGGTAAGTACGACCTAACTGTTAGTTGTTAAGTCACACACACACACACACACACACACACACACACACACACACACACACACACACACACACACACACACACACACACACACACACACACACACACACACACACACACACACACACACACACACACACACACACACACACACACACACACACACACACACACACACACACACACACACACACACACAGTTTCTGCTGTTGCATCCTGTGAACTCTTCCCCTCTCATCTCTCTCCTGTTCTCCCCAGTTAAGACAGGGCCTATAAACAACAGTCAGACTGACTACCAAAGGAGGCAGCACTGGACAGCTATTTAGGCGAAGGTAACACCACACAGTTTCAGCCTCTTATTTCTCCCTTTAAAACGGAGCCTACAACACAAGCATACACAGATGTTTTTGGTGTACCAGCCATATTAAAACCAACTATCACCAAGTTTTGTCACGTCTGCTCCCGCTCCCCCTCTCTGGCGCTCGAGGTCGCCTGGCTGCCTATCATTACGCACACCTGTCACCATCGTTACGCGCATCAGCGCTTCATTGGACTCACCTGGACTCATCACGTTATTAATTACCTCCCCTATATCTGTCACTTCCTCAGTTTCTTTGCCGAGTCAGCATTAATGTCGTTATGTGTTCCTTGTCCAGACGCTGTTCGTGTTTTGTTTCTTGTCTGTTTATTCCTTAAATATTCACTCCCTTTACTTGCTTCTTGTCTCCCAGCGTCTGTCATTACAAGTTTACCATTGCAGACATCCGTTTCCCTTCACACCAATACACATAAGATGTTCATGTGATGTGACCATATTTATTCAATTTCATTTTTTTATCTCCTAGGAATCCTCTTTTATGCAGTGCTGGTGAAATGGGCAATCAAACATGTCAGCTGTTGCTTCATTGGATAATAACATTTCCATGCAATCTTATATCTTGTGCAATCTGTCCATATTTTTTAAAGAATGTGGATTGTTCTACATGAAATTCTCTGAAGGATGAGGAAGGAATCTAGCAGGTTGTGCTACAGGAAAATGGCCCTTGAATATGGGATATTATGCAGGATATATATTCTGCAGGATTCCTGCAGGATTGTTTTCCTGAAGGACTACCTGCATGATTCCTACAGGACCCTGCAGGAATTGTCCTACAGGAAAGTTGCCCCGGAAATCTTGTGGGATATCCTGCAGTTCTTCCTATTTCCTATACGGACACAACAGACCGCAAATAAGGGAAAGAGAAAGGGGGGATACCTAGTCAGTTGTACAACTGCATGCCTTCAACTGAAATGGGTCTAAAGGAATCCTGCAGGATATATATCATGCAGGATTCCTTTAGAATTTTTTGGTGCAGGATTCCTGTAGGACTTTTTTTATAAGGGGATAACCCCATCAGTGAGGGCTTTGCGACCTCTGCATTTGAAAGCATCATATACGGTGCACTTCCAGAAGGACTTATTTGCGGTCTGTTGTTCCTGTCTGTAGGTGTAGTCTTCATGCGCCAGGATTTAAAAAAAACTTCTTATGGTTAACGGGATCGATATGACAACAGCCAGTGAAAGTGCAGGGCGCCAAATTCAAACAACAGAAATCTCATAATTAAAATTCCTCAAACATACAAGTATCTTATACCATTTTAAAGGTAATCTTGTTGTTAATCCCACCACAGTGTACGATTTCAAAAAGGCTTTACAGCGAAAGCACCACAAACGATTATGTTAGGTCACCGCCAAATCACAGAAAAACACAGCCATTTTTCCAGCCAAAGACAGGAGTCACAAAAAGCAGAAATAGAGATAAAATGAATCACTAACCTTTGATGATCTTCATCAGATGACACTCATAGGACTTCATGTTACACAATACATGTATGTTTTGTTCGGTAAAGTTCATATTTATATCAAAAAATCTCAGTATACATTAGCGCGTTATGTTCAGTAGTTCCAAAAACATCCGGTGATTTTAGACAGCCACATCAATTTCCAGAAATACTCATAATAAACGTTGATCAAAGATACAAGTTTTATACATGGAATTTTAGATCCACTTCTCCTTAATGCAACCGCTGTGTCAGATTTCAAAAAAGCTTTACGGAAAAAGCAAACCATGCAATAATCTGAGGTCGGCGCTCAGAGCCCAATCAAGACAAAAAGATATCCGCCATATTGTGCAGTCAACAGAAGTCAGAAATAACATTATAAATATTGACTTACCTTTGATGATCTTCATCAGAATGCACTCCCAGGAATCCCAGTTCCACAATAAATGCTTGATTTGTTCGATAATGTCCATCATTTATGTACAAATAGCTACTTTTGTTAGCCCGTTTGGGGAACAAATCAAAACTCACGAAGCGCATTCACTAGTTGCAGTCGAAATGTCAAAAAGTTCCGTTACAGTCCGTAGAAACATGTCAAACGATGTATAGAATCAATCTTTTGGATGTTTTTAACATAAATCTTCAATAGAATTCCTTTGTCTTCAGAAAAAGCTAATGGAACGGGAGCTACCTCTCATGTGAATGCGCGTGACCAGCTCCTGGCACTCTGCCAGACCTCTGACTCAATCCCCTCTCATTCAGCCCCCCTTTACAGTAGAAGCCTCAAACAAGTTTCTAAAGACGGTTGACATCTAGTGGAAGCCTTAGGAAGTGCAACATGACCAATATCCCACTGTATCTTCAATAGGGGCTGAGTTGAAAATCGACCAACCTCAGATTTCCCAGCTCCTGGTTGGATTTTTTCTCAGGTTTTTGCCTGCCATAGGAGTTCTGTTATACTCACAGACATCATTCAAACAGTTTTAGAAACTTCAGAGTGTTTTCTATCCAAATATACTAATACTATGCATATATTAGCAACTGGGACTGAGGCGCAGGCAGTTTACTCTGGGCACCTTATTCATCCAAGCTACTCAATACTGCCCCCAGCACAGAGAGGATAAATTAGGGTTCCATTGCAGCTTGTTCCGACCTTCTCTATGAATAATGAATGCTGAGGGTAGCAGTGCAAGATCTTTTTAAGCAGAATATTTAGATTATTACATATGAACGACTTGCAATTTGATTGCTGGACAATCAAAGCCACCCATCCAACCCATTTATTCAGATCCGGCAGTTCAAAGAGGATAGTTTCAAAAGTAATGAATTGGACCTAGTTATTGTCCATTAGCAGCATACATTTGCATTCATTCTCTTAAATACTGTATCTTAAAACAGCCTATAGTCTTCTTGTGCAATGTATAGCCTACTGTACTGTTTGTCTGTCTGGACTGTGTGCCTGTCTTGGTGACAATCTTAAGTTAATAAAATACTCAAATAGATTTCTTTAGTTTGTGTGCCTATTATTATTTTACATCTAAATATGTATTCCTAAAACTAGAACAGTCTTTTGGGCATCATGGAAATTTAACATTTTAATACATTATAATAACATTTTACATGTCCAAAATCATGTGACATAAAACACTTCCTTGTATAAATGGCAGTGTTGTTTGTCTTCCAATATAATAAGCATGTATCTGTGAAATTAGACATTGAACTTGAACCCTGTATCAACAATCATCAGCTGATTCAGATTTTTTTTTCTCTGAATGACAGTGAAGTGATCAGCGGTTGTGATATATAGCACGCAAAGTTTTTCTAAGATGTTTTAATGTTTCATATGTTACGAAAAGGATAGTCCAAACTATACAGGCAACAAACGTAGGCTTATAGCATTTTAAAAGCAGGTTCAAAAGCTAAAAATATTTATTTTCTTGTCATTTATTCTATTCTGTCCTTGCCAGGCAGGGTAGGGTAGCACTTTACAACATTCCAATGTTATATTATTTTTATTGAAAATGGGAACAATGGGAAGAGATACGGGTTTCGAAAACAAAATGGACTACATTCTCATTCATATTATCAAGACGATGTGAGTATCAAAATGGTTTAAAAAGATGCCCTTGCCTTAGAAACCGTTTACTGCAGTGGGCTAAATCAGGGTCACACAGAGTGATTCTTGGTCTTAAACAAATCTATTTTTAAACAAAAGTATACACCTCACACACATGATTATGGGCTTAAAAAAATGGAGACACCTGTACCATGTCAGATATTGTCACGGTCGTCGTAAAGAGGAGACCAAGGCGCAGCGTGATAAGAGTACATAACTCTTTTAATGAACGAAGAATACTTAACAAACTAAGAAAACAACAAAACGAACCGTGACGCAAATATGTCTAGTGCAAAACAGGCAACTAAACATAGAATAACAACCCACAACACCAAAATGGAAAATGGCAACCTAAATAGGATCCCCAATCAGAGACAACGATAAACAGCTGCCTCTGATTGGGAACCAATTCAGGCCACCATAGACCTACATATACCTAGACATACAAAAAACCCATAGATATACAAAAACCCTAGACAAGGCCAAAACACCTTGACAATACAAAAACTAAACCAACCACCCTTGTCACACCCTGACCTAACCAAAATAATAAAGAAAACAAAGATAACTAAGGTCAGGGCGTGACAGATATAGAGTTGAAATGTATTCAATATTGAGGTTGCATTCCAATATTACATGTTATATACATGACAGAAGACTGAAATATAACAAAACTGTTTGACATAGAAACACCTGATTTTCATTGAGGTAATAAATTATCTTTATTAATGAGGAAATTAAGAAAAATATTGATAACAGTCCCCCCTTGAGGCCAAAGGGGGTGCTTTTTTGACTGCAGGAAAGGGCTACAGTTGAAGCTAGGTCTGTAGTATAATAGCTTATACAGTCAACTCAAATATGGTACTCTGTTCTTTTGAAATAGCCAACCATTTCTGGATCATAACGATTCCAAATGAAACAACATAGGCCAAATTGACATAGTCCTATTTTAAATTGACTTATTACACGTTTTATTTAAACATTGGATTCTGTGGTCCAAATGTCAAAATCCTTTTAGTTTTTCAGGTGTTTTCTGTTGGTAGGCCTAGCCATGTCTCTCCTCACTTGGAAAGCCTGCTCATTGATGTCAATATGAAGGCTGATAATTGTGACTTGATTGAATTAGAATGATTGGAATGATGTGAATAATGATAATGATGATGATGGTTACTTTGTGCCTCTAAAATCTCAAATCACAATGTTTCCATTTTATAGTCATGTGACAGGGTGTTTTTTAATTGAAACGTCCAAATGTCGGCCTTTTTCCGCATGATAATGATATTCTGCCCATACGAACACATGTACATATGAACACATTTATTTCAGGTCATATAAAGAACAGCTATGCATGATTTAATGAAAAGCAGCAAACAGACACAACATTGTTTCACATTCTTTAATAAAAGATTCAAGGAAATTCGACGTATCTCGACGACGTTGAGTGCGCGAGGGGGTCTGTGTACTGCATAGCACCTTCCACAAAAAGTTTCTCGACAAAAAGAGACATACGCCTGGGGCCCAGAACCCACTGTGGTAACTGTGTATATGACTAATAAACTTTGATTTGAGGAAAACAGTTGGACTCTCAACTGATGGTTGGGAGTTTGAACTGAAGAATACCTAAGGTGCAATCTCGAAAATCTGTATTTTAATTTTTTATTTAGTTGTGCTAATTCTGTGGTCAGCAATAATAAAATAATAAAAAATTAGAAAGCTCAGCAGCTGACTGTTCACTGACAGTTTGTTTCATGAACAGTGCCTTGATATTATTTTGGCGGCAAGAGGGGAGGCCCCCAACAAATCTTGCGTAGGACCCGCAAAAGGCTAGACATTGCATAAACCATGGAAACATTTCTAGAATAGCAGGAAGAAAGCTTTTTGCTTCTCCACCGCCATGAGGGTGCCCCAAAATGTTTTTGCCCAGGGCCCATGATGTGGTTAGTCCGGCCATGTTCATAAGTGAATTACAAACTCCACTGAAGTGTACTTGCCTTGGGGTCAATGCAACCTGGATCTCTCATGCTAAAGACGTTTCTGTGTGAAAAATGCAATTTCATTTTCCAGCGTTGTCTCTGTCGTTTACTGTAATGTAGTCCTTTCTTAAAAAACAGGGCTTGCAAACAAGTGAGAGAGAAGATTCTGATGGAGTGGTGTATGTGAAGGTTGTGTCTTAAGACAATGGAAAAGCATCATCATTGGCTGTCAGAGGATGGTTGGGGTCATGTCAGTGGGGAACACCTTACCAAAAGTTGTGCTGTGGATGACGAACATCTGTATTCTTACTGAACAAGTTCAGGTGGTAGTACGTCTGAATAAGACTGAACTCGACCCAGGACTCTTAGACTACTGTATGTCATCAGCAGAGATCAGTTGGTCATCACATCCTCTTATTGATCAAAGAATAAATGAAGCAGGCGAATGCTTATGTACTACTAATCCTACTACAAACACCCCCGGCTGAGGAAGACATTTCTGAGTAACAGCATTGATTTACGGTTGACTTTGAGCATCTTTCAATCCCAGTGTGGGATTTTGGCTGGTGAATCGAGATGCTCCAATAATTCAAGGCTTTAGGCTCTCAACTGCTTCGGTATAATATCAAGGACATTAGTGAAGCTGTTTAATAAAAAATAAATATAAAAAGTAACATGTTACCATGTAAAGCTATCAGCAGTCTCATGGCCAATCCATCCTCTCAATGTCTACATGCAGGCCAGTCTGCTGCTCAGTCTCACAAGGGCCGATCAAGGGCTCCTCTTGCAATACATTTATCTTGAGCCATTACCCTAGTGAATTATTCTTCTGTGAAAGGGTATAGGCCAGGGTATGGCTACACCAAGTCCTTCTTGAGTGGTGAGGTCTGACTGTACCTGTGACCCTAATACCTACAGTTGAAGTCGGAAGTTTACATACACCTTAGCCAAATACATTTAAACTCAGTTTTTCACAATTCCTGACATTGCAGGCCAGTCTACATGCAGGCCAGTCTGCTGCTCAGTCTCACAAGGGCCGATCAAGGGCTCCTCTTGCAATACATTTATCTTGAGCCATTACCCTAGTGAATTATTCTTCTGTGAAAGGGTATAGGCCAGGGTATGGCTACACCAAGTCCTTCTTGAGTGGTGAGGTCTGACTGTACCTGTGACCCTAATACCTACAGTTGAAGTCGGAAGTTTACATACACCTTAGCCAAATACATTTAAACTCAGTTTTTCACAATTCCTGACATTATATCCTAGTAAAAATTCCCTGTCTTAGGTCAGTTAGGATCACCACTTTATTTTAAGAAATTGAAATGTCAGAATAATAGTAGAGAGAATGATTTATTTCAGCTTTCATTTCTTTCATCACATTCCCAGTGGGTCAGAAGTTTACATACACTCAATTAGTATTTGGTAGCATTGCCTTTAAATTGTTTAACTTGGGTCAAACGTGTCGGGTAGCCTTCTACAAGCATCCCACAATAATTTGGGAGAATTTTGGCCGATTCCTCCTGACAGAGCTGGTGTAACTGAGTTAGGTTTTTTAGGCCTCCTTGCTCGCACACGCTTTTTCAGTGCTGCCCACACATTTTATATAGGACTGAGGTCAAGGATTTGTGATGGACACTCCAATACCTTGACTTTGTCCCTAAGCCATTTTCCCACAACTTTGGAAGTATGCTTGGGGTCATTGTCCATTTGGAAGACCCATTTGTGACCAAGCTTTAACTTTCTGACTGATGTCTTGAGATGTTCAATATATCCATATAATTTTCCCTCTCATGATGCCATCTATTTTGTGAAGTGCACCAGTCCCTCCTGCAGCAAAGCACCCCCAACAACATGATGCTGCCACCCCCGTGCTTCACGGTTGGGATGGTGTTCTTCGGCTTGCAAGCCTCCTCCTTTTTCCTCCAAACATAATGATGGTCATTATGGCAAAACAGTTATATTATTGTTTCATCAGACCAGAGGACATTTCTCCAAAAAGTACGATCTTTGTCCCCATGTGCAGTTGCAAACCGTAGTCTGGCTTTTTTATGGCGGTTTTGGAGCAGTGGCTTTTACCTTGCTGAGCGGCCTTTCAGGTTATGTTGATATAGGACTCGTTTTACTGTGGATATAGATACCTTTGTACCTGTTCCCTCCAGCATCTTCACAAGGTCCTTTGCTGTTGTTCTGGGATTGATTTGCACTTTTCGCATCAAAGTACGTTCATCTCTAGGAGACAGAATGCGTCTCCTTCCTGAGCGGTATGATGGCTGCGTGGTCCCATGGTGTTTATAGTACAGATGAACGTGGTACCTTCAGGCGTTTGGAAATTGCTCCCAAGGATGAACCAGACTTGTGGAGGTCTACAATTGGCTGATTTCTTTAGATTTTCCCATGATGTCAAGCAAAGAGGCACTGAGCTTGAAGGTAGGCCTGAAATACATCCACAGGTACACCTCCAATTGACTCAAATAGTGTCAATTAGCCTATCAGAAGCTTCTAAAGCCATGACATAATTTTCTGGAATTTTCCAAGCTGTTTAAAGAAAGTCAACTTAGTATATGTAAACTTCTGACCCACTGGAATTGTGATACAGTGAATTATAAGTGAAGAAATCTGTCCGTAAACAATTGTTGGAAAATGTATTGTGCCATGCTCAAAGTAGATGTCCTAACCGACTTGCCAAAACTATAGTTTGTTTACAAGAAATTTGTGGAGTTGTTGAAAAATGAGTTTTAATGACTCCAACCTAAGTGTATGTAAACTTCTGACTTCAACTGTATTTACTAACATACAGCCAGGTTCAGTGTAATAACAATGTAAGTATACTGTAGTAGCAGGCTACAGTTGTTGCGAAATAACAGTACTTTTTGACATACATTTTGGGGGTGGGGCATATGCTCCTTAAAATATCTCTCTATGTTCTCAAAGTAAAGTGTTTATGAGAGTTAAATACCAATACTGACAAATGATGTCAAACTTCTATGTAGCCAATTGCTTCCTACTGTGCCACATCAATGGTTTATTTGACAGCTAATGTTATGATGGTGACTCCACATGGGTCTGGAAATCCGTTGCATTATAGCCGAATCCAAATCCGTTAGTTTCGGATCGTCCATCTCACGTTTTTCTTGGAATTTTGATGGCATGTAATTGCCTGACTGACATGTGATTGCAATAAAATGCTCTCTTTTGCAGCAGTCCGTTGTGACTAGGCTAAATGAAATTACACACGGTACACACGGAAATTACACACTGATAGCCTATTCAAAAAAATTGCAATATAATATTGTAATTTTTAAGAATGGCCTTCAGCATATAGTTGTAATATATTCCCTAATGAATTACACAGGCTGAATAATGTAGCCATTTACAGATCAATATCATGACTTACGTGCTCCTAACTCACGGTGCCATTCCTTCACATGCTCTCTTTAGAATAATTATTGAAAGTGTTGCCATATTAGTCTATCAACAACCTGTTTCTTTACATTTACAGCATAATGTTCTACATTATCTAAAAGGCAACAGGTTCCTCTTTGTATCCCCTTTTATGGCGGGTTACTGTCAGTTGATTTTCCTATTAGCCTATCATGGAATTTACAAAGACTAACCTAACGGTAGGCTAGGCCACTAACCATCAGGACCATCAGGACACTTGTCTGGGAGCTGTAGGTTATAACAACCTGGGACTTGTTTTCAACTGGCCTACCTGGTTAAATAAAGGTGAAATATATACACTGCTCAAAAAAATGAAGGGAACACTAAAATAACACATCCTAGATCTGAATGAATGATATATTCTTATTAAATACTTTTTTCTTTACATAGTTAAATGTGCTGACAACAAAATCACACAAAAATTATCAATGGAAATCAAATGTATCAACCCATGGAGGTCTGGATTTGGAGTCACACTCAAAATTAAAGTGGAAAACCACACTACAGGCTGATCCAACTTTGATGTAATGTCCTTAAAACAAGTCGAAATGAGGCTCAGTAGTGTGTGTGGCCTCCACGTGCCTGTATGACCTCCCTACAACGCCTGGGCATGCTCCTGATGAGGTGGCGGATGGTCTCCTGAGGGATCTCCCCCCAGACCTGGACTAAAGCATCCGCCAACTCCTGGACAGTCTGTGGTGCAACGTGACGTTGGTGGATGGAGCGAGACATGATGTCCCAGATGTGCTCAATTGGATTCAGGTCTGGGGAACGGGCGGGCCAGTCCATAGCATCAATGCCTTCCTCTTGCAGGAACTGCTGACACACTCCAGCCACATGAGGTCTAGCATTGTCTTGCATTAGGAGGAACCCAGGGCCAACCGCACCAGCATATGGTCTCACAAGGGGTCTGAGGATCTCATCTCGGTACCCAATGGCAGTCAGGCTACCTCTGGCGAGCACATGGAGGGCTGTGCGGCCCCCCAAAGAAATGCCACCCCACACCATGACTGACCCACCGCCAAACCGGTCATGCTGGAGGATGTTGCAGGCTGCAGAACGTTCTCCACGGCATCTCCAGACTCTGTCACATGTGCTCAGTGTGAACCTGCTTTCATCTGTGAAGAGCACAGGGCGCCAGTGGCGAATTTGCCAATCTTGGTGTTCTCTGGCAAATGCCAAACGTCCTGCACGGTGTTGGGCTGTGAGCACAACCCCCACCTGTGGACGTCGGGCCCTCATACCACCCTCATGGAGTCTGTTTCTGACCGTTTGAGCAGACACATGCACATTTGTGGCCTGCTGGAGGTCATTTTGCAGGGCTCTGGCAGTGCTCCTCCTGCTCCGCCTTGCACAAAGGCGGAGGTAGCGGTCCTGCTGCTGAGGTAGCGGTCCTGCCTCCTCCACGTCTCCTGATGTACTGGCCTGTCTCCTGGTAGCGCCTCCATGCTCTGGACACTACGCTGACAGACACAGCAAACCTTCTTGCCACAGCTCCCATTGAGGTGCCATCCTGGATGAGCTGCACTACCTGAGCCACTTGTGTGGGTTGTAGACTCCGTCTCATGCTACCACTAGAGTGAAAGCACCGCCAGCATTCAAAAGTGAACAAAATATCAGCCAGGAAGCATAGGAACTGAGAAGTGGTCTGTGGTCACCACCTGCAGAACCACTCCTTTATTGGGGGTGTCTTGCTAATTGCCTATAATTTCCACCTGTTGTCTATTCCATTTGCACAACAGCATGTGAAATTTATTGTCAATCAGTGTTGCTTTCTAAGTGGACAGTTTGATTTCACAGAAGTGTGATTGACTTGGAGTTACATTGTGTTGTTTAAGTGTTCCCTTTATTTTTTTGAGCATTGTATATATTTTTAACATGCTTGTTCCCTTGCAAACTTAACATGGCTTAGTGATTCTGTCTTTCATAATTTACAGAACTGTTGTCTGTATGCCTCTGGGACCAACTCGTATGACCGAAGGATAACAGTTTTAACAGTGTCATAATCTAAACTCTGGTCAAGATATAAAAGCAGGATACACTTTCGGAGCTTTTCCCACAAGAACACAGTGACCAAATGTCTCGCGGACATTTTAGGGATGTGGCAATCTGCTCAAACAGAGTGAAATATACAGAACATCCACCACCTTTTCATTTAAAGGCGGTATAAGCCGGCTGTTCCAAGATCAAACTCTTTTGAGGGTGCAGGATGGTCTGACTTGATTCGGAGTACTTCCGGATCTATCTCCCTTTGTCGCGCTTCCAGCTCCGTCTCTTTTAATCGAATGGCATGTGCACATTCTTCTTGTTCTTGTTCTAGTCTAGCTGTTATCTTTCTTATTATTGTTGCTGGGCTGCACGCTCATCTTGTCTTTCCCTGTGCTCCAACTCTAATTTCTGTTGCTCCCATTTTGCCTTTAGTTCTACCCTTCGCAGTTGCACCTCTATGGGGTGTACTCAACCACCCATAGGACCCTTTTCATCATCCTCCTTCTCCGGAAGGATTTCCTCCTCCACCTAAGCAGTATAGGCTAACTCTTTGACTACTGCTTTTGAATCAGCATGTGCATCTTTGATGTCATAATGCTTTGCAATGACGAGCAGAATTGCCTTTGTACATTTATCTAGAATCTGCCATGTAGGCTTTTCCACAAATGCTTTCAACTTAAAGTCCATGGCTTTTTTTTATTAGCCTGTGTTTTTATGCAACTTTCTAAATTACTTAACAATCTTATAACCTCTGAGGGTGGATGTCAGTGACAGAAACTATACCACAAAAGTGTATTTTGAACACTCAAATATCTGGGCACAGCAGCTTCAGAGTAGGTGACTAGAGCGACTACCATACTCATGGGAAACAAGATTCCGGACGAGCCCCCCATTTTGTTACATTCCCCAGCAAGAGAACCAGAAATTGTCACTCAACCCAGAAGGGGTTTTAGGAGGTGTTCTGAAAGACACTCATGGGGTGTCCACTGAAAGTTGGCCAGCCCAGGTGAAACACCTTCTCACTAACGAGATGACAAACCAACACATACTGATTAATGAGGTGACACCAATCCGTGTGCCCCACATGCTAACGTGCTAACGTCCAACCTCGAAATATAAATGGAAAACCAAACCCTGTAACATTATCTTACCTGATAATGACACACATGGCAAGCACATTCCCCACCAGACCAAGCACACACACGATAGAGTGAAGAGTCATGAGTATAATCGTGATGATCACTGGTGTCGAGTCTTTGGCTGGGTTATCGCTGAGATTCCGACAAAATACACTATTGTTCATCATGGGTACATTTGAGAAATCACCTGTTGCATGAAGCTGTCCGGCTGAGGCGCTCAAGACAGGAATGATTTTCTCACCTTGCAGGCTGCACAGTGTGAGTTTGAAGGTGTTTTTGTCTCGCACTAAGTACCCTTATGCACGAGTTATGGGACCTGGATGAAACCAGCCTTGTCTCATAGACTAGACATAACATAGTAAGCGTAAATCCGGGACACTCAAATTAGTATGTTATGTTACCTTTGGTATGGTTACATAAGACAGGTTACTTAAATGACACCGGAGGGGTGGCTGTCATTTTACGGGCTCCAAACCAATTGTGCTATTTAGTTTTTTTTTTCTCGCATTCGTAACTTATTTTGTACATAGTGTTGATGCTACTGTCTCTTATGACCAAAAAGAGCTTCTGGATATCAGAACAGTGATTACTCACCTCGAACTGGACAAAGATTTGTTTTAATGAGTCTGATGCGAAGGACATAATGCTGCTCCCAGACAAGGCCCAAATCTTTGTCATTCGCATGAAGAAAAGAAGGAAATACAGCGGGCGCAGATCAGTGTACCTTGTGAGAATTCGTCTGCGAGTGAGTAACCCGCCTCTACCATCTGTTCTATTGGGCAATGTGCAATATCTGGATAATAAACTGGATGAGCTCCGTTCGAGACTATCCTACCAACAGGACAAATAAAAATGTAATATCTTATGTTGGCTAAACAACGACACGGATAATATACAGTTGGCTGGGTTTTCCGTGCATCAGCAGGACAAAACAGCTACGTCCGGTAAGACGAGGAGTGGGGGAAATGAAAAGGAACGCAGCTCGCTCTCACGGCCGCGCGCCTGACTTAGCTCATTGCATTCTGCCAGACCCCTTAGTCAAACAGTTCTTATTCGCTCCCCCTTCACAGTAGAAGGGGGAATATGACCCCATAGACATTGTATATTCGAAAGGCAATGACTTGAAAAACTACAAACCTCAGATTTCCCACTTCCTGGTTGGATTTCTCTCAGGTTTTTACCTGCCATATGAGTTCTGTTATACTCACAGACATCATTCAAACAGTTTTAGAAACTTCAGAGTGTTTTCTATCCAAATCTACTAATAATATGCATATATTAGCTTCTGGGCCTGAGTAGCAGGCAGTTTACTCTGAGCATGTTTTTCATCCGAACGTGAAAATGCTGCCCCCTATCCCAAACAGGTTATTAAGGTAGACTCAAGGTATTGCTCGCCTGAGGTAGAGTACCTCATAATAAGCTGTAGACCACACTATCTACGAAGAGAGTTTTCCTCTATAATTTTCATAGCCGTCAATTTACCACCACAAACCGACGCTGGCACTAAGAACGCAAACAAGAAATTGCTCATCCAGAAGCGGCGCTACTAGTGGCCGGGGACTTTAATGCAGGCGAACTTAAATCAATTTTACCTAATTTCTATCAGCATTTCACATGTGCAACCAGCTTCTTGGCATTGGCATTGAGGAGTACACCACATCAGTCACTGGCTTTATCAATAATTGCATCAAGGACGTCGTTCCCACAGTGACTGTACGTACATACCCCAAGCAGAAGCCATGGATTACAGGCAACATTCGCACTGAGCTAAAGGGTAGAGGTGCCACTTTCAAGGTGCGGGACTCTTATAAGCTTATAAGAAATCCTGCTATGCCCTCCGACGATCCATCAAACAGACAAAGCGCCAATACAGGACTAAGATTGAATCGTACTACACCGGCTCCGACGCTCGTTGGATGTGGCAGGGCCTGCAAACTATTACAGACTACAAAGGGAAGCACAGCCACGAGCTGCCGAGTGACACGAGCCTACCAGAAGAGCTAAATTACTTCTATGCTCGTTTCGAGATAAGCAACACTGAGGCATGCACGAGAGCATCAGCTGTTCCGGACGACTGTGTGATCACGCTCTCCGTAGCCGACGTGAGTAAGACTTTTAAACAGGTCAACATACACAAAGCCGCTGGGCCAGACGGATTACCAGGAGGTGAGCTCCGGGTATGTGCTGACCAACTGGCAGGTGTCTTCACTGACATTTTCAACATGCCCCTGATTGAGTCTGTAATACCAACATCTTTCAAGCAGACTACCATAGTCCCTGTGCCCAAGAACACTAAGGTAACCTGCCTAAATGACTACCGACCTGTAGCACTCACGTCCGTAGCCATGAAGTGCTTTGAAAGGCTGGTAATGGCTCACATTAACACCATTATCCCATAAACCCTAGACCCACTCCAATTTGCATACCGCTCAAACAGATCCACAGATGAAGCAATCTCTATTGCACTCCACAGTGCCCTTTCACACCTGGACAAAAGGAACACCTACGTGAGAATGCTATTCGTTGACTACAGCTCAGGGTTCAACACTATAGTGCCCTCAAAGCTCATCACTTAGCTAAGGATCCTGGGACTAAACACCTCCCTCTGCAAATGGATCCTGGACTTCCTGATGGGCCGCCCCCAGGTGGTGAGGGTAGGTAGCAACTAGGGCTGGGCGATAAATCAATATCAATAATTAGAGGTAATTACTTCCCTCAATAACGATATAAAAACGTTTAGATTCATTTTCGATAATGTCGATATAGAATAATTAGGTACAGCAGTCCATTTTACCTCTGTGACGCAGCAGGAACGTGCGGAGAAGTGACGATATGCAGGTGGAGAGGTATACGCCCACTAAAAACCACTTAGCACCTCGAGTGATGGAGTAGCCACTATTAACCACGAAAAATGAGTGATGTAGGTGAAAACAGTGGCAGTGATAGCCATGGAGAAGGAGCAACTTCCAATGAAGAAATTATTGATAAAAAGGGTTAAACTGTTTCAGTAATTTGGAAGTGGTTTGGTTTTTTGAAGTCCGACAAAGAGCAGAGCAATGTTTGGTACAAATTGTGGCTACGACAGGTGGCTACGAAGTCTGGTAATACAACAAACCTTTTTCAACATCTGAAGCAAAATCACTTCTTTGGAACATGCAGGAAGTTTGAGTTTGTGCAACGGTATTGATAAACGTCCATCAAGCACCAGCCAATCTAGGGATGTTTGCCCGAAGCAGTCAACACTGACAGCGTTTATGCCCTACAAGCAAACATCGAAAAGACAAAGACATCACAAATGCTATTATGCATTGCATTGCTAAGGACATGCTACCAATTAGCACAGTCGAAAAGGAAGGTTTCAAGAGGCGTATCAATTTAATTGACCCCAGGTACGTGCTCCCTGGCCGCGAACATGGAAACATTTTCCTTCAAGTATAATTTTATGTGTAGCTCACATAATAAAAAAAAAAGTTACCTTTATTTAACTAGGCAAGTCTGTTAAGAACAACTTCTTATTTACAATGACGGCCTATCGGGGAACAGTGGGTTAACTGCCTTGTTCAGGGGTAGAACGACAGATTTTTACCTTGTTAGCTCGGGGATTCGATCTAGCAACCTTTCAGTTACTGGCCCAATGCTCTAACCACGGTTTTCTTGAGTTTGAAGCAGATATTCACCCTTTAAACATTATTTGATTAATATCGTGATAATTATTCGATAATTATGATAATAGTTCGCTACACCCGCAATAATGTCTGCTAAACACGTGTATGTGACTAATAAAATGTGATTTGATTTGAAGCACACAGCCAAGACAACGTAGGAGTGGCTTCGGGACAAATCTCTGAATGTCCTTGAGTGATCCAGCCAGAGCCCGGACTTGAACCCGATCGAACATCTGTGGAGAGACTGTGGAGAGAAAATAGCTGTGCAGCAATGCTCCCCATCCAACCTGACAGAGTTTGAGAGGATCTGCAGAGAAGAATGCGGGAAATTCCCCAAATACATGTTTACCAAGCTTGTAGCGTCATACCCAAAAAAACACAAGGCTGTAATCGCTGCCAAAGGTGCATCATGAGTAAAGGGTCTGAATACATATGTAAATGTGATATTTCAGTTTTTTATTGTTTTTCCTTTTCATTATGGGGTATTGTGTGTAGATTGATGAGGGAAAAAACAATTTAATCACTTTTTTTAAGGCTGTAACGTAAAAAAATGTGGAAAAATTCATAAACATGACATGAATCGAAAAAAAAAGATAAGCCATGAATGCTTATCTGAAAATAGACTTTCCAATTACAATGAGAGAGAGGGTCCTGTGTTGCTCATTTAATGTGTTTTTTGGGTAAGTGGTCATGTTTTTGGGATTCTCACAGTGTGCAGTTTTGTGATGGGACTGTGTTGCCATAGTAATGAAATATATGAAGCTGAGAGCAAGACAAATAATGTCAGAACTCCCGCCCCATTACATTTCACTCTGTTGTATTTGCCCAGACTAAGAGTTTCTTCGTCTCCAAGGGCACATGGAAGCAAAGGATGCATGTGTTGATTTTTGGAGAAACCTGACAACTTGTATTCATATACAGTATGCTCACACACTTCCGAGAAGAGATTTCAAGCCATTTGGGTCAATATTAGCCTACCCTGGTTGTCAGAATAAAATATTCTTAACATATTTCACAGTTTTATAGCTTTGTTTTATGCAAATGTATTTTATACTTGCAATAAAGACTAAATGATGTATACTTAATTGATAGAAATTGATGCAATTGGCAAGAAACAGTCATGTGGTCTTTATCAGAGGCAAACAGGTTCCTTGGCAACAACTAGAATGCTTAATATAGCGCATCTCTAACATAGTGCCGTTCTTCCAAGCTACTCCGTAACACAAGTATCTCTGGCTAAGTGCAGGACTAAATGCTGGACTAAGTGTGTGTGTGTGTGTGTGTGCATGCGTGTGTGTGCGAGCGAGTGTTGTGTGTGTGCATGAGTGAGTGTTGTGTCCCAAAACCACCACCAAGCCTACTAAAACTGCTGCTTCATCAGACAGAGAAAAGGCTAGATCTCTTACCATTCAGTTGCTTGTATTGTCCCAGAATCTTCAAAAAATAGTAATCATTGCCACCCACTGGCATAGGTAAAACAATAAAAACAAATGACCATGAATTATGAATGTGCTATCATGTCGTGTCTGCAGTGCTGCAGTGGTTGAGCGATGTTCCTAAAACAAGGTGGTTTCTTCAGCCGGCAGGCATGGAGCCAGTAAGAGGTATTATTGCAGTACCCTGCTATGACATACTGCTGCCTGTGACTTACTCCTTATTCAGCAGGTCCTCCATTTCAGCAGCGAAACAATGTACTGGATAATGAGATAGATACATATTCTGGACAGTTTTTCCCCAGGAATAAATGTTTGTTATTTGATGTTATTTAACTGTTTTACCCATCTCATATGAATATACTGTATTCCAGTCAAAGCTCATCCTATATAACTACTGCTGCACACACCTTTTCTATTCATATACTGTCTATAACGTCTATACAAACCATGATATACATATACATTTATATTCCTGACTCTGACATTACTCGTTCTAATATTTCTATATTTAAAAAAAAAAAAGTGTGGGGGGTATGTGCGTGTATTGTTTAAAATTGTTAGGTATTACTGCACTGAGGGGGCTAGGAACATAAGCATTTGGCTACACAAGCGATAACATCTGTAGAATATGTGTATGTGACCAATAAAATGAAGATAAGGCAGGGATCTAGCACAGAATTCCATCCAGGACCTTGTTATTTTCAACCTAGAAATAATGCCGGAACTATTACCTACCTTTTCTCAGAGTGATTGAGCAATGTTGGTCAAACAAGATGGTTTCTTCAGCCAGCTGGCACGTTGCCCCTTGGCTTCTTTAAAGGTACAATCTGCAATACTGCTGTTCAATGGTCATTGGAATTAGGCTAGTCGTACTGTATACCCATTGATCCTTGAAGAATTTAACAAAAAAATGCCTTAGAACATTTGTCTTACCCCATTATAACACAAAATATAAAGCCACTTTTCTCCACAGTTATTTGTTGTCTTTTGGGGATTTATTTAGAATACAGCTTTAAAACTTTGTAACTATCAAATTGATGTCATGGACTGTCAGTCAATGGATCCATAGGATCCATCAAATTTGGAAGTGGTTACATTTTTCAATCCCCATCCTTCAGCTTTATAACAAGCCAGGTGGCTATACTAATTGGCATGAGGTTTTCCATGAACGAAATCCAACAAAGAACAGAATAGGTTGATGTGAGCCAAAACCTGGATGGTAACTTCCAGCCTCCAGACATCAATGGACAGACAAACAAACTGAAGCCTGTTGTCTGACACATTCTTTGAGGAACCAAAGGGATTACACTACTCACAAATCTTCAGAATAAACACTTAATTCATAAAGGTTGAGAAAATCCTATTTCAATCACTTGCAACCATTTTTAATTTCTTCTCTTTTCTTTGAGCCACTACAACAGCTTGATAGTCAACTGAAATGATCACTCATATCACCTACCACACAGCTCCCAACTCCACAGAGTCTATCTTCTCCCCGTCACACAGGCATTGGCATCCTAATGAAATAGGAGCCCACCTCTTTGATTCTGTTAAAACTTGACAGAGTTGGCATTCTGGGATAAGGTCTGCAGCAGACCATGTCATATTAATGGAAGGGCAAGCGTAACAACCTTCATTATCATTCAACTCGACAAGGCTATTCAGACTGACAAGTGACAACTAATAGAATCCAATATTTAGGCCTAATTCAGTCACTTCCTCTAGTCTGATGGCATTACACTCCTGTGTAATAATGTATTGGTAAACTGCCATGGTGGTGTATTTGTAAATTGTAAATTGTGAATACATATACCTCTCATAAATAGTCATAACCATGCATTATTCAGATTATCAGATTTCATTTTTCATTTGCTAACTTTTTATGGCCACTACAAAAGTCTAAGGAATGCATGGCAAATCAATTAGCACTGCAAATGACTGTAAAGAAATGCATTGATTTTACTTTAACGATGGATCTATATCTTTTCTTAATCCAAACACAAAAGCTGACTCAAATTTAATTTCCCTTAGGTAACACTGCAGAGAACAGTGTACAATGGGCATGAAATATTTGATTTCAAAGTATTACAGAATCAAATTATAGCCCCTCTACAGCCGGTGGTCCCATGTCGGGTAATAAACAGCCTGGCAATAACTGAAAACAGCTGCTGCTTTCCGGGGTTCATTTTGTTCCCAGGCTAGCTCTCCTGTAATGGAAGAGAAGAGGAGAGACTGACATCACACACAATGCTATACTCTGAATCAATAATTCTTACCTTATAAAATGCTTTCTCAAATTGTGGCCTTTACACATAAAACATGCATGACACATTGGCCTGTTGATACCGAATGTGATGCCAAGTCACAATGTCAAATGGTTTTACAACTTTGACATGACAAGTGGATCAGATGGGGAAAACTGATTTTTCAGTCATATGAAATCTAAAGTGCTTGATGCAGTCCATCTCAACCAAAACCTTTTTTGCTGCATTACAGAGAGAGAAGGTGTGGAGGTCTATTGAACATTTGTTGGATAAAATGGTAGCAACAAATAGGCTACACATAGATTCAATATTGTGGTAAAGGTAATATTCATTACAGTGTTTGATAGATAATGGTTTATTTGACTACTTACAAAAACATTCAAAATTCAGAATTGAAGTATATTTAGAAAAACAACATTTGCTGATTAACAACTTTATGTAAAATGTAGTATCATGCATATTTATCATTTTAGATATTTGAGTGAAAATCACATACGCAGTTTCAAATTTACAACAATCATTTAGAAAGTACAATGTTCACCATGGTAACAATAAAAGCATCCACTGTTATAAGACAAATCAGAGATTTTGTAAAATACAAAGTCACATGTACATGTTAGTCTATGGTACAGTATATTGTCTTATCCCTGAAAAGATACACAGGCATAATGATACCATCATATACAACTTGAAAATAATACCATAATATACAGCTGACAAAGCCTGATGGCATCCCTATCTACACATACTTTCTAAAATCATTGAACATACTGACATATATATATATTTTTTAATAATATATAAATATATCAAGCAAGTACAAGCAAGTTCCAACCTGGGTCCAAATGCTATTTAAGGGATTTAAATTACTTTCACATACATTTCAAAGTAAACATTTATTGTTTTTACAAATATAAGTAGTTGATTCAGTCCCATTATTTAAAAATACTGAAATACACCGAAAATATACTGTACAAAAATATAAACGCGACATGCAACAATTTTAAAGATTTGGCTGAGTTACAGTTCATATAATGAAATCAGGAAATTGAAATTAATTAATTAGGCCATAACCTATGGATTTCACATGACTGGGAATACAAATATGCATCTGTTGGTCACAGTTACCTTTAAAAATAAGGTAGGGGCATGGATCAGAAAACCAGTCAGTATCTGTTGTGACCATGATTTGCCTCATGCAGCGTGACATATCTCCTTCGCATAGACTTGATCAGGCTGTTGATTGTGGCCTGTGGATTGTTGTCCCACTCCTCTTCAAATCAAATCAAATTGTATTGGTCACATACACGTGTTTAGCAGAGGCTATTGCGGGTGTAGCGAAATGCTTGTGTTTCAAATGGCTGTGCGAAGTTTCTGGATATTGGAGTGAACTGGAGCACGCTGTCGTACAAGTTGATCCAGAACATCCCAAACATGCTCAATGAGTGACATGACTGGTGAGTATGCAGGTCATGGAAGAACTGGGACATTTTCAGCTTCCGGGTATTGTGTATAGATCCTTGCGATATGGTGCTGTGCATTATCATGCTGAAACATGAGGTGATGGCGGCGGATGAATGGGCCTCATTGTCTCGTCACGGTATCTCTTTACATTCAAATTTCCATCAATAAAATGTAATTGTGTTAGTTGTCTGTAGCTTATGCCTGCCCATACCATAACCTCACCGCCACCATGGGGCACTTTTTTCACAACGTTGACATCAGCAAACTGCTCGCCCACACGACACCATACATGTGGTCTGCGGTTCTCAGGCCGGTTGGACCTACTGCCAAATTCTCTAAAATGAAGTTGGAGGCGGCTTATGGTAGAGAAATGAATATTCAATTCTCTGGCAACAGCTTTGGTGGACATTCCTGCAGGCAGCATGCCAATTGCAAACTCCCTCAAAACTTGAGACATCTGTGGCATTGTGGTGTGACAAAATTGCAAATGTTAGTGGCCTTTTATTTTCCCCAGCACAAGGTGCACCTGTGTACTGAGCATGCTATTTTATCTTCTTGATATGCCACACCTGTCAGGTGGATGGATCATCTTGGCAAAGGAGAAATGCTCACTAACAGGGATGTAAACACATTTTTGCACAACATTTTAGAGAAATACGTTTTTTGTGCATATGGAACATTTCTGGGATCACCACTTTACGTGTTGCGTTTATATTTTTATTCAGTGTACTGTAAGTATTTAAAATAAAAATACTTAAAGAGATTCTCCAGTACTTTTCTATACTTTTTAGCCAGTACTTCTGAAAGTAGCGCTCACGAGCCAAAATAGTTTTCCTGAAAATTCTGCACTATGTCACATATGTGCAAATATGTGCACGACGTCATTGCTGTTTCCCTCTGCTCTGCTGTGGGTGAATCACATGCGTCTTGCTAGCTGTCACTCATATGGTGAGGGGTTGAAGCTCATTGGCTGAAACTTGAAATGCTAGGGGGCTGGCCCACGCGGGTGAAAATGTAGGGAACAAGGCGAAGCACAGCTTTCAGAAAATAGCCCCTTTCAAACTAAGGATTTCGTGGCTAACTGACGTAAAACAGTACTTCTGCTCATAGATGATGGATTATGCATTTATGAACTACACATTTGCAAATCCAGCCCAAACTGAGAGGTTTAAAAAATAGTAGTCACCAAAGTTCTGGAGCATGTCTTTAATTAAGCATGTATTTGAACCCAGGTCTGCCACAACCCAATGGTTAGGACTTCATCTCCGTAAACTCCGCACTGTAATATATCCGTTTTAAATATCAATAAATATTTCAGTTACTTGACGTTGATAAAGCAGCATTATCATGTTGATGGAACATTTTGCAGGTGAGCAAGTTGTCTGCCAAGCCCTGTTAAAAATGACAAACAGTATTCAATACAATATCTGATAATAACTAAATGTAATCTTCTTTCTTTTTTTTTTTAATCTCTTTCAGTTTGGATATTTTGCAGGGCTACATTAAAGGCAATTCACATACACATACAATACATAACAATTTAGCACAGATCATATAGTATATAAAAGCAGCTATACATAGCTTTAAAGCTGCAGTCTGTGATTGGTAGGCTACATCCATTTTCTGACTTTTAAATTAATGATATATAGCCATTGACTCTTGAAACAAACAATAATGTAATTGTAAACAAACAACGTACAACTTCAAAACATGGCCAATTTATAATTTTCAGTAAGTTCAGTATGCCAGTCTAAAAGGATAGCCTACTGTATACATAACAGCTGATGTTGGTTCATTTCAGTGTTCAGCCCAAAGTTCAACATTTTAATAATGCTACCTGACAGAAAGCCTTACGCTGAGCGCTATTCTACATTCAAATATTTGTCAGCCTTGCCAGAAAGAGGCGACAGTAACATTGATGCTCATGCCACGTTGCATTTCAGCATCTTGGCGCATTACGTGTCAGAGCTTTGTGTCAGAGCACCGTGGTTACCTGGGTGACTTCCGAGCTCATGTCGTCGTTGGGCTGGCAGCGCGAGTCTAACGACAACATCTCCATACCTAGTCATACCTGTTGATTGGACCTCTCCACCGTGTTGGCGCTGGAGTGCTGCTCGCGCTGGTGCTGGTGGTGGTGGTGGTGGCGGGTACGAGAAGAATTCTGCAGCTCCAGCATCGAAGGATTCAAGGGGATGCAGAACTCGCGGAAGCAGCGTTTGAAGTTCTCATCCAGGAAGGCGTAGAGGACCGGATTCAGGCAGCTGTTGGTGTAGCCCAGCGCGATGCAGAAGTGCCAGGTGACGGACTGCAGCAGGGAGTTGGGGATGTTGATAAGGGCTTTGATGATAACGTAGATGTGGATGGGCGTCCAGCAGATGATGAAGACGGCCACCACCACCAGGACCATACGGGTGATGCGGCGCAGGTTGCGGTCCTTCTCCTTGGAGCCGGACAACATGCGCACGCTCTTCAGGCGCAAGATCATTAGCCCATAGCACACGGTGATGATGAGGACGGGGATGATGAAGGCAAAGATGAAGACGCAGATCTTCAGAAGATTCTCCCAGTACCAGGATGGGTGGGGGAAGATCAAAGTGCAGTCGATGATTCCTGAAAATGTGAAGATTGAGTACAAGACACAGTTGAACGAATGTAGCATATGAGGAAAGCAAGCGCTTCACAGGAGTATTTTTCACAGATAAATAAAACTACAGTATATAGGCCCCAAAGCATTGCTCAAATGATAACCATAAAAGTCAGTTGTTTTCGTTTGTTAAACAAGCTTGTGCTGACTGCTTGTATTCCTCAGGCTGACATCAGATATATTTTCATCATGAGACTGCAAATAACACTATCTATTCTCCTCTAACCAATAACAAGAGCTAAGACGATTTTGACAGGCACTTGAAAACCTAATTCAGGAATCACACATCACCAATTTTGGTGACAAGTTTCTATCCCACTACTACTACTGCAATTATGCACAAACTTTCTGAAGATTATACATGGTGGTAGCTGCTAGTCTATGGCCATATATACCATCTTTAAAGCATAATATTGATGAATAGATTTGGAGGCCTACATTAAGACCAATTAGGGATGAACGCTTGCAAAACATAATTTAATGAGTTTGTGTCACATGTAAACCTAAATAAAGGATCTGAAAGTGTTCTTATTATATGATAATAAAAACATGCTTCATAGCTAACGTGGCACTCCATTTCCCTCTATGACAGACCCAGACCATGCGTAGAACAGCAAAGTGCTTCAATTCCGTTGGCTTTCCGTTCACTTCACAGAAATAACTATCAAACATAATTGTTACTCTCGCTACTGTGGTATGCTCACGAACATTACGGATAGGATATCTATAATTGAGGATAAAAGAAAAACAGCATGGGGAAACGTACTGTCGTACTTGCCATTATCGGTTACAGTAGTTAAGGCGGTGAACATGACAGGCAGACCGATGGCAGAGGACAGGATCCAGTTGCACACGTTGACAATCTTCGCGTTACGGGGCGTGCGGAAGTCTAAGGCCTTGACGGGGTGGCACACTGCAATGTAACGGTCAATACTCATTGTAGTCAAGGTGAAAATACTGGTGAACATGTTGTAGTAATCGATAGATATCACTATCTTGCACAGCACGTCTCCAAACGGCCAGGTCCCCATCAGGAAGTTGACACTCTGGAAGGGCAGCGTACTGGTGGCTAGTGCATCAGCCAAGGCCAGGTTGAAGATGTAGATATTTGTGGCGGTCTTCATTTTAGTGTATCTGGAAAGACAACATACAAAAATAAAAATTAAGAGACCAAATTAGGGTGTGCTTATCAGAAAACAAATAATCTGGACAGCAACTCGTCTATCGGAAAACCATTTAAAGGTAGACTCAGAAATATCTTTGGTTCACTCTGCCGTTCATGGCAACATCTTACCACTGTGTCTCAGTTTCTCAGTCAAGTCATGCCTACCAGAACAGGATTACAAAATATTGCAATGGATTTATAAGGAATTGATATTAGAAACATACAGATGGATGGTGTATTGACACACATACACAACTGTCAATTAATTATAATCCAATTTCTCTTTACGGAGAGTTACTTACTAGGCTTATACTATTGCATTGCATGTCATGGGAGATTATAAAAATGTACACAAGCAGCTAGACAGATTCTGAGACTCTATATGTGCAACACCAGGGTTGTGGGTTCGATTCCCACGGGGTACCAGTGCTAAAAAAAAGTATGAAAATGTATGCACTCACTACTGTTAAATTGCTCTGGATTAGAGCATCTGCTAAATGACTCAAATGTAATACAACAGTTGCACATGTCTGTTAAAGTACTCAAATAATGTTAAATAAACAGATTATCATGGAAACGTCATTTAGTGGTCTGTTGAAACATTCTTTCCCTTAGAGAAAAGCCACATGATAGTTCTACATGTGAAATCAGAACACTTCACAGGTAATGACCTGCAAACAAGAATCTTTACAATACACACCCTGCTTTTAACATAGAGCATTTCCTACTTACATATTTGACACACAAGAATACATTATGTATGTTTATACAGTCATTATTATTTAACATATCATTATCTAGGATTTGAACTCACAAACTCTTGGTTCTTGGTTCCAATATCCTGCTACGCCACCATGTCTGTGTTAATAACTGATTTGACCTGCATTCCAACACTTTGCACTTCAAAATAAATCTCAGCCTTGTTAAAACTACACTCATGAAAAAACAATTACATTTGTCATAGTGATTCAGGAGTAACATTAAAACAGAATAATATTCCTCACCAACATTAGACAACTATACAGAAAACCCTCAAATTGCTGAAGTAAATTAAATTAATGATAAGAGAAGAGTCAGAATAACTGATACCACTGCAGATGGTACACATTTGCTAAGTACAGATACAGTATGTATTATAGGTAATGAATGCTCAGGTGCCTGCAGCAGACTTTGTGGCGCAGCAGAAAGATCAGTTTACCTTTAATCCAGAGATTGTGAGTTCATATACCAGATGGGAAACATTTCAAGAACACTTTTTCACATGTGAAGTGTTCCAAAAACACATTTTCACACGTTTCACATTATAGGTAGCCTATTTAAGACAATCGAGAGTGCCCATCCCTGCCGTACAATAAACATTCTGCATAATGGCACAGCGTTTCATAAACTGTGGGAAAGTTGATATGTCGATATGCTTCAGTTTGCTGCCATATGACTGGTTTCACATTTGTTTCCAGCGATTATAAGGTAAAATAGATAAAAAATTATTGTTGGTTATATTTACAATTCCCTTATCCAAATGGATTACTAATTTACCTACAGTAGCTTTTGTCAAGTTCTAAAATACAGTGCATGGAGAATGGTGTTATTTATATCCCCAAAAAACGAAGTAGATGTTTTTTCCACTTGGAACCGGTAGGTTCGCTCAACCTTATTAATGGTTTTCTCGCTCGTAAAAGAGGTGGAATTATTAGGGAATTAAGTCAAGGTTAGAATATGGTGTATCTGTAGACACACCTCCGCCACACCTTTATTTATTCAAGCTCCACCCCAGAACGAATAGCGGGTGAATAGTACGCTATTTTCATGCTTAAATTCAAGGTCAGAATACCCATAGAGAGAATAGTGCAGGAAAAGGGAATTTCGTTCCATTTACGCTCGCTTAACTCGGATCAGAATCAGCCCAATGTACACAGAAATTCCCAGTTTTATTTTTATTATTTTCAAGACCGGAAAATTAGGAATTGGAATTTAGTTTAAGCCAAACTTGCAATATTGTGATAGGCTGCTGCTGTTACAGTATGCTGCCAATCAGCAAGTGATATGCATGTTGTCAACAGAAGAGTCAGTAAAGGCACAGTACGTTACTGGCAAGATTGCTATTGGCAGCAAGTGTCCTGTAGGTTACTGGCAACATTTTGCCAGTAAGTCATTATGACTTTTACAATAACTTGCTGACAATTACTTTCCAGTTGTGAACTGACAAATTCACAAGTTGCCATTAAGTTACTGGCAAATGCACAATAACCTCTTCACAGTGCAGCTCATTACTGACACATTATCTTACAAAGTTTGCAGAACAGTCAACGTTAAAGGAGACGCTCTACTTTTATCGGCATAACCGTCAAACACTTCCACAAATACACACATATTTGACCAAGTCCCCAACTATGCTAACGAGCCCCACCAGTACATTGTCCCCCCCCCACCTATATTTCAAACCGGAGTGATGATCGTGCCTTATATTCAAAATATTGGGTAGAAAAATGTCCCATTATACCTACAAGGTACCAATCTATACCATGGAGTTCATATGTGTACCTGTGAAGTGTAACTTTGACGTTTTTGTACCCCAGGTAACAACACTGTAGTGTACCCTAACCATACCCATATTTTTTTCAGTGTGTTAATATACAGTATGTTCCAAGCAATTAGTATGAGCCTGGTGGCACTGCAGAAACATTGATGCACTCTCAACCAAGACATGGCAAGTTCAAATTCCCAAATAATGTATACTCTACGTCAGGACTCTTCAACCCTGTTCCTGGAGAGCTACACTCCTGTAGGTTTTCACTCCCACCCCAGTTATAACTAACCTGGGCCCAGTTTCCCGAAGTGATGGAACTTACGCTTACAAGTGTTCTGCTTAATGCATCTTTCCTACAACGGCAGAAGATGTAACATGTGTTTCCCAAAACAAGTGTCCTGAGAGAGAACGGTCACTAAGTGCGTCGTTGGAGCGTGTATCGATACTCGATACTGATAGGAAAGGGAGTGCTGCTCTCGGATCAGCTTTCTCCATTCAAATCTTTCCTTAATATTATCATTATTTCACAACAATGACGACGGATCAACTCCTATAGAGATGTTACCACCTACTGCTGAAAATATTGATCTTATTTTAATGCTTACCTGATAAAACTGCACTAAATCGCCGATTTGGCACACCATTGCGCACAATGCAATTTAAATAAGAATACATCATGAAATATATTGACACAAATTACAGACAGTAGCCTACAAGTAGCAAAATAGAACTCAATTTAACATTAAATGCCTATAGCCAACTGTATTTATATTTGCAGTCATCTCGTTTTTTTATACGTTGCTTGTTTGTATCAATTGTGCAAAGACATTACACCTTTGTATGTATGTGTAGTCAACTTTATTCTGAAGTTTTCGGCAGTCACAGAGAGACAGATAAACCATGTCATTTTATATTTAGTGGAGATCTTCTGAGCGTTTTCAAGCGCAACGTTAGCAAAGATGGTTTTGGGAAACAGCTCCGAGATTTAATGATACTCCTACGCAGGTTCTAACGATGAACTTAGCCTTAAGATGCTTTTGGGAAACCGGGCCCAGATTCCGTTTATCAATCTTCCAAATATTAGAATCAGGTGCGCTAGATTAGGGTTGGACAGAAAACCTACAGGATGGTAGCTCTCCAGGAACAGAATTAGAGAGCCCTGCTCTACGTCAATTGTCCTTGAGCATTTCTAGTTTTACGTTGATGTTACGTGATAATTGGACAATTATTTACTTGATTCTGGGAAGCTTTTAGCAAAGAGGAGAAATGTTTTCTTGACAATAAGTCTGTGGCCATATCTCTTTCATGCTCACAGATCTGGTGGTGTAGCTGCACTGCAAGAGGACATTTCATGTTTCTAGCGAGGTTATGACTTCAAATTCCATTGAAAGCTGAGTCACAATTGTGGTCACAGTACAAGGTTTTGCAGTAATTTAAATAAGAATACAGCAGCATACTGTCATTTTCTAGAAAGCAAAGTGCAAAAATGTAGTCTAGCCAATATCCGTTATGTCCACAGACCTGGTGGTGCAGCAGGAACTTCAGATAGCTAGCAACTTTGAGGTTGTGAGTTTAAATCCCAAGTAAGGTTGTGTCCCAAGTAATCAGCATACTGTCCAATAACACCTGAATTTAGCTGTAAAAATACAGCAACTACAATAGTTGTAGATTTATTGTATTTTCAGCAAGTAGAAAAAAAACTCCAGGGGACCATGACACAATGTTCTAAAAACGCCCTTGGGGACGTCCTTGGAACAAACCGGGAGCTACGAAAAAATCTGCAGGGGACCATGACTGTTGCAATTGAATTAATGTAAATTATGCCTTTCAAAGTAAAATATTCTAAATTACATTTGATACTTAGGCTTTCCAAATTTCACCAAACAGTCAAACAGATCAAGAGATATAAACATGTGCCTGCTATAGCGCCACCGTGTGATCGATATTAATTTTCTTGCATATGATAAATCTTGACAGTGTTTATAACATGTGTACCAAATGTTGTTACAATACCGATATCCTTGACTGATTTATATCCATTTATGTACCATACCACGCCCACGGAATGTTTATTGATCCATAGCGGCCATGTTGTTTAAGATACTAGTCTGGGCAAAAATTGTGTTGAGACCTTTGTCCATAGTTGCCACATATCAAGTTTTGTGCAGATTGGTAATTCAGTGTCAGAAGAGTAGCACTTTAAGTGTTTTTCAAAAAATGCATCATGGCCGACGTTATGGGTCCCTGAGGCAAATGTGTTCCTTATGAGGAGAAGGACCTATGTACCAAATTTCATGACTTTTAGTCAAACGGGGTAAGGAGCATGCCCTTTCAAAGTAAGCATTTTCAATCTCTTGTTTTAGCGCCACCATTTGGCAAATCAGTGTAATTTTATAAATGCCAGATCTCTAATGCAAGACGCAACATTTAGGCAAAATCGATCCAGTTCTGTCTGAAATATCGCATTTGACTAACGCACGAATGCACTAACGTACTAGAGGCTTTCACTGGTCCAAAAAGTTGGATCCGTTCCGAAATGGACATGGGGCTTTACCATCCGGACCCGATATGAATCAATATTTTTTTTAATATAGAGACCCGTCCCAAATGGACCCGAGGTCAACTAGACCAGTTCCGTATAGACCTGGCCGGATCCAGACCTGAGCCGAGTGAGGGAAGCAGCAGAAACTTCATTTTGTAAGCTACTTTATTAACCAGAACTGATACAGCGCGAGGGAGAGGAGATAGATAGAGAGAGGTGATGCTCTAGCAGGGGCCGTGCTGTGTGACTAGGCTACTGTGAGTGTGAGTGAGTGACACAGGAACAGGGAGGAGGGAGGGAGAGATGAGAGACGGCAACCAAGCAAGCCGACTTCCACTAAAGTAGACTAATAGCTGCCATACTGTAGCTAGGTTACTTATCATCCAATATGATTACTTAGTACCTGTCTTGACTGCATCAACTCGGGCAATGGTAGTTAAGATAGCTAGCTAAGGGCCTCCCGAATAGCGCAGTGGTCTATGGCTGTGCCACTAGAGATCCTGGTTCGAGTCCAGGCTCTGTCGCAGCTGGGCCGCGACCGGGAGACCCATGGGGCGGCGCACAATTGGCCCAGCATTGTCCGGGTTAGGGGAGGGTTTGGCCGGCAGGGATGTTCTTGTCCCATTGCGCACTAGCAACTCCTGTGGCAGGCCGGGCGCAATGCACGCTGACACGGTCGCCAGGTTACAGTCACGCCCTGACCGTAGATTGCTTTGTATGTTTCTATTTCTTGTTTGGTCAGGGTGTGATGTGGGTGGGTATTCTATGTTGTATGTCTAGGTGTTTTATTTCTATGTTTAGGCCTGGTATGGTTCCCAATCAGAGGCAGCTGTCAATCGTTGTCTCTGATTGAGAACCATACTTAGGTAGCCGGTTTTCCCACTTTTGTTTGTGGGTGGTTGTTTTCTGTGTCTGTGGTTTCACCATACAGAACTGTTTCGATTTTCATTTCTGTCATTCACTTTGTTATTTTGTATTTTTCGTGTTCTGATATAATAAATTATCATGGACACTTACAATGCTGCATTTTGGTCCGATCCTTCATATTACTCATCAGACGAGGACGACAATTGTTACAGTTATGGTGTTTCCTCTGACACATTGGTGCGGCTGGCTTCCGGATTAAGCGGCATTGTGGCAAGAAGCAGAGCGGCTTGGCTGGGTTGTGTTTTGGAGGATGCACGGCTCTCGACCTTCGCCTCTCCCGAGTCCGGGAGTTGCAGCGATGAGACAAGACTAACTATCAATTGGATGAAATTGGGTAGAAAAAGAGGTTTAAAAAAAAAGGATAGCTAGCTAGCTAACTAGGCTAATTGAGGCTGCACACACTTTCTCATCCTACACAGTTACAAACTACAACTCAATTCAGAATATAAAGTAGCAGCCTACCTTTAACTTTTAATTACATCCTTTTCATTTCATCTTCCATTGAGTAGATATCTCCCAACTTTTGCCCCAAACGAAGGCTCTATGACTGTAGCCTATTGCTGTTTTGATGACTTATGATTGGCCAACCACAACAATAAGCTACACGCACCACTCTCGTGAAAAGCAAAGAACGGCAGCATAAATGATACCATTTCTCTCTCTCTCTTGCTCTCTCTCTCTTTCTCTCTCTACTGCAGAAGTCGCATTTGGATCTGCATTGGTCTTTCCAGACAAGTCAGAAAAAATTACACTTAAAGGTAATTTACACTTGAGCTGACATCCGCAGGGTTTACAGTCGGACATGTATGCCAAAATAAATTAAACTATTTTACTTTAAAAGATAACTCCTTTTATGTCAGCTATGTTTGCAGTTTGAGCATGGAGTAATGCATTGTACATAAGCCATGGATGTAAACACGGAGCTGGATGCCTTGACCTTTAAGCATAACATTGTCTGCTAATGCACAGTCTGTGTCTGATGGATGTTTCTGAGGTGTTTAGGTTGATGTCATCAGTGAAAAAGCACAGGAAGAGCCAGGAGCAGGGTGTTTTGTATTGCACATTCTGGAACACAAAATCACTGTCTATAACAAGACCATAAAACACAGCTGGGGTGAATTGCTGATCATGTCTGTCTTCTCTGTGAAGCTTGAGTCTCCCTGACAAAAAAATTATGATTACCTAACAGTTCCAGTGAGATAAACTGAAAAAAATCAAACAGCACATCATAACTTTATTACGCCACTACATATCTACAATATAAAATATATAATACCACCATACAACAATATTACAATGTGAAAGGGAAAGGAGGACACCTAGTCAGTTGCACTCAACCAAAATGTGTCTCCTGCATTGTGTGTGTGTGCCTGTGTGTGTCTCGTCACAGTCATCTTTGTTCCATAAGGTGTAGTTTTATCTGTTTTTTAAATCAGATTTTACTGCATGCATGAGTTACTTGATGTGGAATAGAGTTCCATGTAATCATGGCTCTGTGTAGTACTGTTTGTTTACCAGAGTCTGTTCTGGACTCGGGGACTGTGAAGAGACACCTTGTGGCATGTCTTGTGGGGTATGCATGGGTGTCTGAGCTGTGTTCTAGTCGTTTGAATAGACAGCTCGGTGCTTTCAACATGTCAATACCTCACAAAGACAAGTAGTGATTCAGCCAATCTATCCTCTACATTGAGCCAGGAGAGATTGACATGCATGTCATTGATGTTAGCTCTCCATGTATATTTAAGGGCCAGTTGTGCTGCTCTGTTCTGGGCCAACTGTAATTAGCCTATGTCCCTCTTTGTGGCACTTGACCATATGCCTGGGCAGTAGTCCAGGTGTGACAAAACTCAGGCCTGTAGGAGTTTTTTTGTTGATATCAATGTCAAGAAAGAAGAGTAGAGCTTTATTATCCGATCTCGGCTACTGTTGCATCAATATGTTTAGACCATAACATCCAGAGTTACTCAAAGCAGTTTAGTCTCCTCAACTTGCTCAATTTCCACATTATTCATTACAAGATTTAGTTGAGGATTTAGGGTTTAAAATCAAATCAAATTTTATTGGTCACATACATGTTTAGCAGGTTTCTTCCAAATACAAGTGTGTACTGTATGACAAAGTCATAGACCGTTTCATCAACAGGAAAGAGAGGAGGACGGCATTGGCGTTTCTCTACAAGTAGGGTGAGTCAACATGTTTTTTTCTACTTGCACGAACACACACACACACACACACACACATATACAGAGAAATCAAAACCATGGACAGCCACATCATATTTAGCTTACGTTGATTGGACTACATTGTTTTTGGTATCTTTTAGTTGTCACTGTAAAAGACTATGCATAGATGATTTGATGATGTTGAAATGTTGAAGTTGAAATGGTGCTGGAATAGTGGAGGCAGCTCCTGTTTTCTTTGTGACTTGCGGTAACTCTCTGTGGTTCTAAATCAATAGTTGTTTAGTCGCCCCAAAATGTCCGAAACATTAACTTGCTTGACCATGCGGTAGGTCATGTAACTGTTTGTTACATGCAATATCCTTCGTGGACTCTACCGGATAGATGTTGCTCTCAGGTTTTGTGATGAAACAAAAGGTGTGGTTGAATTTATTCTGCCACTGTCTTCTTATTGTCTCTGCCTTAGGCCTACCTATCATGGTCGCAAATGAACTGACAGGTTATTATCCCAACACATAGGTTGTAATATGGCTTTTTTCCCGGCTTTTCCTCCACAGTAATTTTACCCACGCACCACTACTGGCAACTTACAGGAGCAATTCGGGTTAAGTGCCTTGTACAAAGGAACAACAACAGTTTTTAACCTAGTTGGCTCAGGGATTCAAACTAGCGACCTTTCAGTTACTGGCCCAACATTCTTAACCGCTGGACTACCTGCCGTCCAGTAGGGGAGTGTGTAGGAGGGAGTAAAGGGAAGGAGGCCTCCTCCATCAGCGCTGTCTATAGTTAGCAGAGACTAGTTCACTATGAAAGAGGGAGCACAGTCATCAAAGCATCTGATAAAGACAGACAGCAGCTTAACACTAAAACACTTCAGCTGCCTCATGGCAGCTGCCTCTGGAATTACTGAGTGTGATGGTCCGCTTGGCTGGCAGACATGATCACAAAGGTGGCAGTTACCTCGAATCAAATAGAGCAGATATCCCTGCGCAGCCGGCTGTCTTTTCTGATTCCTCAGCGCCAGCAGAGGATGTCTAGTGGAACAAATTCGCAAATACTTTGGGATGTTCACCACTGACACAAGGCTTTTGTGCATGCGTGTTGTAAGGCCTAATGCACATGCATAGTGACAGTAGACATAGAGTAGGCGTAAACATGCCTTTTCACGGACAGCTCCATCCTCAGAGCCACACTAGTACAATTTATGTCGTCACTATGAAAACATCTAGATTGTGTTTATAGACAATAAATATACACAGCAACTCACTATGGCATCGTAAGCCTGTATACAAAACATGAGGATTTTAGGAAATTAATGACATGAATGGTAACCTAGTATAACCGCAGAAACAGAGCAGCAGAGTAGCCTATAGCAATGAAGGCTTGTTGCTAAGGAACAACCAGAACATGTCCTCTGACTTTGTGATTATCTTCTCCTGATACATCATTCCATTACATTCAGGCCGAGACAGTGTTTCTCCAAGATTGTTTTTCAACATGGCCCTCTTTAATAATTTCAATTGAAATCAATTTCCCAAATGCCTATAGGACCACACCTATATAATGGTACAGGAAACACTTGAGTTGAGTTCCTTTGGTACAAACAAGTTAAACTTCTAATGAATATTAAAATGTAAAGTGGGCAATGTATACTCTGACGTCTTTCCTTTATCCAGCATTTTAAAACAGAAAATCTTTGTCAAAAGGACAATACGTTATTCAGTTGGAAATGTCAAACAGTCAAAGACATGTTCTGTCAAAAAACATCATCACTAAAGCCACTGTTAATATAGGAGCCAAAGAAAGCAGTAATGAGTCTGATTATAAACTTTTTTTTTTCTGTAGTGTGACATGTTTTGCTCCATCTCCTACACTGAATTATAATCCTTTGAGTGGCAGATAGAACAAAGACAATAGTATATAATGAGTGGAGGCAAAAAAAATATCTACATGAGTAATGCATTCATTGACAAAGCTACTATCAATCATACTGTGAATAAATGTTTACTGTTCAGGAACAGGCCTATTCTTGTCCTCATCTTACCTTGAAGAAAGACATTCCTATGGGAGGGAGGCAATGGTGGACGTAAAATTGTTCACCACTGATGACCTTTCAAGACCAGTGCTTGACTTGGGCAGGATCTCACCGGAGCTGAGTACTGACACCTCAAATTGTCTACTGCTTGATCTCCTGTTCCGCTTCTAGAATATTATCTCAAAAGGATTATGAAGCTCCTGCACCTAAATACAAATGGCACCCAAAATGAGTAATGGTACCTATTTCAGATCAAGTCAAGCACTGTTCAAGACCAATATTATTAATCTCCCTTAATAAAGATGGAAAGTCATTGAGTATGAGAATAAGGGCAGTGCCCAGGAAACCAAATGTGTAAGGAATCACACAGCATGCTACATCCTGTCAATAGATCTCAGGAGTTAATCATAAGGAGAGCCAACATATTGAGTGTAACACAATGTGTCATAAACTGCCTGTTGGGGATCCATAGGAGGCTGAGTTACAAAGGACATCAATCATATGCATGTTATTTCCTGGAGTTTGAGAGGATGGAACTACTAAACTCTTAGAAAAAAGCATTCCAAAAGGGTTCTTTGGCTGTCCCCATTGGAGAACCGTTTTGGTTCCATGTAGAACCCTCTGTGGAAAGGGTTCTACATGGAACTAAAAAGGGTTCTACCTGGAACCAAACAGGGTTCTTCAATGGGTTCTCCTATAGGGACAGCCGAAGAACCCTTGTTGGTTCTAGATATAACTTTTTTTCTAGGATTGTAGTATTAACCTGTATTTTCTGCCCATTGAAATTATTCTGTTTGGCTTAGAGTACTGTGTTGAGCCTATTCAAACACGTTTCTAAAACCGTAGTTATCCCCACAGGACCTCCAGCACATGGCGAGTAATCTTTGAAGTGGCTTATGAAACCTAATAACATCATGAAACAAGAAAGGAGAGATTTTATTACTAAAGGGTTGTTGAATGATGTTGAGTGATCGATCAGGGAACACTTAGAGAAAAAGAAAGCTAATGTTTTTATTTATTTATTATGTATCCCTTAGCTCAGAACCCTCCTTTATATAATAAATGAATTGGACCTGCTGTATTAGGCAGCCTGTGATAAGAGGACAAATAAAATGATAAATCTTTATTAATCAATATAATTTTGTTTGTGCATAGAGGGAAATTGTACCCTGAATCAATTTCCTTATCTCACCGAGCTTTGCACATTGTACAAAATTATGATAAAAAACAAGCACTAGCCTGACACTAGCCACCTTTTTGTTAATCAATGAACAAACATATGGCCATGAAGGGTACAGGTCCATCTTGAATGCATTGTTTGTGACCCAAAAATGTAAGTGTTAACAGCAATTACGGGAATGGATCAGACGTGATGATTTATTGTACTGTAAGATAGGAAACACGCTCTGCTCTTGCAGGTAGGCTGACTGGGGGAAGGGATGGTCGGAGAGAACGCATGGGTGTCTCCATGACAACAAACAGCACTCTGCACTATTTCCCCTGCGGTTTCCTGCAGTTCTAGAATTGATTTATCACATGAGCGTGCAGATATCATTCTGTGGGTGACACAACTTGTCATTTGTTTGTGCTTGTGAGAGTTCCTGGATGTAAGCACTGATCTGGTGGAAGCTTGTGGGTGGGTCAGGTGTCGTTGCTAATGGCATGAACGTTATCCACCATGTAGGTGCTGACACTCAGCAAAGACCAAGAAAGGTTAAAAAGGTATATTAATTTAAGATAGTTTGGGTTGGTCTGTACTTAGGAAGGATCCAGTTTTGAGATGGGAATGATTAGCTTGATTTTGCGTAAATCATGCATTGATGTCAATGCAAGATTTGCACGAGTTATGAGCAAAGCTAATTGTCTTAAAAAAATGTTTTATCATAATGAATATCAGTTCAACACGCAGTGCTCATTGGTGCAGTGGCTTAGTGCAGTTTCGCAAGGCTCCCCGCAATGTCCGAGCAAGGTATCAGCTATCACACCATGTAAAGGAAAAACTTTAAAAATATATAAATTGCAACTAACTGGATTTATGTCAACTCCGTCAGACACATTAAACGGCATTTCATTTTTTCAATTTGTCACACCCTGGCCTTTGTTATATATATTTTCTTGATTAGTTTAGTTAGGTCAGGGTGTGACATGGGGGATGTTTGTGTGTTTTGTCTAGTTTAGGGTGTGTGTATTGTTTAGGGGTTTTTGTAGTATGTATGGGGTTGTGTTCAGTGTAGGTGTTTAGAAAAGTCTATGGTTGCCTGATTTGGTTCTCAATCAGAGACAGCTGGTTATTGTTGTCTCTGATTGGGAGCCATATTTAAGGCAGCCATAGGCTTTAGGTGTTTGTGGGTAATTGTCTATGTTATACGTTTGTAGCCTGTGTGTGCACTACGTTCATAGCTTCACGTTTGTTTGTTTTGTTTGTTTTTTGTAAGAGTGTTTCTTTTCGTGTTACGTCTTCGTCATCAAAATTAAAAGGAAGATGTATTTCTCACACGCTGCGCCTTGGTCCACTTCTTCTCCTCACTACGACGATCGTGACACAATTATTGTCCAACAAATGTTTAAAGGCATTGATTGTTTAATTCTAACATGAGCTATTTAATACAAATTCAAATGTGCAAACTTATTTTTGTTTTGTTTTGTTTTATAGCACTATTAAATCCTCCAGGGCTAATTTCGTTAGCATTTTGCCATAATTTTCTACATTTAGAACATAAAACAACATTTATACAGCAAACATTATCCCTTAGGTCTAGCACAGGAAATACTACAATTGTTTAAGCATATATTGCAGACCGGGGGTTAGCCATCAGTGATGGAGTTGACAACAGATACTCAAAGCAGACATATTTTTGCCTCTAAAAATAAAAGTTCAATACAAACATTTGTAAAATATGGAAAATTACTATTTTGAGAATCCCCAAATGAAAACATAACCAAAAATCTGACGGAGTTAATGTTTTACGGAGTTGACAAAAATAGCTTTTTCTTCTTCATTCAATTTTTTGCTTTATAACTTTTTTCAATTTTTTTGCTTTATAACTCTAAAACCTAATTAAATGTAACAAATTTTAACCAAAATGTACAGTGGGGAGAACAAGTATTTGAGACACTGCCGATTTTGCATCTGTCATTTTTATCATAGGTACACTTCAACTTTGAGAGACGGAATCTAAAACAAAAATCCAGAAAATCACATTGTATGATTTTTAAGTAATTAATTTGCATTTTATTGCATGACATAAGTATTTGATACATCAAAAAAGCAGAATTAAATATTTGGTACAGAAACCTTTGTTTGCAATTACAGAGATCCTACGTTTCCTGTAGTTCTTGACCAGGTTTGCACACACTGCAGCAGGGATTTTGGCCCACTCCTCCATACAGACCTTCTCCAGATCCTTCAGGTTTCGGGGCTGTTTCTGGGCAATACGGACTTTCAGCTCCCTCCAGAGATTCTCTATTGGGTTCAGGTCTGGAGACTGGCTAGGTCACTCCAGGACCTTTGTTATGCTTTTTACGGAGCCACTCCTTAGTTGCCCCTGGCTGTGTGTTTCGGGTCGTTGTCATGCTGGAAGACCCAGCCACGACCCATCTTCAATGCTCTTACTGAGGGAAGGAGGTTGTTGGCCAAGATCTCGCGATACATGGCCCCATCCATCCTCCCCTCAATATGGTGCAGTCGTCCTGTCCCCTTTGCAGAAAAGCATCCCCAAAGAATGATGTTTCCACCTCCATGCTTCACGGTTGGGATGGTGTTCTTGGGGTTGTACTCATCCATCTTCTTCCTCCAAACACGGCGAGTGGAGTTTAGACCAAAAAGCTCTATTTTTGTCTCATCAGACCACATGACCTTCTCCCATTCCTCCTCTGGATCATCCAGATGGTCATTGGCAAACTTCAGACGGGCCTGGACATGCGCTGGCTTGCGCTGCAGGATTTTAATTCATGACGGCGTAGTGTGCTATTAATGGTTTTCTTTGAGACTGTAGTCCCAGCTCTCTTCAGGTCATTGACCAGGTCCTGCCGTGTAGTTCTGGGCTGATCCCTCACCTTCCTCATGATCATTGATGCCCCACGAGGTGAGATCTTGCATGGAGCCCCAGACCGAGGGTGATTGACCGTCATCTTGAACTTCTTCCATTTTCTAATAATTGCGCCAACAGTTGTTGCCTTCTCACCAAGCTGCTTGCCTATTGTCCTGTAGCCCATCCCAGCCTTGTGCAGGTCTACAATTTTATCCCTGATGTCCTTACACAGCTCTCTGGTCTTGGCCATTGTGGAGAGGTTGGAGTCTGTTTGATTGAGTGTGTGGACAGGTGTCTTTTATACAGGTAACGAGATCAAACAGGTGCAGTTAATACAGATAATGAGTGGAGAACAGGAGGGCTTCTTAAAGAAAAACTAACAGGTCTGTGAGAGCCGGAATTCTTACTGGTTAGTAAGTGATCAAATACTTATGTCATGCAATAAAATGCTAATGAATTACTTAAAAATCATACAATGCGATTTTCTGGATTTTTGTTTTAGATTCCGTCTCTCGCAGTTGAAGTGTACCTATGATAAAAATTACAGACCTCTACATGCTTTGTAAGTAGGAAAACCTGTAAAATCGGCAGTGTGTCAAATACTTGTTCTCCCCACTGTATATTCTATTTTAATATATCTGGAAGATGGAGTGACAGTTTATGGTTGTGACCATGGTGATTCCAATATTGTTTGTCAAAAGTAGAAAACTTCACAGACTAAGAGTGGTCCTGTCGCACTACATGTAATGAGGACATGAATAAGGGGTCCTTATGGTATAGCTGATTCATTTAGGATTTTAGACCAATCTGACAGAGTAAATCAAATCTCTGAACACAACTTTTAGGAATCAAATGTAAATTAATAATATTTTGTATGTGAAAGTATTTAGAAAATTCCCCAAACAAATATTTTATTTTATAAAATGCCCCTAAATGTAAACGTTAAGCTCAAATAATGCAACAAAATAAAAAATGTCAACTATAAAAATAAGGTTTCAATGCCAGACAAAGGATTGTCCCGACTTTCAAGAATACCTGAGCTAATTTCCTGCTATTCTACACATTTTGCCATGAGGCTGTGAGAAGCTGAGACACCGTGTCTCAATCTTGGCACTCCGCCACCATTGTAAAAAATATTTTGGAAGCTATAGAAATGCATTTATTAATGTAACCTTAATGCAAACATTTAAATTATATTTTGTGAGCTAAACATAAAAAAAAAGAAAAGCCCAAATATATATTTTTAAATGTATAATTTTGAGAGATTACTAACGTTACTGTCCCCACTACAACAAAACAATACTTAAATACATGTAATTCAAAAATTTAATTGAAATACTGTAAAATCCCATTAATAATTCCTATGGAGGACTGCTCCTACTGGTAAGTGCCAATATGGCCGACCGGTGGCTTCTAAGCAATCCAGGGTTAATATACATCATTGGCTACACCAGTGCATTGGGTTAGATGGAGGACTTTGTGAGTGTATTCTGAATTCCCCAAGGGAGTTGACTCTCGCGGTTGTGCTTACAGTAGCTTACATGCCTCAGGGTCATAGTGAAGCAGTGAAGAGTGGCAATATGGGGGGAAAACCATACCGAAACTTGTATTGTGGATAACTAATATCTGTATTCTTATTGAACAAGTTCAGGTACGTCTGAATAAGACTGAACTCGACCCAGGACTCTTAGACTACTGTATGTCATCAGCAAAGATCAGTTGGTCATCACATCCTCTTATTCATCAAAGAATAAATGAAGCAGGCGAATGCTGATGTACTACTAAACCTACTACAAAAACCCCCGGCTGAGGAAGACATTTCTGAGTAACATCGTTGATTTACGGTTGACCTTGACCTTTTGGGATTGTGGCTGGGGAATGGCGATGCTCCAATGATTCAAGGCTTTGTTGTGTTTCTGACATTTTCCATCCCTCTCTAGCTCAGGCCGTTATCCCCACCTGCTTCAAGATGTCAACTATCATCCCCTGCCCAAGAAAGGGAAAGTAACTGAACTGAATGACTACTGACCCGTAGCACTCACTTCCGTCATCATGAAGTACTTTGAAAGGCTAGTCAAAGACTACATCACCTTCTCCCTCCCTGACACACTCGACCCTCGCCAATTTGCCTACTGCCCCAACAGATCCAAGGACGACGCAATCGCCATTGCCTTGCACACTGCTCTCACCCACCTGGACAATAGGGATGCATATGTGAGGATGCTCTTCATCGACTACAGCTCTGCCTTCAATACCATAGTGCTCTCTAAGCTCACCACAAAACTCACAGCCCTGGGACTGAACTCCTTCCTATGCAACTGGGTCCTGGACTTCCGGATGGGCCGCCCCCAGGTAGTGAAGGTAGGCAACATTACCTCCTCCATACTGATCCTCAACATGGGGGCCCCACAAAGGTGCATCCCCAGTCCCCTGCTGTACTCCCTGTATACCCACGACTACATGGCCTCACACAGTTCCAACTTCATCATCAAGTTCGCTGACGTCACGACAGTAGTAGGCCTGATTACCAACAACGACGAGACGGCCTACCGGTGCCAGGTAGGCCTACTGGTGCCAGGTAACCAACCTCTCCCTCAACATCAGCAAAACAAAGGAACTAATTGTTGATTTCAGGACGAACCAGCTGAGCACGCCCCCATACTCACCAACGGGGCCGCCGTGAAGACGGTCAAAAATGTAAAGTTTAGGCCTCCCGAGTGGCGCAGTGGTCTAAGGCACCGCTGTGCCACTAGAGATCCTGGTTCAAGTCCAGGATTTGGCCGGCAGGGATGTCCTTGTCCCATCGCGCTCTAGCGACTTCTGTGGCGGACCGGGCGCAATGCAAGCTGACACGGTCGCCAGGTGTACAGTGTTTCCTCCGACACATTGGTGCGGTTGGCTTCCGAGGTTAAGCGGGCATTGTGTCAAGAAGCAGTGCGGCTCGGCTGGGTTGTGTTTCGGAGGACGCACGGCTCTCAACCTTTGGCTCTCACGAGTCCAAACGGGAGTTGCAGCGATGAGACAACACTGTAACTACCAATTGGATACCACGAAATTGGGGTGAAAAAAAAAAGAGTCAAGTTCCTCGGCATACACATCTCCGAGGAGCTGAAATGGTCAAACCACATAAACACGTGGTGAATAAGGCACAACAGCGACTTTTTAACCTCAGGAGGCTGAATAAATTTGGCCTGTCCCAGAGGGCCCTCACAGTGTTCAACAGGAGCACCATCGAGAGAACACTAGTCAGCTACCTGCTTCCCACCCCTTCCTGCCTAATCCCCCCCTGGACTTGGCTGGATGTCCTTTGGGTGGTGGACCATTCTTGATACACAAGCGAAACAGTTGAGCGTGAAAAACCAAGCATCTTTGCAGTTCTTGACACACTCAAACCGATGCCGCTTGGCACTTACTACCATACCCTGTTGTTAATTGGATTTATATGTTTAAATTAATGATTCGAATACTCTACCCTAATTGTATGAAATTGATTAGAATCATAAAGTTATAATTAATGATGTGTGTAGTTTTAGTCAGTAAAACAATATGTCTCTACAGTATCTTAAACACAGACTGTCTAAGCAAAATTCGGTGCCGACCTTGGCTAGGGGCCACTGAGAGATTTGGTCTCACGGCCTCCCCAATCTTGGGGGAGGACGGGGAGTGCTTCTCACGGTCTCTGTAATCTATGTCGGCTGGGTAGGGAGACAGTATGTGCGCAGGATACCTACTGTTTGTGTGGAAGTATGTGCGTAAGGAGTCTGTGTGTGTGAAAGTATGTGTGTAAGAAGCCAGTATAAAATGAATGGTTTTGTACAACTAACCAGCGCTCTCGTGAATAAACATTTTGACTATCATAGCTGGGGCCTCCGTCTGTTTCATTCGACCAGTATCTTACAAATTCTGGGTTGCAGACTGAGTAGTTAATTGATTTGGGTTATGAACATTGAGAACATAATTCTCGTGACACCCGTTGAAAGGAACTTAAATATTTTGTCTTGCCCATTCACTCTTGGCATTCTCTCAATCAGCTTCACCTGGAATGCTTTTCCAACAGTCTTGAAGGAGTTCCCACATATGCTGAGCACTTGTTGGCTGCTTTTCCTTCAATCTGCAGTCCAACTCATCTCGATTGGGTTGAGGTTGGGTAATTGTGGAGGCCAGGTCATCTGATGCAGCACTCCATCACTCTCCTTCTTGGTCAAATAGCCCTTACACAGCCTGTAGGTGTGTTGTGTCCTTTTGAAAACAAATTATAGTCCCACTAAGCGCAAACCAGATGGGATGGCTTATCACTGCAGAATGCTTTGGTAGCCATGCTGGTTAAGTGTGCCTTGAATTCTAAATAAATTACTGACAGTGTCACCAGCAAAGCACGCCCACACCATCACACCTCCTCCTCAATGCTTCACGGTGGGAACCACACATGCAGAGACCATCTGTTCACCTACTCTGCATCTCACAAAGACACGGCGGTTGGAACCCAAAATCTCAAATGTGGATTCATCAGACCAAAGGACAGATTTTCACTGGTCTAATGTCCATTGCTCGTGTTTCTTGGCCCAAGCAAGTCTCTTCTTCTTATTGGTATCCTTTATTAGTGGTTTATTTTCAGCAATTCGACCATGTAGGCCTGATTGACCCAGTCTCCTCTGAACAGTTGATGTTGAGATGTGTTTGTTACTTGAACTCTGTGAGGAGATTTGGGCTGCAATTTCAGAGGCTGTTAACTATAAAGAACTTATCCTCTGCAGCAGAGATATCTCTGGGTCTTCCATTCCTGTGGCGGTCATCATGAGAGCCAGTTTAATCAGTGGTTGATGGCTTTTACGACTGCACTTGAAGAAACTTTCAAAGTTCTTGAAATTGTCCGCATTGACTGACCTTCATGTATTAAAGTAATGATGGACTGTCATTTCTCGTTGCTTATTTGAGCTGTCCTTACCATAATATGGACTTGGTCTTTTACCAAATAGGGCTATCTTCTGTATACCTTCCCTACCTTGTCACAACACAACTGATTGGCTGAAACGCATTAAGAAGGAAAGAAATTCCACAAATTAACTTTTAACAAGGCACACCTGTTAATTGAAATGCATTCCAGGTAACTCCAGGTACCTCATGAATCTCAAATATAAATATATTTTACTTTGTTTAACACTTTTTTGGTTACTACATGATTCCATAGATGTTATTGCATAGATGTTATTTCATAGTTTTGATGTCTTCACTATTATTCTACAATGTAGAAAATCATAAAAATAAAGAAAATCCCTTGAATGAGTAGGTGTGTCCAAACTTTTGACTGGTACTGTATATATTATTATTGTTTTTTTATTGTTTCATTCACACCTGAACTGTTGGAGCTCGGAGCTTAAGTATTTCACTGTACACTGCAACTACATCTGCGATACTATGCATATGCTCCTCAAAATATATCTTTACATGTTTTCAAAGTAAAGTGTTTATGAGAGTTAAGTACCAATAATAACAAATTATGTCAAAATCATATGTAGCCAATGTCCGCCAATCAATGGTCCCACATCAATGGTTTCTATGACAGTTAATATTATTGTGGTGACTCCACCGGGGTCTGGAAATCCATTGCGTTATAGCCGAGTCCAAACGCGTTCATTTCTGACCGTTCGAGGCACTGCAGTTGTCTGTGGTTGCAATAAAATGCTATATTTTTCAGCAGTCAGTTGTGACTAGGCTATATAAAATTACACATGGTGCAATACTCTGATAGCCTATTGACAAAATGTGTGCAATACATTTGTTTTATGGTGGCTTTCAGCACATACTGTAGTTGCAATGAATTCCCTTTAATTACAGGCTGAATAATGTAGCCATTTACTGGTCAATATCATGATTTACGTGCGCCTAACTCCCGGTGGAATTCTTTCACGTGCTCTGTTCAGAATAATTATTGAGCATGGTGCCATATTCGTCTATCAACGTTCGTTTCTTTCAATTTACCACAGAATATGGTTCCTCATGGTATCCCCTTTTATGGCGGGTTACTGTCAGTTAATTTTTCTATTAAACTATGAAATGTACACATACTACTAATCTAACCTAGAATCGGATTTACCATGCATCAGAACAATAGTGTCAGGGCAGTTTAGGCTATACAACCTGGGATTAGTTGTTGATATCTTACCTGATAATGACATACATGACGAGCACGTTTCCCACCAGACCAAGCACACACACAATAGAGTAAAGAGTCGTGATTATAATCGCGATGATCACTGGTGTCGAATCTTTGGCCAGGTTGTCTGTTCTCTCACATTTGGCATCCAAACTCATGTTATCGCTGAAGTTCCGACAAAAAACACTATTGTTCATCATGGCCAAATTTGAGAAATGGTACGGATTGTTCGACGTGTTGCCACCGCTTTCCATGGTCAGCTGAAGCTGTCCCGGCTGAGGCGCTCAGGACAAGAAATCTCGCAACGATTCTCTCACGTTCAAGGCTGCACGGTGTGAGTTTTAAGACGTTTTTGTGTCACACCAAGTACCCTTACGCACGAGTTATGGGACGTGGATGAAACATAAATGCATATTACCAGTTCCCCCTATTGCGTTTTCTCAATTTATCAAGCAAAATGACGTCACTCCATGAACCAACCCCGAGGCACTGGCGTTAGAATGCGGTAATTGCCTATAGTGAAGCATTAGCCTTTAGAATTATTTAACAATATTGCGCTACAGTAGACTGCATACATTTTCAAACTCAGCCCTTACGAAAAAATATTTAAATCAGAGTGCAGTATAACTGCAGTACACAGCAGTATAACTGTAGTTAGAGTGCAATATAACTGCAATATGAGCAAATACTGATCCAAAATAACACAGTCTTTTTTACTTCAGTAATTTTGCAGTGTAACTGCAGTTAGAGTGCAGTATACGAACTGCAGTTATTCTGCAGTGCACTCATTAAGCACTCATTAAGATCAGGTGTGGCCAACACACCTGAACACACTTAACAAGATAGAGAATAGAGTTTTGTTGATTCTGAGAACGGAATGTATATGTTTTTAAATAACGTTCTTAGAATGTTCTTTGAACATTACTAATGTTTTCTTGTGTAATATTCTGAGACCATGACTTTAAATAGAACCATGAGGAAACCTGTAGGAAAAGTTTTGGGATGGTTGTATGCAAAGTTAACATAGGGCAACCACTTTCTCACCAAGCTCTAAGAAACATATGGTTCTCAGAACGTTATGTGCTATCTTGGTAAGCTACCAATATCAGAAAGATATAGCCTACAAAGATGTGGGGGTAGTAGTAGTGGTGGGGGTGATGATGAGGGCAGTTTGAGGTATTCTTATAGTCAATGTTTTGTGTTGCATTTTAATTGCATTATAAGTGAAAGAGGTCTGGTCTCCACAGTTCTATAATCCAATAGTCATTGATTTTAATCATGATAAAGCAACCATGTGTTACACTACTATTTCTGGGAAAAGTTAAGTGGATCACATTTATTTGTTAAATGTATTGAAGGCCGAGTAACTTTGGTACAGAACAAAGCAGCTTGGAAAGGGGATCCCTAGTCAGTTGCACAACTGAATGTGTTCAACAACAAAAATGTGTCTTCTGCATTTAACCAAACCACAGTGAGTCCTACCTTGCTTTTGGGCAGAACAGCAAATTTTTCCATCTTTCCAACTCAGGAATTCGATCATGTAACTTTCCAGTTACTGTTCCAACGCTCTAACCGCTAGGCTACCTGCCATCCCAAGAGACACCTAAGATATTTTAAGTTACCACAATTGTTACAGTGAGTCCTATTTTTGAGTCATTTGCAAACATAGCAAGGCAGCAACACATAACACCACATGGTAGCAACACAACATGGCAGCAGCACAACATGGTAGCAGCATAAAACATGGTATAAACATTATTGAGCACAGACATCATCACAAATGGCAAGTAAGAGACATATCTAGAGGAAAAGGAAACGCACACCTATTTAGGCGAGGTGCTGGCCAGCGGAGCGGAAAACCCGAAAATAAAGGAGAGCTGCACACTCTAAGAGCTCAGATGCAAAAATGTAATGTCCAACGTTTTGACAGGCAAGCTGTCTTCATCACGGTATAATCACAAACACTGCAGGGTGACTCGTTTATATAGTGTCAAAAGACATACACACAGGTGTCTGTAATCATGGCCAAGTATGGCCTAATATCATTGGTTAATTCTCAAATATTAAAATGACATTCAAAGAACAACATACAAAAAACAAATGGATAGCATACGATCATAGATTCAATTTAGACTACATAAGCCTACAAACAATTACAATGGCAATGTCACAATAATCACAAGAATGGCTTCAGATCAAAGTCTACGTTGAGACCGAAGGGAGCAAGGGTCTTTAAATTAAAGATCCAGGTAGCCTCTCGTTTTAACAATAAATTATTGAGGTAAGAGACAACAATACATCACGCAAAGCAGCCACAACTGTCAGTAAGAGTGTCCATGATTGAGTCTTTGAGTGAAGAGATAAAACTGTCCAATTTGAGTGTTTGTTGCAGCTCGTTCCAGTCGCTAGCTGCAGCAAACTGAAAAGACGAGCGACCCAGGGATGTGTGTGCTTTGGGGACTTTTAACAGAATGTGACTGGCAGAACGGATGTTGTATGTGGAGGATGAGGACTGCAGTAGATATCTCAGATAGGGGGGAGTGAGGCCTAAGAGGGTTTTATAAGCATCAACCAGTGGGTCTTGCGACTGGTATACAGAGATGACCAGTTTACAGAGGAGTATAGAGTGCACTGATGTGTCCTATAAGGAGCATTGGTGGCAAATCTGATTGCCGAATGCTAAAGAACATCTAGGCGCTCGAGAGCACCCTTGTAACGTCTGCTTCCAACTCACACTCTCAAACACATAGATCCCCTGAACGCAGCTCACTCTCCAGATCCCAATCACCTGAATTCTGATCACCTGTTCACACACCTGTATGTAATTTATGGTCACACACTATTTAGTTCAGGTCCTTGCACCCCATCATTGTGAGCAATTGTTTGTTTTGTGACACACTTTTATTCTGAGCTTTGTTTTTCCGTAATTTAATCGTCCTGTGTATGATAGTTTTTGCCTGCCGCACTAATGACGCCTTTTGCCTATACCCTGCCTGTACATTAGCCTATCTGATTTCCCAAGTACTTGTATGAGGTGACTACCTCAAGCTCTAAACCCTCAGAGGTAGTAATCACACCTGTGGGGAGAGGGGCATTCTTCTTATCAAACCACATTACATTTGTCTTGAAGGTGTTCAGAACAAGGTTAAGGGCAGAGAAAGCTTGTTGAACACTAAGAAAGCTTTGTTGTAGAGTGTTTAACACAAAATCCGGGGAGGGGCCAGCTGAGTATAAGACTGTATCATCTGCATGTAAATGGATGAGAGAGCTTCCTACTGCTTGAGCTATGTTGTTGATGTAAATTGAGAAGAGGTGGGGCCTAGGATCGAGCCTTGGGGTACTCCCTTGGTGACAGGCAGTGGCTAAGACAGCAGATGTTCTAACTTTATACACTGCACTCTTTGAGAGAGGTAGTTAGCAAACCAGGCCAAAGACCCCTCAGAGAAACCAATACTCCTTAGTCGGCCCACAAGAATGGAATTGTCTATCGTATCAAAAGATTTGGCCAAGTCAATAAAAATAGGAGCACAACATTGCTTAGAATCAAGGGCAATGGTGACATCACTGAGGACCTTTAAGGTTATAGTGACACATCCATAACCTGAGCGGAAACCAGATTGTATACCAGAGAGAATACTATAGACATCAAGAAAGCCAGTCAGTTGATTATTGACAACTTTTTCCAACACTTTTGATAAACAGAGCAAACTAGAAATAGACCTATAACAGTTAGGATCAGCTTGATCTCCCACTTTAAATAAAGGACGAACTGTGGCTGCCTTCCAGAGAGGAGAGACAGGTTAAAAAGGTCAGAGATAGGCTTGACGATGATATGGGCAGCAACCTTAAAGAAGAAAGGGTCTAAACCATCTGACCCAGATGTTTTTTGGGGGTCAAGTTTAAGGAGCTCCTTTAGCACCTCGGACTCAGTGACCGCCTGCAGGGAGAAACTTTGTACTGGGGCAGGGGAAAAAGAGGAAGGAGCATCGGGGCTAGTCACATTAGAAGGGTTGGGAGATGAGGAAATGTTCGACGGGCAAGGAGGCATGGCTGAGTGAAATAGGAATCATGACTTAATGAAGTGGTGATTAAAGAGCTCAGCTATGTCCTTCTTGTCAGTAACAACCACATCATCAACATTAAGGGACATGGGTGGGAGGAGGTTTTATTCTCCAGGTCTTTAACCGTTTTATAGAACTTTTTGGGGTTAGCCACACAGAGAGAGAACTGCTCCTTAAAGTAACTAACTTTTGCCTTCCGGATAGCCTGAGCACTTATTTCTCATTTGCCTGATCGAACGCCAGTCAGCCTGAGTATGCATGTGCCGAGCCTTGGTCAGGAGGTTTAAGCATGTCCCAGTTTAGGTCACCTAGCAGGACAAATTCAGACTTAGTGTAAGGGGTCATGAGAGAGCTTAGGGCAGGTAAGGTACAGATGGTGCTGATGGAGGACTATAGCACCCAGCAACAGTCAGCAAAGAGTTATTTGAAAGCTTAATGCTTAAAACCAGCAAATTAAATTGTTTGGGGACAGACTTGGTGGAGGCAACCAAGCACTGCAGGCAATCCTTGGTAAAGATTACCACTCCCCCACCTTTGAAAGATCTGTCTTGCCGAAAAAGGTTAGAACCTGAAAGGTTAACATCAGTATTCAAAACACTCTTTCTTAACCACATCTCCGTAATGACCAACACATCTGGATTGGAGCTGTGAACCCACACTTTCAATTGATCCATTTTAGGTAATAAGCTTCTAGTGTTAACGTGCAGAAACCCAGGCTTTTACGAGAGCAGAAATCAGTGAAGCAGATATCAAAGCACAAGTCAGAATTGGGGCTAGCAACAGTAGATGGGCCAGGATGTACATGCACATTTCCAGATATCATCAGCAGTAACACAATCAAGGCATGGCAGAGGACAGGGAGAGCTCTGCAGTGCTTATTTATGACATTTGGATGTGCATTAGATGGCAACAAGATCATATTCTACATAAATTTTATCAGGTACATGTTAGGTACTGTACTGTAAAGGGCAGATTTTTGTCCCATATTATATTACTATCTGATTAAGGTTATACATTGTGTGGAATTCAGGCAAGTAGCTGGCATCTTATAGTTAACAGATATTTTGGTTCTGGACTATTGACTTATTCCTGTTATGGGAAGAACAAATTCTTATTTCCAATTACGGTCTGGCAAAGGATGTGTTCGGATAGCCGTAGTCTAGCTGTGAAGAGTGTTGGGCCAGTAACCAAAAGATTGCTGGTTCACATCCCCAAGGTGGAAAAATCTGATGTTCTGGCCTTTAGGAAAGCAGTAAACTCCCTGGGTGCTGTAGATGTTGATTCAGAGGGGTTGGGTTGAATGCATTCAACTGTGCAACTGACTAGGTATTCCCTTTCCCCATACTGTCTAAAGAGATTGTGTTGTAAGTATGACTAGTGTTTGAGGTGAATAAAGAGGTACTTTCTGTAACATTACTGTGCAGACCAGGATTCGAGTTTTATTGTGTATACTTTACCTGCATTTGATTGAGCTTGCCTGGTGCAATGGAACCAAAGCTGGATCTTCACAACAAGAGGGCTCAATCTGTCCGACCTGGGTTCAAATAGTACATATTTCAAAAACGTTGAAAAGGTTTGATGAAGCCAGCCAGGAGTGCTAAATGGGCGGGAAATGTACTTTTGGGACTATATCATTGCACCAGAAAAGCTTCATCAAACACTGAAGGTATATGAAATAAAATGTATTCTATTTAAACGCAGGTCTGTCAAACAGAGCCCTCTTGTAGTGAAGATCCATTGAAATTGTAATTACTGTATTTCTTATGGAGATGTACTTTTAGGAGCTTCAAAAACATGCCTCAAGCATCAGCTTGGAACTGTGGTCTCCCTTAACAACATAGACCATAATGATCTCTTGACATTTCAACTATCGTCTAGTAATACATTCTTATTATTTGCTGTTTGATGTTTGATATATCTGAGACATCAAAAGGAGACTATTGTCCATTTTCTTTTCAGATCATGGAAATGTGTTTTTTCTTTTTACATTTACATTTTATATTTTGTTAATTTATCAGACACTCTCATCCAGAGCGACTTACAGTCAGTGCATTCATCAAAGGTAGGTGAGATAATCACATACTGTATCACAATGGCTTTTAAACCCAACTCCCTGAAAAACACACACAACCTGAGCAGTTGAAAGCCAAGGTTAATTTTATTTCTTTATTGGATTTTTTCTCTTCAGCTCAGTGGACAGCAATCAAGCTATATTAGGGACTTTTCCCCAAAAATATACAGTTCAAACATTGTAATAGAAAAAAGAAAATTTAATGAAACTGTAAACAAGTGCCTTGCTCAAGGTAGATGGCATCTAAGATACAATTGCCATCAAAACACTCCCCACCAGATTTTCCCTTCGGACTTGGGATCTCTATCCTCTAGGCTAAATACACTGTAAAACCATGAAATGTGACAAGTTTATAACCTACACGTCAGTGTTTAAAACTTAAACATTAGGCATTTAGATTTGCCAATATGTGGTCTCATCTTAAACACAGGCATTTAAAATGCAAGATTAAACATGACAGTCAATTTGTCCAGTCAGATTCCAACCAGGAGAACACGTATATCTCCTAAGTATTCTGATTTTAAACACTAGTGCTTACTTTAATTTCATCCTGTTTAGTGTGCATTTAGTCGTTAGAAATGTATGTGACTTTCCATACCTTTTATTCAGATCAGTGTTAGGAATGTCTGTCACCTTATCTACATTTCAGCACAACTGAACAGGACATTTGATTCAATAAATTGTTTCAATTGCGTTGTTGTTCCTCGACTGTGTTGAGTTAATTTCATTAACTCTCTGAGTGAAAAAGATGTGGGAGGGCCTCATTATCATATTTCCCAGCATGTTTTGTTGCAGGTTGATTTTTAGAACGGTTTGTTTTACTATATGTTTTCTTATGCACATTGATTGATTAATAGATCTTATACTATACAAAGATAAATAACGTACATTTTTCTAAACTAATTCAATCTGTAAGTGGTTGACTTATTTCACCCGTTACTGAGATGGTTGTTTTAGTTTTGATCTATTATGACAGGTAGTCTTGTTTGTTACACCCTTCACCATAGCGGTCATTCTGAGTGCAGGTTGTAGATGATAAAATGTTAAAATTATTGGATATCCTCTCCCTGGATGGATTTCAATAGGAATTACTAATCACTTCTCAAAACAGTGTATTGTGACTTGCAGGTTTGGTGTGGCTCATGAGCCAGGATTTTCCAACCACAATGTCGAGCAGGGCCGGCCCGCCCATAAAGCAGAATTATGCGGCAGATTGGTGAGGGCAGCATGAGCTAAACTGACCTAGATGCACCTCCATCAACAAGTGAAACAGCACATAATTCTACAATGGGCAGAATTTCTCTCAACCAGTTTTATATAGGCTTTTTAGGTGAGCTCTGATGCCGTCCTGTGATAAGCAGTGACCACTTTGTCAAAGGCAGGGGCTCAAAATCTTTCACCATATTCCCAATGCGCCTCTCCGGGGTGTTGTTGGAGATGCATCACTACGGCGCTCCACCAAAGTAAGAAAATAATAATCCAACATAAATCATGTAGCAAATATAGCCGATGGTAGAAGGAATAGACTATGTGGCCTTTTCTGTAGTCTACAGGCTGGAGATAAAATATATGACAACGTAATGAGATGGACACTTTTAACATCATGCGCGTTTCTCCGATTAAATAGCCTTACCTAAATGGCGCCCAATCAAATAAGAAAATGCGCTGACATATTAACAAACACCATACACTAAAAATATGACAGTTCAAGGTAAAATGGACAATATGGAATGGACAATCCCTGGATTCGGCACTCTTGCGGCCCGGGTTCGATTCCCGGTCAGGGAACTACTCTTGGACTCACGAGTGGAGCAGCATTCTAAGGGACTGCATCTCAGACTGTGATTGGGAGTCCCATAGGGCGGTGCACAATTGGCACAGCGTCGTCCGGGTTTGGCCAGGGTAGGCTATCATTGTAAATAAGAATTTGTTCTTAGCTGACTTGCCTAGTTAAATAAAGGTTAAATAAAAATCAGGTTACTTACAACTGTTGTCTAGAAGTTTCACCCCGTGGACTAAATTGTCATGGTCATTGGTTTGTATCTGTACATTTTTGATGAGCTGATCGTTGCGAAAAAGAAAATCCTTCTGCATTTCCCACTGTGTAAACAAATTGATTCTCATTGCACATAGGCTCATATTGGTAAGCTGATATTCAGTGCTTAAATAGCCAAATTGTGACAGGAATCAAGACTAATAAATCCAATACAACTGCCTGTTTTACAAACAGATCAAGTCAAGAAACCACATGGATGGGCATTCATAAAATTTGATTGCAGGCTGAAACTGTAGGCTATATCCCAGTAAGTACGGACTGACACCAACATATTTTTTTCCTTTCGGCCATCTCATTTTGATGTAGTCCGGACCGGCCTTGATTTCCACGTCCAAGGACGTAGATTTTTTGGTAGGAGCTGGACCAAATCTGAACCAATCATAGACATCTATGTTTGGTTCAGATTTGGTCCGGTCTGGACCAGCCTTGATTTGGTCCAAACATAGATGTCTATAAGTGATGTATTTTCAACTTTCATTCCAAACCGAAAATTAACCTGATGTCTTGAAAATACATATTTTTCAATATCCGGAAAATACATATTTTAAATATTCCGAATTCAGAAACTAAAATGAACCTAACTTCAACATCTGGAAAAATATATAAATAAATAACGTATTTCTTCTTACTGGGACTATTCTATTTTTGCAGAGAACAAGAGGAGGGCAGAGATATTGGGGGGGCCTAGGGTGGCAGAAAGGCCAGAACCTGGTCTGATGTCAGGAATAACTAGGCCAAAACTAAAGCCCTTATGAAATGTACACTAAAAATATATATAAACGCAACATGCAACAATTTCAAAGATTTTACTGTGTTACAGTTCATATAAGTCAATCAAAATAAATAAATTAGGCCCTAATCTATGGATTTTACATGACTGTTAGTCACAGATACCTTTAAAAACTGGTAGGGGCGTGGATCAGAAAACCAGTCAGTATCTGGTGTAACCACCATTTGCCTCATGCAGCGCCACACATCTAATTTTCATAAGGTTGATAAGGTTGTTGATTGTGACCTTTGGAATGTTGTCCCACTCCTCTTCAGTGGCTGTGTGAAGTTGCTGGATATTTGTGGGAACTGGAGCACCCTGTCGTACACGTCAATCCATAGCATCCCAAACATGCTCAATGGATGACATGTCTGGTGAGTATGCAGGGAATGGAAGAACTGGGACATTTTCAGCTTCCAGGAATTGTGTACAGATCTTCCCACTGAAGTCGGTTACGATGCAGAACTGCAGTCAAGTCAAGACCCTGGTGAGGATGACGAACACGCAGATTAACTTCACTGAGACAGTTTCTGACAGTTTGTGCAGAAATTATTTGGTTGTGCAAACCCCCAGCTTCATCAGCTGTCCGGGTGGTTGGTCTCAGATGATCCCACAGGTGAAGATGCCAGATGTGGAGGTCCTGGGCTGGTGCGGTTACACATGGTCTTCCGTTGTGAGATCAGTTGGACGTACTGCCAAATTCTCTAAAACGATGTTGGAGGCAGCTTATGGTAGAGAAATGAACATGCAACAGCTCTGGTGGACATTCCTGCAGTCAGCATGCCAATTACACATGCCCTCAAAACTTAAAACATCTGTCATAATGGGTTGTGTGACAAAACTGGACATTTTAGAGTGGCCTTTTATTGTCCCCATCACGAGGTGATATGCCACACCTGTCAGGTGGATGGATTATCTTGGCAAAGGAGAAATGCTCATTAACAGGGATGGAAACAAATTTGTGCACAACATTTGAGAGAAATACGTTTTTTGTGAGTATGGAAAATATACTAAATCTTTTATTTGAGTTCATGAAACATGGGACCAACACTTTACATGTTGCGTTTAAATTTTTGTTCAGTTTATATGTGTGGTCATGAAGGGTTTACTTTTAATTTAAAGGCATTCACTTACGCAGTCACTTGGTGAAGGCTTCAGGAATGTAAATAATTGAATGAAACAACCATGTCTCTGTCACTAATAAACATAGTCATGGTTGTGTATATCTCACATTTACTTGAAAGGCTTGCTGGGAAATATGCAAATATGGCTTTACACCCTACAGTGTTAAAACAACACTCTCAGTGTTTAGTGTTTGAAACCTAAACGCCTTAAACTAGGGCTGGGAAATTGATAAGGATCTCACAATACGATATTATCACAACACTTTGGTGCCGATGGGATATGTACTGCGATTCTCATGATTCTATATGTATTTCGATTCAATACTGGGATTTTATTGCGATTCGATGTTCCAAACATATTGCTCACCATATGTCTGCTGCGGAGGGACAAGAGATTTTTTTAAATCAGTCATGGAAATAAAAGTGTGGAAAACAAATTGGCTCCCTATTTAAAAAGAAGATGGAAGGAAAAATACTGGAGCTTTGGTGCAGTTACTGCCAACTAACGCAAATATAATATTGCAATATTGTCAAAACAATACGATATATCGTCAAAAACAATATCCCGATATGTAACTATCGATTTTTTCCATCACTAGAATAAATGTGTTCATGTGTTTAAAAAGTGTTAGTGAATAAACATGTTCTGGTGTTTACAATCTAAAAACTGACGTCTTTTCATTGAAATTCAAAATGCCTTGACACATTTGAAATGTGTAACAAAAGTATTTATGTGTTCAGATCCTAAACACTTGGTTTTACAGTTTATATACTTAAATTGAAACCATTTCAATTCCCAATTGTTACTCTCGTATATGCTACCTTGGTTATCAGCTATTCTGTACTGTACTTATAAATATATAGAATGTAGGCCTAATACATTACTTAAAATCTGAAGCAAAATATGCACTTAACATTTCCAGTTAGACAACCATAAGAGACTCCTGACCAGGCTATAGTTCATGTGGTGTAATTGAAATGAATGTCAATTACAGATATTATTCTGTGACGTGTTATCTCGAACATGTTCCTCAGTTATTAGGCCTGCAGGCAGAGGACTTGGACTGTTACCAGGCAACAGTTGGAAGGTTCCATACCTGCAATAATGCTCATGTGTTCTGCCTCTGTCAATCAAAGCTAATTATTTTAAATGCTGTGTTTTACTCCCTCTGTGCAATGACAAAACAGAGCAGATTCACAGCAGTACCCATTTTGTGTGGTGGTACAATCATGGGTCATTCATTGCATGAATGACATTAAAGGGTTGTTGGAGCTCCACGCACTGTAGCCCTTTGTTTGCCATCCTGTGAGTTGTTGACTATAACTCTACATCTTATGAGCTCACTCTGCATACCAGCTGTTGGCATAGAGAGGCTTGGTGAAGTAGCTAGTCATCCATAAATCAAAGTCTTACAGATCTCCTTACAAACCATGCAACATGGTACTGTGGCCCTAACCATTAAAAGTCAGTCATCTTTTTCTCACCTGATCTGCAGTACTTCAAACACAACTTTGCTGTTGCCTTTGTTGTTGCTTTTGTCCAAAAAAATGCTAAAAAGTCAATTAAAATAGAATTAGACATGTTAATGCATTCAATAGTTTGTTTTTTATATGCACTGATTGTATGAGGAGGTGTCTTGAGACAAAGAAAGTGTAAAAGTCTGTAACAGAGACGCTGTGACTCGAGAAGCAGGTGAACCTTTTAATAAAAATATGAACCGAGACACCATACCAGCGGCATTTACCCATGAACACAGGCACAATACTGACTGAGGAAGGAACCCAAGGGAGTTAAAGATATAGGGGAGGTAATGAGGAAGGTAATGGAGTCCAGGTGCGTATCATGATGATCTGCAGGTGCGCGTAATGATGGATGCCAGGTGTGTGTAATGATGGACCCCAGGACCGGTAGTTAGTATACCGGCGACGTCGAATGGAGGAGAGGAGCGGGAGTAGACGTGACAAAGTCTAATGGGTCCTAGTCAACCATGAATAATAGAATGTGTGCTCATGAAACATAGTGTCTTTTGTTGTTGACACCCACCCAGTTTCATCTTCTCTCCACAATTCTTTTGAACTTTTTAATACTAGATATTCAGCACACATACTTTGAACAAAGCTATTAGGGTTCTTATGTTATTCTCATTACAGTATTATATACTGAGCTGTTATGTCTGAACATTTAAAGTAAATTAAATCTATTTTCAAGGTCCACAAATTAAATGATCACTTTGCCCAAGTTATAGAAAAAGCTATCTTAAAAAGTTGGTCTTCAACCATGTAGACAAGATTTACAATCTATCTGTGATTACTTCTTGATTATTCACCAATTGGGACACTACAGTTTTAAACTACAATGGATGATAGCTACTGTTTGTCGGTCTGCTGTGTTATAGCTTTACCATGCATCACACAACCCCTTTGGTAATATTCTGCCCTGGGTTCTCATTATTACCACTGTCATTGATTTCACAGGTTAAGTTCAGCAGGAGCAGCAGTCCTGGATACGTGTTAGTGCTAACGTGTTAGTGCTAACAGACTTTCCATGTTTACGGTTCACAGAAAACACAGCACAATGCCCTCGTTGCCACATTGATTCGCTCACCTGCTTTTAAAACCCTTTGAGGTGAATGCATTTTGAAATTGGTTGGATGACCAATTAGATGCTAAATTAATTCTGGTGCCATTTCTTTAGTTTCCCCTGTGAACGTGACAAGAGTGACAGATAACAGCTTGACATTCTTCCATTCCACATTGCTCCAAACAATCTGCAGACTATGTTCTGAGTTTGCTCATCTTGGACATACGCCTTTCCGTTGAAGTAAATATTTAGCTCTCAAACACACTCAATTACACAAAAGAAAGGCTGGCGTAGTGACTAGATTATTTTTCATGTTCAGTGTCTAAATACTGTCAAACATTTCAGACAACAGACTAACAGACCTGCAATGACCTTGCATAAAATCTCCTGAACTTCCTTGTTTTTAAACTCTATTCTTGCTCTATTTTAACCAACTAAATGGTGCTGCAAAAGTTTTGTTGCTATTTTTATTGCTGGATTCATATGCTGTCATGCTTCCCCACCTACAGTATAATATTGGACAGTAATGGGAACCAGCACTTCAGAACGCTTCCTTTACATGTAGGATACTGTATAGTATAACCATAGGTCAGTATGTATAGGACACTGCCTTGGTGCAGTGGTAGACAAATTGAAGTGTTTTTCCCTAGCGGGTGCATCAGTCTTCAGTGCTCTCTTTTGTCACTGCTGTGCTGCCTGGTTGAAAATATTCAATCCAGAGCTCATCTAAAACAGACAGACCAGGGAAAGAGGACGCTGCACTTCAGAGTGTTCGATGTGCAGAAGAGACTTCACACTCTGCACTGCTTAGAGAAACAATCATTTTGATCTAATGGATGGTCAGTCCTTCCATCCATAGCCGTGTCGATGAATTTGAGTGCGGTTACATTTCTTCAACCCAATGCCTCAGTGTTTACCAAAACAGTGGTGGGATGGTCGTTTTGCTGTTGTTTGACCTGCATATTACCCTTTTAATGATAGATGGTTATTACAGTATTGACATTATGCATTCATGACTTGCACAACGGCTAAATGCGTCTTAGTCTGATTATTTCAATCTTTAGCTCAATGTCATATTAATTAATCTCATGCCTTTGAGATACCGCTTGATCCCAGAGAAGAGGATATTAATTAAAATGACGTTTTGGGATTATTATTCATTATTTAAGATTACAGTAATACAGAGAGTTAAGTTATTCAGCAACACAGAATGAAATCTGTAGGCAATATTATGGACAGTAACCACAGCACAGATCCAAATCAAAGGGAACTGGCAACCTAATCTGGCCAACTGTACCAATTAGATTACGTGGATTGGGTCCCTGATCAGCCTGCCAGCCTTAGACTAAACTCACATATGTAATTTTTCCTATCACAACAATCAGATGAGTGATGATAGTGTTGTTCTGGTTGGCCGTTGTAAAACATTGTTCACCCTGCTCAGAAGCAATTTATGAACGATGAGTTCTTGTTTATTTCTTACATTTAGCTACAGTATATATCACAAAAATAGCAAGTTATTATTTCATTTTTTAAGTTAGCTATATATCACAAAACCATATGAATGGAAAGTGTGTGTGTGTTTTGGGGGGGGGGGGGGGACTTCCAGTAATGGCACAGTGATTAGAGTAATGAAGATGGAGGATATTTGTAACTCAAGTAATGAACACATGGCACGCATGCACACACACACTCACACAAATACAACGTCACTCATTGATATGTGTCATTGGAGTCTGTTAGATTCTGAGTTGAACAGATTTACAGAAAATCCATGCAAATGCAACCATTTTTTTTTTTACAGCGCTAACAAAAAATGAAGTCTTTGTCAGTTTAAGGCCATGTCTGCAGAAGGTAAAAGGGGTGATGTGGCAAGGCAAGCAGGTTGTTAGCTTCTGACAGTTAAAACATTTTTGTTGTCCAAGGTTGTTCTACATCATGAAGCAACAACCATGCACATGTTTTAGTTTTGGTTTTGGTTTCAAAATGTGTTATTTCTGTTTCATTAACCTGTACCTAACCCATACCTTGACCATAACCACACAGGGTATATTATCTAACCTTAACCCTACACGGTTCTTGCATCCTTGAAGTCCTAATTTTGTTGAGTGAATGTGATTATTTTTACAAGGCATGTCTCCCATAAAGAATGTTACATTTCTACATTTAAAAAAAAGAATATTGTCAAGAGCTTGTGAGATCAAGCTGCTCTCAGAGGATTCTGCTGTTGTAAAGCAGAGAGCACAACATTTCTAATTTATATTTCTTTGTGTCTTTTTTTATACTGATAATTAGACTACAGTAGTTGTGTAATACTTGGATTCAGCCTCTGGGATTTTTCTGTGTTGCACTATTGGATTTGAAATGAATGGTTAAATAAAAACCCAAGGCTCCATCTTGAGTATTTAGCATGGATTCTGAAATTTAAATGAAAGAGGAAATCAGAAAAAAAGTGATGATGCACTAATCAGTCACGCTCTCATTTCTCCAGTGACACAGGGAGGCCTCAAGCAAGAAGCCCTTTTCAAGGCCAATGAGAGAAATGGGAGAGACACTTAAATACACCATCAAGATCACCTTGGGTGCGTTTGACTGGCTAAACCTTTTGCTACTTGTTGCAACTGCATGTACAGAATATCACATTGTCCTCAAATGGTGAGCCCTTTAACAGTCTTCGAGGTATGTTTACCAAAATAAAGTGACTGGGCGACTGTTTTGTTGTTGTTTGAATTACAGACTGCAGCGTTAAGATTATAAAGTGCGACCCTTTAGAATTCAGGATAGTTTCACTAATAAGCATTTTCATTCGAGCAAAGTTTGCCCCTAATATTTCAGTTGGGAATAACAAACAAAGCGAATGGAACAGTCTATTACTCCTCATTAAAAATATCAGCACTTGCACTTCCCAATTAAAAGGCCTGCACTGTGTTTTTCTTTCTCAGCACTGAATAATCTGAATACATTTGGGGGAAGCCATAGTCTGTTGAACAAGAAGGATAAAAGGGGGAAAAGTATAGAATTACACACCATAACAATATTTGGGCCTCTCCAGTGTTCCCTCCTAGGCTTCTAGATTCGGACTTAGTATAATGCACCCACCCTTAGCAGCATTGGTAGAAAGCGGGTGTTTCCGGTTTTCAAGGATACAGTATTTTCAACCTAACTTCCCTTTCCCCTGAAAAACGGATGTGTGGACTCAGCCCATGCTTATTTTACGCCTGCTACGTTAGGTTAAGTATTATGTAATGATACAGGGATCCAATCACATCTACCATGCTGTACGGACCATTTTTTTGGCAAATGGGATTATATACATGGAAATTAGCCTCCCCATCAATTACACATTGCTCAGCAATTTAAGAGCCCCCAGGTTCGTCTGGTTTTATCACCATGGAAACACTGCAGTTCATTGCACTCATGTAAATACATTTGAAATGTAAATAAGATGAGTATAATAAAGCGTTTCATGCTTTCTAGGAAGCATCCTTATGAAGACAAATGCATGTAATGGGTAGCAGATGGTCTAGTAGTAACTTTACAATAGGTCTCCTGCACACACTTCAACAGATGAGGCACTCAATTAGACAGTCTGACTGGTGAAGTTGTCCCTTGTAAACTGTCAAACTGTCAATTTGTGAGGGAACCTATAACTTTGAAGAGGAGACTTGAGATTGAGGATGGAGCATCTTGATCTATCCACCAGGGGGAGACAATTAAGACCTGTCCTGATGTCCTCAGAAAGCTGACTATGGTCTCACTCAATGAATCTCAATGAGTAATCGTTTTTCCTTGACAGAGAAACACCAGCCAATGAAACATCCCCTACCGTTGGGCACTTGGGCAAGGCACTTAACCCCAAAACACGCTCTCCATTCAGCGGCGCTACACTGCCGCTTTACCGTGTGTGTGTGTGTGCAGGATTCTCAGAAAGACATTGTTATGAGTTCGATCAGTATTCTATTCCATGGGTCCATTCAAGTTTGACATTTTTTAATATACCCACATGGCAGTAAGACACTGAAATACATAGGTATGGACTAACATCAATAAATACAAAATTACATACAACAATTACACACAACTTAGATGAGAAGACTCAAAGAGTATTATGGGGGATTTCTTGTATCTCTCAGTGCTGGCATGTCGAACAGAGGAGGTGGGTGCTGCGGTTGGTCTTGGAAGTCGGACTTGTATATATAATATTGTTACTATTCTATGAGGACATGTTCATCTGTATGGTTGGACTCCCAGTGATGCATAGATTAGGTAAGAGTTTGAGCAAACCATGGAAATGCCGTAGGGGATAGATCCAGAATTTCCTCAGCCCCTTATTGCCGCCTAAATCATCTGTGTACCGGAGGGTGCTTCCTGAACTCTTCCCCCCCCATAATCACAGCCACACCCATCACCCACTTGAGTGGACTACCCCGTCTGGCAGTCATGGCCCACATGGCAGTGCTGTCTTGGACTCTTAACCCCCTTAGCATCACCACAACACAATGTACACCATGTCTCAGGACTGCTGCGCCTTCATCCGTAGGGCACCTCAAAATGCTCAAGGACAGTTCGGACATGCTGGGTCTTCATAGAGAACAATAGGGGAAAGCTCCATCTTCAGCCCTGCCACTCCCAGGACTACCAGACTACATAGGTCATCCTGTAGGGAAACAAATGTCAAAAGCAAACAAACTACTCTACTCCACAACTGCCCAGTCAGTGGCCCAGATCCTGCCGACTACGCCAAATGCCAAGAGGTGGAAAAGTGACAGGTTCTTTTGGATTTGAGTTGAGCAGGCAGAGTGAAGTAGAAACCAAGGACCAGTTTCAGCATTTAATAAATAATAGGGAATGGTTTACAAGTTCACCTTTATAGCAGTGGCCATTCTCACTGGCCCAGGAACATTCACAAACCATGCAACAAACAATCAAAGTAACAAAATGGCACAGGAGGCGGTGCAGCCCAGGAGGTAAGCATCCATCTTGTTACCCTCCTCAAACTAACGAGAATCTATTTCCCCCATACTCCCGGAAACCACCTTACCTCTGGACTGCATCACCTCCCGTGAGCAGCCGCCCCTCAAACAGAAAGAAACAGGGGTTTTATATACTGTAGGTCAGGAAACATATTAACCAATGAGATTGCTTTGAGAGTTAGCGAGGCAATCAGTCACACCTGCGGCAGTACCCTATTCCCTATATAGTGTATTCATTTTTTCCAGTGCCCTGTCAAAAGTAGTGCCCTACATAGGGAATAGGGTGCCATTTGGAATGCAGTGTATTTTATGGAAGGTTACCGTCTGACTTTACCAAGGGAGTAGCAGCATCATAAGAAGCGTTCTGTTGACTGAATCTAGCATTGTGAAAAAATATAATTTCTGAGCCATTTCTCTAAGTTCGTTTGCCTGGCTACACATCCACATCGCTCCAGCCAAACGCCACGCCCACGAACGTTTCTTTTCAACCGTGAGTCTGGATTTGACTCCCTCCCCGACGACTTCTGGAATGCGAACACATTCCGACCGTTCTGATTGGTCCCAGAAACTGATGGCCTGGGGAAGAGCCAGCCTACATGATGACGTTATCAACTTTGATACTTTGATTGGTTAGATTTGTTAGACAACCCAATTGCTGATACATTTGTTTTGTACAATGCCCCTCGTTTTAACGTCACAAAAACAACTATGATGGCAAATTCAGACTGAATGTATGTAGCGATGAATAGAGCAGCGGAATTAAATTCAGGTTGGGTCATCAGGCAATAGATTTGTAGCATTCAGATACATAATGTCAATTCTGATATCATCAATGGTGTAAAGTACTTAAGTAAAAATACTTTAAAGTACTACTTTGGTTGTTTTTTGTGGTATCTGTACTTTACTATTTATATTTTTGCTAAACTTTACTTTTACTTCCCAATATTCCTAAAGAAAATAATGTACTTTTTACTCCTTACATTTTCCCTGATACCCAAAAAGTATTCGCAAAATGGTCTAATTCTGTCACGTCTACTCCCGCTCCTCCCCTCCGGCGTTTGACACTGGTCCTGGGATCCATCATTATGCACACCTGGTATCAATCATTGCGCTCCTGCATGTCATCATCAGACACACCTGGACTCCATTACCTCACTTATTACCTCCCCTATATCTGGCACTCCCTTAGGTTCTTTCCCCAGTCAGTATTGCTACTCGTGTTGGTTATATTGTTTGATGCTCCGTTTATTATTAAACTCACCAACTGCACTTGCTTTCTGCCTCCCAGCGTATACGTTACAAATTCACACACTTATCAAGAGAACATCCCTGGTCATCCCTACTGCCTCTGATCAAATCAAATCAAATGTATTTATATAGCCCTTCTTACATCAGCTGATATATCAAAGTGCTGTACAGAAACCCAGCCTAAAACCCCAAACAGCAAGCAATGCAGGTGTAGAAGCACGGTGGCTAGGAAAAACTCCCTAGAAAGACCAAAACCTAGGAAGAAACCTAGAGAGGAACTAGGCTATGAGGGGTGGCCAGTCCTCTTCTGGCTGTGCCGGGTGGAGATTATAACAGAACATGGCCAAGATGTTCAAATTAGAGGTCGACCGATTATGATTTTTCAACCCCGATACCGTTACCGATTATTGGAGGACCAAAAAAAGCCGATACCGATTAATAGGACGATTTTTTAAAATGTATTTGTGATAATGACAATTACAACAATACTGAATGAACACTTATTTTAACTTAATATAATACATCAATAAAATCTATTTAGCCTCAAATGAATAATGAAACATGTTCAATTTGGTTTAAATAATGCAAAAACAAAGTGTTGGAGAAGAAAGTAAAAGTGCAATATGTGCCATGTAAAAAAGCTAACGTTTAAGTTCCTTGCTCAGAACATGAGAACATATGAAAACTGGTGGTTCCTTTTAACATGAGTCTTCAATATTCCCAGATAAGAAGTTTTGGCTTGTAGTTATTATAGGAATTATAGGACTATTTCTCTCTATCGATTTGTATTTCATATACCTTTGACTATTGGATGTTCTTATAGGCACTTTAGTATTGCCATTGTAACAGAGTATAGCTTCCGTCCCTCTCCTCGCCCCTACCTGGGCTCGAACCAGGGACACATCGACAACAGCCACCCTCGAAGCATCGTTACCCATCGCTCCACAAAAGCCGCGGCCCTTGCAGAGCAAGGGGAACAATTACTCCAAGTCTCAGAGCGAGTGACATCACCGATTGAAACGTTATTAGTGCGCACCCCGCTAACTAGCTAGCCATTTCACATCGGTTACACCAGCCTAATCTCGGGAGTTGATAGGCTTGAAGTCATAAACAGCTCAATGCTTGAAGCATTGCGAAGAGCTGCTGGCAAAACGCACGAAAGTGCTGTTTGAATGAATGCGTACGAGCCTGCTGCAGCCTACCATCGCTCAGTCAGACTGCTCTATCAAATCATAGACTTAATTATAACATAATAACACACAGAAATACGAGCCTTTGGTCATTAATATGGTCGAATCCGGAAACTATCATTTCGAAAACAAAACGTTTATTCTTTCAGTGAAATACGGAACCGTTCCGTATTTTAGCTAACGCGTGACATCCCTAAGTCTCAATATTGCTGTTACATTGTACAACCTTCAATGTTATGTCATAATTATGTACAATTCTGGCAAATTAATTACGGTCTTTGTTAGGAATAAATGGACTTCACACAGTTCGCAACGAGCCAGGCGGCCCAAACTGCTGCATATACCCTGACTGCTTGCACAGAACGCAAGAGAAGTGACACAATTTCCCTAATTATAAGGAATTCATGTTAGCAGGCAATATTAACTAAATATGCAGGTTTCAAAATATATACTTGTGTATTGATTTTAAAGAAAGGCATTGATATTTATGTTTAGGTTTGGTGCAACGACAGTGCTAAATCATCACCCGTTTGGCGAAGTAGGCTGTGATTCGATGAGAAATTAACAGGCACCGCATCGATTATATGCTACGCAGGACACGCTAGATAAACTAGTAATATCATCAACCATGTGTAGTTAACTAGTGATTATGTGAAGATTGTTGTTTTTTATAAGTTTAATGCTAGCTAGCAACTTACCTTGGCTTCTTGCTGCCCTCACGTAACAGGTAGTCAGCCTGCCACGCAGGCTCCTCGTGGAGTGCAATGTAAGGCAGGTGGTTAGAGCGTTGGACTAGTAACCGGAAGGTTGCAAAAATGAATCCCCAGCTGACAAGGTAAAAATCTGTCGTTCTGCCCCTGAACAAGGCAGTTAACCCACCGTTCCTAGGCCGTCATTGAAAAAAATAAAAAAACATTTTACCCCCTTTTTTCTCCCCAATCTCGTGGTATCCAATTGTTAGTAATCACTATCTTGTCTCATCGCTACAACTCCCGTACGGGCTCGGGAGAGACGAAGGTCGAAAGCCATGCGTCCTCCGAAACACAACCAACCAAGCCGCACTGCTTCTTAACACAGCGCACCTCCAACCCGGAAGACAGCTGCACCAATGTGTCGGAGGAAACACCGTGCACCTGGCTACCAGGCTAGCGCGCACTGCGCCCGGCCCGCCACAGGAGTCGCTGGTGCACGATGAGACAAGGATATCCCTACCGGCCAAACCCTCCCTAACCCGGACGACGCTAGGCCAATTGTGCGTCGCCCCACGGACCTCCCGGTCGCGGCTGGCTGCGACAGAGCCTGGGCGCGAACCCAGTCTCTGGTGGCACAGCTAGCGCTGCGACGCAGTGCTCTAGACCACTGCGCCACCCGGGAGGCAAGAATGTGTTCTTAACTGACTTGCCTAGTTAAATAAAGGTGTAATAAAAAAAATATATTTTTTTTAAACGGCCAAATCTGTGTCCAAAAATACCAATTCCCGATTGTTATGAAAACTTGAAATCGGCCCTAATTAATCGGCCATTCCGATTAATCAGTCGACCTCTAGTTCAAATGTTGATAAATGACCAGCATGGTCAAATAATAATAATCACAGTAGTTGTCGAGGGTGCAACAAGTCAGCACCTCAGGAGTAAATGTCAGTTGGCTTTTCATAGCCGATCATTGAGAGTATCTCTACCGCTCCTGCTGTCTCTAGAGAGTTGAAAACAGGTAGCACGTCCGGTGAACAGGTCCGGGTTCCATAGCCGCAGGCAGAACAGTTGAAACTGGAGCAGCAGCACGGCCAGGTGGACTGGGGACAGCACGGAGTGATCAAGCCAGGTAGTCCTGAGGCATGGTCCTAGGGCTCAGGTCCTCCGAGAGAGAGAAATAAAGAGAGAATTAGAGAGAGCATACTTAAATTCACACAGGACACCGGATAAGACAGGAGAAATACTCCAGATATAACAGACTGACCCTAGCCCCCCGACACAATCTACTGCAGCATAAATACTGGAGGCTGAGACGGGAGGGGTCAGGAGACACTGTGGCCCCATCCGATGATACCCCCAGACAGGGCCAAACAGGCAGGATATAACCCCACCCACTTTGCCAAAGCACAGCCCCCACACCACTAGAGGGATATCTTCAACCACCAATTTACCATCCTAAGACAAGGCCGAGTATAGCCCACAAAGATCTCCGCCACGGCACAACCCAAGGGGGGACGCCAACCCAGACAGGAAGACCACATCAGCGACTCAACCCACTCAAGTGACGCGCCCCTCCTAGGGACGGCATGGAAGAGCACCACTAAGCCAGTGACTCAGCCCCTGTAATAGGGTTAGAGGCAGAGAATCCCAGTGGAGAGAGGGGAACCGGCCAGGCAGAGACAGCAAGGGCGGTTCGTTGCTCCAGAGTCTTTCCGTTCACCTTCACACTCCTGGGCCAGACTACACTCAATCATATGACCTATTGAATAGATGAGTCTTCAGTAAAGACTTAAAGGTTGAGACCGAGTCTGCGTCTCTCACATGGGTAGGGAGACCATTCCATAAAAATTGAGCTCTATAGGAGAAAGCCCTGCCTCCAGCTGTTTGCTTAGAAATTCTAGGGACAATTAGGAGGCCTGCGTCTTGTGACCGTAGCGTACGTGTAGGTATGTACGGCAGGACCAAATCGGAAAGATAGGTAGGAGCTAGCCCATGTAATGCTTTGTAGGTTAGCAGTAAAACCTTGAAATCAGCCCTTGCCTTAACAGGATGCCAGTGTAGGGAGGCTAGCACTGGAGTAATATGATCAAAAAAATTGGTTCTAGTCAGGATTCTAGCAGACGTATTTAGCACTAACTGAAGTTTATTTAGTGCTTTATCCGGGTAGCCGGAAAGTAGAGCATTGCAGTAGTCCAGTCCTTCTCAAATAGTGGGGTGCGCCCCCCCGGGGGGGCTCGGAGCGATGCCAGGGGGGGTGCGTGTGACCCCGGGGAACATGCTTTTTTTTGCCGCAGGGAGTAGTTTTTTTTTGCACCGAACAAGAGCACACAGAACAGAGCAGGAGATATGAAGTGCAGATAACAAACCCTTAAGAGACACCATGGAAAAATATTTAACAGGGATGAAAAGAAAGGCGGAGAGAGACGGAGATAATGAAACAAACGTAAGTCTCCCGAAAGCTAAGACGAGGAAATATGACGAAGCGTATGTAGCGCTTGGCTTCACTGTGATTACGGTGGGAGACGAGGAAAGACCGGTATGTTTGCTGTGTCTAAAAATTTTGGCAGCGGACAGCATGAAGCCAAATAAATGAAGGCGTCACTTAAAGACATTACACCCCAATCACGCTGATAAGCCGCTTGAGTTTTTTCTGCGAAAACGTGCCGAACATTGCCAACAATCGTCCCGCTTTGTGAATGCTACTTCAGTAAACCAGCGAGCACTGTTAGCATCATATAAGGTGGCGTACCAAATTGCTCAGTGCAAAAAAAAACACTCCATAGCAGAGGAGCTGATACTGCCTGCAGCATTAGACATGGTCTCTGTCATGCTGGATGACGCAAGTGCTGCAAAAATAAAAACTATCCCTCTGTCCAATGACACTGTCCACAGACGTATAAATGACATTGCTAACGATCTTAAAGAACAGCTGGTAGATAAACTCAAAGACAAACGTTTTGCCTTACAGTTCGATGAAGCAACTGACAGCAACAAAGACTGTTTGTTTATTGCTTATGTACGTTTTGACATGACAAACTCCCTGTGTGAGGATCTACTTTTTTGTAAATATGTCAGAGACAGAGCCACAGCTGAAGAGCTATTCAAAATGCTGGACTGCTTCCTGACTGAGAATGGGCTAAAGTGGGAGAACTGCATTGGTGTTTACAGTGATGGTGCACAGACCATGGCAGGGATGAGAAAAGGACTTCGGGCACTCCTCAAGAAGGCCTCACCTAATGCTGAGTGGACACACTGTGTTATACACAGAGAAGCACTGGCATCAAGGCACCTTTCCTCTGAATTAAGTGAGGTTATGACTGACATTGTAGGTGTAGTCAATTTTATAAAGACCACTAAAAACAAGAGTCTTCTCTGCTATCTGTGAGGAGATGGGAGCTGAACATCAAGCTGTGCTGTTTCACAGTGAAGCAAGGTCGCTGTCACGAGGAAAAGTCTTGTCCTGAGTTTTTGAGCAGATAAGAATGTTTTCGGAGCAGGAGCACAAGTATGACCTCGCAGAGAAATTTTGTGATGAGAACTTCCTGGCAAAACTGGCCTACCTGAGTGACATATTTGGAAAGCTAAATGAACTAAATCTACAGCTTCAAGGGAAAGATAAACACCTCCCTCAGGTCACAGACAAGATCAGCTCTTTCATTCGAAAGCTTGCAATGTGGGGCAGGCGACTTGATGAAGGAAATACTGATTCATTCGAGAACCTGCATGAATTTGTTGACACTACTGACTATGATGCCACCTCAGTGATTCCATATATTAAGGAGCATATGTCATCACTGATGGGATTCTTTAAAAAGTACTTCCCTGAAAACAGTTCCCAATATGACTGGGTGAGAGATCCTTTCAATGCACCAGCTCCAACTGGTTTCAGCTCTGCAGAGGAGGACCAGTTCATTGATATGACGTCTGACTCCACATTGAGACTGAGGTTCACATCACAGACACTGAGTGAATTCTGGCTGAGTGTAGAGAGGCAGTATCCACTCTTAGGGCAGAGGGCCATGGGTATTCTTCTTCCTTTTGCAACATCTTATCTTTGTGAGACTGGCTTCTCTGCTGTTGCTGCACTGAAGACCAAGTACAGGTCCCAGCTAAACATTGAGCAGGAGCTGAGAGTTGCAGTATCATGCTTCAAACCCCGCTTCGAAAAGCTGTGCTCTGCAAAACGTGCTCATTGTTGCCATTAATCCTGACTTCCTCATTTTGATTTTAAAAAATCAGCACAAATTGTTTTATTCATTTTTGTTTTATAGGTCAAAGTGTTTCATATATTGTGCTCCTGAGTTAATGTTGCTGATCAATTTGAATTTATTATTATTTATTGATTATATTTAATTTTATTTTTCAGTATCAAATGGTCAAAAAACGTTTACAGTTTAAATAAGGATTTAATTTTTTTTTAACATTTCAGGCAAATTGATGCACTTTAAGTCTTTTCTGTTACAGACTAAAAAACAGTGTTAATAAAGTTATTCTTTGTTGTAAGTTGATCTATATTTCTTTCTTTTTTCTTTTTTTGTTTTCTTTAATGTTAATAAGGATACAATGTTATGCAGAGGTGTACTTATAACAATTTTATAGACAAATGATACTATTTACAGTCGCGGCGGAGAGTTGGGGGGCGCGAAATGTTTACTTCTTCCTAGGGGGGTTGTAACAGAAAATAATTGAGAAGCACTGCAGTAGTCTAACCAAGGAGTAACAAAAGCATGGATAAATTTTTCTGCATCATTTTTGGACAAAGTTTCTGATTTTTGCAATGTTACATAGATGGAAAAAAGCTGTCCTTGAAACAGTCTTGATATGTTCGTCAAAAGAGAGATCAGGGTCCAGAGTAACGCCGAGGTCCTTCACAGTTTTATTTGAGACAACTGTACAACCATCAAGATTAATTGTCAAATTCAACAGAAGATCTCTTTGTTTCTTGGGACCTAGAACAAGCATCTCTGTTTTGTCCGAGTTTAAAAGTAGAAAGTTTGCAGCCATCCACTTCCTTATGTCTGAAACACAGGCTTCTAGCGAGGGCAATTTTGGGACTTCACCATGTTTCATTGAAATGTACAGCTGTGAGTCATCCACATAGCAGTGAAAGTTAACATTATGTTTTCGAATGACATCCCCAAGAGGTAAAATATATAGTGAAAATAATAGTGATCCTTAAACGGAACCTTGAGGAACACCGAAATTTACAGTTGATTTGTTAGAGGACAAACCATTCACAGAGACAAATTGATATCTTTCCGACAGATAAGATCTGAACTAGGCCAGTCCGTGTAGCCCAATTTGGGTTTCCAATCTCTCCAAAAGAATGTGGTGATCGATGGTATCAAAAGCAGCACTAAGGTCTAGGAGCACGAGGACAAATGCAGAGCCTCGGTCTGACGCCATTAAAAGGTCATTTACCACCTTCACAAGTGCAGTCTCAGTGCTATGATGGGGTCTAAAGCCAGACTGAAGCATTTCGTATACATTGTTTGTCTTCAGGAAGGCAGTGAGTTGCTGCGCAACAGCTTTTTCTAAAATTTTAGAGAGGAATGGAAGATTCGATATAGGCCGATGGTTTTTTATATTTTCTGGGTCAAGGTCTGGCTTTTTCAAGAGAGGCTTTATTACTGCCACTTTTAGTGAGTTTGGTACACATCCAGTGGATAGAGAGACGTTTATTATGTTCAACATAGTTGGGCCAAGCACAGGAAGCAGCTCTTTCAGGAGTTTAGTTGGAATAGGGTCCAGTATGCAGCTTGAAGGTTTAGAGGCCATGATTATTTTCATCATTGTGTCAAGAGATATACACTGCTCAAAAAAATAAAGGGAACACTTAAACAACACAATGTAACTCCAAGTCAATCACACTTCTGTGAAATCAAACTGTCCACTTAGGAAGCAACACTGATTGACAATAAATTGCACATGCTGTTGTGCAAATGGAATAGACAAAAGGTGGAAATTATAGGCAATTAGCAAGACACCCCCAATAAAGGAGTGATTCTGCAAGTGGTGACCAAAGACCACTTCTCAGTTCCTATGCTTCCTGGCTGATGTTTTGGTCACTTTTGAAAGCTGGCGGTGCTCTCACTCTAGTGGTAGCATGAGACGGAGTCTACAACCCACACAAGTGGCTCAGGTAGTGCAGCTCATCCAGGATGGCACATCAATGCGAGCTGTGGCAAGAAGGTTTGCTGTGTCTGTCAGCGTAAACACAAATGCTTTGTTTGTAAATTATGTATGAGTGTTGTAGTGTGCCCCTGGATATCCGTCAAATAAAAAATTGTGCCGTCTGGTAAGGAATTTGAAATGGTTTATACTTTTACTTTGACTTTTGATACTTAAGTACATTTTAGCAATTCCATTTACTTTTGATACTTAAGTATCAACCAAAACCAAATCCTTTTAGACTTTTACTCAAGTAGTATTTTACTGGGTGACTCACTTTTACTTGAGTCATTTTCTATTACCGAATCATCCTCCCGGATCCGGGATCCTCCTCATCAGAAACGCTGACTAGCATAGCCTAGCCTAGCGCCACAGGGAATATCATATAATATAATTTCATGAAATCACAAGTCCAGTATACAGTATATAGTATAATAAATGAAAGATAAACATCTTGTGAATCCAGCCAACATGTCCGATTTTTAAAATGTTTTACAGCGAAAACACAACATATATTTATGTTAGCTCACCACAATAGCGCAACACACAACACCAAAGATAGCTTTCACAAAACCCACAAATAGAGATAAAAATAATCACTAACCTTTGAACAACTTCATCAGATGACAGTCTTATAACATCATGTTATACAATACATTTATGTTTTGTTCGAAAATGTGCATATTTATAGCTACAAATCCTGGTTTTACATTGGTGCCATGATCATAAATGGCACCAAAACAGACAGAATAATTACAGAGAGCAACGTGAAATACATAAATACTCATCATAAAACATTTATGAAAAATACATGTTGTACAGCAAATGAAAGATAAACATCTTGTGAATCCAGCCAAAATGTCTGATTTTTAAAATGTTTTACAGCGAAAACACAACATATATTTATGTTAGCTCACCACAATAGCCCAAAACACAACGCCATTTTTTCACCGCAAAGATAGCTTTCACAAAACCCACAAATAGAGATAAAATTAATCACTAACCTTTGAACAACTTCATCAGATGACAGTCTTATAACATCATGTTATACAATACATTTATGTTTTGTTCGAAAATGTGCATATTTATAGCTACAAATCCTGGTTTTACATTGTGAACATGGCGCAAAAATGCTCCAAATTGTCCGGAGAAATTTTGGAGAGTCACGTAATCTAACAGAAAAACTCATCATAAACTATGCTGAAAAATACATGTTGGACATATAATTAAAGATACACTGGTTCTTAATGCAACCGCTGCGTTAGATTTAAAAAAATAACTTTAGTAAAAAGCACAGCATACAATAATCTGAGACAGCGCTCAGCCATTCTCCGCCATGTTGGAGTCAACATATTCAACAAAAATACGAAATAACATCATAAATATTCTCTTACCTTTGATGAACTTTCATCAGAATGCAGTGCCAGGAGGCCTAGTTCCACAATAAATCGTTGTTTTGTCGTTGTTTTAGAATGTCCATTTCTTCTGTCGAATTAGCAACTTTGGCTAGCATAATGGTGCTCACGTGTCCATGAAAGTTTGGCGTATGGAACGAAAAATTCCAAAAGTCATAATAAAAGTCGAATAAACTGGTCAAACTCAGTTCAAAATCCATCTTTAGGATGTTTTTCTCATATGTATCCAATAACGTCCCAGACGGAGCATTTCTTCGTGTCTACCTAACGCATTGCAGAAAATGATATGGTGCTCCCAGGTGCGCAGCAAAATACTGCCAATATGGCTGACCTGTCACTCCAAAAGCTCTCATTTGGTCCCACATCAGGCTAGACACCTCATTCAACGTTCTACTGCCTGTTGACATCTAGTGGAAGACGTATGAAGTGCATTCATATCCATAAATACAAGGCAATTGAATAGGAGCAGCCCTTCACAGAGACCCATTTCAGAATTTTCACTTCCTGTTTGGAAGTTTGCCTGCCAAATGAGTTCTGTTTTACTCACAGATATAATTCAAACAGTTTTAGAAATTTCAGAGTGTTTTCTATCCAATAGTAATAATAATATGTATATCATATGATCTAGAACAGAGTACGAGGCCATTTAATTTGGGCACTATTTTTTCCCAAAGTGGAAATGGCGCCCCCTATTAAGAAGAAGTTTTAAGCTATCTTTACCTTAACCTTTACCTTTACCTTTAGCACTTTTTCCTCCACTGGCTGTCATAGTCCTTCAGATGCAGTTCTGTGTTTGCCAACATGATTGATGAGGAATTTATACAATAATTTGATAGAAGCTAAGATAATAGTGTTACCTACTTCTGAGAAATGCTAGAGGACTAATCTCAGCAACAGAGATGTACAGTATCTACCTATGAGTGATTACAGAGGACCGACAACAGAGCATTTGTAGAAGCATTTGCATTTATACATCTTCTTGTAGTATACCTATATGTATTTAGACTAGAGAATATATAGTTAGTTCATCCCTATTTCTAGAAGTATGTAAATTAATCATGGTCCACTCATTTCATGTGAAGGATTTTAGGAATTTAAAAAGAAACCAAACTGAATAATATCCAATGTTCGCTGTGACTAAGTAAAAACAAGTTACTGAAGAGTTCTCTCCCCCATTAGAGCTGTCAGGCCTGTAATTGTGCCTTGATAAACACCCATTTCCTAAATTCCCAGGAGAAGGACAATCTCATCTGCCGTAATAGACTATACTATCAGCTCAATTAGTGTCTATTGGACATATCCACAAGTGACTTTCCAGAAGCCCGCTTTCCAGGAAGCTATTATTACTGACTCATAGACCTACTCAAACATTCCATTAATTCCATGTTCAAGTAAGGCTTAGCTTTTTCCAGTCATCGCTGTTATTCTCACTTGTATGCACTTGCCTTTTGCATTATTCTTATGTTTTTTTGTATTTGTGTGTGTTCTTTGAAGATTAATTAACATTTATTTAATGGGCAATGTACCACTGTTTTTGATTGAAGCCAAGGTTAATTAATGGTATAAATGGAACTGAGACTCTATAGGTGTGATTGATTAGACCAGTGGAGCCTAATAGCCCAACAGTGATTTCCTCTGGTAGCTGATGCAGTGTTTCTATAGCTTCTTGTGCAAGGAACACACTTTAATAGAGCTGAATCGATCCCGTCTAATCTGTTGGGAAGACAGGATACGGTGGTGGGCAATATTTAACTTGAACAAAATGTTCCAAAAAAATTCCATTTAAAAGGCAGCAGCATTCTTGATTCCAGAAGTATTATGGGATGCAATAAAGGCACACACGTGTCTAACATTGGACTGCAGTACCCAATTTGACCAATGTCCAATTTTAAACACACTTTGGTTATTAATTATTTAAATGAAGAATGTATGATGGAAATAAAGAAGAACTCAGTTTGTCGTGTTAATTGTTTCATCATGAACAGTTTCTGGGTTAGAGAAGGTTAATTGGTGAATGTGAGACAGGTAATGTTATGTAAACTCCAATCCCAGCAGATGTATTACATAATACTAGCACATACAGTCCACTCTTAATACACTCACATGAACACTAACACTGTTAGTGTGAGTGTATTAAGAGTGTACTGTATGTATTATGTAATACATCTGCTGGGATTGGAGTTTCCATAACATTACCTGTGTCATATACAGCCAGTGTTAAGTAGCAGTAAATGTAAATTAGACACTGAGGGGAGCAATTTTCTCTACTGAGGGATGTTATGGTTTTTAATCCTTGCTTGTTTTGTGTAATGTAATTATGTAGAGCTCTCTTAATGAGTGTTTGCTGCACTTTTGCTATTGGTCATTTCAATTACCTATTAAATCCAGTTGGTAATTACATATTGTGATAATGCTGATCCAGTGATCCAGCAAGGTCCGAGCAAGGGCCGGCCCTTTTTTCCATGGGGCAGAGAGAAAAATGTGTAGTTTTATAGCTAATCTCATGCAATTTTTTTTAAATTCCCCCACAAAGACCAAAGTATCAGCTATCACAGCATTTAAAGAAACAACCTAAATGTATTTTTCTTCATAAAATACAACTAACTGGATTTATGTGAACTTCAGACACCATAAAAGGCATTTTATTTGTACAATTATTGTTCAACAAGTGTTTGAAGGCCTTGCTTGTTTAATTCTAACATTAGATTATTTAAATATGTCATACAAATTTCTAAACATCTTTTTGTTTAGTTTTATTGTCACGTTCCTGACCTATTTTCTGTTGTTTTGTATGTGTTAGTCGGTCAGGGCGTGAGTGTGGGTGGGCATTTCTATGTTTTGTGTTTCTATGTTTAGGTCTTGTAATCAGCCTTATATGGTTCTCAATCAGAGACAGGTGTTTGACGTTTTCCTCTGATTGAGAACCATATATAGGTTGGCTGTTCACACTGTTTGTTTGTGGGTGATTGTCTCCTGTGTCTTTCGTGTCTGTGTATGTGCACCACACGGGACTGTTTTGGCTGTTCATTCGTTTGATGTAGTCTGTTCCTGTCCGTGAGTTCTGCGTGTAGTTATGTAAGTTCCATGTTCAGGTTTCGTCTACGTCGTTTTCTTATTTTGTAATTTTCCAAGTGTTTTCGTGTTCGTCTTTCAATAAATTACATTATGTCATCATACCTCGCTGCGTATTGGTCCTCCGATCCTTCTCTCCTCTCCTCGTCTGAGGAGGAGGAAGATCTAGAACGCCGTTACATTTATAGCCCTATTAAGTGCTCCAGAGCTAATTTTGTTAACATTTTGGCATGTTGTACTAGATTTAGAATATAAAACAAAATTTCTAAAATAAACATTATCCCCTAGGTTTAGGACAGCAAATGCTTCAATTGTTTAAGCATATGTTGCAGATAAGTTAATAAAATATTTGTTCCGAATTTTGACCAAAAAAACGTGACTTTAAGAGTATTAGCTATCAGTGACGAAGTTGACAAGCCATTGACGGAGTTGTTAACAGATATTCAAAACAGACATATTTTTGCCTCTAAAAATAAAAGTTCAATACAAACATTTGCAAAATATAGAAAATTATTCATTTGAAAATCCCTAATAAAAACATAAATTCTATCAGATCTTTCAGCACTCTGACGGAGTTGATGTTAGACACAAATATGACGGAGTTGATGTTTTACAAAGTTTACAAAAATTGCATTTTTCTTCTTCATTCAAGTGTTATACACAGTAGCAATCTAGATTGTCCTAAATTGCTTTATAACTCTAAACCCTAATTAAATGTAACATATTTGAACCAAAATGTATATTCTATTGTAATCTATCAGGCAGATGGATTTGGCAGTTAATGGTTGTGACTGTGACCATACCATGGTGCTTCCAATATTGTTTGTTTAAATCTATCAAAAGTATAGAACTTTACAGACCATGAGTGGTTTTGTTGCACTACATGCAATGAAGACATGAATAGGGGGTCCTGTCACGCCCTGACCTTAGAGATCCTTTTTATGTCTCTATTTTGTTTTGGTCAGGTTGTGATTTGGGTGGGCATTCTATGTTCTGTAATTCTATGTTTTGTATTTCTTTGTTTCTGGCCGAGTGTGGTTCCCAATCAGAGGCAGCTGTCTATCGTTGTCTCTGATTGGGGATCATACTTAGGCTGCCCTTTTCCCTCTGTCTGTGTGGGATCTTGTTCAGGGAGTTTGCACATCGAAGCTGTTCGGTCGTTGTATTCTTTATTGTTTTGTCCTGTTTTAGTTTCACTTCGTGATTAAATTATGTGGAACTCTAAGAACGCTGCGCCTTGGTCTCTTCCTTCCGACGACACCCGTTACAGGTCCTTATGGTATAACTGACCCTACTCATTCCTGATTAATTTAGGATTTTAGACAAATCCGACGGAGTTGACCAACTTTCCGGACATCTTTTAGAAATCACTGTTTTGAGATACATTTTCATTAAATGTCACGGCCGTCGTCTAGGTGGAAATGACCGGACCATTTTATTTTATTTAGAATGTCGCCAACAAAACAAGAAACAAAGAAACGACCGTGAAGCTTACTAGGGCTATAGTGCCACTAACAAAGTCAACTACCCACAAACACCAAAGGGAAAAAGGCTGCCTAACTATGATTCCCAATCAGAGACAACGATAGACAGCTGTCCCTGATTGAGAACCATACCCGGCCAAAACATAGAAATACAAAACATAGAAATAAAGAAGCTAGAATGCCCCCCCTAGTCACATTAAAGATACATTTCCAGTTATCCATAATTTCCTGTTTTTAGAATTTTATACACTGTTTTGGAGCATTTGAAATTGGGATCTTTTACTCCAGACGGGCATTTCTAAGCATAGAGCCGAAATGGAAATACACAATATTGAAAGTATTTAGAAAATTCCCAAAACAAGTCTTTTCCTGATAAAATTATTTAGCAAGTGGCTATGATTATGGCCAAACCAGAGTGGGTCTGGCCTCCTGGGAGCATACACCATGTCAGTCCACTGACAGCTAATTTCAACAGGTTTCTCACAAACTTAGAAAAAAAGGTTCCTTAAAGAACCAAAAAGGTTATATCGCTTGCTTCATATATGGAACCCCTAAAAGTTCTATACAGAACCATTTCATAGGGTTCTTTGAACACACCCTAAGAGTCTATGCTTTTATTAAACAAATGATTTCCTCTTGCTTCTAGCTGGCATTTAGTTTGCAACATCACATGTTTCTATGAACCTTGCTTTTGCCACTCAGACCTCGGCAACAATGTTGCAAACTATGAATTCCATCTCCCCCTCTGCCAGAGCTAATGGTATCAGACATCAGCTAGCCATTTTTCTGACCAAGCGAAATAATACAGCAGAATCGTTAATATGAATATAAATGTAAATGCAAAACAGCTAAAACAAATGAAAACAGAGCTATTCAGCTGTCATTTCAGAATTTGATGTGAACGGCTTAGCTTTTGTTATCTGTTGTCTAAAATCCCCTTTACACTCGGGGGTAGGGACATCATCCTCAAGGTTGTTTGCCTTCACTGGGTATACAGCATACACCTTTACTTTATCCACATGTTGTTGTGTTACAGCATGAATTTAATATGTATTACATTTAGATTTTGTGTCACACTGATCTACATACAATACCCCATAATGTCAAAGTGGAATTTTGTTTGTCTGTATTCAACTCCTTTGTTATGGCAAGCCTAAAGTTCAGGAGCACAAATGTGCTTAACAAATCGCATAATAACTTGCATTGACTCATTCTGTGTTCAGTAACAGGATTTTTGAATGACTACCCCATCTCTATACATCACATACAATTATCTGTAAGGTATCTTAATCAAATAGTGAATTTCAAGTCCAGATTCAAACACAAAGTCCAGGGAGGTTTTTCAATGCCTCGCAAAGAAGGGCACCGATTGGTAGATGCTGAATATCCCTTTTGAGCATGGTGAAGTTATTAATTAGGCTTTGGATAGTGTATCAATACACCAGTCACTGGCAAGACTTGAAAATGGCTGTCTAGCAATGATCATTAATCAACTTGACAGAGCTTGAAGATTTTTTTTCTCAAGAATAATGGGCAAGTATTGTACAATCCAGGTGTGCAAAGCTCTTAGAGGCTTACCCCAAAAGACTCACAGCTGTAATCACAGCCAAATGTGCTTCTACAAAGTATTGACACAAGGGTGTGAATACTTATGTAAATGAGATATATCTGTATTTAATTTTTTTTATAAATTCAGGCTGTAACACAACAAAATGTGGAATAAGTCAAGGGGTATGAATACTTTCTGAAGGTACTGTATATATAAAATTTTTCAGTAAAGGGTTCTTTAATCTCATCCAAAGAATCATAAGGTTCTATATACCCCAAATAACCCTTTTTTCTAATAGTGCATGGCTTTTCAATAGTACATGGCTTTATGCCCTTTCTCTCTCTCTTCCGAAAGGGATTCCAAATGCCAGATTGTTTTCTAGTTTTTGTGAAAGCATGGGTGCCTTGAGGTGAGAAGTGAGGTTTTGTTTTTGTTGGGGGATTTTCTTTTCTAATTTGAAGCTTATTCTGCATTTCCCCTGATTGCTAAGAACAATGGCTTTGGAATGCATCTGTATGGTTTTAATTTATTTGCTTGAATGAGGAAGAGAATGACTGCCCAGACCTGATATCCACAAGCAAATGATGAGGATCAATGCCTAAGGACAAATCTTTTGTTTACACAAGGACATTTAAAAGTGAGTTAATTGAGTTGCCATAGAGGGACAGTATATTATAAAGGCAATGCATTTGATTGCTTTGGTTTTGTTGTAACCTTAAAACAAATAGATTTTTTTAACATCTCTGTTCACATTTGGGAAGGGCCAATAGTGTCAGATTAGGCAGATTGAACTACTTTATGCCAATTTCTGTAAGTAGGAAGCTGCCCTGCTTTGGTTCAAGATGTCATATTGCAGTTCATCTTTCATGTCATTAATACCTTTCATGCCGTATCTTTGTCCATAGGCTGTGGATGTCAAAATAGATTCAGTACCATAGTGTGTGACAGACATCTCATCAGCATTTTGCTCACACCCCGATACTTTATATTTTTATTGAGTCAATTTATCTTAGCATTGGCATTTCCTGAGGAGCCATTAAACATAATATTTTGCCCCTGTTTTTCGGCGATATCTGTATTCCGTATGAAATGTCAAGTGGATAAGAGAGAGGGATGATTTCATCTGGGGGATTCTGAGCCTATCATTATGTTTGAAAGCATGAAACTGCAAGCAAACCTTGTTATCCTTGGACACTGAACAAGATTCTAGGCCTTCATTTTAATCGCTACCCTCTATAAATCAGCTAAGCCTGCTCCCTTGCTGTGTGAATTGACTACAGCATATTTAGAGGTGGAAATCAAATCAAAGGTATAGCCTATTGGTAACTATTCAATTTGCCCTGGATCAAACATTCCATTCAGTTACAAGGGTATGAATCCTATTCAAGACAGGCTCTGTAGTGTGTGAAACTTAGACTAAAGATGTGATAGTTCATGTCAAGCTGTTAAACATTTACTCACTTTGTTGCATCCACAATACATTACATAATAATGTAATATTTGATCATGAAAAAAAACTGAATCGAGCTAAGCACAGGCAAAATCCTAGAGGAAAACCTGTTTCAGTCTGCTTTCCAACAGACACTTGGAGACCAATTCACCTTTCAGCAGGATAATAACATAAAACACAAGGCCAAATATATACTGGTGTTGCTTACCAAGACAACATTGAATGTTCCTGATTGGCAAAGCTCCAGTTTTGACATCAAAATCTATGGCAAGACTTGAAAATGGTTGTCTAGAAATGATCATCAACCCACTTGACAGAGCTTGAAGAATTCTAAAAAGAATAATGTGCAAATATTGTACAATATAATTGATGCTCCAAATAGATCACATAACTGGTAAGTACTCTCAATTAAAGAGGAATAAAGTATGAATATGTTTGAAGTCTATAAACAAAGAATATTAAGTAAGCTTAGTAAACGAAAACATAAGTCACCTTCATTGCCTTTAACAATGCAATTAGCAAGCAGCATTTTAATTATCTTTCAACTCTCTAAAGAAATATAAGATACCTCTGATTTCTAAGTAAGAAAATTAATGCATTTTGCTGTGGCTATTCCTTCATGAACATCTCACATTAATTTCAGTCTGATGAAGCTGTCACCTTGACGACGCTGGCACCTAAGGCCCACTCATTACCATATAAACAGCTCCACAAAACTGAAAACCTAATTGTTGATCCATTATAGCACTAAATGGATTTTATTGAAATCAAACTTTTATTTCCCTAAAGCTTCACTTGGAATATCCAAATGCACTCCACTGTACACACCAACATCCCTGTACTTTGCAATACTTTCACAAATGTACAATGCAGCACAGCAAATGTCCCCAGGGATTATTTTTCACCTTGAGGAAATAGGATAATGTGTTCAAAGAAAGAAATTAAAATAATAATGGTTTTCCCCCAAAAAATGTCATATTGTCTTACTTGCTGCTTCATGTAGATTAAAGTGACAGCACATTATGGATTATGCATTGCACAAATGGCAATCTGAGATTGCTACAATTTTTTTACTTTTTAATTTATGATATACACCTATTTATTCTTGAAGAATATAACTTATAAATGCCTCATGAGCTTAGTTCAACTGTCAGAACCCAAAACTTGTTAAAACAAGCTTGTTTGCAAACAATGTAATTTTAAACCAACACTGTACAGCCTCAAACATGGTTAAAACTATAATTTTGATACAGTATCATAAATGGCTCTGCCTATGAATCATACCTCTGCCTATGAATTTGAGAGTGGTTACATTTCTCCAGCCCCAACCCTCAGCTGTTTACTAAAACAGTGGCGAGATGTACGCTCTGTTAATGTGTGAACTTCAGATTGCCTGACATTAACGATGGTCCCTCCCTGATCTGAACACTTTTTTGTGATTCTGCATGAGAGCATCCTGACAAGGACATTCAAGGACATTCAAAGTCACTTGTGACATCATACCCTCAGTCCATCATCTTTAACAATTTTTCAATGACTCAGACTCACTGAAGGAAAGTTTTGTTCTTTGAATTTACTTGTGTAATTTCAATACTTTCTTTCAGCGATTCTTTCTCTTAGAGCAGCATAATAATTCCGCAGCATTGGGGAGAGTAATACATTTTTTCTGAATACAATGATTAAAAAGGAAAAATAGCTGCTTGCAAACTAAGTAAATGCTGAATATTGCATAACTAAAAAACTATTCTGAATTTTTATTCTCTTTAATTACAAGTTTCTGTTTTGACTAAAGAAGAAAAGTAAGCTCCATTATTAATCTTTCTACATTTTTTGTTTACTGAGTGGTGGCCTGTGTTTTAATGCCAGCCAGTCCATAGATTACCTTTTTCGAATAGCATCTATAACAAGTCATCATAACCTTATAGTTTTTTCTAATTCGAGGGCACCAGCACTTTGTTTTTCATATTTATTTATTATTGTGTAGCAAACAAGTTCACTACATGACACCATGACAATGTAGTGAAACACATTTTGCAACCTCCCATTTGCTCCTTTGTGCCTTAACCAGTGGCGTCATTCGTCCCGAACCTTTTGATCAAATGTTTTTTTACATTTCAGTCTGATATGAGATTAAATAACCAAAAATCACTTACGTTTTACTGACACATTTTTATGACAAAAATAAACACTACAATATACTGCGCTAGGCAGTAGCTGGCATTGCAAGAAGCCCCTGGAGTGACGAGGTGTCTGCTGTGATTAGTTGAGATTTCACAACACAGTGGACCGCTCCCATCCCTTGACCCCTCACCCACCCCTACAGCACCGGTTAGATGTCAATGTGGCATCGATATGAGTCAGAAACATTTATTCTAGTATCAAAATTGACTACAAAGTGTAAATAGTACAATTTCAGTCATGCAGTCAGTCTTCTCCAAAACTGAGTTGTGTGAGACTTGTGGTTGTGACTGCATCACAACATAAATGAAGGTTGGGTGTGTTTCAATCCTGCCCACATGCCCACAGCTGGCAACATGCAAGTAAATATCAATTCAGAGTGCAGCTACATGCAACACAATTGTAATGCCTGTGGTAAATTTGGGTTGACTTTGAATATCCCTTTGGGGCTAGTTAGGGACCATAGGCAAATTACACAATGTACATGGGACAATATGTTAAAATTCCAATAGCTCTAAATTTAAATTACTTAAAAACCTCAAACCAACTATGACTTGTAGAAATTCATATATTGAAAGCATTTAATGAGAAAACTTAAAGGTGTGCAACATGAAAATATTGTCTCATTTACATGTATTTATTAACGGTCCCTAACTAGCCCCAGAGATAGGCAATCTAAAGTCAAAGTCAGGTCGCACACCAGCCAGCTGAAGCTAATTGGCTAAATAATTTGGCTAACTCTTCCCACCTATTAACACACACACAAGACACCCACATCAAACCACACCCTGAAACCAACTCACATTTGAATTTACTCATAGCTGCTAGCATTTCTTAATTTCTTACCTTATTTACATTAGTATTCAGACCTTTTGATATGAGTCTCGAAATTGAGCTCAGATGCATCCTGTTTCCATTGATCATCCTTGAGATGTTTTTACAACTTGATTGGAGTCCACCTGAGGTATATTCAATTGTTTGGACATGATTTGGAAAGGCACACACCTGTCTATATAAGGTCCAACAGCTGACAGTGCATGTCAGAGCAAAACCAAGCCATGAGGTCGAAGGAATTGTCCGTAGAGCTCCGAGACAGGATTGTCTCGAGGCACAGATCTGGGGAACTGTACCAAAAAATGTCTGCAGCATTGAAGGTCACCAAGAACACAGTGGCCTCCATCATTTTTAAATGGAAGAAGTTTGGAACCACTAAGACTCTTCCTAGAGCAGGCCGCCTGGCTAAACTGAGAAATCGGGGGAGAAGGGCCTTGGTCAGGGAGGTGACCAAGAACTCGATGGTTACTCTGACAGAGCTCTAGAGTTCCTCTGTGGTGATGGGAGAACCTTCCAGAAGGACAACCATCTCTGCAGCACTCCACCAATCAGGCCTTTATGGTAGAGTGGCCAGGCGGAAGCCATTCCTCAGTAAAAGGCACATGACTGCCTGCTTTAACAATTTTTAGGGCCTTCCTCTTACACTGCCTGGTATAGAGATCCTGGATGGCAGGGAGCCCAGCCCCAGTGATGTGCTGGGGCGTGGCCTACGCACTAACCTCTCTAGCCCCTTACGGTTGGATGCTAAGCAGCTGCCATACCAAGCGGTGATGCAGCCGGTAAAGATGCTCTCAATGGTGTAGCTGTAGAACTTTTTGAAGATCTGAGGGCCTCTGACAAATCTTTTCAGTCTCCTGAGTGGGAAGGGGAGTTGTCGTGCCCTCTTCCCAACTGTGTTGGTGTGTTTGAACCATGATAGGTCCTTAGTGATGTGGGAACCGAAGAACTTAAAGCTCTTGACCCGCTCCATTACAGCCCTATCAATGTGAATGGGGTGTGCTCTGCCCTCCGTTTTCTATGGTCCACAATCAGTTCCTTTGTCTTATTGACGTTGAGGGAAAGGTTGTTGTCCTAGCACCACACTGCCAGGTCTCTGACCTCTTCCCTATAGGCTGTTTGCCACCGTCGTGTCGTTGGCAAACTTAATAATGGTGTTGGAGTCGTGCACGGCCACACAGTCGTGGGTGAACATGGAGTACTGAAGGGAACTAAGAATGCACCCCTGAGGGACTCCCGTGTTGAGGATCAGCATGTCGGATGTGTTGTTGCCTACCCTCAACACCTGGGGGCGGCCCGTCAGGAAGTCCAGGATCCAGTTGCAGAGGGAGGTGTTCAGCCCCAGGGTCCTTAGCTTAGTGATGAGCTTGGAGGGCACTATGGTGTTGAACGCTGAGCTGTAGTCAATAAACAGCATTCTCAAGTAGGTGTTCCTTTTGTCCAGGGGGAAAGGGCAGTGTGGAGTGCAATAGAGATTGCGTCGTCTGTGGATCTGTTGGGGCGGTATACAAATTGGAGTTGGTCCAGGGTGTCTGGAATGATGGTGTTGATGTGAGCCATGACCAGCCTTTCAAAGCATTTCATGGCTACAGATGTGAGTGCTACGGGGCGATAGTCATTTAGACATTCTTGAGCACAGGGACTATGGTGGTCTGCTTGAAAAATGTAGGTATTACAGACTGGGTCAGGGAGAGGTTGAAAATGTCAGTGAAAACAAGTACCAGCTGGTCAGCACATGCTCTGAGTATGCATCCTGGTAATCCATATGGCCCTGCGGCCTTGAGAATGTTAACCTGTTTAAAGGTCTTACTCACATCTTCTACGGAGAGCGGGATCACACAGTTGTCCAGAACACCTGGTGCTCTCATTTACATTTTACATTTAAGTCATTTAGCAGACGCTCTTATCCAGAGCGACTTACAAATTGGTGCATTCACCTTATGACATCCAGTGGAACAGCCACTTTACAATAGTGCATCTAAATCTTTTAAGGGGGGGGGGGGGGTCAGAAGGATTACTTTATCCTATCCTAGGTATTCCTTGAAGAGGTGGGGTTTCAGGTGTCTCCGGAAGGTGGTGATTGACTCCGCTGTCCTGGCGTCGTGAGGGAGTTTGTTCCACCATTGGGGTGCCAGAGCAGCGAACAGTTTTGACTGGGCTGAGCGGGAACTCTCATGTATGGTTCAGTGTTGTTAGCCTCGAAGCGAGCATAGAAGGCATTTAGCTCTTCTGGTAGGCTTGCGTTACTGGGCAGCTCGCAGCTGGGTTTTCCTTTGTAATCTGTGATAGTTTGCAAGCCCTGACACATCTGACGAGCATCAGAGCCAGTGTAGTAGGATTCTATCTTAGTCCTGTATTGATGCTTTGCCTGTTTGATGGTTCGTTGTGGATAGCGGGATTTCTTATAAGCGTCCTGATTAGTGTCCCACTCCTTGAAAGCGGCAGCTCCAGCCTTTAACTCAGTGACAATGTTGCCTGTAATCCATGGCTTCTGGTTGGGATAGGTACGTACAGTCACTGTGGGGACGATATCGTTGATGCACTTATTAATGAAGCCGGTGACTGATGTGGTAAACTCGTCAATGTCATCCGATGAATCCCGGAACATATTCCATTCTGTTCTAGCGAAACAGTCCTGTAGCTTAGCATCCGCTTCATCGGACCACTTCCGTATTCAGCGCATCACGGGTACTTCCTGTTTGAGTTTTTGCTTGTAAGCAGGAATCAGGAGGATAGAGTTATAGTCAGATATGCCAAATGGAAACCGACCAGTCATTTAAACCTGTATCTCCTCTGCACCACAAAACTGTGTTAGGAGATAAAGCCTAGCTTGTGGAGCTAATAATGTAGGTCTTCAGTTCTCAGACAAGGTTACTCATCATGCAAGCGTGATTCCAATCCGACTTCGTTACACTTCACTCTCCTTTGACCTTGTGGTCATTTGACCCATTCCAGTCACGGCACAAACCTTTTTTAAAGCCAGGTTGAACCCCGGTCTCCTGAGCACCTGCTCGTGTGATGAAGCAAGGTTACTTATCACGCAGGCGTTGTTCCAAACCACCTTCGTGGCTTATGGTTCTTGTCTCATTAAAAGGTCATTTCAGGCTAGTCCATCAAAGGTCATTTCAGGCCAGTCCAATCAATCAAATCCATTTAATTATGACAATCAGAAACATCATGCATCGTTCCTAGGGTATCGATTTATTAGTTAGTTACAAAATAGAATTAGGAATTATAATACTATTAATTTAATAGGATCTGTATGAGCAGTGGTGGAAAAAGTACCCAATTGTCATACTTGAGTAAAAGTAAAGAAACCTTAATAGAAAATAACTCAAGTAGAAGTGAGAAAAAGTCTAAAAGTATTTGGTTTTAAATATACTTAAGTAATCAAAATAAATGTAATTGCTTAAATATACTTAAGTATTAAAAGTAAAAGTATGAATAATAAAACATTCCTTATATTAAGCAAACCAGACGGCACAATTTTAATGTTTTTTTATATTTACGGATAGCCAGGGGCACACTGCAAACACTCAGACATAATTTACAAATGAAGCGTTTGTGTTTAGTGAGTCTGCCAGATCAGAGTCAGTAGCGATGACCAGGGTTGTTCTCTTGATAAGTGTGTGAATTGGACCATTTTCTGTCATACTAAGCATTCAAAATGTAACGAGTACTTTTGGGTGTCAGGGAAAATGTATGGAGTAAAAAGTACATTATTTTCTTTAGGAATGTAGTGAAGTAAAAGTAAAAGTAGTCAAAAATATAAAGAGTAAAGTACAGATACCCCAAAAATCGACTTACAGTTGAAGTCGGAAGTTTACATACACTTAGGTTGGAGTCATTAAAACTCGTTTTTCAGCCACTCCACAAATTTCTTGTTAACAAACTATAGTTTTGGCAAGTTGGTTAGGACATCTACTTTGTGCATGACACAAGTCATTTTTCCAACAATTGTTTACAGATAGATTATTTCACTTATAATTCACTGTATCACAATTCCAGTGGGTCAGAAGTTTGACTGTGCCTTTAAACAGCTTGGAAAATTCCAGAAAATGATGTCATGGCTTTAGAAACTTCTGATAGGCTAATTGACATAATTTGAGTCAAATGGAGGTGTACCTGTGGATGTATTTCAAGGCCTACCTTCAATCTCAGTGTCTCTGCTTGACATCATGAGAAAATCAAAAGAAATCATGAAAAAATATATTTGACCTCCACAAGTCTGGTTCATCCTTGGGAGCAATTTCCAATGCCTGAAGGTACCACGTTCATCTGTACAAACAATAGTACGCAAGCATAAACACCATGGGACCACGCAGCCGTCATACCGCTCAGGAAGGAGACACGTTCTGTCTCCTAGAGATGAACATACTTTGGTGCGAATAGTGCAGATCAATCCCAGAACAACAGCAAAGGACCTTGTGAAGATGCTGGAGGAAACAGGTACAAAGGTATCTATATCCACAGTAAAATGAGTCATATATAGACGTAAACTGAAAGGCCACTCAGCAAGGAAGAAGCCACTGCTCCTAAACTGCCATAAAAAAGCCAGACTACGGTTTGCAACTGCACATGGGGACAAAGTTCATACTTTTGGAGAAATGTCCTCTGGTCTGATGAAACAAAAATAGAATTGTTTGGCCATAATGACCATCGTTACATTTGAAGGAAAAAGGGGGAGGCTTGCAAGCCAAAGAACACCATCCCAACCGTGAAGCACGGGGTGGCAGTATCATTATGTGGGGGTACTTTGCTGCAGGAAAGACTGGTGCACTTCACAAAATAGATGGCTTCATGAGAAGGAAAATTATGAGGATATATTGAAGCAACATCTCAAGACATCAGTCAGGAAGTTAAAGCTTGGTCGCAAATGGGTCTTCCAAATGGACAATGACCCCAAGCAAACTTCCAAAGTTGTGGCAAAATGGCTAAAGGACAACAAAGTCAAGGTATTGGAGAGGCCATCACAAAGCCTTGACCTCAATCCTATAGAACATTTGTGGGCAGAACTGAAAAAGCGTGTGCGAGCAAGGAGGCCTACAAACCTGACTCAGTTACACCAGCTCTGTCAGGAGGAATGGTCCAAAATTCACCCAACTTATTGTGGGAAGCGTGTGGAAGGCTACTCGGAACGTTTGACCCAAGTTAAACAATTTAAAGGCAATGTTACCAAATACTAATTGAGTGTATGTAAACTTCTGACCCACTGGGAATATGATGAAAGAAATAAAAGCTGAAATAAATCATTCTCTCTACTATTATTCTGACATTTCACATTCTTAAAATGAAGTGATGATCCTAACCGACCTAATACTGGGATTTTTACAAGGATTAAATGTCAGGAATTGTGAAAAACTGAGTTTAAATGTATTTGGCTAAGGTGTATGTAATCTTCCGACTTCAATTGTAAGTAGTACTTTAAAGTATTTTTACTTAAGTACTTTACCCCACTGTCTATGAGTTACACCAAAGATGGTGGATAAATGAAGATATTTCACTCAGGCATTTACCATTGAAATAAAATTGTCAGTTCCGGTCTATTTCACGGGGTGGGTTTCCCATAGACACCAATGCAATAGCAGCTGGGTCTGGTCTTCTTAGTTCATTGACTTTCATTGAATCGGAAAAAACAGGGAGTGGGGACTCACTTCCTCTTCATTCTCTGGTTACACTAGACAATGTTTTTGTTGTGAAGGTTTATGTCTTCACCCCAACCTCTGGCAACATCCCTCTCTTGCCACTCACCAGACCAGTTCCCACTCTGCTCATAAGCAGCAGTTTTCCCTCCAGCATTCCTTATCCTGTTGGTGAATGCATGGGGCGGCTATTCTGTTTTTCCTTTCCATGTTGTGCGTTACTGACAAAGTGAATACCTTTATTTGTTGGAGAATATGTGGCCAAAGGTTAGGGGTGATGACACAACAGCCACCTTTTTGAAAGGGTCATTGACTTGGGGGTCTTGGCTGATCTAGAATGGTCTAGAATGAGTTTGACTTCCCTCTGGGCAAAATCTGTTTGAATCAACGTTGTTTCCACGCCATTTCAACCCAATTATTAAATGAGATGACTAGTGATGGGGTAAAAATTGATACAGTTACATATCGGGATATTATTTAGGAAGACATGTCGAATAGTTTTGACAATATCGCAAAATTATTTTTGCACTAGTTGGCTGTACCTGCACCAAAACTCCAGTATTTTTCCTTCATAGCTTTTTCTCCATCTTCTTTTTAAATAGAGCCAATTTGTTATTTTTACTTTTATTTCCGTCCCTCTGCAGCATGGAATTGCAATAAAATTACAGTATCGAATCGCAATACACTTACTGTAGAATCATGATCATCGCAATACATATCATAGTATCGTAATAATATCATATCATGATGTCCCTAACAATTCCCAGCCCTAGTGATGACGTTGAATCAACGTGGAAAATGTATTGTATTTGAAAAAAAGAGCCGGGCGGAAAAGTCTGGCAGGTTATAGGATATAGCACTTGTGCTGGATCTACAGATGAAATGTTTGATTTAGCTGAACAATACAAGCTCATCATGGGAGCCACACAGGAGTTCAGTTTAACCTTGATAGCCCATGATTTTCAGGAGCCCAACCAGTGTTTGAACACGGAAGACGAAGTCATCAAATGCGTGGCTATATCCTGACCTGATAGGTGGAAGGTCCATTGCCTTGATCTCCTTGAAGGTAGGGATTGGCATGAGTACACGAGTACTCGATTCAAGGTTCCATTGCTAATAATTGAATACAAGTACTCAAAATTCGTCCTCTCTGGTTAGCTGTGGGAATGTTGGACCCTCTGTTGTTCTGTATGGTCTTCTGCCTAGTAGGGTGGTTGGATTGGATACACCACATGCTGGGGGCACTACAGGCTGAGGATAGGCTGGAGGAGGAGCCTGGGGCAGAGGCTGGATTGGAGGAAACTAGATTGGAGGAATGAGGTGGCAGAGGCAGAGGTCATTGATAGATGGAAGGCTGCGGCTACAGCCCCAGCATGGTGGCCTACTGCTGGTTGTTCCGGTAGTGCCCAAGGTTGATCAGGTGTAGCTAGTGCCAACACTGGGAGGTGTGTTGGTGTGAAGTAGTGTTTTGGACTGGAATATTATATTATTATACGGATGTTAAAAATTACATTGTTATTGTCGAGAAGCAGATGTCTGTCGGTCTTTAATATTAATGTCCCAACCTTTACAGTAAATATCAAAGCCGACTAAACCTTATATTGTTGTAGTTTATTAATTTTCATGCTGAATCAGTCTTAAACATATTACTTTCTATGATCTGATTATGTCAAATACAGTAGATGACAAGACAAGAAAGCATTCAGAGCTTAGACATATTTTGAAGGTAACGATGCACATTATTGCTGGGTCATGTTGGGCCTTGGATCATATTGTGTCTACACCCAAGTAAACACATCATGTAGGTCAAGTGATCATATAATAAAAAGAGAGAGATAGAATGTTTTTTTACTGTTGTTTTAACATTGCACAAGTCAGCAACATGCTGTGAAAAATATAGAAGGGTTTCAAAGTGGAGTGTCTGTAAGAGCACTACCCACTGGGCACATCTCGTCATTTCAATGTGGGTAATTTGTTAATATTTGGTCGTGACGTTGATCAATGAGATTACAACCTATTGTCACCCACTCAAAAAGACAGCCAAAAGTTATTTGAATTTATAATGTGTCATCACTATGCTTTCAACCATCTAAAAGCACAACCAAATTCCAATGGAAAAACAATGTCTGTTGTTTGGTTGTTGTCACCTAACGTAAATGTCTATCACTGCGCACTCAACTATTTAAAAGCACAGACAAGTTCAAACAGGAATACAAACAGTCAGATATTTTGTTTATTTATACCACAGATTAATATGTTATCACTGTGCTTCATCTAACAGCAGAACCAAATGACCTGGTTTGCAGTTGAGATAACATTAAAAGTACATGGTGCAAGTGATCAACGCCGTTCAAGATTCTGCAATTGTGAAGATCTCAACAGAACTGCAACAACCTATGCACGCTTTATATGATTACATAAGAAGAAATGTATAGTTACAGTAACCTATTTACTGTATTACAAAGGTCATGTTGAATTGTGTTTGGTTGACAGCATAACCAAATATCAACATTTAAAGGAGATGTATCTACTGCTTGTATAGTTCCATCTCAGCCACTGGCTTAATCCCATTCTTTAATTTAGATTCCCATTCTTTAATTTAGAGTTGGAGACATGAATCCAACATATACAGTGGCATTAAAAAGTATGTGAACCCTTTGGAATTACAATGATTTCTGCATAAATTGGTCAGCAAATTTTATCTGATCTTCATCTAAATCACAACAACAGACAAACATAGTGTGCTTAAACTAATAACACACAAATTATTGTATTTTTATTGTCTATATTGAATACATAATTTAAACATTGACAGTGTAGGTTGGAAAAAGTATGTGAACCCCTAGGCTAATGACGTCTCCAAAAGCTAATTGGAGTCAGCTAACCTGGAGTCCAATCAATGAGATGAGATTGGAGATGTTGGTTAGAGCTGCCTTGCCCTATAAAAAACACTCACAAAATGTGGGTTTGCTATTCACAAGAAGCATTACCTGATGTGAAAAATGCCTCGAACAAAATACATCTCAGAAGACCTAAGATTAAGAATTGTTGACTTGCATAAAGCTGGAAAGGGTTACAAAAGTATCTCTAAAAGCCTTGATGTTCATCAGTTCACGGTAAGACAAATTGTCTATAAATGGAGAAAGTTCAGCACTGTTGCTACTCTCCCTAGGAGTGGCCGTCCTGCAAAGATGACTGCAAGAGCACTGATGAGGTTAAGAAGAATCCTAGTGTCAGCTAAAGACTTACAGAAATCTCTGGAACATGCTAACATCTCTGTTGATGAGTCTATGATACGTAAAACACTAAACAAGAATGGTGTTCATTTGAGGACACCACGGAGAAGCCACTGCTGTCCAAAAAAAAACATTGCTGCATGTCTGAAATTTACAAAAGTGCACCTGGATGTTCCACAGCACTACTGGCAAAAATATTCGATGGACAGATTAAACTACAGTTGAGTTGTTTGGAAGGAACACACAACACTATGTATGGAGAAAAAAAGGCACAGCACACCAACATCAAAACCTCATCCCAACTGTAAAGTATGGTGGAGGGAGCATCATGGTTTGGGGCTGCTTTGCTACCTCAGGGCCTGGACAGCTTGCTATCATCAACGGAAAAATGAACTCCCAAGTTTATCAAGACATTTTGCAGGATAATGTTAGGCTATCTGTCCACTAATTGAAGCTCAACAGAAGTTGGTTGATGCAACAGGACAATGACCCAAAACACATAAGTAAATCAACAACAGAATGGCTTCAACAGAAGAAAATACGCCTTCTGGAGTGGCCCAGTCAGAGTCCTGACCTCAACCCGATTGAGATGCTGTGGCATGACCTCAAGAGAGCAGTTCACACCAGACATCCCAAGAATATTGCTGACCTGAAATAGTTTTGTAAAGAGGAATGGTCCAGAATTCCTCCTGACCATTGTGCAGGTCTGATCCGCAACTACAGAAAACGTTTGGTTGAGGTTATTGCTGCCAAAGGAGGGTCAACCAGTTATTAAATCCAAGGGTTCACATACTTTTCCCACCCTGCACTGTGAATGTTTACATGGTGTGTTCAATAAAGACATGAAAACATATAATTGTTTGTGTGTTATTAGTTTAAGCCGACTGTGTTTGTCTATTGTTGTGACCTAGATGAAGATCAGATCAAATTCTATGACAAATTTATGTAGAAATACAGGTATTTCCAAAGGGTTCACATACTTTTTCTTGCCACTGTAATTTGTTAACTTGCCAATAAGTTAATAGGCTATTTATTGTATTTCAAAAATGATAATGAATTGTGTTTGGTTGTCAACACAACCAAATATCAACATGTAGAGGGGGATTTAGTTTAAGCTTGGATGGTTCCACCTGTGCTACTGACTTAGTCTGGCTTTAATTCCAGTTTTGCTACAAATTAATAATTGAAATCTAAGTTAATAAAGAATATGACTAAATCAAATCAAACTTTAATAGCACTCTAAGTAAAGTGTTTTTATTTAGTCCTATTCTCTAACTTAGATTTTTGGTTGAGATGGAGATGTGAATCCAACATATCAATTAGTAATTTGTAGACAAACTGGAATTAAAGCCAGACTAAGTCAGTGGCACAGATTGAACTACCCAAGACATCCTCACTGCTGGGTGTCAATCTGGGGTAGGATATCAGTAAGAGTCCATTCAGTGATAAAGCGCTCAGCTGCTTTGCTCAGAAGAGAGGTTAGTGAGATAGGCCTTCACTGATGGAGGGTGACTTGGTTTTAGGTAAGTGGACCACTATAGTTTCTTTCCATCCAGCAGGAACGATGTCCTCTTGTAGTGGTAAATTAAGAATGTCAGCCAGTGGTCTGTGCTCAGCTCATATGCAAACTCCTTATTAGTCTGCCTGGGATTTCATCTGGGCCCGCTGCCTTATGGGTTTTCACCTTCTGTAGCTTTCTGTAGACTTCCCAGGCTTGGACTGTTGGAGCAGGGCATGCTGGTAAAAAGGAGGGCAGCAGAGCTGGGTGGTAGGGACTGTGCTACTTTTGATAGTGCTTTGATCATTTCATTTGCTGTACCATGTCTATCGTCTGGTCTAAGACCCTCTTTGTGGAAGGTTGCCTCAGTTTGGGAGAGGTTGGCTAATTCTTTGATGTTCTTATGCCACTGGGCATAATGAAAAGACATTCACTGTTACTTAACCCCTGTATTGATTAGCCTACATTAGGCCTTATAAATGTATTCTATAATATGGTAATGCCTCTATAATTTACTCTTCGAGTTGTACAAAATAAATAGGCTATACTTTTAATGAGTCACTACTATCACATTATACAGTAACACCATGAATTTTCAGAATATAATTTATATTGCCCTCCATTTAACAATAGGCATGATTTATTTACCCATTGTAGTCATCGGGAATTAGAAGGCAACATGGTTTTGATGCCTCCCAGTGGAGGATTAGAGCAAACATTTGTTGCACTTCCCATCTCTCACAAGGTGAAACTGCAATGTCCACTGGATTTTGTCTAGAAGGGATACAGCTTTTGTCAAAATATGTTTTGTAGCAGGTTAGGAGAACTTACGCAGCAGGTTAGGATAATTAACTTAACAGGTTAGGAAAATTAGGTTATGGTTAGGAAAAGGGTTAGGGTTAGCGAAAATAAAATTAAAAAAGGCAATTTTTACCATCAATTTGACAAAAGCTGTATCCCATCTAGACATGACCTGTCCACTGGCACTGAAGCCCTCATACCAAGATAGTAGACTACAACAGCAACCACAATTAGTAAAGTGTGATGGAGGGGCTTGAAAGCACACAGGGCTCTTTTATATCTCCGGTGAGAACAAACTCTCATTCCCATTTATGTTGGATATTTGTCAGGGTACTTTTATGGTGCAATGCTATTTTTCTTGTTGACCTAAATATGAGAAAATATCATTACTTTTTCTATAAAAATATCACTCATATTATTTAATTTGTGTTAAAAGTCTGCATCCATTTTATGATAAGATTGTTTAAGGTAATGTTGGAGCTTTAATATGTTCTATAATAATTAGCTGGTGATACAAAATGCCTATTCCTATTGCAATTTAATATCCAAATGATTACAAACAAAATATTTAAAAAAAACATTAAAAAAAAAAACATTCTGTTAAAGATGGGAATACTTCATATTTTGTTAGAGCCAAACAATTGTTAATTTCGGTTCAGAGAAATATTGTATACATTCCATATGCAAACATGTTTTAGTTTCAGATGCTTGAGCAACAACTAGCTGGTGCTTAGATTGACATAAGTATCAAACCAATGGTGTAAGCAGGAATTGTAAAAACTTGGGTAAGAATGAAATTAGCAATTGTATTTCAGACTACATTAAGGTGTGCCAAGGAGAATCCCCAAAAATGTAATAACCAACAAATTACAGCAAATATGTGACATTAGAATTAAAGCCTATGCAGCGTTTACAAAGACACTGGGAAACTTACAGTAAATGTTTCAATATTACTTCTCCATCTTTGAAAAATCAATGTAAGCAACTCACTTTCCCGCACCCTGCCTGGCCAGCGTTGAGCTGACAGTGACAGCAGCACGCATGCGCAGTATATCAACTGTTTCGGTGTCGGTGCTGAAGTTGGGCGGATGGAAGAAAAACACCGCTGATGGAGATTATACGGCAGGATGTATCTTTACTGTGCGATCTAACAAGCATCAACATAAAACACATATAAAGTAACCACTATAGACGACTGACAACCAGAATTAAAAGGGTAAGATGATGGATATTCTTATGTTAAATGTCCCACGAGCTAGCACTAGCCATGCTAGTCTCAGTAGCTAGCTGCCGCCTCTTCGCAGCACAGAACATGAGAACGGTCTGACCGTGGTTAGCTAGTTATACAGAAAGTGGGTGTTATTCGTAGTTTTGTTGATGCGACAATAAGGCACTATCGTATCTTTGTAGTGGTTTTGCATTATCATTTGGTGTTTTGCCATGCGGAATCAGGTTGTCTTTGCAGCTGACGTTACCTGCAATGATTTAGCTAGCTAGCTAGTTCAGATTCTTCGAATCACAGCTGCAATACAGTGAGAGACCATGCAAAACACCCAAGGATGAGCAGCAGGCAACGACCGCTATGTTGCGAATGCTTTAGGAAGTTATGACAAGCATGCATATGCTTTAACATGTATTTAGTTCTAAAATGTACGATTGTACTACAGTTCATTAGCTAACTATTATTTCTTCATGCATTTAATTAAGCAGCGAGTCAGTTTATTTGTTATTAACGAACATGGGGTTGTCACAAGTTACCATAGCCACAAAGTCCACATTTGCTCCTGGTTTATCGTAACAATTAATTGAAACAAATATTTTATTTTTGTCTTAATTTAAGGTTAGGGATAAGGTTAGAAGTGTGGTTAAGGTTAAAGGGATACTTCGGTATTTTGGCAATGATGCCCTTGTCTACTTCCCCAGAGTCAGATGAAATCGTGGATACAATTTGTCTGTGTCCAGTATGAAGGAAGTTAAGAGGTCGTTATGCTAGCAGATAGCCATAGATTTCATCATGCGCTGATTCTTGTTAGCAATTGCGCTAGTACTAGTTAGCAGCTTCATTCAAATCGCATGCAGAGACATAAAAATGGTATCCACAAGTTCTTCTCACTAGGGAGGTAGGTAAGTGCATCATTGGTTAGGGTTGAACCAGAATCTGTACTTACAGGAGGCGAAATTTCGTTCCATAGGAAGTGGGGGCAATTTCACAATGGTGTGTGATTGCAGCCGTAGTTCGGGGCGTTCCTGTATCTGCAGGAACATCCCATTGGTGCACGTGATCTTCATGCTTGTGTTACACTTGATATTATGGATTTCCACTGATTGTCTCTGCAATTCAAATGTGGTCAAAAGGGAAATATAAATATTTTCTGTGCTTTTCATAGGCGAAAGACATTGTCTACCGGTGTCCTAGCTAGCTACCTACCTGTGTCGCCCCCGCCTCCCGCCTGGTGTGTACCGGAGTCCTAGCTAGCTAACTAGCTACCTGCCCTCACAGTCGTTAACAGAACTGCGGGGGAAAAGTGCCAGACAGGCGGTGGGCGAAGTACATTGTCTACCGGTGTGCTAGCTAGCTACCTATCCTGCCTCCCACCTACTGTGTACTGGAGTCCTCCTAGCTAGCTAGCAAACAAGTTGCACACTGTCCTACGCTCCCACCTTCCAAACACCTGCCCTCGCCATCGTTAACAGAACTGCGGGAAAGCAGTGCCTGACAGGCAAGGGCAAAGGACACTGTCTACCGTTGGTCTAGCTAGCTAGCTAGCTACCTATCCCGCCTGCTGTGTACTGGAGTCCTACCTGCCCTTGCCGTCGTTCACAGAACTGTGGGAAAACAGTGCCTGACAGGTGGGGGCGAAGTACTCTTGTCTACCGGTGGCCTAGCTTAGCTAGCTACCGTTGTCGCCCCCTACTCCAGGCTGTATCACATCCGGCAATGATTGGGAGTCCAATTGGCGCACAATTGGCCCAGCGTTGTCCGGGTTTGTCTGGGGTAGGTCATCGTTGTATACAATAATTTGTTCATAACTGACTTGCCTAGTTAAATAAAGGTTAAATAAAAATAAATAAAATCAACATTTTGTCTCATCTGATATTTTAGTTAAAAGACTCAGGTAAAAAAATGAAATGAAATTTAGCAATATATCACATTACATCTTACTAATACATTTTAAGTAATTATGGCAAAAATATTTTGTCTGCTGGTAGATTTTTGTCATCTACCTACCACAGGTAGGACCAAAAAGTTAATTTTAGGCCCTGCTCTGAGCCCTTACCAAAATACAAAACATGGCGGACAATTTCTCTTGCCTCGGATCTGAAACCAATAGTAACCCCCAACTTCAATGACAGTTAACATAAAACAAAAATATGAATATGACATTGGCGCAGAGGAGGGCTTGCTAGCTAGCTACAGTCGCTTCGGTTTGATTCATATCAGCCGTTTTCTTATAAAACAGCTCAGCTAGCGAACTACAAATTCGCAACGCTAGCTAGCTATTGTTAGCTAGACTCGGGAGCTCATGGGGCCATAGACATAGGCTTCAGGAGCCAGTGGGTTATATATGATTCCACCATGGGCAACAACAACTGGCTACTAGTTTTCAGCCAAATGTTCAACTCCTAGCTAGTTTATCCAGTAGCCACCGCATTTAGAAGGATAGCTACAGACTGAAATGTAGCTGGCTAGCTAGCATGCTGGCTTACACTGGCCATGCAGTAGCCAAATAGCTAGCTAATCGTAGATGCCAAAAGACACAGATATCTAGCCTTGGGAGCTCATGGGCACACAGGCTACATTAGCCAACTGGTTAGACATGATTACACCACGGGCAACAATAACTGGCGACTGGTTTGTTTTCAGATAAATATTTTCAACTCTTCCAACATAGTTTATCCAAAGACCACCGCATTTAGGAGGATAGCTAATTACTGAAATGTAGCTTGCTAGATTTTTACATTTACATTTTTTGTAAGTTACTAGACTTCCAAGAGCAATTAGGGTTAAGTTCCTTGCTCATGGGCAAAGAAAGATTTTTCACCTAGTCTGCTTGGGGATTTGATCCAGGCAATAGCCACTAACTAATCGTATACGCATAACCCAAATGTATCAAAGAATAGTTAAACTTGCTCATATCAAGCGACACATACCAGACCATTTGTGGTAAGGTAAAAAATAATAATTAGTGGGCTCGTTTTTCAGACAATGAAACTAAAATAGATTGGTAGCTAGCTGGTGAGGCTTTCATTTATTTCCCAATTAATCTGGTGATCAAGCTGAAGCTGGGTTTCCCAAGTCGTTCGGTCAGTGCTAACTGCTCATGCCGGGGCACGAGCTAGCTAAACCGACGGCTCTGTAAAGCATCTTTGTGATGTCACACACTCAAGAGGGCTCAACCAATCACCCAATGGGTTATATCTCGAGACTCAAGAAATTGGAGAAGGGTGTAATTGCGGCCCACAATTCAGGGCGTTCCTGCATGTGGGCATTCCTGCATCTGCAGGAACCCTTCTTTATAATTCTATTGGTCAATTTTTAAGCTAAGACTCCAGTACACAGGCGGGAGGCAGGGACACTCCAGTACAGTGGGTGGCAGTAATGCACCATAATGTTGGGTGCCAACCTCCGATAAACCCCACAGAATAATAATAATAATTTTTTATTTAACCTTTCTTTAAATAGGCAAGCCAGTTAAGAACAAATTCTTATTTACAATGACGGCCTACCAGAAGGCAAAATACCTCCTGCGGGGACGGGGTAGGCCGTCATTTTAAATAAGAACTTGTTCTTAACTGACTTGACTAGTTAAATAAAGGTTATATATAAAAATAAAAACCCGGTCAAACCCTAACCCGGATGACACTGGGCCAATTGTGTGCCGCCCTATGGGACTCTCAATCACGGCCGGTTGTTATACAGCCTGGTATCGAACCAGGGTCTGTAGTGGCGCCTCTAGCACTGAGATGAAGCGCCTTAGACCGCTGTGCTACTCGGGAGCCCAAAAACAGCTGCCACTTTAAGGACGGGAAGTTACCCTGGTAACGGAGCTACTCAATTCCTGTCATGTGTGTCTGTGTGTGTGAGATTTTGGATCTGAGTAGTAGTAGACAGCATCTCTTCGCTATCATTTGAAGCAGCAAACTCAAACGAACAACAGACCTTGTGAACAAAACAAACCAAGAAACACGAGGACAAAGTCTCACTTTGTAGACTTTTGAGTAAATGTGACTAATTTCAGGAAAATAGGCGTATGTCGCGCGTCACTACTTTACAGAAGAGGCATTTGAACGTAAACAAGTATTTTAAACCTATTGTTTTTGTGTTTATACTTTTTCATAACGACAACGACAAGTTTGATGTCGGACAACAATAGAATGTTCATGATGTCACTGCAACAGCTGTCTACAAACATGTCGGTAGACGTACTATAAACCAGCCTTTAGTCTTGAGATCTGTTGTTGTTTAGGACACTCCTGTACTCAGTCTGTATAGCACATGGCCTCACATGTGAAGAAATGGGTGGGGCTAAGGCTTAAGAGGGTGTGAATGATGCTGAATGGGTGTAGACAAAGAAGAGCTCTCCAGTAGGTGTACCAAAAATATTCAAGAGACATTTTCTCATAAGTGGGGTTACAAGTTTATCAACTTTCAAAGCAGAATTGCTTTCCCATTGTTTGTCAACTGTAGTGTATGATAAACCATCTCTACTTTTATCCAATGTAAAAAAACACAATTTCAAATTTTGCTACAAAAGACCGAATCAGTTACAAATGAGTCAAACTTTTATGCCTGTGCGCAGCACCTCCAAAAATGACTATCAGCACAATGCACAAAGCTCCCTAGCCAGGCAGTTGTTCCTGTGTAAGGTGGGTGGGTTATAGATTCAAATTTCTTTGTGCGATTAGCAGCTATGAAACAAAACAGCAGAAATACTTTGAAAACAGCTAGTGCAGCATTGCTCTGCTATAAATCACAACTTGCACAATGTGCTCATACTTGACTTTTTACTCTATTTTTATTTGTAAATGTGGCTGTAATACTTGCACTGTAGAACCCTGCAAATTGACCACCCGCCTACGTGGCTGGTGAAATAGACATTCTTACCTGCCAATACCTAAATCTACCTGCATTTGGTGGGTGGCTTATGTTCATTTTATGCCCTGGCTCAGAGTGACAAATCACCCAACTGATATTAATGACTGCCTCCGTGTATCCTACAAAAGGAAATTTCACTTACAGGAGACGCTGATATGGCGAATCCCCTTAAGCCATTCTTATTGGGACAGGCAATGTAACATCCATAACGTTTTTATTTTTTAAACATGCCCCTTACATAGGATTGTCAGATTTGACATTACTGTTGATGTTATTTGTTTTGAGGCTGTTCTGCTCAGTGCTCCAGATCGTACAAGTTTGGAAAATGGACAATGAGAGGTTGTTGGCGAAGTCTAGAGATCTGTGATGATGAAAGATCTCTAGATTTATGATGTTGTATGATACCGTTGTAATCATTGACCATCAAAACATAGCCTAGATGTAGACATCACCTTTTCCGTTGATATCATGTTTGTTTCAGCAGATAGTAAGGAAAATGAATTGTCTGTTTATGGTGGAATAGAAAAATGTCCAGCAGAAGTTTTTTGCGATGGCTCCATAGCTGAAAATGTTTGGGCCCCAAACTTTGCAATTATTCCAAGTTTCATGCTTTTATAAAAATGTTTTTCACACATCGCCTGGACTAGTAGGCCTAACTGCCAGCCTATCACTCATATTGTAATGTTAGCTCTAATTCAAACTGTGATTTTGACTTTTAGATGTTGCTAGTCATTTGTTTCAATAAAGAATTGCAGAGCACCCCAAAACCTCAGCTCTTGATCTACTCAGAATACATTGCTGAATCGGGATGGGGCAGATGTAAACATTGTGCTTCTTTGTCATATTTTCAGAGTCTGTCTGAACAAAGCGTTAGGGTTGCGTTGCGTGACCATTAACTCTGAGGTTATACAGAAAATGTTAGATCATTGAAACTCCTACGTCCTCCCCGAAACGTATTCCCGCCCTTGAATACAGCCTATTTGAAAGAAAATTGGTGACACCATGTTAGCCAAGAGCTAGAGACCGTCCATGGGTTTCTCAAATTAGTATTTTGTAACTGCTCTAGATTGCAGGAAATGCAATTACAGGTGTTAAAAAAACACAAAAGTCTCAGTGTCCCTCCAGGCTAATAACTGAGGGCCTAATTGGTGGAACTTTAAAACTGTTCTGTATGTAGCCTATGTGGCTGTGCTTTAATTTAAGCATTAAATGTACTTGTGGGTCGTTCTATATTAATTCAATCACTTTTTGACCACACCCCTTGAGGAGTACCTGAGGAGGTAGTGTAGCATCAGCCAGTTGAAAACCAGCTAATCAATTCCTGTTACTTATGTCACCCCTGAAAACGCCCTACAGTCAGTCATACTTCATGTTGCATGCGCTTTGGTTGTTTGGCCATTTAGGTGAGCCTCGGTTTCAAGGTGAAGCGTTCATCAATTCTTGGCTTAAAGGGATAGTTCGGGATTCTGGCAATGAGTCAGATGAAATTGTGGATACCATTTTTATGTATCTGCTTCCAGTATGAAGGAAGTTAAAAAGTAGTTTCACGAGCCAATGCTAACTAGCGTTAGCGCAGTGACTGGAAGTTGCGCTAACGCTAGATAGCGACTTCTTTCAAACTGCACGCAGAGACATAACAATCCACAAGTTCATCTAACTCTGGGGAAGTAGATAAAGGGCCTCATTGTCAAAATCCCAAACTATCCCTTTAGGTGGATGTGTACAGGAATAGCTATTTGAACATTAAGCCTGTAGGCTAGGCCTAGTAGGCTATATTTTAATTTGGCCATTCTATGGGATGTGCTCTCCATTTTCCAGATTTTAATCAATGTTCATAGTAGCCTAACTAAAGACTGACTTACAGTAACTTTGAATTATTTATGGGTTAGCATATTATTGACATTAGTAAATCATACCAGATGTGAAAAAAAATGTCTGTCCATATTTCTAGATTGAGTTCTTAAGGGTGTGAGGGGTCGCCCCTCTTTAAGCAATGAGCACACCTTCACCATTGGCTAAGCTAAATGGTTGAACTGGCTGACTAAGCGGACCCACACAATGAATGGTTGGAAATGTGGTTGAACACTCAATTAGGCTAGCCACCACAACTTTAAAAAGTTGCTGCTACATCTCACTTATGGAAGATTCTCGTTGTTTAACACTGACTGACTAAGCTACCGTAAATCATTCAATTACAATGGAAGAAGGAGACGTAAGGAGACATTTAGTGATTTGACCATTGGCGACTGGTTTGAATGCTCAAACTTCGCAATAACAAATTGGAAGATGGAAGCTGTCGCTAGCCATAGATAGACCACCACCAACTCGCTGTATAGAAAGCAATGATGTGAATCCTCTGTTGGGGCTGTGGAGAGTTCCTGGGGATGTGAATCCTCTGTTGGGACTGCGGAGAGGTCGTTGGGATGTGAATTGTCTGTTGGGACTGCGGAGAGTTCCTGGGGATGTGAATCCTCTGTTGGGACTGGGGAGAGGTCCTGGGGATGTGAATCCTCTGTTGGGACTGCGGAGAGGTCCTGGGGATGTGAATCCTCTGTTGGGACTGCGGAGAGGTCCTGGGGATGTGAATCCTCTGTTGGGACTGCGGAGAGGTCCTGAGGATGTGCAGCAGCTTGTTTCTGTATTGTCATTGTTAGCAGAGCCTTTACTTCGGCTACCATTTAAGGTTTTATCTTCCTTCTTTTTTTAGCTAGCCATAGATAGACCACCACCAACTCGCTGTATAGAAAGCAATGATGTGAATCCTCTGTTGGGGCTGTGGAGAGTTCCTGGGGATGTGAATCCTCTGTTGGGACTGCGGAGAGGTCGTGGGGATGTGAATCCTCTGTTGGGACTGCGGAGAGGTCCTGGGGATGGGAATCCTCTGTTGGGACTGCGGAGAGGTCCTGGGGATGTGAATCCTCTGTTGGGACTGCGGAGAGGTCGTGGGGACGTGAATCCTCTTTTGGGACTGCGGAGAGGTCGTGGGGATGTGAATCCTCTGTTGGGACTGCGGAGTAGTCCTGGGGATGTGAATCGTCTGTTGGGACTGCGGAGAGGTCGTGGGGATGTGAATCCTCTGTTGGGACTGCGGAGAGGTCGTGGGGATGTGAATTGTCTGTTGGGACTGCGGAGAGTTCCTGGGGATGTGAATCCTCTGTTGGGACTGCGGAGAGGTCGTGGGGATGTGAATCCTCTGTTGGGATTGCGGAGAGGTCCTGGGGATGTGAATCCTCTGTTGGGACTGGGGAGAGGTCCTGGGGATGTGAATCCTCTGTTGGGACTGCGGAGAGGTCCTGGGGATATGAATCCTCTGTTGGGACTGCGGAGAGGTCGTGGGGATGTGAATCGTCTGTTGGGACTGCGGAGAGGTCGTGGGGATGTGAATCCTCTGTTGGGACTGCGGAGAGGTCCTGGGGATGTGAATCCTCTGTTTGGACTGCGGAGAGGTCGTGGAGATGTGAATCCTCTGTTGGGACTGCGGCTCTCAGAGGTCCTGGGGATGTGAATCCTCTGTTGGGACTGCGGAGAGGTCCTGGGGATGTGAATCCTCTGTTGGGACTGCGGAGAGGTCCTGGGGATGTGAATCCTCTGTTGGGACTGCGGAGAGGTCCTGAGGATGTGCAGCAGCTTGTTTCTGTATTGTCATTGTTAGCAGAGCCTTTACTTCGGCTACCATTTAAGGTTTTATCTTCCTTCTTTTTTTTCTTCCTTCTTTTTTTTTTTAAAGGAGTGGGGCAGTCCCACTCTTCACGTAGGTCTATTTTTTGTTTATTGAATATTAATGAACTAGAGAGGAAGGATAGAGGAGAGGGTTGCTGAAATAGCCAGATTCTAAAGTTTTAAGTTCCTCGGCGTACACATCACAGACAAACTGAAATGGTCTACTCACACAGACCGTGTGGTGAAGATGCCTCTTCAACTGCAGGAGGCTGAAGAAATTTGGCTTGGCACCCAAATCCCTGACAAACTTTTACAGATGCACAATCGAGAGCATCCTGTTGGGTTGTATCACAGCCTGGTACGGCAACTGCATCGCACTCAACCGCAAGTCTCTCCAGAGGGTGGTGCGGTCTGCACAACGCATCACCAGGGGCAAACTACTTGCCCTCCATGACACCTACAGCACCCGATGTCACAGGAATGACAAAAAAGATCATCAAGGACATCAACCACCTGAGCCACAGCCTGTTCACACCGCTACCATCCAGAAGGCGAGGTCAGTACAGGTGCATCAAAGCTGGGACCGAGAGACTGAAAAACAGCTTCTATCTCAAGGCCATCAGACTGCTAAACAGCAATCACTAACTCAGAAAGGCTGCTGCCTACTTTGAGATCCAATCACTGGCCACTTTAATAAATGGATCACTAGTCACTTCATACAATGCACTCTAAATAATGCCACTTTAATAATGTTTACATGTCTTACATTACTCATATCACGTGTATATACTGTATTTTATACCATGTACTGCAACTTGGCTATGCCGCTCGGCCATCACTCATCCATATACGTACATGTACATACTCTCATTCACCCCTTTTGATTTGTGTGTATTAGGTAGTTGTTGGGGAATTGTTAGATTACTTGTTAGATATTACTGCACTGTCGGAACTAGAAGCACAAGCATTTCGCTACAATCGCATTAACATCTGCTAACCATGTGTATGTGACAAGTAAGATTTGATTTGATTTTAAACCCATGCTGCTGTGGTATAGGCTATGTATTCTGGAGGCAGCGGCCCAGACCACTAAACTTCCCTAGGCCACTAGGCCCTGTTTCCTGACCAAGCTAATTTTGACTTGTGAGTATATGTAATAATGTCTTTATTGTGGACCTCCTGAGCCTCTGACACAGATCTCGGCTAGGCAGGGTAGTGTACAGTGGCCCTCCCCAGGCCATGTTAGAAACCAGATGAGGAAGTGTCTCTGTTTGTAGTTGTCAAGGAGATGACAATCTAGACCTCTGCCGTCATGTGCTTGCAGTAGTTTTGCAGTTGTACATACTGTAGGCCCATGCTATAGCTAGTTTAAAAGCCTAAAACTGTAGAACACAAACTCACGTGATATACTGTCCATAACAGTCACTTTTGAAAACTGTTGGGATATATCCTACATTATGCACAGTGGTAAGAAACAGACTTAGATTTTTGGTGGACTTTACTATTTTGTTTTATATAATAGGCTACTCCAAATCACCAAAAAGAGGTGAAAAGTAAGCCTAATTTAGGGGTGTCAAACTACATTCCTGGAGGGCCGTGTGTCTGCTTGTTTTGTTGTTCCCTTTCAATTAGTTTCCAATTAAGACCTAAACAACCTGGTGAGGGAAGTTCCTAATTAATCAATGACCTTAATTATTCAAGTACAGGGGAGGAGCGAAAACCCGTAGACACACGGTCCTCCAGGATGTTTTTTTGACACCCCTGGCCTAATGCTTTAGTGGCACAAGATCAAAGGTTAATATAAACCCACTGTCTGTCTGTACAATATTACAATGCACTGTATTTCTCTTTTGTGTTTTTCAGATGGTATATTGTTGCTCCCCTTGCGGTCAACACTGCAAATGATCCACCCACTGAGTCCCTGAACTCTGCTGAGACCCAGGCGGAAACCGTTGTCCTCCTTATCCCTCCTCACTTCCTGGCCCTCCGTCAGGGATGGTGAGAACAACAATACTACCCTGTAGACACACCCTAGTGCTTTACTTCTGAACCCACCCAAGTTCAACCAACCACTTACCTCAACGCCATGATTCACCTGCCTGGTCTGTCTGTGGAAGCAACTGACTAATATTTATGGTAGGTTACTTAGGACAGATTTCCAATACCTTATAGTAGTGAATGTGACTGTTAAGTTTCATAAAGTTTTATCCGTACATCATTGAAAGAAATTCAGTATGTTACGACCGTAAAACTTAAATTAATAGCCCAGGCGTTTATTTGCTTAAATCACTTAACACAGCAGGCGCTTGCTTATTAGAGACAGCCTTCTACAGTGCCTTCAGAAAGTATTCATACCCCTTGACTTACTCCACATTTCGTTGTGTTACAGCCTGAATTCAAAATTGATGAAATATTTTTTTTTTCTTACCCATCTATACACAATACCCCATAATGACAAAGTGAAAATATGTTTTTAGAAATTGTAACAAATGTATTGAATTTCAAAAACAGAAATATGTCATTTACATAAGTATTCACACCCCTGAGTCAATACTTTGTAGAAGCAGCGATTACAGATGTGAGTCTTTCTGGGTAAGTCTCAAAGAGCTTTCCATACCTGGATTTTGCAACATTTGCCCATTATTCTTTTAAAAATTCTTCAAGCTCTGTCAAATCATTGCTTGACAACCATTTTCAGGTCTTGCCATAGATTTTCAAGTAGAGTTAAGACAAAACTGTAACTCGGCAGCTCAGGAACATTAACTGGTAGTTAATTCAAAAATCATGTTAAACACTGTTATTGCACACAGAGTGAGTCCATGCAATTTATTATGCGACTTGTTAAGCACATTTTTACTCCTGAACTTATTTAGACTTGCCATATCAAAGGAGTTGAATACTTACTTGACTCAAGACATTTCAGCTTTAAATTTTTTTAATTAATTTGTAAGAATTTCGAAAAACATAATTCTACTTTGACATTATGGGGTGTTGTGTGTAGGCCAGTGACAAAGAAATCTACATTTAATCCATTTTAAATTCAGGCTGTAACACAACAAAATGTGGAAAACGTCTAGGGGTGTGAATACTTTCTGAAGGCACTGTATTTGAGCCAAGTGTCTCTTTCCTTAATGCACACAGCGTTTGCTAATTTGCATAGTTCATTGTTTCTAATTTGCGTAGTTCATTGTTTAATTCCAGCATTCACTTCCAGCATTTTAATACATTTCCTCATTTCCTGCACTCATGTGTTATCATTTACACACTGTGTCATGTTTCTTTTGTCTTAGTATGTCTCTATAAAAAAATATAAGCAACTTTTCCTTGACAGAATAATTATTCACCACTTTGACTAGAGGTCGATTGGTAGGTTTCTAGGGGTCTACTCCCAAAGTTGTTAACTGGCAAGCAAAAAAACAGTCATCTAGCATTTCTCAGCTGTTAGCAGCCAATGGCTAGCAGTTTCTTACTGGCGATTAAAAACGGATGATTGCCATAATTCTGTCTAGTCGTTACTGAATTATTTAATGTAACAAATCAAACATTAAACCTTGTAAACAATTCATGGTAATACATGTGAACCTCGTAAACAATTCATTTAGACCATGCGTTTATTTGAAATGTGCGTTCATTTGCCGAAATGTGTACCGTTGCCAGGCTATTTATAGAGACAGGCGGCAATTTCAGACTAGGCGTTTAATACCTTTTTTGCACTATTGGTTAGAGCCTGTAAGTAAGCATTTCACTGTCAGGCACCTGATGTATTCGGCGCACGTGACAAATAAACTTTGATTTGATTGAAGTTTTACAGTATTTGAATTCTCTGAATTCTCTTCAGCTGTACGCATCAGACAGACGTAGACTAATTTATTCTGACAGTCACAGCATAAATGTAGTAGATCTAATTTAAGGCTTTTCTCTCTGGGTGGAGACTGGAGAGTGGCAGGCGGATGAGGATCCTCTTGTGCAGTGGGCCGTAACCCTTGCTCTGCATCACTGGCTGCTGCGTTAGAACGGCTAGGACCATGAGCTGTTAGTATTGAATAAATTAGCCTTACATTTAAAGAGAGTCATATTTGCCATTGAACAAAATTATGTGTGCCTCTGCTGTATTTTGTGCCACAGCAAGATCAAAGGACAGTACATTTCCCAAATGGCTAATATAATAGAATTTCTCCTCACTGTAGTTCGACAATAGAATTAAAATAAGAAATTAATCCTGGCCAAAATGATGGCGATGCAGAATGAAAATTAGGTTCTTTGGCTAAGCCTATATTTGTCTTTCCACATGAAGGGATCCTTTATTTGCATTTCTTTTCAGTGGCTTGGACGTGTCCCCAGCTAGAACAAAGGTGTTTGTCACTGTATTTTGCATCAATGTGCATGTTTTCCACCGGTGGAAGGTGAATAACCGATGGCTGCTCAAGTGGCCAACTCAGGATTTGCATGTTTGGTTTATTGGTCCATATATGATCCCTATCATGGATGTCAAAGTGAAGGCCACAGAGAGAGAGAGAGACAACATTCTCACTGTTCATTGTTAGTGTCCATAAATACGGAGCAAAAGTTGAATGATGACTTTGCAGGTAAGACAATCCTTTATTTAATAGCTTTGGGATTCAAGAGCAAAGTTTAAAAGTAGTGAAATGAAGTAGAATCACAGGAGAGATCAAATGAGAGCAGAGAAGACATTTATTTTTTAAGGTTAGCCAACATGTACCATCTACAGTCCTTGGGGCCCGTGTTCCACACCCAGATTGTGCAGAATGTTCTTTATTAACCTGTCATAATTATTATAATTATATTAATAATTATCTGTTCTTTGGGAT